>NC_047088.1:182238909-183438909 GCF_902459505.1 Geotrypetes seraphini | reverse complement strand
AGGTTTGCTGCTCTCGCTGGGAGGGTGGGAGCGCGATAGGGACCGGGTTGGCTGTGCACCCCCCCCCTAAGGCTGCACCCGGGGCGGACCGCCCCATCCCTTGGTATGCCACTGGACCTAGGCCTACATAGTGCCGCTGAATAACCAGAGCTAAATGAGGCGTTTCAGGAGGAGTGTTGAGGGCGGGAGTTGGGTGGGACATGGACCGGCTTAGACTTAGTCGTACAGCATGTATAACCGAAAGTTATACAGCCCACGATCGATGGAACTTGGACGTTGTGACTTAGACCATGTAAAACATGGTCTAAGTCACAAAATCCCACCTATAGTCACCAGATAAGCACTGAAAACACATAAAACAGACTCCCACACACTACCCCAGTGATCACCCCCCCACCCCCACCCCATAAAACCCTTGACTCCACAGTCTAAATTCTAGATCTTGGGGTTCTGAAGGCTGTAGAAGAAACTTATAATTCAGCTCTAACATTAAGGCTCTTATAAGGCTCAGCTAACAGGCTTCCCTTAGGTCAAGGCTCGGCCCTACCTTCCCTGCCTGCTCTAACTTTAGCTTTAAACAATGCTGCTGTTCAATTCCAATAGATACCTTATAGAAAAAAAGCAAAAAAGAAAAAGATACCTTTCTTAAATTCCTGGCTTTTCTTCAAAGCCCACTCATAGACACAGGCTTAGCCTGTACAACTGCTATTAATACGGCCACTATTGCTTCCTCTTTGCCAATAATATTTATCCACCAGTGTCAGCTATCTCAGCAGCATCCTATCTTATCTTAAGCTATCTTCTAACTGACACCCCCAGGTAACAGAAGCCACCAGAATGTTTACTCTGGTTACCAGGGCAACCAGCATACACATTAATAGGCCTCAGAATTCTGCAACAATTAATCTTTTCATGGGACCAAAGACCTCTCAGCCTCAGAAAAATGGGAGTTACATTAGGTTATCTCTCTCTCCCCCCCCCCCCTTTATATGTTACTTAATACTATTATTGTCATCATACCTTAATACTATTATAGAATTGGTGCTTCTTTATCATGCCTACTGCATATTTATAAAATAGCCCCCTTTGATTTTTCTGGCTCTCCTTTTTTGCTATTACTTCTCTACTTCATTATGCTCTCTTTTTCAATCCTTCCTGGGTTTTAACTGCTAAAATCTCACAACTATAACTGGATTTCCATAACTCACACCTCTAGTAATTATGTATTCAACATAGCTTTTAAACAAATAATCTTTTCTATCAAGAGACTTTTACTATTAGAAGATCAATTTGTTACATCAGTCTTATGTTTTTCATTTCCAGTTAACACCATGTAAAAGAAAGAAGAAAATGATTCCCAGCATATACCACCTGTGATAAATTTTGATCTGTCATAGAGCTAAATTCATGTAAACTATTCTGAGCTCCCATGGGAGAACAGTATAGAAAATTGAATAAATAAATAAGGGGGTGTTTTTATTAAGGTGCTCTAACCAATTTAGCGTGCACTAAAGATTAGTTTGTGCTAAATGCTAAGGCACCCATAGAATATAGTGGGTGCCTTAGCATTTAGCACACTCTAGATCAGTTAGACCCCTAAATAAGAAAAGGCTCCAAGAACGTGTTTGCATTCATTTGACCTGGAGCAGGGTTTTCATCCCAGTTCTTGAGAAATACCTAGCCAGTCAGAGGGAGGAAGATTTGCCCTGCCTCCACTATACAATATACAAAACCTATGTGTCAGCATAGCCATTGCTAGCATTCAGCATTTTCAGTTGGCATAACTAATGTCAGCAAAGGCCTAGGGGAAATTATATCAATCTCACTCTGGAATGTAGATGCAAATAGATCCCGAATGCTTATTCACAGAAAGCATCCAGGAAGACGGTTTTCAAGTAGCCCTGATTAAATCATGATTAGCTAAAAGGTGTTAATGTCTGATTAAGAGGGTGCTTAGGACAATGGGTCCAGGTGCACAGATAACTAAAGTTAATCAGAAACTATTGTCAGAGACATATTCATTGTGAGTATCCTGAAAATCTGACTGGATGGATATGTCTTGAGGACTGAGTTGAGAACTACTGATTTGTAACATGTACAGAGACATAAGAATCCTGTGGTCAGGTACTATATCTTATTTTCAGGAAGATAAGGCATTTATTGCAGTTTAGATGTGATTTTGACAAGAAATCTCATAACCTTAGCAGGATGTATTAAGATCCATCCCACTGTCATTTCAAATCATATTCTGGTAACAATAACACAGGAGATCTAAGGAAAGCTGGCTCTAAAACTATGGAAATGAATATCACATTGCTTAAGTGTCATTCAATATGTAAAGAGGTAATGGAATAAAATAATTATTTTCACAAAAGATAATGAAACATTCTATAGATTCCTTCTGGAAAGCAAGAAATGCAGTGATGGAAGGGAAATGTCACAAAACTGGTATTTAAGCAGAAAAAGAAGAGAAATATAGAAACTGTGCATCTCCTAGAATATTTGATGTATTTAATCATTAATACTGAAGCATTTGGATTTTAAGTATAGCTTTTGCCACACAAGGTCTACCTTTATAACTTTCTCCGAACGTTAAAATCCCAGAAAGAAAGATGGCTTTCCCTACTCCCTGGATGCACCCTCAAAACAGAATCAGCCCGCAGGCACGCCTACTCGCACTTCATGCCCAAACTATGGAACCTCATTCCTCCATCTGAGAGCTGGATGAACTATGGAACTTTAGGAAGGCCATGAAAACCTTCCTCTTCACAAATCCAGCTCCATGAAATGACCAAGATTAAATGATCTCAGATAAACTCTTCAACTAGGCCATAACGCTAAGTTCCTTGCCAAAACATGTATAGTTAATTAGAGTATCTCGGATGTTTATATCCACTATAGTTGATTAGTGTATCTCGGATGTTCATATCTACTATATCATGTTTCTCAGATGTTCTCTCTTTGCCATAACTCAGTCATTGTACCATTAGGTTCCCAAATATATCTTGCCAATAGTTGTCTTGACTATACTGTGTATGTAGTCCTGTAACGTTTTTCTGGGCTCTTTTGGGAGGACAGACTAAATACATGAATAAATAAGAAAAATACAGAAAAAAAAAATCACAAAAATTCTATTTCAGAAGTTTTCACTGGATCATAGAAGGCAATAAGATAAAAGTTAGAAATTAAACCTTTCTTCATACTTTATACCAAAACTGAGCTGTGCATACCAAAGTGCTGTCCCTACTACAATTGCAACTACAGCTATGGTAGTTACAAATTCCTGAGTCTGTGTCATCTGAGGGGCACTCTAGTCTACCACATCATCTAATAGGGAGCTGTACAATGCCCCCAGCTCTCAACCTCTACTGGGTGGCAATAAAGACTGTGGGTGTTCAACATTTTTGTAACAAACTTTTTTTCTTCAAGGATGCCTGGTCTTATTTTTGTGGCTTGTTCTTCTCTTGTGGTAATTGGCTTCTTTCAGTAGATAAAATTTTTTTAAAAAAAAATCTGTTCCACAAATTGTTCTTCATGCTTTTTATTGGTTGTACCAAAACATTTAAAATATAGGAATAAAATGTTAATTACAGTATAGGATTTATTGCTGGCAGATGTTTCAGACATTCAACCAGATTATGAATAATATCTTCCTTTAAAAAGCAAATTGTTTGTCACTTTGTACAGTTTCTCCTTTTCTCTGAACTCAGATCACCATTTTTGTAGCATGTAAAAATGTTTCTGATGACTCATTCACAGAAGACATTACCACCTTATTCCTAGCTAGGAGACAGAATCATTATGAAACATGCCTAGCTGAGGTTATACACAAACTAGAGAGGCACTGTTATAAAAAAAAAACCTCATTGGAAACAAGGTAAGCTGACCCCTAGATTCTATGACCTACCTAAGATCTAAATGCTGGGAATTCCACTGCGACCCATTGCAAGTGCAGTCAATTCTCCAACCCACCCTCTAGCATGCTATCTAGCCCAAAAGTTAAGAACTTTAGCTGATGACATAGGGCTCCTTTTACTAAGCTGCAGTAACATTTTTAGCACACGCTGCAGATTAGCGTGTGCTGCCCCCCCACGCTACACAGAAAAACTAACGCCAGCTCAATGGAGGCGTTAATGTCTAGCGTGCAAGGCATTGCTGCGTGTACTAAGCATGTGCTAAAACCACTAGCGCAGCTTAGTAAAAGGAGCCCTTTGAACATTAGAGATTCTGCCCATCTCATTGAGATCATCACTGGCCTGCAACTATCCCCCTCTTCTACAAAATTGCAATAGCAGTTTCTAGCATAGGGAGCCACACTGAATGGCCAATGCTGCTCCCGATGCTCATAGGAACTCAATGAGCGACAGGAGCAGCGCGGCTCTCTGCGCTAGAAACTGCTATCGCAGTTTCGTAGAAGAGGGTTAAGTGACACAGACATTCTGATCTGTTTTGATGTAGTTTCCCTCGTATTAAGTCTACTTGACTACTGTAACATCGCCTATTTAGCAATTTCCCAAAAGATTATGCAACGTTTACAATTGATGCAAAATGTAGCAGTCAGACTGATCTTTGGGCTAAAGAAATTTGACCACGTGACACCCTACTACCGGCAGCTGCATTGGCTGCCAATGGAGGCACGCGTAAAGTTTAAATTTGCCTCAAAGCTTCAAAGCACTACACGGACTTCCCCCTAAATACATAACTGACCTTTTCTTCTCAGCCAACAGACACAAGAGAAGCTCACATTCCAATTTCGTTTCCCCCCCAGTGAGAGGTTGTAAACTGAAAAAACACCATGAACACCTTCTCTCACACCAAGCAGCATCATGGGGTAAAGACCTAGAACAATTGCTTTCGCCCACTACTTATGAGGAATTTAGGAAACGTCTAAAAACACACTTGTTCCTAAAGCATCTAGACAACTGATCCTCTCTTTTATCTCCCCTCTATAACGATTAACTTATCCTATTGATCACTCTCTTCTCAACAATGAATTTCCTGTCCTATTAATTCTCTTTCTTCCTCCCCTTTTAAAGTCAATTTGTAACCTTTGCTTAATCTTCTGTAAACCGCATAGAACTTCATGGTATTGCGGTATATAAGCTGTTATTATTATTATTATTATTAGTTTCCTTATTCACCAAAATCTCAATGGATAAAGCTTATTGTCTCTTTTCTAATTCCTCTATTTTATTTATTGTAAACCGAGTCGAGCTTTATTTTTTTAAAGAGATGAAACGGTCTATAAAATCAAGTTTTAGTTTAGTTTATGAAGCAATCCAGGTGATAAATCAGAAGCTACAGATACATGGATTACCAATGGAATGGGCAAAACTAAAAGTTTTCTGTTTAAAGGCAAATTTTTTTCAATACCAGGAACAGAACTATGCCCAAACAGAAAGCACAGTGATGGGCTCCCCCTTCTCCCCGGTGGTAGCCAACATATTCATGGAGTCTCTCAAATCCACCCTACTGGAAAATTCCAAGCTCAAACCTAAACTGTGGATCCACTATGTAGACAACTCTTTTATCATCTGGTCCCATAGATGGGAAAACCTTTGTGAATCTCTAAACCATCTGAATAGCGTACACTCCAACATAAAATTCACCATGGAGACTGAGACCAATGGATGCTTTCCATTTCTGGACATAATGATCAGAAAATGGTAAAATGGAAGCCTGGGACACATGGTATATTAAAAAAAAAAAAAAAAAAAATAACCCACCCACCCCAACTGTTCTCTGCATGTAGAGTTCCATCACCACCCAGACTCAAAAAGAGAGGTTCTACGTACACTAGTGAACAGAGCACTCAGAGTCTGCAACCCGGACAGTCTTCAGAAAGAAAAGAACACACTCAGGACACATTTATTGCTAATGGCTATAGCAGTAGGGCTACCTCTATAGCCCTAAAACTCATGGACAACCCGACCTATGAAATCAACAATGGCCAACAACCATTAGAGAACAACTCTGTGACAGAACAAAAAATTGTAGTGCTTCCCTATCTCCACAGAGAAACAGATTACCTAGGGAAATTATATATATAAAAAAAATATCATCAAAACAGCCTGCAGTGCATCACAGAAACCTGCAGCCACACACATGTGAAAGACCAGTTACATCTGCTCTAAACCCCTGAAGTGTATGAAATCCCATGCAGTTGTGGCCAATCTGACATTGGTGAAACTGGACACACCATAGAAAAAAAGGCTGAAAGAGCACAAGAGACTCCACAAGCTATGCAACACAGAAAAATCAGCTGTAGCCCTCAATGTCAAGGAAACTGGTCATATGATTAGATTTGAGAATACAAAGTCCTGGAGAAAGAAGACTGCTGGTGGCCAAGAAAACTCAAAGAGGCTATAGAGATAGTAAGACACCCCAATAATTTCAATGGAGATAAACAAAACCTGACAACCACTCATCCAAAAGAAATGTAGCTTAAAAAGGATTGGGACTGAGGACAAATGCCTTCTCCCTCCATCTCAAAGTCTTCGGCCTCTATTCTGACAAAATTTTAAAAACAGACTTTTCCAACAAAATTTTTAAAATTGTGTCCAATGGACTTTCCCAACAATTTCAAATTTATGAACAACAAACTTTACTGCCAAAATTCAAATTCATGACCAATGGACATTCCTGCCTCAATGACTGTAAACCCTAGCCAATCAGATTAGAGGATCCACTATCTGATTGGACAAACTGTATAGACAAACTGAAGACCTCACAGCATACTCTAAAGAAAGCCACAGCATGATAGCTAAAATGTTAATTCAATCTACCCAGATGTAGTGAGATCCAGACAACTGCAGCAATCATGATGCCAGCTGCGGAAGCCTAAGAAAAAAAAAAAAATAACATGTTAGCTGGCTAATGCTTCTATGCCCAGTCTCTGCTCGTGCCACACCTTCTGAGGGAAAAAGTCTGAAAAATGCAGTGACAGTCTAATCTTTCTTTTTATATACTACATCATCTCCATTTATCTTAAAGCTTGATGTGGTTTACAGTATGACTAAGATTAGTCAATCAACTAATCAAAATGAATTTTGAACAGATGAGTTTTTAACTGCATTTTCTTAAAACATAGAAACATAGAAAACATAGAAAGATGACGGCAGAAAAGAGCCACAACCCATCAAGTCTGCCCACTCCATTGACCCACCCCATTAAGTCTGAGTGCTAGTGACCTGGTTTCTTAACTCGACCCTCGAAGGGATCCCACGTGGGTGTCCCATTTTTTCTTAAAGTCGAGCACGCTAGTGGCCTTGATCACCTGCACTGGTAGTTTGTTCCAGTGATCTACCACCCTTTCTGTGAAGAAATACTTCCTGGTGTCACCACTAAATTTCCCTCCTCTGAGTTTGAGCGGGTCCCCCCTTGTGACTGAGGGTCCCTTGGGAAAGAATATATCGTTTTCCACCTCGACACGACCTGTGACGTACTTAAACGTCTCAATCATGTCACCCCTTTCCCTGCGCTCCTCTAGGGTATAGAGCTGCAGTTTGCCCAGTCTTTCTTCGTATGAGAGACCCTTGAGTCCGGCGACCATCCTAGTGGCCATCTGCTGGACTGACTCAGCTCGAAGCACATCTTTCCGGTAATGTGGCCTCCAGAATTGCACACAGTATTCCAGATGAGGTCTCACCATGGTTCTGTAGAGTGGCATTATGACTTCAGGTTTGCGGCTGATGAAGCTTCTATTGATACATCCCATCATTTGCCTTGCCTTAGATGAGGCCTTCTCTACTTGTTTGGCAGCCTTCATGTCTGCACTGATGATTACCCCCAAGTCCCGTTCCTCTGAAGTCCTGGCTAGTGTTTCTCCATTCAGGGAGTATGTTCTGTATGGATTTCTGCTGCCGAGATGCATGACTTTACATTTTTTTGCGTTGAAGCCCAGCTGCCATGTCGAGGACCAGTTTTCCAACTTGATCAGATCCTGCGTCATACTGTCCTTGAGGTTGCTTTCACTTACTATGTTACACAGTTTGGCGTCATCGGCGAACATTGCTACTTTACCCTGAAGCCCCCGGGTCAAGTCAGTTATGAATATGTTGAAAAGGGATGGTCCCAGGACTGAGCCCTGCGGTACTCCGCTAGTCACCTCTGATGTCTCAGAGAGGGTGCCATTGACCACCACCCTCTGAAGTCTACCACTTAGCCAATCATTGACCCATGCAGTTAGTTTCTCACCCAACCCCATCGATTTCATCTTGTTTAATAGTCTACGGTGTGGGACACTATCGAAAGCTTTACTGAAATCCAAGTACACTATGTCCAGAGACTCTCCTGAGTCTAGCTTTCCTGTCATCCAATCAAAGAAGCTTATAAGATTGGATTGGCATGACCTGCCTTTGGTGAATCCATGTTGACAGGGATCCCTTAGATTCCCCTCATCCAATATCATGTCTAATTTACCTTTAAGTAAAGTTTCCATAATTTTACACACTATTGATGTGAGACTCACTGGTCTGTAGTTCGCATCCTCTGCTCTGCAACCCTTTTTATGCAGAGGAACGACGTTTGCTGTTTTCCAGTCCAGGGGTACTCTCCCTGTACTTAGGGAGAGATTGAAGAGCATGGCTAATGGTTTTGCCAGAACATCACATAGCACTCTGAGCACTCTTGGGTGCAAATTGTCCGGTCCCATGACTTTGTTCACATTGAGTCTTGACAGTTCTCTGTAAACATCAGCTGGTGTGAACTCAAAATTTTGAAATGGGTCTTCCATGCTTTGCTTTGCTTCCAGCCGTGGCCCGTGCCCTGGTGCCTCGCAGGTAAAGACTGAACAGAAGTAATCGTTCAGTGGTTTGGCTTTTTCAGAATTTATTTCCACATAATTCCCATCTGGCGTTCTAAGGCGTACTATCCCATTTGTATTCTTTCTCCTGTCACTAATGTACTTGAAGAAGGATTTGTCCCCTTTCTTGATATTCTTCGCTAGAGTTTCTTCCATTCGAAGTTTGGCCTCCCTGACTGCTGTTTTGACTGCTGCAGACTTTGTCCTGTATTCAATGTTTGCTTCTTTTTCCCCCGCGCGTTTGTACGAGAGAAATGCTCTTTTCTTCTCCTTGACAAGATACGAAACTTCATCAGTGAACCATTGGGGTTTCTTTTTCTTTGTTGTTTAGTTACCGATTTTATGTAGCGGATAGTTGCCTCATGAAGGGTTGATTTCAAGGTTAACTGTAATGGTAAACCATTCCACAGAGCAGTAAAAATAAAAAAAATGGAATGGGTAACCAGACCCTTAGATTGAACACCCTTGGCTGATGGAAAGACTATTGAGGCAGATCTTCGACATCTTTGTCCTGGTGCATAAAATGTTAGAGAGGCAATTTGATTATCTACTTAGCCATGAATTAGTTTATAAACTATACAAGCACACTTAAAATTCACCCTAGATTCAACTGGTAATCAGTGTAGTGTTTTTGGTGTGACTTGCTAATTCCATAGTAAACCGCATTACAGTAGTCCAATTGAGTCAATATAATTGAAGAGTTGTGAGGTAGCCTGTTTCCATGAATTAACTCATATGTGTTATTGCCCTTTAGTAGGCCCTCATGAGGCCAAAGTAATGCATTTTATATTGCGCTAAAATGTGGGGTGGCCTAGAGGGCTAAAAACTATACAGAAAGCAGGACAATTCAGATGTTTTCCATCTAATATATGCATTCAAATTTGAATAAAGAAATAGTGGAAATAACTTTGTTGGATAAAAAGGGATGTTTACAGGCTAAGGGACTAATTTTCAAAATATGCAGACATAAAAAACAGCATAAACCAGCATTTGAACATACTCATCACCAGGACGTCCAAGTACCAATTTTTGAAATTGTCTTTCTGGACATCTTGCCAAGTGTCCTAGCTACTTTGCATCTAAAACTTAAAGGGGATATGTTGGAGGCGTGTTCAGGTGGACGTGGTGCAGGCTTAGACATGGACGCCTTGTGGCAATAATCAAACCTTTCCCAAGACGTCCAAAGCTAGAACTGTTTAAAAGCATCTAAGTACTAAAAAGAACCCAGATTGATCAGATGACCACTGGAGGTATTAAGTAATGCCCCCCCCCACACACACTACTACATGGCCATTAATCCCCTAACACCCCACAAAGATCTGAATGAAACAGTACATACCTGTCTCTAGAACACCAGCACCTTGTATGGGGAAAGCCTAATAGAGCTGCACACTGATGGCTCAGGTAGCCTTGTAGATGGGCTAGTGAACCACAGAGAGGAGGACCCAGGCCCATAAGCCACTCTAAACACTACATTTATGGTGTAAAGTGTGAGCCCACCAAAACCCTACTATACTACTACATAGGTGCCATCTGCAGCCATAAGGGCTATTGAGGTGGTAGGCAGGTAGGTCTAGTAGGTTTGGGGGGAGTTTTAGAGGGCTCACAATAAATTATAATGGGGTTATGATGAGATGTACATCTGGCACCCTTTATGTGAAGTTCATAGCCGTGCTTTCTAAGGTGCCTCACTGCTCTTTTGGCATATACGTGTGGCCATCTAATTACAGTGCTGGACCCTCCTATGTCCAAATGGTCTGGATTTGGATGTTTTGGACTTGGACTTTTTGTAGTCGTAAATGGCCAAAAAAGTTAGGCATCCTAAGGTTGGATATCCTGACAGCCAAAAAGTGTCTAAGTAGGAGATTAAAAAAAAAGTGGACATCCAGCAGTTTTCAATATGGATTTTTTTCAACCCCTGACTTTTGGATGTCTTTAAGGAAACGTCCAAAGTTGGACTTTGACACACTTTGACACAAAAAGGGATCTCCACACATTTTACCCCCCTCCCCAGGGCAGGATTAACCAATAGGCCAAGTAGGCACGTGCCTAGGGCTCAAAATGGTCAGGGGGGCCTGATGAAGGAGGGCATCAACATTGTTTTTTCCAAACGGCGATGGGCCCCTCCAGCATTGATCGCCAACGCGGGCCCTCCCACAATCAGCAACGCGGCCCCCATCAACAGAAAGTATGACAAGCAAGCAATGCGAGAAAGAAAGGCAACGGGAACTGTAATTGTGCTAGCGGTGCTGTTTGCCCAAAGCTTCCCTCTGACGCAGCTTCCTGTTTACACCTGGGCGCATGGTGAAGTGAGGTGGGAAAGGGGGGCCCAGTGTACTTGGGTGCCTAGGGGCCCTTGACAAATTAATCCTGCCCCTCCCCCTCTTTTATTTAAGCTGCACTAGCAGCTGCTGCTGCAGTAACTGCCCCACAGTCCATAGGGATTTAAATGGCTTCGGAGCTTTTGCCACGTAGCTTTGTAAAAGAGGAGGTTAGTTTTCTGTAAATCTTCGTGTTTGTTTTAAACATTCATGTTAATACAGGTTTTTTTTTAATGTGCATAAGAACTATTGAACAATTTAAAAGATTAAGAGGATGGGGTGGGGGTAGGAGAGGGGATGGAAGTGAATTATGTTGACATTATGTTGACATTATTACACTTTGTGCTATTGAATGTCCTATAGATGGTGCTGATGGATGTTCTTGTGCAATTTTAGCTTGGACACTCAATTACTAATTTTGCCTTAATAAAAAATATTTCACATAAAAAGTGCATTAGAATTTTTTAATATATAGAAATAAATTTTATGCAGGTTAATTCTTAGATTAAAGTGCATTAAATAGATTTCACAGTCATCAAAATGAACCAGATACATGCTAATGTAAAATAATGCCACCCTTTTCAGCATTCTCCTTGAAAGCGTAACTTTGTTCCACTTGGCTGAATAACAGCCTCAATCTGTAAAATTTCCTCCAAAGGGCATTAAAGAGAAAATTTTGTTGGGCAGTAGCCCTAGGAAGAAATGTATAGCAACCAGAAAGGGGAAAGGGCTTCAGTACAGAGCCAAAAAGGTCACTAGGTGGAGTTCTGAGGAGTGAGTGAACCCAGGGCAGGATTAATTCGTCGAGGGCTCCTAGGCACACAAGTACACTGGGCCCCCTGCCCCACCCCACCACACCATGCTCCACCCCCATTTATTTACTTATTTTTTTGTTTCCACTTTCTTTTTTTTCATTTATTTTAAAATTCAAAACAAACAACAAAGATTGCCATACTAGTGCCAGTGTACAGTTTTTCTTCTATGTAACCTCCAAATATCTTTGAACAAATCTCCCCTTCCTTCCTAGAGGAAGAGATCTTCAGCTAGAAGGGCTTTGGGAAGCCCACCAATTTATATTTTGCATATGGGTAGGAGGCATGGGGCATGGCAGGAAGAAACTTTAGTGCCCGTCATTTTATTGGACTAATACATTTCTCACTTAGCCTTCCGAGGTTAAAACCTCTTTCTTCAGGTCAGAAAACTATACTGCTGTTACAGTATCCCTGTCCTGACCTGAGGAAAGGAGTTATGGTCTCTGAATTAGTAAAAAATGTATTAAAATTAGTCCAATAAACAGAATCACCTTATTTCCATTTTCTATTAATAAACGATTATCAAAACAGCTACAATAATACTTTATCCTAAAGCAAAAAGAAATAAATAAAACAAATAGAAATATTTTTCTACCTTTGTTGTCTGGTTTCTGCTTTCCTCATCTTCTCATCATTCTCTTCCTTCCATTCACTGTCTGCCGTCTTTCTGCCTCTTCCATATGGCATCTGCTCTCTTTCTATGCCTCTTCCAGAAATTGTCTACCTCTCCCTTCCATCTCTTCTCCCCCCCCCCCATTGGTGTGGCATCCATCATCTTCCCTTCCCTCCTCCAATGGTCTGGCATCTGTCTCCTCTCCTTCCCTTCCTTTTCCCACACCCCCATGGTCGGGCATTTCACTCTCTCCTCTCCCTTCTTCCCAATTCCATCAGCATCTGCCCCCTTTCTCTCCCTCCAACCCAATTCCATCCACTATCCTTCCCTCTTATCTCTCTCTCTCCCCTTTCCCTGCACCCCAATTCCATCAGTATCTGCCCATTTCTATCCCTTTAACCCAATTCCATCCAGTATCCTTCCCCTTATATCTCACCCCTTCCCCTGCACACCAATTCCATCAGCATCCGCCCCCTTTCTCTCCCTCCACCACCCTTCTAGGTCAGAGAGGGACCACTAATGCAATAGAGGACTCAGGTGTTTGTTTGTTTTTTCCTTTGGCAACGCGCCCCCCCCCCCGGAAAGATTAGCAGCGCTGGGCCCCCCCCGGGAGATCGACAACACCGCTCTCCCCCCAGCATCAACATCAACCAACCAGAATAAGCAACGCTGGAGGGGATGGACCAGCAGATGCAAGGAGTTGCTGCAAGGTCTCGCGATGACTGCGTCTCCTGGTCCAACCCCTCCGACATCACTTACTTCTTCCCTGAGCAGAGCCGGTAGACACAGTCATCGTGGGACATTGCAGCAACTCCTTGCATCTGCCAGTCCACCCCATCTGACGTCAGTTATTCTGGTTGGTTGATGTTGATGCCAGGGGGAGGGCGGTGTTGTCGATCTCCCGGGGAGGGGGAGGGGACAGCGCTGCCGTACTTTCCTGGGGGGCCCGCATTGCCAAGGAAAAAAAACAGAACACCTGAGTCCTCTGTTTCATCGGGCCCCCTGACAACTTCGGGCCCTAGGCACGTGTCTACTGGGCCTATTCATTAATCCGGCCCTGAGTGAATCCACACAGGCTAAATAAGGTTAAGCTTCAAAGGGGAAGGGAGGCTGAGGGATAGAGAGCCAAAGTGTCAAATATTGACACTTCTACCTAGCTAAGAAGTTGAGTTTTTCCTGCCTGTAAAGGAAGACATTTTCAACAACTATTTGCAGCACAATGCAACTAAGATAGCAGAATTAATTCTGAGAACAAGGCAATGTTTCTGAGATTAAGGATGGACGTGGGAAGAGCCAAGTTAGAAGAAAAAAAAATTGACTGTTCAGCAAGGCAGTCAAAAAGAAATGTCAGTAATGCTTAGCTGCATGTGTATGTCTGGGCAGAAATCCCAGTAAAACAGTATGCTAAACAGACCAGAGCTGAGGCAAGACCCCAGCTATGATTCTCTTGCATGAAATTGAACACAGGCTGTATCTCCTTAAAGGAACAGCACACAACAGCCTTTTATTCAAAACCTAGAGCAAAAGATCTGAAAGAGGTAGGCTGAACTGAAGAATCTCAGCAATGTTCGCACAAATTCCACAATACTTGCATATGAAAAAAAAGCATGCTTTAGTTCAGATATATGTTCCTTTTTATTAAGTCAGGAAAACAGGGTTTAGATTGCATTCAAACGTTTCTAAGTTAGATTCTAGGAGGCAGGAGCATAGTTTGGGGTAGGCATGGGGGGAACCAATGTCCCTTCAAATGGTGTATGTGTACATTTTTAATTGTTTTCCCTGCATCCACTACCATTATGATTTTTTACCCTTTGTGCACCCCACCCCCTCTTCAAGTAAAGAAACACACTGATGCTGGGGGGTTCCATCTTTCTATTTCTAGAAGCACTTACTACCTCTGACTTAATTGGTGGTATGCAGTCCAATGTTAACTCTGTCAGTCAGTTAGCATGTGGTAAGTGCAGTGCAATCACTGCCAAATAATTTCCATTCCCACACTACATGGATGCCATAGAGAAGTAATGCATAGTTTAACATATGGTAACAGGTAAACTACCACAAAACTCCTTAATGCAGTCCCATGGCAGCCTGTTTCTATGAATTAACCACATCTTAAGTACTTAAAACCCTTTAGTAGAAATGCCCTTAAGTATTTCCCTGTCCCTGAAGGGCTTACAATCTAAGGGGTCTTCTTACTAAGCTGCAGTAAGCACTAATGCATACTTATTGCAGATGAAAAAGTCGCTACCACGGGACGTGCTCAGGCGTCCCATGGTAGTTTTGGGATCGGCACATGCTTCCCATGCAATAAAATATTTATTTTATTTTCTGGTACGGGAGCAAGTTTGGAGGCAGAGAGCAGGCTTGCCCTAGTTAGTGCAACTACATCACCGCGCACTAATGAATTAATGTGTAGTTAGCAAAGGAACTCTTGGGTCCTGATTCTATAAATAGCACTTTTATAAAATCATGCCTAGCAGCATCTAATCAGATTTATGAGTCGTAGAGGTAGGTGACAGTATATTAGGCCAGGTTTTACCTGGCCTAATTTGCCAGCACCTAACTTGTGCGCCTAACAATGCCTAAGTTTATCATGCCTATTATCTGCCCCTAACCATGCCTACTTTGAAGTAAGTGTCATTAGGGGTTGGAGGGCAACATATGGATATCCTTGCATAGCCTTAATTGATTTTTAATGACTTTTTAATGGTGTTGTCCATTACCAAATCATTTAACCCATTAAAACAAGATGCTAGGAATCAGTGGCGTATCAAGGGGAGGGCGGTCCGCCCCGGGTGCACGCTCCAAGGGGGTGTACAGCCGGCCAGGTCCGGAAGCTCGCTGCTGAAAACGGCACCTCAGCGCGGCTGCCGTATTTATTCCAGAGCATAAATACGGCAGCCGCGCTGAAGCGCACAAAGGTCCCGGCAATGATGACCACTGCTGCTGCTGCTTCGGAAGAGATAAGTGACGTCGTAGGGGGGGTGGACTGGCAGCCGCAATCATCGCGGGACCTTGCCATAACTCCCTGCATCTGCCGAACCAGCCCCCTTCCGACATCACTTACCTCTTCCGGAGCAGAGGCAGCAGTAGTCGTCATCGCGGGACCTTGCTGATTTTGATGGAGAGAGAAAGAAGCATAGTAGGGTGGTATGGAAGCGTGGTGAAGGGTGAGAAAGGGGGTCAGGGTGGTATGGAAGGGTGGTGAAGGCAGAGAAAGGGGGTCAGGGTGGTATGGAAGAGTGAGAAAGGGGGTCAGGATGGTATGGAAGCATGGTAAAGGGTGAGAAAGGGATCAGGGTGGTATGGAAGCATGGTGAAGGGTGAGAAAGGGGGTCAGGGTGATATGGAAGTGTGGTGAAGGGAGAGAAAGGGGGTCAGGGTGGTATGGAAAAGTGAGAAAGGGGTTCAGGATGGTATGGAAGCATGGTAAAGGGTGAGAAAGGGGTCAGGGTGGTATGGAAGCATGGTGAAGGGTGAGAAAGGGGGTCAGGGTGGTATGGAAGCATGATGAAGGGTGAGAAAGGGGGTTAGAGTGGTATGGAAGCATGGTGAAGGGTGAGAAAGGGGGCAGATGCTGATGGAAGTGGGGGGAAGGGAGAGGAGAGAGTGAAATGCCAGACCATGGGGGTGTGGGAGAGATGGAAGGGGGAGGCAAAAAGTTTCCGGAAGGTGAATAGAAGGAGAGAAGATGCCATATAGAAAAGGCAGAGAGAGGGTAGACAGTGGATGAAAGGAAGAGAGTGACAAGAAGACGAGGAAAGCAGAAACCAGAGAAAACAAGGTAGAAAAAAAAGTATATTTATTATTATTTATTTATTTAGCTTTAGGGGAGATGCATTGCTGTTTTGGGGTGTTGCATTGTATGCAGAGTCCAGCTTCTTGGTGCTTCAGTTTAATCTTTGTCTATGTATTTTTATTCTATCTCCCCATTTACAAAACTGTAGAGCGTTTTTTAGCATTGGAATTTGAGCTGTTACCACCATGGCTAAAAACCACACTACAGTTTTGTAAAAGGTGGAGGGGTTAGTTTGTGATTACATACTAGGCGAAGGTGTTTTCTGTGTTCTGTGTGTTTGAAAAGACATGGTTTTCTGTTAGGATTGACTGTGTAGGATTGATCTGTACTAGTCTGGCTTATTTAGTTTTACAATGGGTGTATTGACATACTGCTCACTGCAGTATGTAAGATGCTGTCTTTTCCTAGGAACACACTCTTGTGTGACGTGTGGATTGTTACTAAAAATCATGTTTTTCATACAGATGGGGGGGAGGGTCAAAAAATGATGGGCCCCGGGTGCCACATATGCTAAGTATGCCACTGCTAGGAATTACAGGCAGTCCCCAGGTTAAGAATGAGTTCCATTTTTTAAACCATTCTTAAGTTGAATTTGTATGTAACTTGGATCCTGTACAGCACACAGTCTAAAAAAACATTAAAGAACATTAAACATTAAAGAAACAGTCCTCAAAATAAAGTACTGTAGTTTAAATAGAAAGAAAAGATAGGTTGTTTACACTTCTTTTTGTTCTTCATCCATCACACTGTTCCCTTTCCACCACCACAACAAGCATTTCTCCCTCTCATCTCTCTCTTCCCCATGCATCTATACCTCACGCTTCTCCAACCACCATGTCCAATATTTCTTTCTTCCTCCCTATGCCCAGGTCACCTCTTTCTTCATTTCTCCATGTACACTGTCTCTTTTTCCCTCTCACTCAGACACCCATGGGAAACGAAGAAAGAGGTAAACCACTTAATAAACTTTGTCCAAGCGGTATATCAAATCTCAATACCTTTCCCTTTTAATGCACCATTAGTAGTGTGCCCTCTTTTATGATAGAAATATGCATTGTTTATAAAGACTGTGATGTCTCAAGAAGTGAGCACTCTTTTAGAACTTGTGTATTTAAAAGAGTGCATGTACATGGATGGAGCAAGGCAGAGCATTGGTGGTGTTCCCACATACTTATGTCACTTACAGAATAATTGGCTTATGTCCCTGCTGCACTTAGGCTCTTGAATTTATACCAGTTATATGGCTGCTGTAACTGTATGAATAGGAGTCAACTTTTTTTTTTTTTTTTTTTTGAGAGGGGTGAGAGATGCTGGGCTGAGGAAGCCTCCTGGACTAACTGTTTTGTTGGGGGTTTTTTAAGTATGAAGGGGGACGGTATTAAAAGCAGTGCCAGAGCTTATGGGGCCAGAAACAGATGACAGAGAGAGTGAGATGGTAGGCAGTGGTCTGAAGGGAGAGAAGTTGGATCTGGGGTGGTGTAGAGGAAGAGGGAAAGAGATACTTAAAGGGAGAACTGCTGGGAAGAAAAAGGGAGAAATGGTGGACCTGTGGGAGGGAGGGAGGCAGGCAGGGGAGAGATGGGATGGGGGCAGTTGGGAAGAGAAAGGGAGAGAAGTTGGATCTTGGGTTGGAAGGGAGGAAGAAACGTTAGGCCTGGGGCTAGAAGGGAGAGAGAGATGCAGCATCTCTTTTTTTCCTTCCATCTTATTGTTCAGCATCAAGGGGGGAGGGAAGAAGAATAACAGAAAAGAGAGGGAGCAAAATGTTGGACCATGAGGAGATAGGAGGAAAGATGTGGTAATGGGGGAGTAGATATAAGGAAATAGAAGGTTGGGAAAGGAGTGAGATGGGAAATGGGAGCCAGGTACTGAGAGAAGATGGAGAATTGAGAGGTAGCTAGGAAAAAAAAGGATGAGAAAGAGGACAAGATTTGAGTGGACAGAGGCAAAAAAGAAAATAAAAAGTTAAGAAAGTTGAATGGGAAAAATCAATACATTGGAGACAGGCATAAGGACGGAATGGAACAAGAGAGGAGAAAAATGGACAGCAGACACTGGAAAGAAAATTAGTAGAAGTTAGACAAAAAGCAGAAAGAGAAACAGGGACTAATATGATGGAAAAACAAGATGACTAAACAACAAAAGTTGGAAAAAATAATTTTATTTTCTATTTTGTGATTACAATATGTTAGATTTGAAATGTGCATCCTGTCAGAGCTGGTGTTAGACAGCAGGCATGAACTAGGACCTAAAAGAGAGAGGAAAAGTATTTTTTATTTATTTTATTTACACCACAGAGCCAACGTGGGGTTGGAGAGGTTGTAACCCTATACTTCTACTAAGACTAACCCCCTCTTCTGCAAAACTGCGCTAGCAGTTTCTAGCATGGGGAGCTGCGCTGAATGGCCCGCGCTGCTCCCAACGCTCATAGAGTTCCTATGAGCATCGGGAGCAGCGGGGGCCATTCAGCGCAGCTCCCCGCACTAGAAACTGCTAGCGCAGTTTCGTAGAAGAGGGGGAAAGCATCTTAATAAAAAATTTGGCCCACAACTTAGCTTGTGTTTTAGATTTTGGCCCCTTATGTGATTGAGTTTGACACCCCTGCTCTAGTTAGTCCAATAAAAAAGATATCGCCTTAATTTTTTTATGGTTTGCTTTATTTCTTTTTTTTTTATTGTAGACTGGTCTGTTAAAGACCTTAAAAAACTGGATGTGCAAACAAGAAAACTCGTACATGACCATGAGGTTATTTATAAGTGTATTCCAAGACCATGAATTCCCAGAACTGAAGGAGGATTGGATCATATAAATGGATTATGCCTACTGAGCTACTGTCAAATGCATCCAGGTTTATCATCAGATCCAAATGCACAAAAGAAGCTGAAATATGAAAGGAAACCTCAGAAAATAAGAACATAAGAAAGGTCATACCAATAGACCATCTAGCCCAGTATCCTGTTTCTACAGTGGCCAATCTATCAGGCAAAAATCTATATAGTAGCAACAGTCAATGCTACCAATCCCAGGGCAAGCAGCAGCTTCCCCCATGTCTGTCTATGGACTTTTTCTCCAGGAACATATCCAAACATTTTATAAACACTTCTACGTTAACCACTGTTACCACATCCTCTGGCAACATGTTCCAGAGCTTAACTATTTTTGAGTGAAAAATATTTTTTTCTATTGATTTTAAAAGTATTTCCCTATAACTTCATCAAGTGTCCTCTAGTCTTTGTAATTTTTGATGGAGTAAAAATATCAATTCACTTGTACTTGCTCTATACCACTTAGGACTTTGTAGACTTCAATCATATCTCCCCTCAGCCAAATGTTTTCCAAGCTGAAGAGCTCTAATCTCTTTAGTCTTTCCTCATACAAGAGGAGTTCCACCCCCTTTATCATCAAGGTCCAGATTCCATTTCAGTCACTAAACTTGGACAAGTTACCAACAAGTGGAGACTAAGGGCCTCTTCTATCAAACTGCGCTAGCAGGTTTTAGCGCAGAGAGCCACGCTGAATGGCCTGCGCAACTCCTGATGCTCATAGGAACTCTATGAGCATCGGGAGCAGTGCGGACCATTCAGTTTGATAGAAGAGGCCCTAAGTGAAAATCCAATGGTATCATAGGGGAAAGAAGCAACAATTTGTAATAGAGGGGGAAAACTCTTCAAGGAATTGGATCAGCAGGTGACATAGTAAGATGGCCAATGCACAAGTATGCTCATAAACCCATACCATCTCTATAATAAAACCCTAAGCCGCACATGCGCACTTCCACTTGTGTGTTCCGTATGTCCATGGCCTGAAGAAGTGCACATGCATGACTACAACTGCCCCACACTCGCGGCCCTGTGGGGCAGTGGCAGCAACCGAGTGGTGGAGAGCAGCCCCGCTCCGCCCGTTGACCCTCCACAAACCACCCGGCTCCAGCGACGTAGGCAGCACTATAAACACGCTGCTTTGCGCCCTTCTACTGCCGATTTCCTCTGCTGCGTCTCTGATGACATCATCGGAGACAGAGCGGGAGAGGAAATCGGCAGTAGAAGGCCGCGAAGCAGCGTGTTTAAAGTGCTGCCTACGCGGCTGGAGCCCGGAGGTTTGTCGGCAGTGGGAGGGTCAGGAGCAGGCCAGATCAGCAGAACAACAGCAGTAAAAGAAGGGGGAGAGGGCCGAATGGAGTAGGCAAGATCGCGGTAACAGAAGGGAAAGCGGGGTGGGGAAAATGCTGCTACTGCTATACAGGGACTTGGAGGGGAAGGGAAATATCGCTGCTGCTTCTGCACAGGAAAGGGGGGGGATAGGAGAGAAGTGGGATGGAAATGCTGCATAGGGAAGTGGGATGGAAATGCTGCTGCACAGGGAAATGGGGAAAAATGACAGACAGACAGTGGGAGGGAGGGAGACAGAAAGAAAGAAAGACACAGGGGCAGGGAGAGGGACAGAAAGACAGACAGAGACAGGGGGCTAGGGAGAGAGAGAGAGTCAGCGGGAGGGAGACAGACAGACATATATTCTAGCACCCGTTAATATAACGGGCTTAACGACTACATAATAAAACCCTAAGTGGCACATGCGCACTCCTACCTGCGTGTTCCGTATGTCCGTGGCCGGAAGGAGTGCGCTTGCGCGCCTACAACTGCCCCACACTCACGAAGGGAGAAGATACAGAAACAAAGAAAGACTGACAGACAGCCAGGGAGAGAGACAGTAAGACAGGGGGCCAGGGAAGAGACAGAGACACACAGGGGGACAGAGACAGAAAGAAAGGGGGGCAAGGAGAGAGATAAAAAACATAAAGAAAGAAACGCCTCAGCGACCCATTGTGCTAAAAGTCTACACATCTATTCTAGTACCCGTTAATGTAACGGGCTTAAATACTAGTATGGTATAATGCAAATTAACATATGAATAATTGATCTTGATCTGTCCTTGTCATTTTCAGGATACAAATATAGAAGTCTGCCTAGCACTGATTGTATTCTCCAACTACTAGAGTTGTCATCAAAGCCCACTCCAGACCACTGAGGTCTATCTAGCCAAAATCAGGTGAGGAACAACAAGAGACAGATGCATAAGTACATCAAGAAATACAAAGCATTATTCTAGGAACCATTCCTTGATCAAAATCAGGCACATCATTGGTTAAAGAATAGTGAATTGAAATCTAAGGATAAGTGATTAGTCGTTGCAGCCCAGGACAGAGGATTACAGATGAAATGGTTTACAGAAAGCATACAAAAAAATGATTCTGTAAAAAAAAAAAAAGAACTGGAGTCAGTCATTCATCTTGCAGCTGGTTGTGAAGTTCTGGTGTCTGAAAAGCACAGCAAGGTAGCACATCTCATCCATTGGAAGCAAAGGAAACATTACAACACCACTGTTCCAGAAAAGCATTGGGATTATGACCCTAAGGGAATCATGAAGAGGTTATGATCATCTGGGGCATCCCCATTCCGACACATGTCAGGAAACTGGATATGACATTAATCTTAAAGATGTCAGTTCCAAGAGACTGGTGAATCATATATAGAGAGAAAAGACTTTTAAGTATCAAGAAATGCACTCTGAGATCAAGAAAATGTGGCAGAAGGATGCATATTTTTTCATTGTTTGGGGTACCACAAGTCTCATGAAAAAGAATTTATAAGTGCACCTGCTTATATACATGACATCTTATGAACTCCAGCAGAAACTTTCTTTGGCACAATGCAAGTACTACAGTGAGCATTAACAGTAAATTTTACAGACTGAGATCATACTCCACATATCCTGGCTTAGGGGTGAGGCTCATTACTGTCACAGAATGCACAAAAATATCCCAATTGGAGATACTGCCCCTGAAGGCATGTTTTTTGGTCATAACTTGGAATACTACTTTTTGATGACTGATAAGAATTGAGATGGAGTTCTACATTTTGCATGTCAGTGTAGCATTTTTCTATCAAATCCTAAATGAACTGTTTGATAAAGATATATCCAATTATTTTTGGATGCTTTGCAAACAGAATCTGATACAAAAAATTGACCCAAAAAATCAACATGGCAAAATTGTGGTCAATCAGATATCCATCTTGTCTCTAGTGGTCTAGGCTGAATTTAATCCTTGAGATCCAACGTTATCCAAACAAGACATCAGTAAACTGACCTTTCCCTTGCAAGGCAGCACATCTGAATGCTACATTTTGACTGAGGAATACAAGTGTACCACAGTTTGAAATTATAATCTTGCTGTAAATTCTTCAACTGTACAGTATAACAAACTGTGTAAGTTTATATGAATTTCAATAACAGCATATATAGTGTGATAAGTAAGTGCTTATTCCTTGTCACTGTAGCAGAGAAAGTCTGAAACAACAGAAGGCTTTGCGATCATCAGCTCAGGGAGTAGAGGTGCTATGGCAAACATTGGACGGTACCTTCTTATTGGAAGGGGTTTCTAGTAGCCCATTAGACCCTATGATTGTGGAAGGGAGTAAATGTGTGTGCCCCTTTAATGGCTGGGGAAAAAAGAGTATGAGACAAACTGTTAGTAAATGTTCCAGCAGGTTGGTCTTCTCAGCTCCACCCAAGAGGTTTGATGCCCTAATCACAAAGGAAAGGGACGAGAGATGTTTGTTCTCATGTAAGATATATAAACTTCCCTAGCCTGAGAAAAGGGAAGGGGGAGGGGTGAAAAAGGCAGACTTCCACTCACAACTGAGAAGAGTATATTGAGAAGCCTTGGATGAAAACCCTGCCTTGAGAATTCTGAAGAGAATGATAGAACCTTGCTCTGAATATACTGGTGCTAGTTACTATTGAGAACTCCTAAAGATACTAGACCAGTGGTTCTCAACCCTGTTCTGGAGGACCACTAGGCCAATCGGGTTTTCAGGCTAGCCCTAATGAATATGCATGAGAGAGATTTACATATAATGGAGGTGACAGGCATGCAAATCTGCTCCATGCATATTCATTAGGGCTAGCCTGAAAACCCGATTGGCCTGGTGGTCCTCCAGGACAGGGTTGGGAACCACTGTGCTAGACTGTACAACAGTGTATCGCAAATTGTTTGCCACAGCAGATTCCAGGTGTGCCCCAGCGATATGCCGGTAAGGAGGAGAGGCGCCGGCAAGGCTGACTACTTTTAGGACATGTCTCTCACAGCAAGAGGCACGTCCTGTAGGCAGTCAGCCGGTGCCGACAAATCTTCTCCTCCCCCGCGTCTCTCTGCACCTCCCCTCCTTCAGGATCCCCTACCAAAGTGATGGGTTCAGGGTCGCAGCCAGATAGGCCTCCACAGACATTAATGTAATGATGTCACACATGCACGTGACGCCATCGCGTCGACGTCTACGCACTTCTGGGTGCCTTCCGGCCGAGGCACTAGGTTTAATGTGCCTTCCAGTCGAAAAGTTTGCGGGACACTGCTGTACAACAAAGACAGTTGGAATGGACTGTATGTGACTTTTGCTTTGCTCTGGTAAACTGCACTTTTGTCTGGGAATGATCATGAGGAGGTTTTTTGGCAAAAGAAATACATGTGGGTGGGACCTTCCTCCTTTACTTGTTTCCACCCTAAACAGTAAAGGTATTAAAAGTAGTGCAGCAGAAATGGGTGTGGTGCTTGTGAAAGAGAAGCCAAATGGGCTGCTGCTGATGTTTGGAATGGCTGTGGGAAAGCAGAGCAGCTGAATTAAGAGCATGAGCCTGGATAATGAAGAAAGAATGATGAATGTTTAAAACCTTTAGAAAGACACAGAGGATCACTCAGAAGCCTTGGGAATTAAGGTAGAAGTGATATGACAACCAAAGGTTTTGTTTGTACTTTTCCAAGGTAGGCAGGGCTGCATTAGCACCCAGTGATGAGCTTATATGCATACCTGAAAGGATGCTGGGAAATGACTGTCTTCAGGGAATGGTACACTATTGTACATATAAGAAGAGTAACTTCAATATGAAGAAGGATTACTGAATGCTCTAATAAATATATTACAAATTATTCCTGTGGATTAATTTGGTTTTCTTTTGTCTTCATCCTAAGTGTTAATGGACAGTAAATGAGAGACCAACCAAGCTTTAAGTCTTGCTTATTTCCTTTTTTCCTGGGCTTAGGCCTAGGGAGGGAGTTGGTTTATTTGACTCCATTTAGGCACAGGATTGGCCATTTGGACTGGTGATTGCCTCTGTGGGTTGAGGCTATTTCTGATGGTTTAAGATTTCATTGGAAAGGTGCACGTCATAATATTTTTGTTTGAATTATTTTTAGCCTGTTTAAATCTAAGCAGCTTATAAAAAGCATGCACAAATATATTACATTACATTAGTGACTTCTATTCCGCCTGTACCTTGCAGTTCTAAGAGGATTACAGTAGAAGATAGCTGGACATTTCCAGGAAGTTACAATTTAGGGGACGGTTACATAGTAGAGGCATAGGGAGTTTCAGGGGACTTTAAATAGTAGAGGCAGAGGGAAGAAATTGAGGAAGGGAGGAGGATTGAGGGTTAGTAGTAGGGAAGATGTAGTTCTGGGTTGGTTACTTGAAAGGGTCTTTGGAGAGATATTAGTAGAGGAGTAGGAGGTCAACTGGAAATTTGCATGGAAGGGGGAGGATGCGAGGGGGGGAATAAGAAGGCTGTATTGTTTTTTTGATTAGCAGAGTTTTGATTTCGGAATGATTTAAAGTCAATTGTAGTTGTCAACAGGTTGGAGATGGAGGGGTCCAGCTTCACTGCCTGTGTTGCTAGGAGGCCGTCGTACATCTTCTTGCGCTGAGTTCCCTTGAGTGGAGAGTAGGAGAATAGGATCTGGGTTCTTCTTAGTCTGGGTGTGCGGTTGCGAATTAGACGGTTGTTGAGGTAGGTGGGTGCAGTTCCGTTTATTGCTTTTAATAATAGACAGTAAAATCTGAATTGAATTCGAGCTCGTATTGGTAGCCAATGTGAGTCTAGGTAAGCATTAGTAATATAGTCAAATTTTCCGAGTGAGTAGATCAGCCTGAGGGCTGTGTTTTGAATGGTCTGTAGTTGGTTTATCAAGTTTGTGGGGCATGGAAGGTAGAGGATATTGCAATAGCCCACTAGTCCTAGGACAAGGGATTGGACTATGATCCTGTAGTGATCTTTTTCGAAGAGTTTTCTTATTTTTCGTAGGTTGCGCATGGTGAAAAACGCTTTTTGAGTGGTTTTGTTGATTTGGATCTGCATTGTGCAGCATCTATCTATCGACACTCCAAGGATATTAATTGTTTAAGGAGATACCTGCTTAGATTCAATTCTATAACTTTATTTCTTAATTAACTGCACCATGGCATCAAGGTTTTGTACCTACATTATGGCTGTCATAAGTTGGTATGCATAAGTAAACTATGCAGTACATGCAATTTATTCTGTAATATGGATCATTAGGAGAATCAGCCATATCCTTCCCAGGCTCTACCCATGAGTATGACCTCTTGCAGTTATGCTCTATAGCACTTAGTGCCCCATTATATAAACTACGGTAAACTAAAACTTAGCTTTGTATACCGGGTCTTCAACCAAAATGGAGCTTGACATAAACATTTTTATAAAAATAAAGCATAAGCACTGAAATTGCAACTGTGCTGCTGGCACAGATATTTATACCTGCAAACTTCATCACATTCTGCCAAAATGCCACCCTTATGCCATTGGCCTCCTCCTATCTGGGCTCATGTCCCCTTCAAACTTGTGGCACTGTATTTATAGCTGCTAAACGAAGCAATTTGCCACTGGAACCGCCGCCCATGTTACCTGAGCAGCGGGAAGTCAGTGAAGTGCTCGAGCCACTGATATTGGTATTTCCGTACATCTTCAGTTCATGCATTAAACTGAGTATGTATAGAAATGTTGGCATTGGAGGCTAGAGAACCCATTGGCTTCCTTGCTGCTCAGGAAGGAGCTCCAGCAATGAATCTTTTCAGCTGGCAAGATTTGAGCACCTGTTCAGCAAAGTAATGAGGCAGCAGCAGTGTGTGTGTGTGTGTGTGTGTTGGGGTGTGTGTAGAAGAGATAAAATGCTTAGCTCCCCGAGTCCAACCTCTCTGGCTCCCTCCAAAATTAAATTCTGGCTCCTCCCCTGCCTTATACATCCTTAAAGACAAAGTATGTACCTGGTGTACCTAGTTATAAAATTCATGCTATGCAAAATATGTGTAAACTGTATTTACAAAGTAGCATGTAAGTGAATTTTTTGCACATACATATTGATGTACACACATATATATATATATATGCATATACTGTATTTTTTTATTCTAATGAAATATGTGTCTAATCTGTGTATAACTGTTAGTGCATTCTTTATAGAATTATCCTCAAGGTTTCTATTTAGGAAAATAAGCATATTTTTTTACAAAATGTCTAGAAGTAGAATTAAATAAAAATAATCCTTTTGCGTTTATGTATGTATTTATTTATTTTTGTATAATGCAATGAATGAAACTAGATTATTGATGTGAATGTTTAAAGGTTCCATAGTTTTTGCATATATATTCCTTTATGTTTTAGGAAGGTAAAGAATTGGCATCTCCTTGATACTCAAAAGGAAGTGTTGTGTTAGTTAAGCACAGCTGTACTGTTCTTAATGTGAATGGGCAATGTCCAATTCCAATCAGTATCTAGAATTAGAGCAGGCTCACAAATGAAGAAAAGAACAGTTAAAGCATTGCACTCCCCCTTTGACTCTCTTCCTTTCACTTTTATCTCTCTCTCTCTCTCTCTCTCTCAGACACACACCCATATACACACACATATTTCATGTACTCTGCTTCATTTTGGCATGCAGTGAATAATGTAGTCCATGTACAAGCTATTCACATAGAGAGCTTGCATGACTCCAGATGTTGTATTTGTCTGGTTAGTAAGATCTGGCTTCCTTCTTCCATAAGGCCAAAAGAAATATTAATCACTCCTTTACTGTGAAGGGGATGGGTGTACCTCTCATATTTCAGAAAGGGGCTGGAAACGAAGGGAAGCCAAAGTTTTCAGTATTTAAGACCACAGCAAAAGAGGCACAGCGGCTGAGTTTTCCAAAGGGCCCAGTGCTGAAAGGGCAGGAGGCAATTGATGGTGGAGTTTTGAATCGATCGTTTCCCTCTTTTTTTTGCACATTAGAGTCTCATGTCTAATATTTAGACATGATGAGCTTTGTGCAGATAATCACCCTGTTCCTTTTTGCAATTCCTTCAGTTATTTTGGCACAACAAGGAGAAGATGAATCAAAACTGCTAACTGGTGAGTGGATCTCCCATTTGTACATTGTCCCTGCTTCCTATTTGGTATTACATTATGTTCTGTAGAAATTAATTAAATGATTACCCATCCATTTAAAACAAATCTTTAACTGATCCTATACTGCTTATACATATGGGTCTAAAGATTTCATCTTGTCTGAAAAAGAGATACTCCCTTTTTCTGGGGGGGGGGGGGGTCCTACATTTTGAACCTGTGCTTATGCTCCCATTTTCATATTCGCCTATCCTGGAAAGCCTCAAAAAGATGCAGAGATTTGGGGAGTCTTGTGAACCCTAGGCAAACATCCATTGCAAGAGCAGTCTTGAACATATTTCTGTCCCATAGGGTGATTCAGTGATCCAGGTATTGTCTGGAGTGCCCTGGTTTTTGCATTTTACAGTGGACAAAATATCTTGTTTCCTTACTGACATGCACCAAATGAGTTTGAAATGAAATATTTACAAAAAATAAGATGGACCACAGAGTTTAACATTTTGATATATTCACAAGCTTAGAAACATATATTTTTCATATGGATATTTAATATAAAATTGTTTTTTTTTTTCTTTGTTTTTTGCTACTTTTATTTTGGAAGTTTTGTTTAACCTTCTGTATGGCTCCCAGCATGGATAATTGATATATGATGAAGAACAATATAATACTCTAATATCTGTTCATGTATATGATGCTATATTTTAAAATACCCTTTTCTCAATGTGGAATAAAATATTTAATCTGCATTATTTCTGCTGATAAGACCAAAGGGGAGGGGGGGGAATCTTTCATTCTAGATTAGAGATACTTAAAATCAATCTACCAAAGACAGGAACAATTACTAAAGAATCACTCATTTTGCTATATACTTTTATGGCATAACATATTTTAGCCATATTAATTTCCCCCCTTGGTGTTATTGTTTTAAAATCTGTGCACAGCTGAGGATTTCTTAAGCCTTTCATTCCAGAAGATGCTTCAGTCAGTTTATTCTGGGGTTCAGTTAATAACGTTTTAGCTCATTTTATTTCTGTGCAAAAATTGTTCCCATTCTTTGCCATTATTCTCGCCTGCTGAAAATAATGGCATGGCTTTGTTTCATCAGATACAGGTTTTGTAGCCGTGCAAAATGGGCACAAAACTAGCATGAGCTTCTACCACCCTTCCCCTCATCTTTTACATCATGTCCCACTGTTGTTATTTTTATTTTAGCAAAACATATATATTTTCCGCCAGTACTACAGTATTTAACATGATCAGAAGCAACTAAGATAAATCTTTGCAGGCAAAAACAACTGCACCCATATGTGGCTACATGGATGCATGAATAAGGAATATACCTGCAAAACAGTTCAGTTCATTTTACTTCCTGCCTCTGAAAACTGAGAATGTGTAAGATTAGTTTTGGCTGACTGTCAGAGGAAGGCTCAGACGTGACTCCAGGCTATGGTTATTGCCCTTCTTTGTTCTAACCACTAGAAAAGTGAGACTACAATGAAGAAGGAACTGCGTTGCTCTTTTTTTTTTTTGTGCCCTACCCTAACATTCATTATAGCATGCCTTTCTTCCACACTCGCTCAGGGTGTAAATAATATGGCAGCATTACATTTTGAAAAATTACTTCTCTATGAATACAGTACCACTAGCTTACACATGATATTATGATACATTAAATAATTAAAAGGCAAATTCTGCTGGTGCTGTGGGTACTTGAGCAGTTCCAATCCTGAGCAAACGCCATTACTCTAACGAGCATTCACTTTGGTTGAGTTTAGCACCCCCCCAATCGTCTTGAAGAGTTGGCTTCTGTGTTGAAGAGTGAAAATAGTCATTTCTGGCTTTAAGTTAGCCGCACCGAATATGTGTTCAACTTTAATTTGTTCTCCAGCTGGAAATAAGAGACAGCACAGATTTTCCAAAAGTGGAAAATCTTGGTAGAGCTATAATATACAGTATAAACCTTTTTTCAAGAGCAGAATAGAGCATCTCTGTTTTAGCAAAGTGCCATCTGCTGGTGGAAAGTGTTCTTATATTCCAATTACCACAAGAAACATTATTTTTCAGTTAACATGTTTCCATACAGCTTTTCATTTGGGCAAGACACTTTGTCTGGTCTGCTGCTTTTTATTAAAATGTTGTTCTGCTGGAAAGAAGGGACATTCCGCTTTATTTGACTGTCTCTGGTTCTTTCTTATGACAGTACAGTGTGTTCCTGCATATATGTCAGCATTATTTAAAATGCTTCTTCCGAAAAGCATAGAGATTAAATCAGCTCAATAAAGATGAATATGTAGGCAAGATAATTAAGTAAACCCATTATTATCTGTTTCTCACTTCTTAGCATCATATACAGCATATAATATTTTGTCTACAATTATTTCTACCAAAAGATTTTAGATTTTAGTTTACAAATACAATGTAAACCTCTGCCTTGACAAAGGATGCATCAACAAGGGAATACACAGTGTATGTTAGAGCAACCCAATATTCAGAATGCTTATGAAATGTTTGTTCTAAATAAAGCATTATTAGCATGCCTAGGGATAGAGGGATTTGGATTGGATTGCCCTTCAGTTCCATTCTCTCTAGCATATTTGTATAAACCGCACATACTAGAAGCTATACATATGCATGGAGATCTTTTCTAGCTTGCATTCAGATTCGCTAGATCTTTCATTCTTTGATGAAAATATATTGATAGTTTGATGATGTTTCGGAATTATAGTGCATCATAGCACAGCAACATTGTCAACAATTTTCAAGTCCTTATAGATATTTCTCTGATATAAGAGAAATCCCCATCTAGACAAATTTCCATCTTACTAATTTAAGACTGATCAATTGTCTCAATGCTATCGGAAAAAAGAATCAAACCTTACATCGATGCCAACCTGCCCATCCCTAATAGGCACCATCAGTCAGTGGGGTAGTGAGGGTGAGTGGCACCTGGGCAGTGGTGCCCCTTCACTGCCCTCTTCCCCAACCCCTGCCACACGCATGCTCCCTTCCCTTTCCCTGTACCTTTTTAACTTCTCTGGCATGAGCAGCATGCCCACGTCAGTGTCGGGTCACCCTTTGACATCACTTCCTAGGCACAGGTCCCGGAAGTGATGTCAGAGAGGGCACCGATGCCGATGCGGGCAGCAAGCAACCTCTCGCCAGGGAAGTTAAAAAGGTATGGGGAAGGCAAGGGGCATCTAAGTGTGGCAAGGAGAGGAGGAGGGATGCCACACCCTTAGGAAGACCGTGCCTGGGTTGGAACGCACCCCCTCCCCTTACCATGCCACTACCATCAACTATAACAATTCTTTTCTAATAATCATAAAACTACATAGCAGAATTCCTGGTAGCCTTCAGACTGAGAAAACCAATAATCTTAAAAACGATCCACAAAGGGCGTATACAGTCACAAGTGACCCACAAGATAAAACCAAATAGGCTGATATGCTGTGCTGTTTGTATGTGGCCTCTTTACTACTTGGATTTTTTGTGACTTTTTATGTTTTTAGATTTAAGACAGCCAAGGACCCTATAAGATCTCTGAGGAAAGTATTTTTATTTTGCCAACACACGGCATATGTTGAGTCATTTGTATTTCATACATTATTTGGTTTTATCTTGTGGGTCACTGTATACGTCCTTTGTGGATTGTTTTTAAGTTATTTGGATGCTTATTAAACTACAAACTGGTACATCCGATCTACTGTTCCACAATCTTTTTGTTGTTTTGCTGCTTCATTTCCTTTGTGGAACCTTTTGGTGCTTTTTGGATTTTGTTGTTTAGTCTTCACATTGAAAAAGAGGGGAAGCTATGTAGGTAGCATCTGGAAATAATTTGGAAAGAAAATATCTTTTAATGTTAGAGTTATATCACTTCTCTATCAAGTGATATAATACAGTATTTTACTAGCATCCATCTATCAATTGGCCAAATAATTACTCCAACAATGGTGGTCCCAAATCAGTCCAACTATGCCTGCTCAAATCTGCCCACTGAGGTCAGAAAGCATATGTTGGGCCATACAAAAGAGCTGCCATAGAGGTCAAAGTTGGAGGTTAGTGGGAGAAGCTATCAAGATTGGAGTCAATGCTAAGCTGCCACAGAGGTTACACTTCTGGGCAAGGTGAGAAGAGGGATAAATGGGAAGCCAGTGGTAAGTCTGGCCAGGTTCCATCAAGGCATAACTTGCTTAGCCAGAGTCAGGATTAGGGAACTGTGCTACCACCAGGTGGGAGAGCCAATGCAGATGTCAGAGGCAGCGATTGGTCTGAGCAGAATCAACCCCAAGGATAGAATTAGAAGTTTAGTCCTGGTACAGAGAGTCCCTTCTAGAATCTCTCTTCAATTGACCAGATATCCAATAATCCCCCAATCAAGTTCAAAGAGGATTGAATAATAGTTGAGCTACTGTAGTTGCACTACCAAAAGATGTACAACTGAATCCAAGAGATTTTTTTCTGAGAATAAATTTTAATTTGGTAATTGGGAGAGTTTTGGCAAATTAGAGTACAATATGTGACTTCAGCTGGAATTTATCTAAATGTGTAGTAGAGGCCTTTTGATGAACAAAAATCCATTACTACACTGCAGTAGAAGGGCAAAGGCTTGTTCTGCCAGCTGGGGTGATGGAGCAGCCATTAATAAGTAGAGGCAAAAGAGATATGAATGGAGAAAAGAACAGTGAACTGCCAGTTGTACCACTGGCAGTGAGGAGAGAAGGCATCATGGAATTTAATGATTTCGTCTGTAAATTTGGCAAGCTTTTCAACCCAACAGAGATTTTAGAAATGCATTTTTGATTATTTTAAATAAATTTAGCTAGAAATCTGGTGGTTCTCTCATACATCTAGAATCTCCATTGGATCACCTATGAACATGACTGGAAGTAAGAAAAATATGTTTTTGCAGCACACCACCCCTTGAAGAATATTTTGCTAGTCTAACCTGATCGCACAATAAGTTTTAAATCCCTGTTATGAAACATACTTGATTTTTTTTTTTTTTTTAACTTTGCTTTACCATGCAGTCTGTGAGTTTATTACAGGCTTCTACTGCCTTTACTTTCTCCACTGTGAAACAATAATTTCCTTAGGTCTTTCCTGAATGTACCACTATGCCATATCATGAGCTTTCATTCTAGAAATATTCATACAGAGACAGGGGTCCTTTTACTAACAAACTTAATGTATATTAAAAGCACTACCATGAGTCATGACCAGGTGTCAAGCTGTAGTTTTGGGATTGGTGCATGCTTCTTCCATGCTAAAAGTGGTCACAGTGAGCGAGAGACTCAAGCTGGGGATAGCGCCGGCCTTTTTTAGTGCTGCTTAGTAAAAGGGCCCTTTTAGTGAAATATTCTTTGCATCATTTTTACCCTTTAAATATCTTGACTTTCTTGCATAGTTCTCTCTCCAGGGAATATTTAGGTCCTCAAGCAGCCAATGTTCTGCCTTCCCATAGAATTTGCAGCCCATAGATAGGCCTGCAAACTGATTTTTAATGGCAAACTCCCTGCAGAGTTCACTTTTTAAAAAAAATCATTTTCCAAGTATGGGCCCATGGGTACAAAAGTACCCACATAGTTTGCAGATGCTAACTCTCTTCTGGGATGAATGCATTGTGAGTTTAACATTCTTTGAAGGACCCGCCTTTGTCATACTCCCGTTCCAACCCCAGCACTGTCACTTTTCCTAGCACAGGAGAGATGATGGTTTTTAAACAACCCTTCACTCTAAGTAAACACTTATTTACCTAAATAAGGAGAATCCCTATGAAATTTAACCAATAAATATAATAGAAGATAATAACAAGACCTATCCATACTTCCAAGTTAATTTCCACTGTAGATTGTCTTTCAGTTCTCCCATATCTGTATGTTCCTATTGGTTGTGTCTTGCACAGTCTCATTGACTCTTTGGTCCTTTCCACTTGGGACTCGTCTTTAGTAATAAATTCAGTGTCAAGAATCTATAAAGATGGGCTTCTGCTAAAACAATTCAGTCAGTGGGAGTTCCAATGAGAGATTCTACAGTGAGGGTAGATTTTCAAACAGAAGGGTTTAAGTATGCTGTCCCTGAATATTCAGGGGCACTTAACTACATAGTGCCATGAAATCTTCCCAGATTGCCACAGCACTGTGCTCAGTGGAGCTATTCAGTGCCAGTGCCCACATATCTAACCTGGCACGTTAGACCACAGAAAAGACAGTCTTGACTCTGACCAGTTTACTATGCAGATGTCAGCACTGAATATTAATAAGCACCTCCATAACTTCCAGCTCAGCTGTTGACCTGGATATTCAATGACGGTGCCTGGACATGGCTTGACATTGAATATCCTGCTTTGATTCAGCCCAGAGTACTCAGCCATATTAAAACCACTGACCTCCTTGGGATGAATATGAGGGGCAGATTTCTAGATATATTTGTGAAAAATAGATAAATGTATGTCATAGACCTCAATTGATCTCAGGCTTTCTTTCATGTCTTTGTGGCGAGAGACCATCTGCATTTGCACAGGGGGGTTTGTTTTTTTTTGTTTTTAATTTTGCTAGTGTTATTGCATCTTCCTTCTCAGAGGGCTTGCTATTTTGGTAGCCTGGTTCTGAATAGTTTCTTCTCTCCTCTTTCTCCAAGCCTATAGGTATCAATACAAATTCTCCAGATGAGGCCTGACCAGTTTTCAGAATTAACATTACATTTTTTTTTCTGTTGGCTGGCCTGCTACTTTGTATATCAGCATTGTGCATATTTTTCTAACTGCATTGTTACACTATTAACACCAAAATCATCAGCTACGAGTTGTCATGCTTATAGTCCTCTTCGACTTGGTACTCATTAGTGCTATCATGCATTCATCTCCTGAGGTATTGCCCATTTTGAAATTTATTGTCTGTGAGCACATTCTTGACCCTGCTCAGCTTTTCTCACATTTTTGCACATTCCTCATTCCTTCTGGAATGTTAGCCTTCTTTCAGATAAAGAAGGGTTCCCCCCCCTCTATTCACTGTTACTTATGAAGTCACTAAATAGTATGATCCCTGCTTTTTTGCCTTTGTTACATCATTGGTTACTCCTTTGCCATTACAATGAGTTCCATTTACCACCTACCTTCCTTGTTTATCATGCTGGTGGTTTCTTATCCAGCTTTTTTTTTTACTCTTGCATCCAGTGTTCACACTGTGTGGCAGTCCGATAGAAACATTGCCTGTCACCCACGGATTTTATACAAAACTATTGTATTCTACATGGCTAACCACTAGTGAAGTACTGAACAACTTGAGCCCCTGAGGAAGGAGTGTTTCTCCGAAACACTGTCCATATTGGGTTCGGTCTTCATGTAAATGAGAGCCAACCTTTGGAAAACAACCTTATATTGACTTTAATAAAAGTTCCTGAACCTTGTACATTTTTCTCTGCAGTTTCTTTTTTTGCTCTACTTTCACTGCAGACTTGTTGGATTTTTCTTTGTTTTGTTCTTATCCAGCTTACCACCTTAGAACCCACTCTAAGACAACCCATTTTGTTTTTGGGCCCCTATGTGGATCACTGCAAAAGAAATAGCTGCAAATGAAATAGAAAATAGACCATTCTTTTATCCAATCTCCTGGTTACCAAATCAAAGAAATCAGGAAGATTTATCTGATATAGTTCAGATCATGTAAAATGTACTGTATATTCAAGATCATTCACATTTTTTAAAAAATTACAATTCCAAACTTGTTCTTCCATCAGTGTTCACCTAACTTGCCTGGATTTGCCAGCTTCTACTTACTCCTTTAATTAGATTGAAAATGTGGAATGTATGTTCATAAATTAAATATATAGATATAGGCACTCATACTCAGCCAATGTGACTGGAATAAATTAAACAGCAGATGTAGCATTTAACTTATTCCATATGTTTGATGCCTATACAATATATATATATACAGCACACATATAAGCAGCCATGCTGAATGTATGTATAATGCAGTCATCATGCATGTGCTATACATTTCACAGCTCATCCTTGCTCTGCATTCACTCCACCCATTATTTATTTTAATGGTATTGGATCATTCAGCTGGATTTTTGACTCGATACAATCCGTACAGGGGCTGAAAATTTATGGATAGGGAAATACATTTACTGGGTACTTGTGAACATATAATTTCATTTGAATATTAGCCTGTTATGATCATATTATTGGGAATGTTTAACAGGCACTTAATATAACGCCTTTCATACCAAGAAAATCAAAATGATGTACAAATTATCGAGAAACTATAGAAAGGAAGGGATCTTTAGCTCACAGCTATTGGAGGAGCTTACAGAGGGATCTCTAGCTTGCAGAGCATCGGAGGAGCATAGCGAGTAATGACATATATAAGGGTCAATTCTATAACTGGGTACTCCCACTTTAGTGACAGATGTTGTTCAGTGAGAGCTCATTCTGTAACAGCCTCTGGGCAACCAGATTCTATTATAGGACACTAGCATAAACCGACCTTGGTGCACCTAACAGTTCAATGTCTGCACTTATACCAGCAAAGACCTGGTGTAACTGTGGCTACATAAAAGTGGCAAGGCCATAGGTAATTTGCAGTATTTTGAAAACAGCATGCATCAGTAGCAGCACTGCCCATGTCTTTCATATGCTTCACACAAGTGAACACCCCCTTGTATTTATATGCTATGCCACCTATTTTTTACCTTTATAGAATAGCACTTAGGTGTTTTGATGCCACAAAAATATATTTTACTACTTGGGATCTAGCTAAGTACTTGGGACCTGGATTGGCCACTGTTGGAAACAGGCTTGTTGGACTTTTGGTCTGTTCCATTATGGCAATTCTTATGTTCTTATGAACATGCATACACTTATCCATGAAAATGACAGCATTTTGTCCACTTACATTCAAGTTTCAGGTTTATTTAAAATTTGATAAAAATGCTTATAAAAATTTTCTAAGCACTGTATATAATAATAGGGGGTATGAAACAATCAGAAATACAAACAAGACAATCTTTGGACAACAACTAATAGGAACAAAGGGGAAAGAAGGGAAGAACTACATTGGTTAAAGAAAAGTTCATAATAAAGGAAAAAATGATGAGATGGGGACATGATTAGAAAAATTTCTTATGAAAATAGAAGAAATTGAGGGACTAACTGATCGATTGTTTAGGCATGATAAGACTAGTGGATTTAAGTTCCAAATGCGTCCTTAAAGAGAAAAGTTTTCAAGGAGCTCTTAAATCTTTCCGGGATGGATTCCTCTCTGAGATGATTTGGGAGGGAATTACAAAGCTGGGGGTGAAAAGATCTCATTACGCCTAATGCTGATGATTTCTAATGAGGGTAATGGGTACTCGAACGAAGTGCTCTGGTGGTGGAATGGGGAATTAACAGTCTAATTAAACTAAACTAAACCTTAAGTTTATATATTGCATCCTCTCCACGGAAGTGGAGCTCGGCACGGTTTACAAGAACTTAAAATATAAGAAGAGAAAGGAAAAGGTTTATATGAGCTTATATATAGAATGGAAGAGTAAGGGGGGAAAATAGAATTCCATGTTAGAGAATGGTTAAAAAGCACTTAGGATATTGTTCCAATGTAAAAGGTTTGACAGTTCTTTCGCTTTGTTTCTTTCTATACAACTCTGGATACATCTGCATAAATATATAGTTAAATAAGGCAGCGATACTAAGAATATTGGTGTAGATATTCAGCCAGCTGTGCTCAGCATTTTTGTCCACTGCTAGCTGTAACCCTGAATATTCAATGTCAGGACATGTCTAGCACTGGCATTGACTATCTGGACCACTAAAACTTATACTTTTAAGTGCAATATACAGTTCATAACTGCATAAGCTGAACCACTTAAATATAGGGCTGCTATTTATTTGGCCCAATGTAGGCAATTATGTTATACAGTTAAGGACTGAACATTGGTAGTTAACCACATAAGTGCCAACTTCACCCCTGGAATGCCCACAAATAGCCAGTTTTGGGTCAGGTGCTAACCGCGAATATTCAGCAGCACTAACCAGTTCTGTGCCACTGAATTTTTGAGGTTAGCCACAGACAAGCTATTTACATGGTTGGGAGCCTTTTAAGGGAGTTTGCACGTTCAGCTATGAAGGTCAAGTGCAAAGGAGAAAATGACAATTGTCTAAGATAAGGAGGATGTCTTCAGATGGTCATTCTCTCATAGTAGCTCTCATGTATGTAAGTCAGTGAGACAGTAATAACTGAGTAAAATATGGATATCTCAATGGAAGTAAAATTTGGATGTCTCAATCCATCCTCCTTTTTCTGGAGCCATATGGTAACCCTATTTTTAGGACATGCAAAATGATCCTAACACTCAGGGTTTTACTGGTAGGTGTCATCTAGGAAAAACTGCCACTTTAGTGGACAAATTTAAGTTTCCCAGTAGGCCAGGCCTATAGTTTCTTCCTATCTGCAAGTCTGCCATTTCATTTGGAATGGTAAACTCCAGTGTGGAATAACTTGTTAAGTTTCGTGGCTGCATATCATTCTCATCTTGGCTGGGCTGAGAACTTTTCAGTGGCCCCTCATATAGTTCCCAAAGTTGCACACCCAACCTTGGTTACACTTCCAAGATGCATGGAGATAGATTGGATAATAAGCTCTGAACCATCAATAATTAGGTACTAACATCCAATTGTTGATGTTAGTTGGCCCTCAATAAATTTTGTGCGAGCATCTGGATGTGCACTCTTCTATAAGACGTGGTGCCTAATGCCCATGGTATGCATCTCAAAAGGGGGCATGGCCATGGGCATGTGGGGGTGGTCTGAAAAGTTGTATGCAAAATTACTGAATGTTATCTAACCACTCTTAACTTGGGTGCCAACATTTATACCAGATTTTAACAGACGTCTGGTGTCCAAACGTCAGCCACTGGATCTGCACTAAACTCTATTCTATATAAAACACATGCACTTATAGAATAGAGTTTAGTGCTGAGTTTTTTCAGCACCTAAGTGTCTGTGCTGTTTATTGAATTCCTCCCAAATGATTAAAGGTACAACTGTGTGCAAAATAAAGTTTATATTAAATTCCATTCCAATTTAGCCCTAAAAATTTCCCTAACTCTTTCAACTTGTCCTAAAACCTGTGACTTCTCATAATTCTAAAAATTATTCTAAGACCACCAAACGTGCTTTTGTATGATACTTATGTGTATGCCCAGTACAGGTGATTGTGTCATACTGGGACAGATCGAAGGTCCATCAAACTCGGTATCCAACAGTGGCCAACCCAGGTCACAAGTACCTGGCAAGATCTCAAAAGAGTAAAACAGATTTTATGCTGCTTATCCTAGGAATAAGCAGACCGACAATACCTGTCAATCCTTTCTTTATAATATTGCCAAAATTCAGCCCTTCTGCTCTGAGCACACCAGCAAAATCCTTATCCACACCCTTATCACCTCTCACCTAGATTACTGCAACCTGCTTCTCATTGGAGTCCCATTAAACCACCTCTCTCCCCTTCAATCTGTTCAAAATGTTGCTAACAACTTATATTCTGCCAGAGTCACTATGTTCACATCACCCCCCCCCCCCTCAAATCTCTATCCATCTCTGCATACAGTTCAGACTCCTCTTATTGACCTACAAATGCATTCACTCTATAGCTCCTTAGTATTTCTCCTCCCTTATCTTTCCCTATATTCCTCACTGGGAATTCCGATCATCAGGCAAGTCTCTCTTATCTATGCCCTACTCCTCCACTGCTAATTCCAGACTATGTCCCTTCTCTCTTGCTGCATCATACACCTGCAACAGACCGCCTGAGTCTATGTGTCAGGTCCCGCCCCTGGCAGTATTCAAGTCCAGACTAAAGCCCACTTTTTCAAGATTGTATTTAAATCATAACCCCCTCATCCTAAAACAACCCACTAAAGCCTCCTTGTGACTCTGGGCTGGTCACTTGGCACTCCATTGCCCCAGATACAAAACTTAGATTGTGAGCCTGCTAGGTACAGAGAATGTGTACTTATATAAGTGTATATAATGTGTACAGTGCTGCATATGCCTAGTAGCGTTATAGAAATGATTAATAGTATTTCTTTTCTTGATCTTTATTTTTGTGGACTAAATAAGATATAGTTAATGTTTTTCCTTTATAATTCTTATTGAATATAATTTCTGGATCTGTAGCATCGTGTAAAGCAATGCTTGTATTTAAAATAGAAAATCTTATAAATAAATTAAAAAAAAAGAAAGAAATGATTAATAGTAGTAGTAGTAGTAGTATATAGTCAATCAGCAAAAAAGAAAAGGAATTGACCCCAAAATATCCACAAAGAAGAAAATCCAGAGAAAACAAAAAAAAACTCTGTGGATTGACGATGTTCCCAAATGGACTTTATTTGAAAGTATCAAAGTTCCAAAGGTGCACTAAAATCGTCCATATAAAATAATTCCATCCACATAAAAGTAAATCATCCACATAAGAGCCTTAAAGGACCTAGTCCGCTAGGGATACAGGACCCAACACGGTCCGCGTTTCGACAAAAAGTCTTCTTCAGGGGTCCCTGGGGGTCCTATAAAGGTGAGTACGTGGGAAACAATTGTGTAGTGAACCGGAAGTGAGACACTGCTTGCTAGTCAATCAGGCAGCATGCCTAAATCAGCTACAGTGTGGGCAAAATGGTACTACATTTCTAGGTGCTTTGTGTAATCATTTCTATGCAGTCCATGAAACAATTTGTTTATTATAACCCTGTCCTCTTTCCCTGCCCCCTCCCCCTAGGAAACTGCAATTAACTTAGGCTGCCACATGTGACTAGACTAGACTAGACAGCATTATGAATTTTTGCGTGTTTTGTGTCTGTAGTGTTGGAAACTTTACTGCTTCATTTCATTGTCTCAGTGGAAAACATGAGATAGTCGCTCGTGTAACAGCCATTTGTTAACTGCAGTTCAGAGATTTGAGTTTGTCACTGGGGATTTCTGGCTCTGCTTATTGAAAATGCAACAAAGTGGATTCCTTTTGGATTAACTAAAAAAAAAACACTTCCATTTTCCATCCTTTCAGCTAAGAGCAGTTCTAAAGCTGAAATCTAAAACTAACAGTGAAAAGTAATCTATTGGATAACTGCCTCTTCAAATCATATTTAGCACATAAAAAGAAAACCATAACAAGAAAATCTGAAAAAGAGCAATTGTCCAGATTCATAGAAATGTTATCTAGAATGTTGTTGATGATAGCATTTCATTATATGAAAGATACAGAAATTCAGTGCCCAAACAGCCCTTGTAATGAATATCCAGATTTCTGGTGAGGGGTCATTCTTTCTCTACTGCATCTCTCCTTGGTCTCTTTCCTCTTTTAGATCAGTCCTGCACTCTCCTTTGTCCTTCTATTTCTTTTATGTGCCTTTTAATTGATGAGGATTTCAGGCATCCCTGTCTCCACATCTTCTCAGTCTCTCAAAACATGTGTAATATTTAGGGCCTGTGAATGACCCAGATGGTCATTCCTTCTTTCTTATTCATCATTATGCCATCATTCCACACAATAGGCAGATCACTCCTCCTTCTAGGACTAGGGAAGAGACATGGGTCTATCACAGAGATCCTGAGTCCAAAATGAAATCAATGCAGTGGAGGCACAAGTCATCCCTCACTCCAAAAAAGTTCAAGGCAGAAAACTCTGCAGGCAAAGTCATGGCAACTGTCTTCTGGGATGATGAAGGACTTTTGCTTCTGGAGTTCATGCTGCATAAGACAGCCATAACCGGGGAGAGTTACGCCAACGCAATGATCACTTTGCAGGAGTGAATCAAGGAGAATAGACGAGGAAAACTCACAGCAAGTGTGCTGCTTCTTCACAACAGTGTGCCACTGCATATGGCACACCAATCACAGGCTGCCATCAAAGCATGTGGGTTTCAGCAGCTGAACCATCCACCCTACAGTCCTGACCTGGCTCCCTTGGATTATTTCCTGTTCTGAGTTTTGAAGAGATCTCTCTGTGGACAGTGGTTTTCAAGTGATGAAGACATCAAGGAAGCTGTGACGTCCTGAGTTGAAGCTCAAACAGAATTCCTTTCAAAGGGTTTAGTCACTGCAGGAAAAGTGGATGAAGTTTATAGAGTTATTAAGGGACTGGCTGACACTTACGCACTTATGTGGATAAGTGATCCAGTTCAGATCTTTAACAAAAGTTTTTTGCAAGCAACAGCATGCATTTGAGATACGTTTTTGTGCTAATGGGTTATGGCGTGGATTAGCAGCCTTTCACCTGGTACACTGCCCTCCCTTTTTAGTTGTTTTCATTGGGTTTTCTCAGTATTTATATTATACTGTATGTGCACATATAAATCAGAGGAGCAAAATGATGTGAATTGATAGTGATAACTAAGTCTTTTTAGGCTCTTATATGTCTCAACATTAGTGCCTGGTGTGCACTTACAATCACTGATATCTCCTCTTTTATATAAAAAAAAAAATGTTGACATTAGTTAATATTATTTCTAGTTGGTGAACTGTCTCCTCAGTGATGTTCTGCAAATAGGGAAGACTTTGCAGTTTGTGTTTATTCTATTTTTCCCTATTTCTGGTTTGTTGTATGTGCAATATTCAGCACTTAACCACCCAAAGATAGGACAGTATTTTATGCAGCCAAATGTATGTGGTCATGCAGTTAAGGGCTGAATATTGACACTTAACTGTGCAAATGCTAACTCTGCTCCATGCCACCCACAAATTAGCCAGTTTCAGCTTAGGAACTAGCCATTGATATTTAGGGCTCATTTTACTAAGCTGTGATAGCGTTTTTAGCACGCGCTTATCGTGTGCTGAATTGCCACGCGCGCTAGACTTTAACGCCAGCATTCTGCTGGCGTTAGTTCTAGCCACGTAGCACGGGTTTAACGTGTGCTAAAATCCTGCATGCGCTAAAAATGCTATCGCAGCTTAGTAAAAGGAGCCCTTAGTGGCACTATCCACTTAAGTGTCACTGAATATTTGTGGTTAGCCCCAGACAAGCAATTTCAATGATTAAAGGCCTCTCCTGGCCATTTAAATAGCTCTGGGTATTGACAGGAATGTTTTCAATACAGTTGGCTGGATATTAACCATTTATAAGAAGAAGTTATCAAAGAGGGTTATGGTTAAAATGGGACCCTGTGCTAAAATAGCTTGACATGGTAAAAAGAACCCATCCTAACCGTAGCCCATATTGATAACTCACCCCCCTCCCAATATAACTGATTCAAACATTTGTCTAGATAAGGTTTATGCACATCAAATTTTATAAAACAAATGACTGCAAATAGTACCTTTTGTCTGTTGAGGACATTGGGTTGGTTGAGTAGGTGTATTTTTGTTTCTTATCTTTATTTAATATTTGGTATATTCATTTGTGAGCCATATAGAGCATGTTTAGACAATATAGCATATAAAATTAATATGATTTGCTTAAGGTATGATTAAAACTGAAACATCTAGATGAGGCAAGCTACGGAGAGGTACTGCTCAGTATAGTTGTCAATTTAAAAAAAACAGTGCTATTTATAGAATCATGTCTAGCAGTACCTAAGCAGGCATCACTAGGCATCCTAGACATAGGCACCAGTCCATTAGGCCAGCTTTTCACTCACCTAATTTGGCAGAGCCTATGTACGGAATTATAGTATAGCACATAGGTAGATGTGCAAGCAGATTCCAATTATTACCAATGAACTGCAATAATTGATAGTTACCATCACTTAATTGCTAGTTAATGTCTTGTTAACTATTTAAGGTACGTTTGCATCTTGGATCTGCACTCAACTTTCATCACCAAAATCTCAGTACCATATATAGAATCCAAAAGTTAGCACTCAAGGTCAAGAGGGAAGCACACATGGGCAAAGATTGGGTAGGTCATGGGTATGTCTCCAAGTTATGCATAAAACATATTGAACACTTCAAGGAACAATTAGGCACCAATAGTCATGATTTCCATTCATTTAGTGCAGTGGTTCCCAAACCTGTCTTGGGGGACTCCCTGCCAGTCAGGATTTCAAGATATCCCTAATGAATATGCATGAGAGAGATTTGCATACCTGTCACTTCCATTATATGCAAATCTCTCTCATGCATATTCATTAGGGATATATTGAAAACCTGACTGGCTGGGGGTCCCCCAGGACAGATTTGGGAACCACTGACTTAGTGTAACTTTAGACATGCAATGTTGACTTGCTCGTATTCTGCTATGGAATCATGGCAACCAGTGGATGTTATAAAATTGGTGCTAAGTACATGGAACTGATGCACCTAAATCTTGGCTTCGATTTATACAATTACCACCTTAGATATTTTGGCCCAAATTCTGTAACCGGCGCCTAATGTTAGGCACCTATTTCAGAGGCGCCCAACTAGATAGGCGCCTATCTAAATTGATTAACAAGCTCAATTAAGCTTTTTAATCAACAATAATTGAAGCTTAGGTGCCTATCAAGAAAGAACAAATCTACAATAAGGCGCCTCTAAAAATATAGGCGGCCTTCAAAAAAATAGGCGCTATGCATGTTAGGCGTTGGCGTGGCTACGTGTTAGGCACCTTGCTGCAGAATTGTTGCTCTTAAACATGTGTGAGCGCTCATATAGATGCCTAACTTTTAGTTGAGCCTCAAGCTGGCCTATTTATTGGGTGCCTCCAAAATAGGTGCCGCTCAGCGTGATTCATTAAACAGCACCCAATTTTCAATCGTGCTGAACAGTGCCTAATGTGATGCCTAACTTTTGGGCGCTTCATATAGAATTTGCCCTTAAGTCTTCTTGGGACGGGAAAATACAATGCCTACTGTGTCTGAATATAACTTGCCCTGAGCTACCATTGAAAAAGGTGTGAACTAAATTTAAATAAATATATGTATAAATAATGGAGGTGGGGAAGGAATAGGGCCTCGAAAGGGATTGGGCTTGTATTGATCCTTTCTCTCCAGATCCAGTGCCCCTCCACTCCTGAACTCTTATCATCAATCTATTTTCTCCCAGTTGCCTTATGGTACTACTACAGGCCCTGTTCTGCTCTTCTCTTCCTTCGGGAGTGGGGGGTTTGGGGTAGAGAAATTCACTAAGCCTACTACCAGCCACACTTTATCTACCCATTGTAACAATGATGCACTGGCCCCTAGAGCTACATATTGCTGACTTTTCATCACTGAAGTGCTGGTACAGGGTTTGCAGGGGAGGTCCGCTCTTCCTATTGTATCCTTAGACTCTTAGGATCCCAGGAGTTGGCCATAACCAATCCAGCTTCTTCTTGTTAACAGTCGAGGCAGGTCAGGCACACAATTTTGGCCTGCAGCTTAATGATAAGGTGCATGTGCAACAACTAAGAATCTGGTCAGTATGATCAAGAACTTGCTCTTGCATATGATCAACAAATAATGTTAGACTATGAACCTTCACAGTCAGTGATCTGTCATGACTTAGCACAAAATCATTATTGCCCATGCCACAGAGATGAGTGAATTCTGTCCCATAGAACACTTTACATTGACAACACTCATTCATTTGTAATTACAGTATATGAGAATTGCCAACAAGCAGTATATCCACTGGTCAGGGTGATGCAGTCCTGGTTTTCACCCCATTGTACACATGGATTTGGGTTCACTTTTTCCTAAGGCAACTCACATCTCGTTTAGATCATTTCCAGCTGATTCCACCATATGGAGGGCTTGGGTCATGAATAAAATGTTAGAGCCCGATTGACCGCTTTTCTTCTCCAATGACAGAGGGTGGAAGACACCTCTTAGTAAATCAGAAAAAGGAATGATCTAACAGAAAAATCAAACTGCAACCAGTGACATGTACCCTCTGCAAAACAGGATTGCAATCCCATGTATGCAATAGGGTAAGACTGAAGACAGGATCAACCTAATCAGCAGAAATGGAGCCAGTTGGCAACCTCTACATTAGACTTCACTAAAAATAATGGATAGTTTCCTTTACCAATTTTTTCCAGATTTGCCTCAATGGAGAAAATAATTACTATATAAGAGTTGATGTATTTATAACCCAGTGGCTGAATAAAATATGGATACACCATTGATTGTTCACAGATGGTCCATCACAATCAGACTTTTTCTTTTGCCAAGAAAGATGAGTTGACTAAATTGCCTGTTTTCTTGATTATTTTTCTACATACATATGTTATAGATAATAAAATAAAGGAACCACATTTACAGCCAGACATTAATCTTCAGAGCGTTCCATTTGAAGTTGTTTGGATATTTTTAGATTCTGGAAAATGAATTTTTGAAAATCAAACATGAGAAAGGAATATAAAACTATCCAGATAATAGAATAAGAAAAGGTGGAATGTTTCACGAAGACAACCATAAGGTACTTCAAAGACATGGTAGGATGACACAGACTTCCTGTGAACCAGATGGTTGAATAAGCTAAAGCATTAAAAGGTCAAGTTTCAGTTCAGTGACCACTGCATAAAGTTAAATGATAATGACTCTGAAAATCCACAGACATCACTGATAATCCACCCAAATTCTATAACTGGCACTTTGAGTTACATGTGCATTTTTAGGTGCAGCCCTAATTTACATGTGCAACTTAATTGAATAATGAGCCAGTTAGCACTGATAATAGTTATGCAGCATGTGGCTGATCCCATGATTTGTGGACTAAATCGCTTAGATTCTGTAACTTACAGTATTCTATAGAGTGCATTTTTAATTGTTGGTGTTGGTTTTTAAAACATTGTGTAATTCTGTTCCTGCATACCTTTTGAAAATATTAGAGTCTTATGTACCTAATTGAGGTCGGCTACAATGCAACAGCTGACTGTGCCTTTGAGGAGTCAGTGGCTTTATGTTGTTGCTGCTAAGAAAGTATTGTTATATGCTGGTCCTGCTAAAAAAAAATGAATTGTCATTAAGATTGCACTTGTTTCAGGATTTTGGTAGTTTTAAGGAACAATTGGAAGCATTTTGTTTGCTCAGGCATATTTTGATGTTTGTTTATTCTTATAAGAACACAGGTATGAATATATATATATCTATTTTGTTTTTTCTGTGTATGTAAAGTAGACATTTTTCTTTATTTTGTATATGTATTCTTTTACCTGCCTAGTTAATAAGCAGGGTATAAATTTCAAAATAAATAAATTGTTTTCTTAATAGTTACTAGCATTAATTTCTTATTAAGCAATTGCACACATGTAAATTTGGCAGATCAGAAGTATTCCTCAAAATTACATGTGTAATTATTGAATAAGGAGCATCCACACCTAACTTTAGATGCTAGGTTTTGCACCACATTTCTGTTGGTGCAAATGGTCATGCCTAAAACTAGGCATGGCTCCTGGGTAAGTGCTATTCTATACATTGTGCCTAATTTTAGCTGCTGTTTATAGAATAGTGTTTAAGTGGGGGGGGGGGGGGGTTGTGCCAATTTTGTAAACAAGATATATAGAATTCAGTCCATAAACATAAAGGGATAAGATATCTAGTTAACTATATAGCTGCTACTTATGTAATGCTCCTTAAATGGATACATAAACCCCCCTTCTAAAATGGTCACCCAAAATTGGGCACAGATCCCAAGATCAGTGCACAAAATAATGACTTAATTATTTAATGGACTCTAATGATTTAATTATTAGAGCTAACAAACACTTAATTGGCAATACTTATGATTTGGGTTCAATCTGGTTGTAAGCTATTCTGTAATAATAAGGGCCTCATAATTAGATCACATGCAGCACAAAATGGGGTGGAGCCATGGAAGGGGTATGGGCGGGTCAGGGGCATTCAAAACATATGCACATCACATTACAGAGCAGCAAGGATACAAGTCCAATGTATGCACTAGAATTTATACCAGATTTCAGCTTGCATAAGTCCTAGCACCCAAAGTTGAGTGCTAATTTGGTGGCTAAAGGTGAGCACCAAATTTAGCATTTATTTTATTTAATTATTTATATACCACCTATATCCTAAGTGGTTTACATTCAGGTACTTTATCATATTTCCCTATCTGTCCCAGAGGGCTCAAACTTTATCTAGTGTACCAGGGGCAATGAGGGGATTAAGTGACTTGCCCACACAAGGAGCCCCAAATCTAGCCCCAGCCCCACCCCTCACTGCCTGCTCTCGTCAGCATCATCTTTCCTCCTGGGGAGTACTGAGTTGCTAACATGTGGCCTGATGGTCCCAGAGATCGTCCTAAAACAACTGTTACCTGCACTTGATTACCTTACATTGCCTCCTGGCAGTCAAATTCTTATCTACCTGTTCCTTGATACACCAACACTTGAATTCTTATTCTCCTGTATCCCAATACCACAAACACTAAAATCCACATACCCTACCCCAACGCTCGATTCTCCACTGCCCTGACACCACCTTAAAAGTCAAATCCCATCCCCATGGCATCTAGCAGAGGTCTCCTTGGTGGCTGTCAGGGAACAGGAGTGAACTATAGTCGCTGCTTCCCTGCTGGCCACCAGGTTCAAATTGGCATCAGTCAATGCTTGGTGGTAGTTTCACAGTATTACAGCAAGGGTAAAATTGCCAAATAAGAGGTCGTTTTTGCATAACATTAGCATTTGTACCCTGTCACCTCCACTGTCCACTCACAATTCTCTCATTCCAAATACCATGAAATAGACTTAAATTGGAGAATAAATGTTTGGTTGCAACTTTATAAACTAAACTAAACTAAACCTTAGGTTTGTATACCGCACCATCTCCGCAAGCGCAGAGCTCGGCACGGTTTACAGAGGTTGAGAGGAAAGGAACTACAAAGAAGGGATATAGGAGAGGGCCTGAGAAGATAGAGAGGGACAGGGTACTAGAGAACGGGAGGTGATTAGATTTTTGAAAAGAGCCAAGTTTTCAAGTGTTTGTGGAAGGATTGGAAGGAGCTGGAGTTTCTGAGCGGGGATGAGAGGTTGTTCCAGAGTTCTGTGGTTCTAAAGGGGAGGGATGTTCCAAGTTTTCCTGCGCAGGATATACCTTTTATAGATGGGAAAGATAGTTTCAGTTTTTGGGAGGATCTAGTAGAGAGCGGGTTTGAGGAATTCCAAAAGAGTGGGATAACGGGAGGAAGGACGCCATGTAGAATCTTGAAGGCTATGCAGGCACATTTATAGAGGACTCTGGAGTATACTGGGAGCCAGTGAAGCTTGGAGAGGAGTGGGGAGACATGATCGAACTTGCCTTTTGCGAAAATAAGCTTGGCCGCGGCATTCTGAATTAGCTGAAGTCTATGGAGGTTTTTCTTAGTTAGGCTTATATAGATGGAGTTGCAGTAGTCCAGTCTAGAGAGGATGGTGGATTGAACGAGGATGGCGAAATGAGAATGATGAAAGCAGGATTTACTTTCCTCAACATATGGAGGCTAAAGAAGCATTTTTTTTACCAGGGAGTTGAGGTGATCGTTGAAGGAGAGAGAGGAGTCTAAGATGATGCCTAGGACTTTGCTTGAAAACTCAAGCTGAAGAGTGGGGCCGGAAGGTAGTGGGATGGAGGTGGGTAAGTGATCTGAGATTGGGCCGAGCCAAAGTAGTTTTGTTTTGGACTCATTCAGTTTCATTTGTACAGATTGGGCCCAGGATTGGAGGTTCGTAATACATGTGGAAATGTTCTCAGCGAGGTTAGAGAGGTTCGAGTCGGTCTCGAGGAGGATGAGGATGTCGTCAGCGTAGGAGAAGAGAGTTTCTAGGGGGGATAGATGAAGGAGTTTCAGAGAGGACATGTAGATGTTGAAAAGGAACTTTATTTCCCACAATACCATTAACATAGTCAACAAGTCAGAACTTACTTCATTAACAATACCCAAATCCCAATACAGTTGTCCCAACTCCCCATGAGCTATTTGGTGATGAAACTAGCTCATACTTCTTGGCAACCCCTTGTCACTTCACACCATAGTATGACACACAGTCATACCTCCAACTCGTGGCGGAAATGCCATGAGCGATCCTTTTCATATCTCTTATTTCCCTTCTACATTAACTCAGAACCCCAACCACATTAGGGCACAATATCCTCCCAAATTCACCCAACTGCCAAACTCTGCTGCACACCACCTCTCTCCTCCCCTCCTTCCCAACTCCCCTCATACTCCACCCATCATAGCCCTCTCCACCCCCACATGAGGACAAAGAACAACCAAGGGAGGTGGGGATGGGGGAGAAAACCTTAATGCACCACTTCCCACGCCACCCATTCACTCCCTACCCCCACCAGAGTGCCTTTCCAGCCTGCCAAACGTTTCTTTCTCTTTGAGCCACTCAAACACCTCTCTATCATGCACATATAACCTTAAACTTCTCACCCTTTCCTTCCTCCTTCCCTAATAACTCTTCATCCACTCCACACTTTCCTCTCATTCCCATCTTCTCCTAACCTAATCTCTCCCCCCCCCGCCTCCCCCACCCCACAAATCTCCCTTGTTTTTCCAGCTCCAGAGCTCAGCTAATGTTATATACCTACCAGTCTAGACTGGTGGGCCTCTCTTACTACAGCTTGGAATATGCTAATGTTCGTAGCTACAATTGGGTAAATTTATATTTATCATGGGAGTTCTTAGTCTGGGGTATTGAAATTGGTGATTCTTGCAGTAAATATCGCTGCATTAAAATGAGCTTTTTATGCAACTTCAAATCTACCCCTGTATGATTGTAGCAGGTTTCTGGGTCTCGCCGCGTCTGTGTAGAAAGAGTCAACGTTTCAGCTATCATGTTGTGGCTTTCTTCAGCTGAAATGTCGGTTCTTTCTACACAGTTACGGTGAGACCTAGAAACCTGCTACAATCATGATGCCAGCCACGGAAGCCTAAGAGAACATACCACCCCTGTATGTTTGACCACATTACAATTTTAGGAAGTAAATGTATCGAGTCAGAGGTAAACATTTTCTAACTGGTTAGGTTTCCCTAACTGATACCCAAAGATATCCAGTTAAAATTGTTGAAAATTGACCCCTTAAGTACTGAACACGGGGCATCTGTGGCCAAGTTCTGCTATGAGTTATTGAGGCTAAGTAACCCAGAATTGCACTGTTAGTATATAGAACCCATTCAATTTTGTTATAAATATTTTTATTATATGCAATTATTGATTTGTTGTCTTTGGTGAAGCGAAATTAAAGCAAACCAACAGTTTTCTGTTTTCTTGGTAAGAAACTGAAACAATTTGAAATAGTAGAAAGTGTCAGACCGTTTTCTGTCTTTTTATTAACTTAATTTCAAGTGACTATAATAATAAAATAACCCTTTCACTCATAAACATCATAAACACCCATCAGTTTAATTATTCCCAGATTTTTTAAAGTTAGTTCCAACGACAACAAGGTAATAAAGTATACAGTGACCCAGAACATGAATTGTTAGCAGATCAGTGTTTTGGCATTAGTCAATTAGCATTAAAATTATTCCATGAAGACATGTTACAATTCATGTATTTTTCAAGCACAAACAGATTAAACAGATATAAACAGGATGGAGTCGGTTCAGAGGAAGGCTACTAAAATGGCCAGTGATCTTCATCATAGGCGTATTGGATAGACTTAAAGATCTCAATATGCATACTATGGAGGAAAGATGGGCGAGGGGAGATATGATAGAGATGTTTAAATACCTACATGTTATAAATGTGTATGTAGTGCAGGACTAGTATCCTGTTGTCAACGGTGGCCAACCCAGGTTACAAAGACCTGACAGAAACCCAAATAGTAGCAACATTCCATGCTATCAATCCTAGGGCACATAGTGGCTTCCCCCTTACTTTTCCATGAGTCCCTGTGGCAAGGAATCAGAACCAGTTGTTTAACTGAAAGCTTTAAGTGTAAATGATCATAGATAACCTGGGATACAGAGGTAATCGGCTCACCCTTGGCTTCACTCCATCCACATTCAGTGGTCAAAGAAAGGAGTCGCCTCAGGTGATCAACAGCCAGGCTTTATGTTATCTAGTACTGTCTGGACCCTGCCAGTCCACTTTATCCATTTTATTTCAGTTTCTAATTATGTACCAGAATTATGAAAAATAATAATACCGTATATACACAACTATAAGTTGATCTAAATATAAGTCGAGACCCCCATTTTTCCCCCCAAAAAGGAGGAAAAATGGTTGACTCGAATATAAGTCGGGTGGTTTAATATTCAAGTGCTCTCCCCTGTCAGGTTCTGCACCCAGCTTTCTTCCTTCTATCCCCTATCAGGCTCTGCACCCAGCTCCCTCCCTGCTAGGCACTGCACACAGCCCTATTCCCTTCTTCCCTCCCTCATTCCTAGGCTCTCCACCCTGTTCCCCCTCCCTATCCTGTCCATTGTACCTCCTCTATTACTGGAATCCCTGGTTTTCCAGAGGTGTAGTGAGCAGGAGCAAGCTTTCCATGTTCCTGTATGTTGCTAACCCGGTCAGTCGCTGCCACGAGTTCCGGCTTCAGCCTCTGAGCAGTACTGAGTGGAATTGCGCATTGGCACTGGTGCTCGGCGCTAAGTAGCTTCCTGAATGGTTCCCATGAACTCTTATGAGAATTCACAGGAGCCAATCAGGAAGCTGCTTAGCGCTGAGCAGCAGCATCAAAGCACACTCCCGCTCAGTACCGCTCAGTGTCTAAAGTCGGAACTCACAGCAAAGCAATGACCGATCGGGTTAGCAGTGGGGCAGGAACACTGAAAGCTCACTCCTGCCCGCTATACCTCTGGACTACCAGGGATTCCAGCGGCAGAGGAGGTATAATGGACGGGGCAGGGAGGGGGGAAAGGGTGCAGAGCCTTGGGTCCCAGTGGAGGTCTACAATAAGTCTCGGAGGGGGTGGCTGGGGTGGCCTGAATATAAACTGACTGGCCTGAATATAACCAGGACCCTCATTGGCCCAAAAATCCCAGTTTATATTCAAGTATATACGGCAATTAGTAGTACTTATTACAAAGTTAACCAATGCCTATGACTTGAAGAATAATTTTTAGACGTATGTTACTTAATTCAAAAAGAGAGAGATTAAACATCTGAATACGTTTGTCTTTGAACATTAGAACTTGCCATTTTTCAGGTAACAGACGTACATTAGTTCTAAGCAGTGCTTACATGAGGCTGCTTTGTTATGATATTCCAATAAGATGAATAATAAACAAAGCAGAATACGTACTGTACCAGTGTAACTATTTGCCTTTCCTAAGTGTTAGCATTGTCTAGAATTCACTTCAAGTGCAAGGAATTTAATTTACAGTTTATATGGCCCATGTCAGTGAGGATTACAACAAAATAATATATTTCTAATACATGAAATAAATGAAAACCTAGAGAGCCAATGGACCACAAATAAAATAGAAGGCAAGTGGAGTAGTCCTAAAACAAAAAAGATAAACCACTGTCAAATATGTTGTGAACACTTTATTAAAATTTAAGAGAATAAAATACCCAAAATGACCATGTTTCTTCCAAATGGCTGCATCAGTAGCTCTGGAGAAAATACTTCTTATCAATTAAGACTAAACAAATTAGAAAAATGTAGGGTATCATTTTCACTGTTAAAGCTACTGCAAAGTAGTACCTTATTATTAGATCAGTGCTGTCCAGCTAGAATTCAGTGCCTAAATTTGCATAGGGAAATGAAGGCAGAGAAAATTCTAAGAAAATATAAATTGGGAGACAATTTAACAAGATTATTCTAAAACTTTGATTGACTTCTCTCTCCATATACAATATAATTTATTGCATCAGTGTGTTGTCCATTCTTTAGGGGTAATTTTATAAAGTATTTTTCACTTGTAAATGTGTTTAATTCACATAAAGGCCTTTTACAAATTATACCATGGCTTATTCAACTCAAGGGTAAGCATGCCAAGGAGAAGAATCTAGATGGAGTGCAGGTGGAATCACAAAATGCATGTGTAGCACTGAAAAATATTATTTTCCTTTCCAATCTCCTCCAATTTATAGCTTATACCTCCTATCAATTATTGCTGAATAAATTAGGTGGAATTTAAATACAGATCCTGGTCATTTTTAATAGCATGTGAATTGCATTAAAACTCATTGTCTTATGATCAAAAACTATGTACTGTCCTGGCAAATATTATTGCTACAACACCAATAGACTGTGGAGTGGAAACCAATATGACTCCTCAAGTCTAATAACATAACTATTTCACTAGGAAATTATGAACACAGCTTAACATTTGAATGGGACTCTTTAGAGCTCAGTTTGCTGTAGTACAAACATGTAAAAGTGTCACAGCTGTTTTCCTTAGAAGTTGTATCACGTCACGCAAGAAGGATTATGTTGTAGCTCAGACATTTACCAATGGAAAGTGTCTTTAAAAGGAGATCATCTTCTCCTACTCCTCTATCCTATTCTAAAGGTCAAGGAAAGAGCTCTCAGGAACCTAGAAGTAGTCCAAGGAGATCTTGATAGTGAGAAGACTAGAGACTAAAGTGGACAGTTAGGCCCGATGTTTCACTAAAGAGTTATCTGAAGTGTCTGGAGTTTCTGTTTCAAGTTGGAAGACTACTAGATAGTTGGACCATGTGTTTATTGTTCCATTAGCTCCTTGAAGATCATTTGAGTCCTTTGATTATCATAGGGCAGATGCTATAAATGCATAAGAGGGAGCTTACAAATACAGCACAGCACCTACAAATAATGTATACTTAACATTAGCATTTACACTCCATCACTTGCAATTGAATGCTAAACACCATCAATCAATAATCACACAACTCAATTTTATGGGAATAAATATTTGGCCGTAGCTTTATTACCTATCAATATTATTTCCACTTACAATGCAATCCGTGTCCAAAAGCAACAAACCCCCAATGCATATTTCACACACCCCTAGGGAGCTATTCGGTGTTGAAACTAGCTCCCGTTAAGTCTTTAAACTTATAACATCCCCCCAAATATGACCCACGGTGATGCCAGGCCATGTTTCCCCTCGCATTGGTGTCGCCTACGAGTGTTACATTTATTTATTTATTAACTGCTCATCAGCCCCTACTATAAAAAGCTGCACTGGCTACCAATAGAAGCGTGAATATTATTCAAATTTGCCTGCACCTGTTTCAGACAAGCCTGGGGACTACCACCTTCTTACCTACAATCTCACTTCACCCTACACAACCCCACTCGAACAACCAGAAACAAAAACATCTTTGCATACCCAAAGATTATAGGCTGCAGGTACAAATCATTCCTGGACAGAACCTTTAAGTTCCAAGCGAACAGACAGCAAGTTTGGCTGAAAAACTACATAAACAAACCCAATCTGACATATAGTGCATTCCGAAAATCGATTAAAACCGCCCTGTTCGCCAAATTCATTGACTAAAACTGTCCCCTCACTCACTAGGACTTCCCCCCTGTAAACGCCTTTTTCTTCCTCTCAAGAAGCTCCTCTCATGTATTCAGGTATTCTCTACCCGTAGAACCCCAATCAACATGTAAGTACTAAAGTATTCAGGTACTCACTAACCATAGAACTCCAATTAATATGTAAGTTTCCCTCTTAGATTATTGTTTGTATTTAGACCCATTGTATGGTATTGTACTTAGACTCATTGTATTGTATTGTATTTAGACTCATTGTTATGTATTGTATTGTATTGTATTGTATTGTATTTAGACTCATGGTACGGTATTGTAAGTTGACTTATTGTATTGTATTAAGACCTTTTGTTATTCGCTGAATGTCCAGCCTTCTTACAATGTAAACCGCCTAGAAGTCGCCTGACTATGACGGTATAGAAAAATAAAGTTATTATTATTATTATTATATCTCCCAACTCCAACTGTGCCAGACCCTATTTTCCTCCGTACCCAAAGCTGTGGCTGCTTCCCCCAAACTCCAAAAGCTCAACCAAACCCACCCAAGTCCACATAAAATCTATAACACCCCTCCCCCCCCAACATTGACACAAAACATACCACCAGCATACACGGGAGGGAGGGATATTTTTTTTTCCTGAAGAGACTACTCTACTCTTCCCCTTTCCTCACAGACCTAATTCCAACCTGCCACAAACATCCAACCATCTCATTCCTGTTTCACTCCATCACATCAAAAACCTCTTCAATCCTTTTTCTTTCTTATAAACTCTGTATATTAACCCTTTCTTACCTCCTCTTATAAACGCGTCAATCCTTATTCTACAGACCCTTGACATCACCTCATATATTCCCCTCACCATCTGCCCCCCCTTTCACCCACACCACCATCCAATAAATATTACCAGCAGATGTCCTCTGCTCAGCTAATATTATATCACGCCAGATGAATCTGGTGTTCTTCTGTGCTAAGAATATACTAGCAAATAAGTATTGAAAAAATGTTAAAATTATTTTTTTAATCTTCAATGAGTAATCAAATATAGTATCACTCACGAAAATAGAAATGACTTCATTCACTGCTACTTATAAATCTTGGTTTCTACTCAAAGAATACATTTCAATTGAATATTCATTATTATAAAACAACATGGATGAGGAGGCAGAAAAAAATCCAACAAAACTGCAGCAATATGTCAAACAACAAACAAAAAAGAATTGCAGAGATGATGTACAAAATACCAAGGGGTCCTTTTATCAAGCTAAGGGTAGGGGTTTAAAGCGCGTTAAACCACATGCCGCGCTAGCCGCTAGCGCCTGCATTGAGCATGCATTAGTTTTTTAGCTGGCCTTGGGGGTTAGCGCGTGATGAAACATCCGACACGCTAACCCCGCTAGCGTGGCTTGATAAAAGGACCCCCAAGTCTTTAATCTGTATCAGTATCCAAAAAAATCCAGTATCCCAAAAATATTCCTTCCAACACTGCCATGGATATATCCCAACTGGCAACTATAAAGTGTGAATGCCTGTAGGACATCAGTCCATGTCCAAAACAATGTTTATCTCTTTCTTCTTTGTAATTCTACTCTCCTGGGGAGCTGATAATGTAAACTTTCCTCTTGGCTCTCACCCAGTACCTGTTCTTTCCCATTTCTTCTCTAACCACAATAATATGATCAGCTTTGAATACCAGCATAGCCTTTACCCAACCATCTAGCCCCTGACTTTTCTTGGCCTTTCTGCATATTCTTTACCTATTACCTTATTATTATTTTACCTTCACTCTAATAGTTGAATTCTTTTCAAATATTTTAAAGAGTAGAATGTCATTTTACTGTAGATATTTTTGAATGTTACATGTATAAGTGGATGTTGTTGGAAAAGATGGGATGGTATGAATTATAAAATATCTCACCAATAAAAATAAACAATATCCCCCCTGAATTCTATTAGGCTGCTCAATTTTGTGCACTAAAATTTTCGCTTGATGCTGAGATACTCATACGACAAAGCTAACTCCACTAGTAACAAAAAAGCTGCACACGATACTAAATAGAAGCAACAGACAGCAGCAAAAAAAGGTCTAATGGACCTCAAAGTAACTAACTTTTTCCAGCACTGGACTAACAAATCATATACAATAGGATATGTATAAATAATTGAAGAAGGGGGGGAGGAAGTCTCAGTGTGAAGGAACAGCGAAGGGAGAAAAAATCTCCAGCACTCACATACTCAGGTGAAGTTCTAATAACCTCCACCTGCACACCATCATTGAGTCCCTCCTGTGTGCACCCACCAACCAAATCACAAAATAAAGTGAAAACATGAAATGCAACAGTGATAATAATAAATCACATATTCACATACTCATGCAGCATAAAAGGTTAACTAGCCATTAACAGTCAATAACTGGATGACAAAAATCAATTATTGACTTTAGATGACATCAATCATGACTTGCTTGCTCATCTGGCTGCATGCTATTCTATAACATTGCATGACCAAATGCCATAGTGCAAAACTGAAAATGGGGCATGGCCATGGGAGGAGCAAGGGTGGGTCAGGGGTGTGTGGAAAAGTTGTAGAGTATTAAAGGATTATGTGGATGTGTGCTCAACTTGCATGTCAGGATTTATGCCAGGTTTCAGTTGGTATAAGTCCTGGCGCCTAAAGATGGTCATTGGAATCGACACCATTTGCTGTGTCATAAAGAGTTCTCATTCTGGAGTGCACTATATAGATTGGCATTCAGTGCCAATTTTCCCGGTGCCCTGCATTTCTTGTCTAGTTTATTCTGATATTTCAGTTTTAAGAAAGTGCTAAATTGTTACAATACAACATTTCACCAAATTTACTCAGTATTACTTAGGGATTTGTTAATATAAACCAAAGATCCAATTCTTCAGTCTTTACACTTAACATTTAATAGGAATAGAGTTATTTACAAGATTATAAGTAAGGTTTACAGACATCAAGGATAATGATGGAGTAGATCAACTTGTGATATCTGCTCGATGGGAAAAATCTGAGAAAGTATCTGATATTGAGATTTTATCCACATTAAATTGTTTTTGAATACCAACAAGACTGATAGACGATCTCTGATCCTTTTCCACTATAAAAGATTTAGGAGATGGTATTATACCATCTCTAATGTTCATCGTAAATAAATCTTTACAAACAAGCACTATGCCTAAATTACTGAAAACTGTGACAGTTAAGCCCAAATTAAAACGATTTAACCTAGATGAAACAGTCTTGGAGAATTATAGACCTATAGCAGTTCTGCCTTTTCTGGATAAAATCATAGAAAAATTAGTTTTGGAACAATTGGACACATTTGTGGAAAAGGAGAGTCTGTTTGATTATCATCAGTTTGGCTCTCGGATGGGACATAGTGTAGAATCACTTTTAGTGACTACAGTTGATGAATTACGGAGAGGTATGGGTAAAAATAAGATATATTTTATGGTGTTGTTAGACATATCATTGGCATTTGATACAGTAGGCACTGATATTTTGCTGTGAAAGTTGATGATGATGGGGATAGGAGGCAAGGTTTATGCCTGGTTTTCATTGTATTTTGAAGATCGGGTGATTCGCATTAACAGCAATGGCCAAGTATCAAGTATGGTACCTATATAAAGGGGTGTACTGCAAGGATCGGCTACTCTTTAATCTCTATGTAACATCTTTGGGGAAGGTTTTTCAGGAATTGAATATCAGTTATCATTTTTATGCTGACAATATTAAATTATTTTTCCCTATGGATGACTGGAAAGTTGATTTGCAAAGGACATTATTGAGATGTCTGCAAGCTGTAGATATATGAATGACTGAACACAAATTTGCATTGAACCTTGCAAAGACAGATGTGATGCTGATTGGATGGAATGAAAATCCATAATGGTCCCTAGATGTAGAAGTTAACAACATGAGATTTACAATTCATAGATAGTTGAAAATTTTGGGTTTCTGGTTAGATGTGATGTTAAGTATGACAGATCAGGTGTTGACAGTAGTGAATCTACATTTTTCCAAATGCAATTATTGAGTAGATTAAAGCCTACGCTATCAGTTTGGTGGTTCAAACTATAGTAATTAAAAAACTAGATTACTATAATGCCCTTTATTTAAGCATTTTGCCAACATGACGCAAAGCCTTGCAAGTTATTCAGAATGCAATCGCATGTTTGATATTTGCCAGAAGTAAGTTTAAACATGTTACACCAAGTTTGAGAAAACTCCACTGGTTGCCTATTAAATTTCACATTGTCTTCAAGGTCATAGTTCTGACTTTGATTCTTATTCACTATAACATCCCATGATACTTGACACAAATGCTGAAGCTTTACCAGCCTCCTAGATCATTAAGATCAGAGGGAATGTTTTGATTATCAACAAATGAATTAGCTAAAATGCATTATGCTAATATAAGAGTATCTATAATATCTGTTGCAGACGCATTATTATGGAATAAGTTGAGGCTGCTTTCTGATATTCAAAAATGTAAGAAACTGCTGAAAACAAATCTGTTTCTGGAGGCAATCTCTTGATTTAATTATGATTCTGATTGTAAATGCTTCAGATGTGCTTATCTACTTATCTATGTATTAGTTACATGCTGATTATGTTTGTTTTTATGTAAACCGCTTAGGTTTAAGTGGGTTAGATAGTTTTTAAATAAATAAAATTAAAGAATCTTTTCAACAGGGTTTCTAAACATCCATAGCAAGCTTCATTTGACATAAGCAAATTGTCCACTACAGAAAAGGAGAACAGAAAACTCATAAAAAAATGAATATAGATTAGAAGAGCATGCTCATTTCCAAACGGGGAATCTTTTCTTCTTTAATGTCTAACAGATGTTCTGGCTATTCATTATTTATTTGTCCAATACATCAAAAGCTGAATAGAAGAATGGATATTAGGTTGTTAAGAAATGGGACCAGATTTTCCATTAGCATAAACCATGACTATTCATTGCTGGATTTTTCTGAACCCTAAAGTTTAAGATTAGGGAAAGGGGGGGAGGGGAAAGAGCAAACACATCCTGGTTTAGGAAAATATTTGATTTAAGCCACATCAAGTTCTGGAGTCAGCCTTTTTTAGTCATTTATTCTCTGTTATTACATCTAATTTCTGTGTCAATATTTTCACATAGATCAGATTTCCAGTTTGTTCATTTAATTTTCATGCACAATATGCAATGCATTATGTCATAACACTGACACATTATCTACATCTGCACATAATGGGACTATCTTGAGAATACTGAACCAGGCCAGATTTTCCCTGGAAAATTAAACTGAACACTTACTTGCTGCCAAAAGCAGCAAAGATTTGCACTGCTATTCTTTCAGCTTATTTTCAACTGCATGTGCTTTCACTAGAACCAAAAAGTTTGAATCTAGTCCGACCATCATTACTTCCAGATGTGCATGCTAAAAAACCTAAGTTATAGAAGATTGCCATCTACTGTTTAAGGAAAGCATAGCTTAACTTTCAGAATTTCCATAATCTAAAAATATATAACTACCTTAGGGCTTATCAATTAATTTAAAAGGGGGGTGCTCAACAAAACCAACCAACCAACTTCCTAAATTCTCACCGTTATTTTGCCACTGTAGTTGGAAAAAAAAGTGTTATTTCGTTAAGTGCCAATTTGTAGAAATGAAATTCTATGTTTTGACATTGTTTCAGATCATTGATTGAACTGTATCCACATCATTCTCTTCTTGGTTCAGCACTCCCTCGTAATTTTACTACTGCAGCTGCTACTACTACTAATCGTTCCTATAGTGCTACTAAACATATGCAGTGCTGTACAGCAAAGCACAGAAGAGACAGTTCCTGTTCAAAAGAGCTTACAATCTAGTCAAAACAAACTGGACAAGAAGGTGCATCAAAACACTGTGTTCAGGTGGAGGAATTACAAAAGGAATGATAATATAGATATTAGTGCTTAGAAGGTTGGTTGGAGTTTGGAATTGAAAACATCTTCAAAGAAGTGGGCTTTCAGTCTGGATTTGACTGACCTTGTACCGAGTCAGGCAGTTTGTTCCAGGCATAAAGTGCAGCAAGGTAGAAAGGACAGAGCATGGAGCTGACTGTAGAGGAGAAGGGTACAGATAAAAAAGACATCCGATGAACAGAGTGCCAGGGGATAGTGTGGGGAGATATGAAAGAGGAGAGATACTGAAGAACTGTGGAGTGAATGCACTTTTAGCTCAGTAAGAGGAGTTTGAACTGTATGCGGAAATTGATAGGGAGGAGAGGGGTAATGTGGGCTTAGCCACATTGATAGAAAATGAAGTGTGCAGCAACGTTCTGGTCAGATTAAAGGGGAGAGAGATGGTTTAGTGGAGGCCAGTGAGAAGAAGGTTGCAGTAGTCTAGGTGAGAAGTGATGAGGGTATGGATGAGTGTCTTGGCAATGCACTCAGAAATGAAGGGTCTGATTTTAGCAATATTGTAGAGAAATAAACAACAGGTTTTGGCAGTGTGTTGGCTATGTGAAGAGAAGGAGGAGGTTGTGAGTTGATGAGACGAAAGATGAGGGTGGTGTTCACAGGAATAGAGAACGGGGGAAGAGGAGAGACAGGTTTAGGTGGAAAGATAAGGAGCTCAGTCTTGGCCATGTTTAATTTTAGATGGCAGCAAGTCATCCAGGTAGCGATGTCAGACAGGCAGGTTGAAACCAAGGACTGAATGTCTATAAAGATTTCAGATGTAGAGAGATAGCTCTGTCAGTCTTCAGCATAGAGGTGATATTGAAAGCTATGGGAGGAGATTAGAGCACTAAGGGAAGAAGTGTAAATGGAAAAATGAAGTGGTCCCAGGACAGAGCCTTGAGGTACACTGACTGACAGTGAAATGGCAGTGCAGGAGGATTCACCACAACAAACACTAAAGGTGTGATGGGAAAGGAAAGAAGAAAACCAATTGAGACTCAAAGGTGAAGGGGAGGAATATGTAGAAGATGATAAAGAAAAGGCCGAATTGCTTAACAAATATTTCTGTCTGTGTTCACAGCTGAAGTGCCAGGAGCGGGACCGCAGAAAACCAACATGAATAGGGATGGAGGAGTAATAGACCCTGATTGATTTTCAGAGAGTTCTGATCGTGAGGAGCTAGCTAAAATAAAGGTAGACAAAGTGATGGGGCCGGATGGTGTACATCCGAGGGTGCTGAAGGAACTTAGGGAAGTTCTGGTAGCTCCACTGACTGACCTTTTCAATGAGTCTCTAGAGTCGGGAGTGGTACCAGAGGACTGGAGAAGGGTGGATGTGGTCCCTCTTCACAAAAGTGGAAGTAAGGAAGAAGTAGGGAATTACAGGCCGGTAAGTCTGACTCCTGTGGTAAGCAAATTAATGGAAACGCTTTTAAAAAAGAGAATGGTCAAGTTTCCTGTGGATTACAGGACTGGAGGCAACATGGATTCACTAGAGGTAGGTCTTGTCAGACAAATATGATCAATTTCTTTGACTGGGTGACCATAGAATTGGATAGAGGGTGTGCGTTAGATGTGGTGTGTTTAGATTTTAGCAAAGCCTTTGACAGTGTTCCACACAGACGTTTAATAATTAAACTGAGTGCCCTTGGGATGGGTCCCAAAGTGGCGGGCTGGGTCAGGAACTGGTTGAGTGGAAGGCGACAGAGGGTAGTGATCAATGGAGATCACTCTGAGTACAGGGATGTTACCAGTGGTGTGCCTCAAGGTTCTGTTCTTGGGCCTGTTCTTTTTAACATATTTATAAATGATATTGCTGAAGGTTTGTTGGGTAAAATTTGCCTCTTTGCGGATGGTACCAAAATCTGCAATAGAGAAGACATGCCAGATGGTGTAAATAACATGAAGAAAGATCTGGCGAAGCTTGAAGAATGGTCTGAAATTTGGCAGCTGAAATTTAATGCTAAGAAATGCAAGGTCATGGGCTGCAAAAACTCGAGGGAACGGTACAGTTTAGGGGGTGAAGAACTTATATGCATGATGGAAGAGCGGGACTTGGGTGTGATTGTATGTGATGATCTTAAGGTGGCCAAACAGGTTGTAAACGTGATGGTGAAAGCTAGAAGAATGCTAGGTTGCATAGGGAGAGGTATGACCAGTAGGAAAAAGGAGGTATTGATGCCTCTGTATAAGACTCTGGTGAGACCTTATTTAGAATATTGTGTACAATTCTGGAGGCCGCACCTTCAAAAAGATATAAAAAGGATGGAGTCGGTTCAGAGGAAGGCTACTAAAATGGTGTGTGGTCTTCGTGATAAGGCATATGGGGACAGGCTTAAAGATCTCAATCTGTATACTTTGGAGGAAAGGCGGGAGAGGAGAGATATGATAGAGACGTTTAAATCAAAAAATTCAAAAAATGTCACTCACCAGCAGTGGGCTACCTCTCTAAGATCCAACGCTGAAATTCAAAAACAGGTGTAGAAAAAGCCTCAAAAACGTTTTAACATGCAGCAATCATTGATGATTCACAGATGGCATTCTTTTCATATCATAGGCAAAAAACTCACACCTGCAGCACAATGTAAAAAGATCTAAAAGGGAAAACCCCACTACTATGCACAGTAATATTAATTATTTTATATATATATATATATATATTTCTGTAAAAACTTTTAAAATTTTTTATATATTTTTTAACTTTTTATGAATAAATATATGAAATCTACAGTTCTAGATGCAACATCACTGATAAAGGAAGCAAAATACTTAGCTCTGGCGCCAGAGGACAAAACTGGAGGAACTCCACCGGTATAAGTTGCTATTTCTTCTTTTTTCAACGGTAGACAAAAAACTCTCCCAGCACACAGTCAATTCCACGACAAAGCCAAAGACTTGACTTGTTCATTGAGGATATCCTGAAAACTAGGCTTAGTTGAGAAGTCCTGGTCCTAAGGGCTTAGTGGAGAAGCCCTGGTCTAGAGGCTTAAGTTAATTATTATCTTGTGAACCAGGAAGGAATATTTTTTCATTGTGTAGTATAACATTGTACAGACTTAGGGCCCGATTCTATATAGCTCACCTATAAACTCAGCACCAACCAGTGCAGCGCAAAACACAATTCTATAAAAGTTAGGCAGCCTATATAAAATCATGCTTAGTGCCTCCTAAGTGGTATTAGGTGTCCTAACTTAGGCACACTCTCTTTATACCAGAGTTTTCTTCATTTAAATACCTGTACCTAAATTAGACACCTACATTGAAAACATACCCATGATCCACCCATTACCATGCCCACTTTTAGGTAGGCACTTTGGACTAGGTGCCAACTTTTTATAGAATTGTGTTTCTCGAGTTAGGTACCTTACTTTCAATTAAGTACAATTAATGCAGTGGCATAGTAAGGGGAGGGAGGCGGACCATCCCAGGCACTGTCTCGGTGGGGGCACCAGCACCTCTCTGCCCCCATGCCCGGCTTGCGCCCTCCTTTCCCTGCCCCCTTACTTCTTTAAAATCTTTGCCAGCATGAACAACTACTCTAGCCTGCTGCTTGTGCAGGCCTGGCTCCCTCTGAAATCACTTCCAGGTCACGAGGCCAGGAAGTGACACCAGAGGAAAAGCAAACTCTAGTGCAAGTAGCAGGACAGAAAAGCTGATCGTGCTGGTGAAGATTTAAAGAGGTACAGGGAGGGAAGGGAGGATGTGATTATAGTGTGGGGGCACAGAAAGAGCAGGGGACGGGGAGCAGGGGACAGGTACCATCACCCCCGGGCACCTCCAACCCTCGATATAGCACTGAATTAATGGCAATTATGAGATGTTAAGTATCAATTATCAGCGCTGATTAAGCCTATTAACCAATTAAGATAGTTGCCTACATCAGCTAGTGGGCGTCAATGTATGCATCTTATTATAGGTGGACAATATAGAATTTGTCAGATAGTGTTGTTTTTATTGATCTTCCTCTAGATTTTTTAAATCACAGCAAATTAAAAGAAGATTTCACCCAGTTGATTTTAAAACATATCCAGCCATTCAAATGTAACAACTATACTGTATAGTAACTGCCCTATACTATACAATAAAGAGAGAATGATTCAAACTAATAGTTTTAAGCTGTCATTTGGAAAAGTAGGTTAAACAATTAAATTATTATATCTGTACAATTAGACAGCCAACAATTACTGCAATTAATGCCAGATGGTGAGGGTAGTATTTTTTATAACAAGGCCGTAAATTCAACTGGAACTGAGCTCAAAAATTAGGCTACAGCTTTTGGCCATAATTGCACAACCACAGCCTCTTTTTTAAATAAGCTCCAGGAATGTGCTTTCATTAACACACATTCAGTTCATTAATCCATCTTTAAAAGATATGTGCCTGTTAAATTGGTTTAAATCTATGAATGAGCATATACTAAGTAAATAACATGCATCAAATTGTTTAAAAAGGACATAGGGCTAGATTCACTAAGCAAACCAACGTGTACCGAACGGTTTGTGACCCCTTTGCGACCCGATTTCCCTCTGATCTGATCCACTAACCTCTCCTCCGATCCGATTTCGATCCGTACATGCAAATGAAGGGAAACAGCATGCAAAGTAGGCAGGGACGTGATTCACTAAACAAATCTGGGACACTGACTGGGCTAGCCTATCAACAGAAGAAGCGACTGCTGGGGACCAGTCACACACATCCCTGCCAACTCTCCAGCTCCATTGCCGCCCTGAAATCTTCCGCATTTGTTGGGGGGGGGGCATTTTTTGACAGGTCTGCCTGTTTTTTTCTCTTTTATTTTTCCCATGGCACAGATATTTTGCGTGTATTACACACGCAAAATATCTGCCCCATAAAAAAAACAAAAAGGCATGCAGACCTGTCAAAAAACGGCCGAGTGCCCCCTCCCCCAACAAACATGATCCCTCTGACAAACGCGATCCCCCACGGTGACCCACAAATAGCAGGAGGGATGCCAACTCCCTCCTGTCACCAACTGACTCACCCCTCGACCAGCCCGGCCCAGCCCACCCCCAGCCCAGCCTGACCCAACACCCCCCTGTACCTAAAAGTTGGGAACAGGAGGGGTACTCAGTCCCTCCTGCTCCTTAGGCCTCCAATGCTGTCTCGAGGAGCAGTAGGAACCTCAAAGTCCTCCTGCTCCTCCTCCTGATGCAAAGCGAAAGTGGGCCTTAGGCCCCATTCCGGTGCATCATGTGCTCACACCTGAACTTCGTTTCTCCACTGGTTAGAGGTTGTAAATTTAAAAGTCATCATCAACATCTTCTCGCATATCAAGCAGGTAAAGACCTTGAACAATTGCTTGTGCCTACTACCTATGGAGAATTTAGGAAACGCCTGAAAACACATCTATTCCTGAAATACTTAGGAAACCAACCTATTCAATCTTAGTCCTTAACAACCGAGCGCAAGAACCACCTGTCGCTAAATCTGTACTTTGTTTAGTCATTCAATCTGTAACTTTGTTTATTCACTCAATCTGTAACATTTCTAATCATTGTAAACCGCATAGAACTTCACGGTCCTGCGGTATATAAACTGTTATTATTATTAAGGCCCTGATTGGCTCAGGTGCCTCAGGCTCCTCCCTTGGGAGGCGCCTGAGGCATCTGAGCCAATCAGGGACTTCCTTAGGGCTGAGCTTAAGGAAGTCCCTGATTGGCTATTGCTTTGGCCAATCAGGGACTTGCTTAGGCTCAGCCCTAAGGAAGTCCCTGATAGGATCAGGTGCCTCAAGCCCTCCCAAGGGAGGAGCCTGATATGCCTGAGCCAATCATGGCCTTAGGCTCCTTCCTGTGCATCACATGATGCACCAGGGTGTGGCCTCAGGCCCACATTCACGTTGCATCAGAAGGAGGAGCAACAGCAGGAGGACGTTGTGGTTCCTCCTGTTCCCGAAGACAGCGCTGGAGGCCTAAGAAGCAGGAGGGACTGAGCACCCCTCCTGCTCCCAACTTTTAGGTACAGAGGGGTGTTGGGCCAGGTCGGGCTGGTTGGAGGGGTGCCATGCCAGTCGGGGGGGGGGGTTTGGCACGGGGGGGCTTTGTCGGGTAGGGGGAGGGTTTTTAAAAAAAAAAAATTAATAGGCCTGGTATTTTGCAGCTCATTAAAAAAAATGAAAAAAAAAAAGCTGGCAGAAGTCCTGACAGCAGTGACAGGAGGCTGCTTCGCCTGTCACTACTGTCAAGCTTCTCCCTGACTCAATCCGATCCGTGCAGTTGGTTGGGGGCGTGCCTCCAATCGCCCCCATTGCATGAAGATGGTTGGTGAATCAGTTGGCCTGGCTTCAATCGCTCACAGATCGGAAGGTTAGTGAATCTAGGCTATAATCTCCTCATATAAGAGGGCTAGGGAGGATCCGAAGCCCCCAAGGTCTAATTTCCCTTCCCTGCCTGAGTCAGCAGCAGGAAGAATAAATAGAAAGGGTGATCTTCCCTTCCCTGCTGCTGTCTCCCCAACTCTAGAGGCTGCAAAAACAATTAAACCATGTGCAGGGCCAGAGCCCTGTATGTTCCACTGCCAACTCTGTTAATCTCCATCCTTCTCCTCTTCCTCTTCCTCTCGCCCCATGATGTAACTTCCTGTTTCAGAGAGGGAGGAGGAGGAGGACAAGTAGGAAGAAGAGGGAGACAAGCAGAGTTGTCAGCGGCACACACAGGGCTCTGACCTTGTGCATGATTTTATTTTCTTTGTGGCCTTCAGAGCCAGGGAGTCAGCAGCAGGGAAGGAAAGAAAAGACCATCCTTCCTATTTGTTCTTCCTGCCTTGGACTTGGGCAGGCAGAATCAGTGAATCAGTGAAGGGGAGACAAAGGAAGAGAATGAGATAAGGCGAACATGGAGTGAGTTGATAAGATAGAACAATGGTAAAGGATGGGACTCATGGGAGGAAAGAAAGAAAAGAATTATTAAAGGTGGGAGAGACACCCCAAGGATTTTAAATTGGACCACCATACCTAACGTGACCATTTATTTTTTTCATCAAATTGTCAGTCCCGCCCCCAATCCCACCCTAGCCCCGCCCCAATCCCACCCTAGCCCCATAGTGCCGCTGAACAACCATAGTTAAATGGAGCGCTTCAGGAGGAGTGTTGAGGGTGGGATGTGGGCAGGCTTAGACTTAGTCGTACTGCATGTATAACTGAAAGTTATACAACACAGGATCGACGGAACTTGGACGTTATGACTTAGACCATTTAAAACATGGTCTAGGTAACAAACACCCACCTAAAGACACCAGATAAGCACTGCAAACACATAATACAGACCCCCCACACACTACCCCAGTGATTACTGACCCTCCCTCACCCCCCACCCATAAAAATATTAATCACAACTTGAAAATTGTGCCTCCAGAACATCATCACCTGGCAGCCTGGCATAGGAAAGCCTAGTCGTGCTGCACAGAGGCGTCTCAAGCCGTCTTGGGGGTGGGTTAGGGACCCATAGAGAGGAGGACCCATGCCCATAAGCCCCTGTAATCACTGCATTGATATTGAAACATGTGCACTCCCCTATACACCCCAAAACCCTTTTTTACTGGCATATAAGTGGCTCCTGTAGCCATAAGGACTATTGGGGTGGTAGATAAGTGGGTCTAGGGGATTCTGTAGGTGGTTTGGGGGGCTCACCATGACCTATAAGGGAGCTGTAGTGAGGAGAAGACTTGGCACCTTTATTGTGAAGTTCACAACAGTGCCATGTAAGGTACCCCACTATTTAGGTGCCATGTCTGGGTGTTCAGTCCATCACTTTGCAGACCCCTCCCACGTCTAACAGGGCTTGTTCTAGGCATTTTTGACTTGGACAAAAAGTTGGACGAAAATGTGGTATAAAGATGGACGATTTAGTGACTTTGACGATCAGATCGACAGTATGCATACTTAGACAATTTCCGAAACGAAAAAAAATGTGGACGTATTTTTCAAAAATGTGTCCTAAGCTGTTTTTTATTTTGGACGACTTGCGACTTAGATGAAAAGGGACTTAGACATACAAACATATATAATTAGTCATTAAAAAAAAATTAAAGTCTGATGTTCAAACACAAATATCTGGATAACATCAAAAGTTATCTGGATATTTGCACTGGTCGGAGCTGTTGGTGGGTATCTAGATAGTGCCATTAGATACCCTTACATACCACCTTGAATTTATCTGGTGAAAGGCAATTCAATGATTGGGCACTTGCATATATACACCACTTCCATATTTAAAATTACAGAATGATAGCACTTACACTTCAGTGTGCCCTTACCCATGAATGTACTAGCAAAGCGCCTAAGCATTATTCTGAAGAAGTGCATAAGTGGCTTAGCATATTTAGACATGCAAGAGAGGCATTCACAGGGTATGATCCCACATACGCACACAACGTGATTTTCTGCTGCATATTCATGTCCCCAGTTATACTGGGTTAATGACTGGTGGAGCTGCAGGTATGTAAATGTGAGGCATACCGATACTAGGTTATACAATATTCTATATGTGTGGATGAATAATTAAGTTGTTTGCTATCCTATATATTATTAGTGTTCTTTTCACTTTTATTTTTTTATTGCTTTTAACATTGTAACCCACCTAAGTCCTTGGATAATACAGGTGAGATATCAAATTAATAAATAATGCTATTATAGAACAGACTCACCACACAGCATCAGAGTGTCTAAAAACAGGTGCCTGCATTTAGATGCCCCCATAGTGCCAGGATGGTCCTTGGGCAAAAGTAAGGTAGAATCAAAAGCTATCAGGTTTGCTATTTGTCCTAATGTTATCCTATTTGCTGTCTGGATGGTGGTCTCAATATCAACACATAAGAATTGCCGCTGCTGGGTCAGACCAGTGGTCCATCGTGCCCAGCAGCCCGATCCCGCGGTGGCCCTTAGGTCAAAGACCAGTGGCCTAACTAAGACTAGCCTTACCTGCATACGTTCTGGTTCAGCAGGAACTTGCCTAACTTTGTCTTGAATCCCTGAAGGGTGTTTTCCCCTATAACAGCCTCCGGAAGAGTGTTCCAGTTTTCTACCACTCGCTGGGTGAAAAAGAATTTCCTTACGTTTGTACGGAATCTATCCCCTTTTAATTTTAGAGAGTGCCCTCGCGTTCTTTCTACCATATATGGTGCCAATCACCACTGAATCTGGATATTCAGCACCGGTCTCTATTTAAATAGTAGTATTGAGTATCCAGATTTCTTTCAGCCACAACCACTAGAAGAAGAGAGCATTTGTTTTAGCTTTACAACATTTTTCACAGATGTTATAGTGGTTTGGGAATTAGAAGAGTAACTGGACTGGTAATTTGGGGATTAAGTAGATTGACCCCCCCCCCTTCCCCAGAATACATTCTGATTATCTATTCTCAGACTCCTGATGCAGGCACTGTAGCTAAAACAAGGCCCGTATCGAGTCAGAGAAATTCACAATAAAGAGACCCTGTTCATTGGAACCTGATTATCATCTCCACTGTTTTGTGGTGGAATACCAGCCTGTGAATATATTAAGCCTATTAAAAGCACAAAAGCAAAGAGTATACATTAGATCCAGAAGTCAGAACAATCTTAGGATCCTGTGCAAGTAGTAATCTTGATCCAAATGAAGAATTATTTGGCATCATATAAAATAGAAATGAATCTAATGGGGTGAATCTATTTGGCTGATCATTTTTTCACCATTGCTTTAACAGATTGTGAACACGGTGGCCAAATATATTCTGACCGAGATGTGTGGAAACCAATACCTTGCGAAATCTGCGTATGTGATTCCGGAAACATTCTCTGTGATGAAATCCCCTGTGAAGAAACAGTCTTAGACTGTGATTACCCTGAGATTCCTTTTGGAGAATGTTGTCCAAAGTGTCCTTCAGGCCCTGTAAGTTGTTATTTTTTCTTTCTGTGCATATTTCTGAACAGTATGAAAATTAACTACAGGCTAATTAATTGAACATTACAATATGTACAATGATGAAGTAATTATTTTGATCTACTGATTATTTGCAATTACATTTACGATATTCAGCCAGTAGTGCTCAGTGTTTTGCTGATTGCCACCAGCGTAATGCCCAAAAATTTAATGCTAAATTTCAGCATTGAATTTCCAGGGTAAGTGGAATATTCAGCACTTAGCCAGTTATGAAGCACTGAATAAAGGTAAGGCTGACTTTTATATGGCCTGTGCATAGAGGGCTCCTTTTGCTACGCTGCATTAGGGCTTTAGCGTGCAGAATAGCACGAGCTGTAATGCCGCGGGCATTGAGCTGACATTAATTCTAGCCGTGTAGCACGCGCTAATCTGCTGCATGCGCTAAAAACGCTAGTGCACCTTAGTAAAAGGATCCCAGAGTGTAACAAACAAACAAAAGAGTATTTTTAATATAAATTCCACACTCCACAGTAACAAATTACATCGAAAAGTGGAGTTCAAGAAAAGGATATTTAGTCAGTTCTTAAAGGAAGAAAATTTCTTCTTTAATCTGTTGCCCAACAGTTTCAATTATAATGTCATATCAATCATCATTCATATTTAGGGAAAAAGGACCTCAGACAGGTTTTCTAATGCATACAAATCAGCCAAAACAGCTGTTCAGCTGAATGAAACCATAGAATAATCATAGGTCCTCCTCCTCCTCCTAAACCATTCTATTGTGCAAATTCAGCAATCCTTAAAAATTCTTAAATAGTTGCATTAATATATTCAGTGATTTCAAATATCAAATTTCAAATATCTAGGCCACTTATCTTATTGATTTGGCACTGATTCTGACAGGCCCGTTTTGCCTACTCGCTTCTTCAGAGAATCAAGTCAAAAGTCAAGATTGGAAGCATCCCGGTCCACTTATTGCACTGCAGTCATAAGTACGTACAAACTAAAAAACACTATTACTCCCCATGAAATCTGCACAAACATCTATCATCTTCCGCAATTACACATATATAAACTGTGCACAATCAGGGCAACCTAGATAAACCAATCGAGGCCTCAGCTTAACAACATATCTTATTGGTATAATATACCCGAAACTGTATATAAAAGTGGGAAAAGGAAACTGCTTACATTGCTATCTTTCTTCAGTATTAAGCTGAACAATACCTAGTCTAAAGCATCCTAATTTCACTGCCAGACTACCGGCACCTCCTTCAATAACCCATATTGTCCCTTAAAACGAAACAACTAGACTACCATACTAGAAAGCTGTAAAAGGAGCAACCTGAAATAAAATGAATGACTACCAACTAAGAGTCGGCAGTCCTAGCACTTACAATTCAAAGTGACACCAATTTTTGGGTCTCAAAAAGCACCAATGCTCACATGACCTCTGCTGCCAAGCCACGGATAATGGCGTCCCCAGCCCAGGTAGACGCTGTGGCAAATTAACCCTTACCATGCCCCCATTCTTTACAAAGCTCCACTGATTGGTTCAAAATAACATGATTAAAATGACGCAAAGGCTTCAAACCAACGAATCATGGCTGCATATGGCCGGGCCTTTAAACACACCTCCATTCTTAACTTCACTATTAAGTGCAAGGATGTCGAAGTTTTGATAATGCAAGGAAATAAGCTAGGGCTAGTGGCTACATGCATCACTACCACACCAACTGACATATCAAAAAATTAACATATGCTCCTAACAATCTATATCATGCATATCACATTTTAATATCAACACACTCACATTCATCCACTACACCCACATGCATACTTTTGACCTTTTGATACCTGTTTATGGAAATTTGAAAAAACCTATAAAGACACCTTTCACTCAATAAACCTATTAAGCCCAATGGGTTCTGTTGAACATAATCAGTGTATCCACCGCTGCTCTCGCTCTGTAAGAAGTTTATCTATATCACCGCCCTCTCCTCCCTGGTATTACCATATAGCCATAACTTTAAAATTATCAAAATTATGGCCAGCAACTTGACAGTGCTGCACCAATGGTGCTCCTGGTTTTTGAGTTGAAATAGCTGATCTATGTTCAGTCATTCTAACATGAAGATAATGAGTGGTCTTTCCTACGTATATCCTGTTGCATAAACAAATCAGAATATATACAACATTTTTTAGATTTACATGTAGCAGAATTGCCCACTTGATAAGTTTTATTATCATAAGGGTTGACAAAAGTGTCCCCCCTCTAAGGTGATATTGCAAATTTTACATGGACCACATTTTTTAGGCCAACTGGAACTGTGCAAGTTGCAGAAATAGGTAACTCGTCTGGGCTCAGCAATTCTTTCAGATTTTTTCCTCAGGAGGCATTTGCATTACTGCCCAGTTCTTCTTAACATAGAGTGGCCAGGTTACCCATTCCAGAAGGGAGACTTTTTGGCCAGTCTTGGATTTCTACCAACCACATCCTGGTGCATGATGGGATCCGCTTCACTTATTTCAATGGATAGAATCATGAACTACAAAATACTATGCTGCTTTGGGATGTAATTTTAAAATCAGGATTGGCCAAAAATTCTTCCTTCTGGAATGAGTAAACTGATCACCCTACCTATGCACACAGTTACACTAACTAGTCAAGTGCTGACTCTGCCCTGGAACACCCCCCAAATAGTCACTTTTTATATAGGTGCTACCCAGCAACACTACCCAGTTAAGTTTGTAGTATAGCCACAGGAGGGCTTTGGAGGCCTGGACCATCCCTACTCCCACTTTAGGTTCAGGACCCCTCCAGAACTTCAGCATACCTTTACCTTTGCTGGGTGAATGTCAAAGCCCCAACAGCCAAATAAATATAGTGCCACTGCTCCCCTCCTCCTCAGGCTGCTTCGTTAAGTCATGGTAAGGTTATACCTCCCAATATTCAGCTGGCAACGGACAAGGTTTTCTTAAAACACTGATCATCACTGGCTAATTTATCCCCTGATATTCAGTGCTAGGCCATATCCAGGCACTGGCACTGAATATTAGAACAAAATTCTGCCCAGAGCTTATGCGGACCTGGCCGATATTTAGCCGGAACTGTATAAAAATTCTGCAGCCCCAACTGAATATCAGGTTGGCCGCATAACCTTTAAAAGAAATTTAAATGAGCTCCCAAACCCCCTCCTGCCCTACCCAACCATGCCTTTTCTTTCCCTCCTCCTCTCTCCTTCCAAGCACCCCCACTTTCCCTAATACCTAGTTAGGTCCCCCTGGTGGTCCAATGGGGGGGAGGAGGAGTTAATGAGGGCATAAGTGCAGCTTCCTCTCTCCTTCCCCTTGTTGGTGCCTCTCAAAAATGACTGCTTTGACCTCTCTTGGCAGCTCATGGTACTACATATGTAACCTATTGTGCTATCCATCCCTGTTGTGCTTCACGTTATCCGTTTTTGTTTTTTTTTCTATATTCCAGATTTTCATACCACTTTTCTGCTGCAAAATAAAATACATTTCATCAAATAAACAGCTAAATTATGTGCTCACGACCCATAGTAAATGCATAACTTGATTTGAATATTGGACCCACAATATATTTTTAATTTAGATCCAATACGGAAGACTATAGAATATAAGTGAGTGGTATTAGCATATAAAACATTGAAAGTACCTATAAAATCTAATATGGCAAAATACTTATTGTTTAAAAGAAATTCTCATATAAAAAAGAAGATCCAGTCCATTGGCATGTTATCTGCAAGTTCCACCAATAGTACTTCAATCACTAGGCACAGGCAGATCATTCGGATTCCTGCAGAACTTCTCTGTATTGAACATATGATCTTGAATAGCACCCCCCAGTGGCAGGAATTTAGGTGGAGGACTCCCAGACAACTTAAAAGGAACATTGGTGCTCACACCTAAATTATAGGGGCATATATATCACTAGCATACTAGAAAGAAATTAAGCACCTGCCTTATAGAATAGGTACATCAGTTTCTTCCAAGTGTCTAAATATAGACAAACTATATTAGAATTGTTCCCATAAAGTGCAATTTTATAATGGGGTGCTTAATAAACACCTAGAGAGTGCCTGCACAGGAACTTGTTCTACAAAGGAATGTAGGTGCCTGCTTTCTTTGATAGAATACTATCAGGTGAAATAGTTGCCTAGGATTTAGAAACAAGTACTGTACTTATTCCAGCCATAGGTTTAGTGTTAGTGTTTGCACTTAAATGTCAGAGATAGCACGCATACCTTATAATATTCTGTAAGATTCATGTGTAATTGGGAACTTCTGCTCAGGTTCTCCCCTTGAATATTCAATCTTAGAAACACAAGCTATATAAGTTAAGTGCATATTTATAAAAAGTCATGCAACGTGCACTTAGTGCTAATTTTACAGAATTATCTCCATAGGGCTTGATATTGCTGACATGTCTAATGCATACCATTAAACACCAACTTATCTTTATTTACATACTCAGCCATGTCAGACATTCACAGTGGTAATTACTAACATACATACATTAATAATAATAATAACTTTATTCTTCTATACCGCCATAGTCGGATGACCTCTAGGCAGTTCACACTGAAGAGAGCTGGACAATCAGCGAATTACAAAATGCAAATAGTGAAAGTACAACATATTACACAAGAAATAGACAGATGGAATATACAAAATTGGTGTGGTTTCTGTTTAGGAGATAAATCTGTCAAACAGTACGGTTTTCATTTCTTTCCGAAAGGCGCCGTAAGTCAGTCTGGCTCCATTGATGTAGTTACCTAACCAAGACTGCTGTTTGCTTGCTTGGAACATAAAAGACCTATCCAAAAAGGACTTATATTTACAGCCAGTGATCCTTGGGTATGCAAACAGGTTACAGTTTCTGGTTGTCCGTGTGGGGCTGTATAGCACGAAATGAGGTAGGAGATAGGAAGGAGCTAGTCCCCAGGCCTGCTTGAAACAGATACAAGCAAACTTAAACATTATTCATGCCTCCATTGGCAACCAGTGCAACAGTCTGTAGTAGGGACTAATATGGTTGCTTTTCTTCAATCCAAATATCAAGCGAACTGCCGTGTTCTGTACCATGCTTAAAGAATTAACGTGAGAATTTTACTAAATAAATAGGGTTACCAGATTTTCCCGAAGGAAAATCCGGACCCATGGCCACATCCCCAGGCCTGCCCAATTCTGCATCATTCTGCCCCTCAGCCCCACCCCCCAGCCAGCATCCACACATGCACAGTTGTGACGCAATGATGTCACACCACGTTGGATCTGCGCATACGTGGATGCCCCTTCCTGATGCGATTTTGATGGGAAGCTTTTTAAAACCCAGACAAAGTGCCAGATTTTGAAAAGCTGTCCAGACCCTCGGACTTGTCCTTGAAAAGGAGGACATGTCCAAGGAAATCCAGACATCTGGTAACCCTATAAATAACATATGTCAAGTAATTAATTCACTGCAACAGTAACAAAATAAGATGTAAAGCATATAAACACATTCAATATACCTGATTGTCTTATTATTATGCAAGAATGAATAATGCAGTTTATTAGACAGCTTGATCTCTAGTGGTAGTTCCACAAAACTACCACTAGGGATTGACTGATATTATTTTAAACACAGGTGCCCAATGGAACAAGAGTGACTTCAGCACTAGACTACTGAAATCCTCAGTAGGTGCCAGGGGGATCAGGGATATTTATATATGGGGTATCAGGGGTTGGTGGTAGTATTTAATTACCTTTTATTCATGGCTGTAGCAAGGCTGTAGCAAGGCAAATGTATATTTCCTACAGAATTCACTACTGAGGTACCACAGGTTGGTGATTCCTGCAGTAAATATTGTTATAGTAAAATATGATCCTTTTATCACAGTGTATTAACAGCACTGCTGAATATACTGCTGAGTCCTCAAGTCTTCACAGTGCTACCACCAATAAATTGAAATGTGAACTTTATGCCCATGGCTGAATTATTGACATCTTATCCTCACGATTCCTCCGTTGTGCTGTTTCCCTCATCATCGAGGCCTCTTTGGGCTTTTTCTCCAGTGAATATGCTGCCTCAGCATTCATAAATATATGTTAGGTCTGCTGTTTCATTGGCCTAACTTATGTGCATACATTGTCTAAAGAGCAGCTGAATTTGACTATTCTCCAGATAACTGTCGTGCCAGTCCATGGCCAATCCCCCAACCCAATTATGCTTCTTACAGATTTTTGCAGTTGCGGATTGTTTGTAATAAGCTGCCAATGCAGTCAGCATTACTACTGGTTACATAAAGTGCTTTGAAAATTGGGCCTATATTATTATACACAGATAAATGTATATTTAAAACACCCTAAGAACAGATACCACAATTGACAATGATTCTTATCAGATTCCCTGTGTAACAGATACCTGGATATATAGCAATAACTTTGGAACCTTGAATATTTAGGCCACGGATGACACTTTTAGATGAACCAAGTAAGTATTGGTAGCAAATGTGTTAAGCCCTGCTTAAACTGGGGGAAAAGGCCTACAGTAGTTTGTCTCTTAGCGCACATTAATAGCACATTCAGATTTCTTTCTTTTTTTTTTTAAGGAGTGGTGTGGCATGGATGTAAAAACATTATCCGGCTACCATGCTCTGATTAGTGCGCAGTAAGGAACAAATTCTATATATGGCACCTAAAAAATCAGTGTCAAAAGGATGGCGCTTAGCGCAGTTCTATAAAAGTTATACAGTTTATAGAATCACTTTAAGCCGCTGTATGCATCTTTAGTTGCACCTGTTTAGGCCAATGAAAAGCCGGAACAATTATCTGAACCTATGGTGTGCGCAGATCGGGTGTATATTAAAACAGTGCGCCTAACTTTCAGGAAAGTCCACAATCCGCCCAAGCTCCTCCCCTGGCCATGCCCCCTTTTCAAATTTGCACACATGAATTTACATGCACCACTTTATAGAATTTTCTTAGAAAGTAGTGTATGTAATTTCTAATTAGTGTCAATTATTAGGTGCTGCTTGCCAATTGTCAGTGCTGACTTAATTAAGACTGGCTATGCATACCAATTTGTGCGTGCACCTTAAGGCATATTGGCTCCCCATCGAACATAGAATTACTAATAAAATCCTTCTACTTACATTTAAAACTAGAACTAGTAATCAACCGAAATTCATCAATAGACTTCTCATACCCTATGCCCCCCTCAGATCACTCCGTTCCGCTCCACAATATCCCCTCCTTTAAAAAATATTAACACCATGCGCTTAAATATTTTTTCATTTACTGCACCTTCCCTCTGGTACTCTATATCAAATTACATAAGAGAAGAAACAAATTTAAACAATTTTAAATCAAAATGAAAAACCTTTTTTGTTTGAAGACGCCTTTGAGTAGCAATTGCTCTCTTAAAGACGCTGTTAAATAGCAACTGTCCTCCTAAGGACATTGTGACATCTCTTCTCTTGGACTTTTCCCCCACCTCTTATTCTTTCCTTCAGTGTCTCTTTCCTTCATAATTTTATACTTCTATCCCTATTTTCCTTTTGTTCAAGTTTGTCCATTTGGTTAATTGTTCCCCCCAACTATGTCTATTTTATGAACTTGACTGATTTTATTGATTGATGTACACCGCCTAGAAGCCTGATTAGGTGGTATAATTTTTAAATAAACTTGAAACTTGAAAACTTGATAGCATAGACTGAAAGTGAGAGCCCTTAGCACTTTCTAAACATGTAATGCGAATTGGAGCACAATCTAAAATAAAATAAATGGAAAACAAATGGCTAAAATGGGCTTAGCACATGGAAAAGTCCCCCAATACGACGCACTAAGCTCGTTTCCTAATGTGATTTAGTGAATGGATCCTCCAGCTCCCATTTTGGTTCTTTTTTTCTCAGCAGTAAAATGAATGTTTTGACTTTTACCTCCAGGATAGTCATTGAGGTCCCTGCATTTGTCATGTAGAAGGTTGGAGACAGAGAAGTTGACAAGATTTCCGGATTATCTATGATGTTGAAAAACAGCACATCAGAGTAAACAAAAGATCAGTTTTTCAATTTGTCCCCCTCATAGATATTAGAAGGCCTGATTTATGAAGGCTTTGCTTTCCATTGGTAAACCAGACTCAGAATTTGAGAAAAGATTTAGTAAATTGGGTCATTAAAGACAGTGGCTGAAGGTTTCAATTTTGATCTTTATAAATATCTAATGGAATGACACGGGGTCAAATTTTTCTCTGTCCCTGCGGGAACTTATTTTCCGAGTTGTTATCCTGTCAAAGCCCCATTCCTGCAAGCTCTGTCCTCATCTGCAGAAGCCTCAAACACTTTAAAATCATAAGTGTTTGAGACTTGTGCGGTTAAGACAGAGCTTACAGGAACGGGACAGGGACAGCGACAAACCTCGCAGAAACGGGACGGGGAAATTGGGTTCCTGCGGGGAGGGGGAAAAATTTTTCCCCGTGTAATTCTCTAAAACTAACCACAAAACTTTGCATGAAAGCGCAGTAAGGAACACAAGAAAACTTTTCTATCAACATCTATTGAAAAAGGAAAAAAGAACCTCAAATGTTCTTGCGGTTCTTAATTTCTAATCATTATATTTTGCTTGATCTTTGGTGAGATAGATAGATAGATATAAATAATATATAAACACTTGAGGTTCCTTTTTCAATAGATGTTGATAGAGAAGTTTCCTTGTATTCCATACTGAGCTTTCATGCAAAGTTTTGTGGTTAGTTCTAGAGAATGAGTTTAAAGTGTTTGAGGCTTACGCAGATGAGGACAGAGCTTGCAGGAATATGTGTGGTGCAGTGGTTAGAGCTACAGCCTTGGCACCCTGAGGTTGGGGGTTCAAATCCTGCACTGCTTCTTCTGACCCTGGGCAAGTCACTTAATCCTCATTGCCCCAGATATATTAGATAGAGTGGGAGTCCGCTGGGATAGTTAGGGAATAATGCCTGAGTACCTGAATAATTTGTAATCCACATAGAACCGTAGGATATGTGGAATATAAATTATTATTGTTTTAAATGTGGCAGGGACAGGAAAAGAACTTACCGGGATGGGATGGGAAAATGAGTTCCCGCAGAACATAAGAACATAAGAAGTTGCCCCCGCTGAGTCAGACCAGAGGTCCATCTTGCTCAGCGGTCCGCTCCCGCAGCGGCCCATCAGGCCTAGTGCCTGAACAGTGGTCCCTGATTAATTTTGTAACTTACCTCTAATTCCATCCCTATAATCTACCTCTACTCTTATCTGTATCCCTCAATCCCTTTGTCTTCCAATTACCTATCCAAAGCTTCTTTGAACCCCTGTAGCGTGCTCCTGTTTATCACATCCTCTGGTAGTGCGTTCCATGTATCTACCACCCTCTGTGTGAAAAAGAACTTCCTGGCGTTTGTTCTAAACCTCTCCCCTTTCAATTTCTCTGAGTGCCCCCTTGTACTTATTGATCCCCTTAATTTGAAAAATCTGTCCCTGTCTATTTTTTCTATGCTCTTCATGATCTTGAAGGTTTCTATCATGTCTCCTCTAAGTCTCCGCTTTTCCAGGGAGAAAAGCCCTAGCTTTTTCAGTCTGTCAGTATATGAGAGGTCCTCCATGCCCTTTATTAGCTTAGTTGCTCTTCTCTGGACCCTCTCAAGTACCTCCATGTCCTTCTTGAGGTACGGCGACCAGAACTGAACACAGTACTCCAGGTGCGGGCGCACCATAGCACGATACAGTGGCAGGATGACTTCCTTTGTCCTGGTCGTGATACCCTTCTTAATGATACCCAACATTCTGTTTGCTTTCCTTGAGGCCGTGGCACACTGCGCCGACGCCTTCAATGTTGTGTCTACCATCACTCCCAGGTCTCTTTCAAGGTCGCTCACCCCTAGCGCCGATCCCCCCCATTTTGTAAGTGAACATCGGGGTTTTTTTCCCTATATGCATGACCTTGCATTTCCCTATGTTGAAACTCGTTTGCCACTTTTTGGCCCATTTTTCCAGTGTTGTCAGATCTTTTTGGAGATCTTCGTAGTCCTCCATGTTATTGACCTTGCGATATAGTTTGGTGTCATCCGCAAATTTATTAACCTCACATTTTGTTCCTGCCTCCAGGTCGTTAATGAATATATTGAATAGGAGCAGTCCCAGCACCGACCCCTGTGGAACTCCGCTCGTGACCCATTGCCAGTCTGAGTAATGTCCCTTTACTCCAATCCTCTGTTTCCAGAGATGGAGAAAAATTTGTCCCGTATATATATATATAACAGTATACCAATATACATTATATGAGAATCAGAAAATGACTAGGCATTATCCAGTTGTTAGAAATTAAGAAACATGGCAATTGTAGATTGAAAACCTTTCCTGAAAAAGTCTACAAATCTAGTCACAAACATAGCAATTCTCAAACCGGGAAATAATCTATTTTTTGTTTGAAAAATCACTCTTTTCCAGACATTTTGGCCCTGATTCTATAGAGGGCGCTTAAAGTTAGGCACCTAGCTTGGCATGCCTAGACGATCTAGGCGTCTAGCTTAATTTTTTAATTAGCTCAATCAGTGCTGATAATTGAAAAAGTATAGGGGAAGTCCTTGAAAAAGCTGCTTTGTAAGACGAAACATGTTGGACTTTAGTTAGATTGTGAGCCTTCGGGACAGTAAGGGAATTTTTTAAGTACCTTCTTACTTCTCATTTATAATCTTAATGTATATTTTCTTCAAACCGCTTAGAACCTAACGGATGTAGCGGTATATAAGAAATAAATTACATTACATTACATTACATTCCCCCGAGTCGACAGACACCATGTCTAAAGACAAACATAAGTTCACTTTCACTAAACTTCTTTAATACTAAAAATATAGAAGTATGTTGAAGTTATATGAGAGTTAACCTAAATATACAGTGGTACCTCAGAATCCGAACGCCCCAGAACTCGAACGACTTGGAATCCAAACTTTTTTGGGTAGTAAATTTTGTCTTGGAATCCGAACGCTGCTTTGGATCGGAACGCCCTGCACATTGTATGTGTGTGTTTGTGCCCCAGAATCTAAATGCTGCTTTGGAATATTTGTTAATATTTTACCTTAAAATCCAGTGTATTTCCTGTTAAAAATTGAGTTTGTGGGACCCAGGAATGGATTAATCCAGTTTCTATTATTTTCAATGGGAAAAATTGTCTTGGAATTCGAACGGGGTTCTGGAACGGATTAAGTTCAGATTCCAAGGTATCACTGTATACAATTAGAAGTAAGCAAAGCAAAGTTTAAAAAAGGCTGCTGTCAAGGTAGGCGTGTGGGTGTGTAAATCTCACTGGAATGAGAAGGTTTGAGCTTTGAGTGACACCGCTAAAGCCTGAGTAAAGTTGCTTAATGGAATTAAAGAAGGAAAGTTAAAAACAAAAACAGTGGGGCTCCTGTGAGACCTTGATGATTACTTCCTCCCTTAGACTGCAATAGCTTGCTGTGATTCGCTTTTACTTTTTCAGTAGGTATTGACAGAGAAGGTTGCTTATGTTTCTTGTTGAGATATGTTTAAAGTTTTGGATAGAATGCCTCTGTATTTTCTCTGTTGCCATGTGGATTGTTTTATAAGTAGGTCAATCCTCTCCAAGTCATTCATTCAGAATTTGAACCTTTTACTCCTATTTCTTTTAATATGTTTTCTTTGAACTTTATTTCTGATTTTTTTTTTTCATCTTTTTATTTAGACTCCTACAACTGATTATGATAATGGTAATGATAATGGAAATGGTAATGGTAATGGTAATGGTAATGGTGATAAAAGCAAACAGAGACAGAAAGGTGCTAAGGTAAGTCTTCTTTAATTATTTCATATAGTGAAAACAAACAAACAAACAAAAACAAGAAACAAGAGGTCCGGAATTCCATAATATTTTGTTTTCTAAGCATTTGGAATCAGAATTAACTTTTCAGAAATAAAGGCTCCCCGTAGCCTTGACCCTCCCCAACACAAACCCATATGCCAGCAGAATACGGCATATAATGTAACAGGGTGTATGGGCAACAGCCCCTGCGGAATTCCCTGGGGGGATTTCTTTGTGGGAGCAAATCAACAAAACCATGTGACAGCTTCCAGATTTGAAATTGGTAAGCCACACATCTCAGGCACCCTGATTTTGCTTCCTGCCATTGATAGTCAATCACTGGGCCAGTCCTACTATTAAGTGATTATATTTTTCACAGATGGTCTCTATTTTCTGCTCATAGTTTTAGCCTCTATTGAATTATGCAGTTGATGTCCCAAATTCATCTATTCAGTGGGAAGGAGTCAGAACCTGTGAAAGATTCAGATCAGTCGCCCAAACATTCTCAGTTCTCTTTCTGGTCTGAGAGGTGCTACTGCTGCCACTTGCAATTAAAACATAAAGAGTGGTCCTCTTAAAGCAGTGGGTCTCAAACCGATCCTGGTTTTCCATAAGCCAGTTGGGTTTTTAAGATAGAATGGGAATCAAAAGCAGGCATGTGAAGGGGACAAACTAAGTTCAATCAGTTCTTTTTGTGGAAATGTTCACACAGGACTCAGCACAGACTGTGTTTCGGCAGAAAGCCTTCATCAAGAGTCCGACCCAATGTATCAAATATCCACAACAAACTTTTTAAAGGTATCAAAAGGTGTTCATCATAAGGCTGCACATTATCATGTCGTGTCAATTCACACAAAAATGGATATTTGATACATTGGGTCGGACTCCTGATGAAGGCTTTCTGCCGAAAGACAGTATGTACTGTGTGAACATTTCCACAATAAAGAATTGATTGAACTGTGTCCCCTTCGCATGCCTGCTTTTTGATTCCCACTCTATTCTGTCTGCTTGGCTTTCTTCATGGGATATCAGTATCATCTTCATTGCTTTTGTGGGTTTTTAAGATATGCATATTAAATATGATGAAAGATATTTGCTTATAATGGAGGCAGAAGGCATGCAAATCTCTCTTATGAACATTCATTGCAGATACTCTGAAAACCAGATTGGATGTACACTTCTCCCTCCCTATTTGCGGTTTCATCAATCGCGGTTTTGACTATTCATGGTTTTTTTTTTCCCTGCCCCCCCCCCCCCGCCTCCCCAAGAATCGCTCAGAGGCAGCCCACATCGACCAGAATCGGCCCCGGGACTTGGATCGGGGCGAGGAAGAGGAGGTGATCGGAGGAGGAGGAGGCGATCGGAGGAGAAGGAAGTGATCGGAGGCGAGCAGTCGCCACAGGAGCATAGCCCTCAGCCGTGGATGCAACTCCGGTGGCAATTTCATGCACGGACCTTACCTGGTGGTCTAGCGGTGAGGCGGGATAGGAGCGATTTTCCTACACTCCTGCCCTATGCAGAGCCGTGCTGTGCACCTTTGCTGTGAATTCCTGTGGTCTCACGAGCTCCTGTTGTAGTCTCGTGAGACCATGGGAACTCACAGCACGGGTGTACAGCATGGCCCTGCACGGGGCAGGAGTGTAGGAAGATCGCTCCTGCCCCAAGTCACCGCTAGACCACCAGGTAAGGCCCTGGGGTGGGTCAGAGTTATCCCAAAAGTTATTTGCAAATTTTCCTTATTCAAGGGCCGGCTCTGCCACTAACCCCCGCGAATACGAAAGGAGGAGTGTACTCCCCGGGAAAGAATTGAGAACCACTGCCTTAAAGCACCAGGCACCCACTTCTAGTTGCTTACAGAAAACCAACTTGAAATTTAAATTTGTAATTGTTAGATTAAACAGAATCAGCTGATATATATATTTGCTGTGTTGATTGGTCTGCTATCAGTACTTCTCCTTCTTCCCATTTTTAGAAGTGTAAGTGCTTCTCTGCCTGTTCACATAAATGTGTTATGTGTCTGCCATCATGCCCTGCCCGTTGATGATAGTGGCATATGTTTGTTGTTCTTCTGTACAAGGCTCAGTTATATCATTTAATAGTACAACCTCACAGGATAGCAGTGACACTGGAGTGGAGGGCCTCAGTTCTACTTTCAAGGGAGCAAGCAGATGATTCAGCTCAGCAGGGGGCCTGATGTTGCAACCCAAGGTAGACACTGAAGAGAGCGCCCCAAAAAGCCTCAACAATGACAAAAGCACAGCACAACGAAGGAGTCGTGAGGACAAGATGTCAATAATTCAGCCACGGGTATACAATTCAAAGTACACTTTATTGGTAGTAGCACTGCGAAGACTCAAAGACTCCTCACTGACAGTGTTTCAGAATCAATACCTTTGTCAAGAGTCTCGACAGATGATTTCTCTATTACATGAATAGTGCATTAAGTGAGTAAAGTGATCATTAGCATTGCTTTGGACACTAGTTTTTGGCTCTGCTCATTTCAAACATGTACCTGCGCTTAATGCACTCTTCATGCGATAGAGAAATGATTTTTCAAAACTCTTGACAAAGGTATTGATTCCGAAACAGTCAGTGTTGAGTCTTCGAGTCTTCGCAGTGCTACTACCAATAAAGTGTCCTTTGAACTGTATACTCGTGGCTGAATTATTGACATCTTATCCTCATGACTCCTCTGTTGTGCCCTGCAACCCAAGGTGGGGCAGGAGCCAATATCCCTGGAATGGCAGCTGAGGATTTCCGGGAGGATGGGGGGAAGATAGGGAAATATATCCATCTTCTCTTAAGGCCATATCATTGGTGAGAGAAGGGGAAGAGAGTCATGCCACTAAATCAGCTAAGATAAAATGTACAAAAGGTTCTATTAAATGAATTGGAAAGCAACAATCCCATAGTCTGAAGCCCTTTGCCCAGACAATTCTCAATCTGAATGCATGGGGAATATCACCTCCTGGCTCAGATCCTTCAAGATCAAGCCACAATGAGATGAGGCTCAAGGATGCTCCATCACACTCCATGTGACAAAAGGCTAACAATGGGTGAAGTTTTGAGATGATCAGAAGAAATCAAATTTGCTCACACCCTGGGAAACATTCAGGTACAGCAAGGTTATAACAAACATTAAATAGATGGATAATGATTAAACAGGTTATCAGCCCCCCATTTCTATGTTGATTTTATGTCATTTGCAAAATATGGCCAATATGCATACTGAAACTGCTGATTAGGTGGTAAATACAGTAACACATTAGAAGCTTACTAAATAAATAGCACAGGCAAGATGTCACATTTTTAAACATAGCCCCCTAAAAGATTTGCTTCATACTCTAGTTCATATTTTATTGTAGGAAATGACATAATAGACTCAACTTTTGTTACGGTTTAATACATCAGTAATTTATAAAAATCTAAGAATTGGTGTTGGTGTTATATATTCAGGGTGATCCTGGCTCACCTGGAATTCCCGGTCGAAATGGTGATCCTGGCATGCCTGGTTCTCCCGGTCCTCCTGGCTCTCCCGGAGTATGTTTGTCATGTCCCGATGGGAGAGAAGGGGTAAGTTAGATCTTGTTTTGTTTTACCATTCATTTGAAAAAATGGCTTCCTAGCCAATGTAACAGTTTGTAAAGATATTTTGATAAACTATATAACAATTCATGAAACATTTTTCTATTTTTTCACAATGTCTACCTTCTCCTCAGGCAATATCATGCTGGGAGAAGGGAGAAGTGAGGCCATGCCACTAAAACAACTAAGAGGGGCCAATTCTATTAGCTGGCAACTAGAAGTATGCACCATTTATGTTTGTCAAAGGATCCATTGATTGACAGGCACCTATGTGCCCTAGGCACTATTCTATAAGGTAGCACCTATATGCCATAATCAAGTTTCAAGTTTTATTAAGGTTTGTTATCTGCGCAATATCATATACTTCAATGCGTATAACATTTTTAAAAAAGAGGAGGACAAAACAAAACGTTTTTATAAAGTTGAATACAAATTATATACATTCTAATACATAACTGGTACAGAAGGCAAAGGGGATGAACTACAATCTTTAAAGAAAGAGAAGAAACATTTAGGGAAGAACACATAAGAGAGAGAGAAAAAAAAAGGAGATATAAAGGCCGAAATAATCATTAAAAACCATTGGCATGTCTCCCAACTATGTGTGTGCTTTATAAAGTACTATAAAATACATGTGGGAGGTGCCAGCTTAAGCCTGCCATTGACATGGCATAAGAAGGTTCACCTAATTCTGGTTGCATCAATGCTGATTTACAATAGCATTTTATAACAGAATCTTGGTGCCAAGATGGCATTATAGAATTGGTGCTAAAGATATAGCATTGAGGTGCTTAGACTGAGGTGCCAATTATAGAATTGCCCTGAATATGTACAAGAAGTTCTAATCAGAAAGGGGGCAGTGACTTGGGAAGCAGGGCTAATAGAGATCCAATGGGCTGAAGACCTCTGCCAGAAACAGACTCTGAACTGTATGCATGTATCACATGAACTTCTGGTTTAGGCACTTCAAGCCATAATGAGAAGAAACCCAAGGAAGTTCCCTATCACTCCATGTGGTTAAGGGGTAACAATGGTTGAAGCTTTGAGCTGATTGAAAGGCATCAAATTTTTCACCCTTTAAAAACAGATCCTGTTCAGATGCAGGAAAGCTATAAAAGTTGTTCTGAAATCTGTCTTGGATAACCACCAGCCAGTTGGGTTTTCAGGATATCCCTCATGTGATATCCCTTTGTGCTGACCTAATCTTATCTTGATAAAGCCAGGTTAACCGTGCATAGATAAATAAGTTAAATGCAAGAGGTCACAATGTGAAGTTGAAAAATAATGGGGAAAGGAGAGGGGAAAGAGGGTGGGATTTGATATATTGCCTTTCTGTGGTTACAGTCAAATCAGTTTACATATTATGTACTTATTAAAGTACTGAGAAAACCAAATTTACTGAGAGGGTGGTTGATGACATAAGTGCAAAGATTGTGCAGTAACTATTGGGAGTGTGCCCATTTTTCCATTTCCATTTCTAGACCGCAAATACCTTTCAGTGCATTGCGGTGAACAAAGAAATGAAGAAACTGTAAAACCACAGTGACTTACAAAATTTACAGAAAATAATTTGTATAAAATAGCAAAAATTTTAAGTTATAAAATAAATTACTGGATTTTCAATTACCAATAAATTTGATGATTTCAGCAATTTTCTAAATTGCAAATATGAAGATGCCAATGTTAGCAGCTTATGAAATTCAACATCCCAACTAGAAGCCTGAAAAGAAATCAATCAATGGGAAAACTTCTTATAAATGCATCCTCTTACCGATGGAAAAGTAAAAATAGAAGTAATCCGCAAAGGGCGATTTGTAGTAAAGAAAGTAAATTGGGCCGGAATTTGTCCCTGAAGAGATTTATAACATAAAATTACAAACTTAAACATAATTCTTGCCTCAAGAGGAAGCCAGTGAAGAACTCTATAATATTGTGAAATGTGGTCCGATTTCTTCAGATTAAAGATCAGGCGAACAGCATCATTCTGGATTCTTTGTCGTCTATTTAGATTCTTATGATGTCTTTTGCAGTTATTGCACTAAAAAGTTCTGTTTTGCATGTTAAAACTATTCACAATTACCGCAGGTGCACTTACTATTACGGCAAATGGACCCATTCTATCTGCCCAAGTGACAGCATATGATAAATACCAAGTGCCAATGCTGTATGCAGTTCATTCCTATTTTCCATCCATTATCCACTCATGATTAGGGTTACCAGATTTTCCCAAAGGAAAATCCAGACCCATGGCCATGCCCACAGGCCCGCCCTTCTCTGTCCTGTTCTGACTGTGTCATGCTCTATTCTTCCCCCCAGCCCTGCTCCCAGACGGCATCCACATGTGATGATGTCACGCACATAAGTATGACATTACCACGTTGCACCCGCACATGTGACCTGATTTTTACAGGAAGCTTTTCAAAACTCGGACAAAGTGCCAGGTTTTGAAAAGCTGTCCGGACCCCCGGATATGTCCTCGAAAAGGAGGACATGTCTGGGGAAATCTGGATGTCTGGTAACCATACCCATGACCTGCCCCGTTCTCACCTCTAACACGGCAAGGAAATAATGTATGTGTGAATGTCTCTGCCTTGCCCATGCTCCTTTCATGGCCATTCCCTTTTTTAAGTTGCATGCTGAAAAATTTGCATGTGCATCTTTATAGAATAGCACCCAGGAAGATGCGGGTGTAAATCCAAATTGCCACTTAATGAAAATAATTGATTGTTAACACCCAATTATTGTCGTTAAGTAGCTTGTTACTCAAATTGCATGTGCATATTTAGGTGTGTCCAAATTTTTGTACACAATTTTGAGCACCATTTGAAATATTAAGAGACGTATTTTCAGAGCACTTAGGCCCAGATTCATTAAAGATTTTAGACTTTTGTGCATCATCTGACTTTTGCGCTCCATCTGTCCCTCCCAAGGGAGAAGCATGAGGCGTTTGAGCCAATCAGGGCCCTAAGCCCCTCCCCATGCATCACATGATGCACCAGGGATGGGCCTAAGGCCCAGTGCCGTAGCAGGCTGAGTGGAGGAGCAGGAGGTGTTTGCAGTGCCTCCTGCTCCCAACAGCAAAGGTATGAGGGGAGGAGAGTGGGCATTGTGGTGGTAGGAGGCAGTGGGCATTCCTCCTGACATTTTGGCATGAGGGGGTGTTCATCAGCGGGCAGGGGGAGGAGGGGCCAATAGTATTGATGGAAGGAGGGAGTGGGCATCCCTCTTGCCATATTTTTCAGCATGGTGGGGGGAGCATCGGGTGGCAGGAGGGAGTGGGCCTCCTTCCTGTGGGTATTTTTGGGGAAGCGAGTGGGCCTGCAGGAGTCGTGGCAGGAGGGAGTGGGCATTTCTCCTGCCATTTGTGGGTTGCTGCGTGCCGGGGGCACACATTTGTCAGGGGGAGGGAGTCAGTTTTTTGACAGGTCTGCCTGGGTTTTGTGGGGTTTTTTTATGGGGCAGATATTTTGCGTGTGTAATACACACAAAATATTTGTGCCATGGTAAAATAATGAAAAAAAGAACAGGCAGACCTGTCGGTAAAATGTGCCTTGACTATAGGGAGAGGATATAGTCGAGGCAGATTTTCACACACATGAAAGTTAAAGGTATTTTAGAATTGCTTCAGGGATAGGAAGGAGAAATGGGCATACATAATTAAGAAAAAACGTAATATAGGATGTGGACCTGAAATGATATATAAATTATAAGAGGTCTTATGATCTGTTACTGAATATTCTATATGTCCCTCCTCAAATAAAAATAGTGTTCCTAGGGAAAGTTTAAGGGTTCCTATGAAGTTAACAATAACAAACTAAGCATCATACTTTATATTAACCCTTGATGAATCTGGGTTCATAAAAAACTATAGAGGTAACACAGTTATCGACAGGTCTACAGCACTCGGGTTTTAGGATCGTAAAACCCGATGCAAAATCGCCAAGCAAATGTTAGTGAATCAATCGCTTGGCTATTTTGTAAGGGGTTTTACAAATTTGCATGGCCAGATTGGAAAACGGGCGATCCAGGGGAAAAACACGCGGTGGGCTGTTTTGTGAATCGGATCGGTTAGCAACGATTGTTGCTAAACCTGATGATTGCCGACTTTAGTGAATCGGGGCCTTAGGCTTACAAAGTTCCATAGTAACCTATGGAACTGTTAGTGCTTTGAAAATTAGCCCATAAATGTATTGTGAGATGAATAACCTGTTGGTAAAATGCTATAGTTGCTCATAATGTCAAGCAATTCAGTCAATCCCTGCAGCATTTTCTTTTCAACTAACCCATTATTTCTGATGGTATGTGTTTTGTATTTTGAGATCTGCTCATGTTGGTAAGCATTTTTGTTTTGACTCTTGTAACAGAATTTCTCTCCACAATATGACACCAAAGCCGGAGGAATAGGTCAAATGGGAGGTGGCGGTGACATGATGCCTGTAAGATTTTAACAAGCATTTCTATCATTTTTATAGCACATTTATTTGTTTGCATATGATTTTATATACAGTATAAGTTGACTTCAAATAATATTCTAGGTAAGATACTGCTGTACATAACCCTATCATATATACATTATAAAGTACATTCACATATATAAATCCTTTATACTATTAAGTAGGAATATCTAGAAATAAACCTTAAAAGATAAAGGGCTCCTTTTACAAATCTGCGGTAGAGGTTTCTACCATGGGCCAATGAGATGACCATTCCGACGCTCATAGGAATTCTGTAAGTATCGGAGCATTTACTTTGCCAGCCCATGGTTGAAACCTCTACCAAAGCTTTGTAAAAGCCAGCAAAAGCTAATATTTAACATCTTCCCTTTATGCCAAGAGCCCTCAACTTGACCTTGTGGATCCATCTTCTTATTCCAGAGAACCAAATGTCTTTTCAAACATAGTTTCAAATATCATCTTTTCTATAGAGCACTGGAGATTTTCAGTTTTATATTTTGGTAATTGAGAGGTATCTGATAGTTAGGTAGATGTAAAGATTTGGAAGGTCTGCTGGTAATAGAAGTGTAACATTTCTATACTGGTCATAAAATAGGATTACAGCAACCACATGGACAGGAGCTATAGTAGAAATTAAAGAATTAGGAAAAAAAACCTCAAATATACCTATACTCTCCAGCCTTTGTTTCAACAGCAGCAAAGGCACAGAACACAATTTGTGGTTTACAGCAGCTTCAATTTTGTTTCCCAGTTTTTCTAATGTCTTTGTCCTTGATGCATCTAACAGTTTGCATTTGGTAAATTCAGTTTTTACAATTTCGAACATGCACTGAGGATAGTTTGCAGTTGTTACACATTGAATTGAACAAGGCCCTACTCTGGATTCACAATGTATCCTTGTACCACATACGTATTATAAAATTTTCTCTGTATATGGGGCTTGCAAGATCTTTTCATGATATTATCAAATGACTGGAAATAAGAGGATGCGGGAATTGGAATTAAAATTAGTTAAAAAGTTGATTAAAAGGCTAATAAGATTAGGGTAAGTTGTAGCTCACCCTTTTCCTTTGGACCTAAATACCCTAGGAATGCATACTCTAGGAAAATGGACATACTTTTAGCAATGCAGAGGGTGAAAATTTTTCAAAATGGCTTTAAAAGTTGTCTACACTGGGAGAAGGAAGGAGAGAGATTCCAGATTGCTGGGGTAAGGGTGAAGGGTACCAATGCAAAAGTTGACTCAATCCCTTGAGCTGGCCCTATGACAGATCTAGGCATGCCCACCTATGCCTGCCCTCCTGATGCTGTTATAGAATTGGTGCTGCCCCATGCTACATTGGGTTGCTAAAAACTGCCACCTTAAGGTTTTAAATGGTAAAATTTATAGAACTTTGTTAGGCCATTTAATGAAATCAAATATCTTCAAAATGAGTTTATACTATTCTGGTTTGTTAACCAGCCCAAATACGTATATTATTGTCCTATAAATATGACATTTCAAAGGCATTTATATAAATTGGGTGCTAACATTTACAAACCCATTTGCATTCATAAATGTTTATAAATTAGCATATATGCCTATAGATATGCTTTCCAAGCATTATTCTATAAATATACTTCTATTGTAAAGTATATTTGCAAGGGTGAGACATAGGCAGGGCTTCATCCCTTTGTGTGTAACTTTCCCTGCCACGTTTAGGTACCCACACTTATGCCACCTATACGAATGTTGTAATTGTAGATGAAAAGGAAGTAAAGAAGAACCATCCAAAAGTAGGAAAAAGGAAACCTTGGAGTCAAACAAAGTTTATTATAATAAAAATAATGATAAAAAAGTAATCCACCAGGTCTTCGTAAAATAAATCCACCAAAATATTAGGAGTTCAGAAGAAGAACTTGACACGGTGCCATGTTTTGGCACAACCGCTTGCATCAAGAGTCGCAACAGTCTGAATGGTTCTGAACACAAATGCCTATTTTTTTTAGGGGGCAGGGGGGGTTAAATAATCCTCAAAAGGATATTAGCAGGTATAAATACTTTCTCTGCTAAACGCACCAAATAATTTTGCAGGATAACATCTTGCTTGCTAAGTGTAATCACTAAATGGGAAACAGAAGCCTCATTTGAGAGAGACACCAAGCTTCATTTCTACTTTTTGTTGGTCCTCCCCTACTTCCTTTTCTTCTGTATTTTTTCATGCTTGCTTTCAGTTGGTGTAATTGCAGGTATCTAAATGTTAGGCAAACTGATACTTGGTTACACTGATATTTTCTGATGGAACCTAAGCATTCTCTGGCAAATTCTACATAGTCCATCAAAAATTAGTGCCTACATCGGCGTGCTTAGCTGATGTAGGCAACTAACTTAATTGTTTAATAGATTTAATTGGTGCCAATAATTGACAGTTAGCACCCCGTAGTTGATATAACTTGCACTTAATTGGATGTTAGGTTTCTTACTTTGTATGTGCCTATCACTTTGAGGTAGCCACCTAGTCCAAGGAGCCTATCACAAAGTAGACATAATTAGGGGGCGGATCGTATGTGTGTTTTGTTATGAAGGCGCTTGTTTTGAACTTAGATGCCAGTATTTAGGTTATTTGGGCAAATTCTTTTGAAAACTGTGGTAATACTGCCTCCACTTTGCTAAATTTAAAATAAAATCATTTTTCCTACCTTGTCTGGTGATTTCTGGTTGCACTTTCTTCTTCTGACTGTGCATCCAATCTTTCTTCCCTTCTATCAGCCTGTATGCTTTCTCTCCTCCACACCTCATTCCCTCCCCCAACTTTTTCTTCCTCTCTCCCTGACCTTTCTTTCTTTTTTTCTGTTTCTCTTCTTTCCTTCTGTTTCCCTGCCTGCCCCCTTTCTTTCTTTCTCCCTGCCGTTCCCCAAGCCACTGCCACTGCCGCTGCCATCGGGGAACAGGACCCACCAATGGATAACAGGCCCCAAAGCCGACGCCGATGCATGCTCTCCCTGACGTCAATTCTGCAATCGGAGAGGAAGTTCCGCCCAGCCAGGCAGCGATTGGCTGGCCCGAACTTCCTCTCCGACTGCAGAATTGACGTCGGGGAGAAGAAGACTTATCGGCTCGATAGATTAGATCGCCAAGACAAAGTGAGTCCTGGGTGATCGACTCACTTTGCCTTGGCGAAATACTTGCGCCCCTGCCTCGGGCCCCCTGTCAGCTCCGGGCCCCTGAATGCAGGACTGGTAGTACTGCCCTGATGGCGGCCCTGCGGCACACCAGGCAACATCTCGCGGCACACTAGTGTGCCGCGGAACAGCGGTTGAAAAACACTGTCCTAGGCTATGCTAACAATATCATTTCAGTAGAGATGCATATCTACTTTTTAGTGTTGTAGCTCAATCAATTATAATTGTGTAATTATAATTTGTGTAATTTTAGTATTCTTATTTTAAATCTTTCAATTTTAGGGTGCTCCCGGACCACCAGGTCCTCCTGGTCAATCTGGTCATCCTGGCCCACCAGTAAGTTTTATCTTTTTAGATAAATATGCAATATGTCTCTGTGGAAAACACTCTTATCCTTCCTGTTTTGTCTGCTCATAATCTTGGGGTCAATCTGCTACTTCTTCCTCTATAATATTACCAGAATCTGATCCTTCCTTTCTGAGCACACTACCAAAACACTTATCCATGCCCTCATCACCTTGTGCTTAGACTACTGTAACATGCTACTCTCAGTCCTTCTGCTTAGCCATCTCGCTCCCCTCCAATCCATTCAGAATTCAGCTGCACGACATATTCTGAGAGAGTCGCTATACTCACATTACCCCTTTCCTAAAGTTGCTTCATTGGCTTTCCATCCACTTCAGACCACAATTCAAACTCCTCTTACTGACCTACAAATGTACTCACTCAGCTGCCCCTCAGTATCTCTCTTTACCTATCTCCTCCTATGATCCCCCCATGAGCTCCGCTCAGCTGGTAAGTCCCTTCTCTTCAACTGCCAACTCCAGACTCATTCCCTTCTGCCTTGCTGCGCCATATGCTTGGAACAAGCTGCCCAAATCCCTTCGGCGGGCTCCATCTCTGACAGGATTTAAGGACCAGTTAAAAGCCCACCTCTTTGAGAGTGCTTTCAACTCCTATCTCTTTTCACCTTGAGTTCTGCATCCCCAACATAATATCTAACCAAGTTATCCTGTTAGCAAAATAGCTGTCATAACTTGTCTGGATAGTTACCTGGCTTCCTGAGATGAATGATACCATTACCTGGATAATATCCTTCCATATTATTTGTTGTGTGTAAAATATTGTGAATTCACAATTACATGTTTAACGCTTTTGTATTGAATACTAAAATGTTTAAGCTGGTGCAAATATTTCACTTCTAAAAATGCATTTTACGTTTTTTATTAGGGTTCTCATGGATACCAAGGCTCCCCTGGTGAACCTGGTCAACCTGGCCCTACTGTGAGTACCAGCTTATAAATACTAAGGGATCTAATTACTAATTTGTACGTAGATTTTGAACTTAACCTGCCAAAAGTAAAATCCATTAAGTTCAAAATTTCTACAGTAACTGTTGGGGATTTTTCCAGCATTATGGGGACAGGCAGTCATATAAACAGTCAAGATAAGGTTCCTGCCTGTCTCCCATCCATCCCACACCTCCTAACTGAAATTTACACATGAAGGGCCTGATTCTATAAACAGCGCCTAGCTACACCTAACTTGTAGGTGACTGTCTACGTGGGAAGGGGTCCATTATCCTACCATGTGATTCAGTCTTACACTTTGCCCAAAGTAGGACTGAAAAAGCATTCAATGAAAAGATATACAGTCAAATCTTGTGAGCATAATTCGTTCCAGAAACATGCTTGTAATCCAAAGCAATCGTACATCAAAGCAAATTTCCCCATAGGAAATAATGCAAACTCAGACGATTCATTCCACAACCCAAAAACTTTAATACATATTTGTATTGCAAGATCTCACCCATTTAGAACACTACTCTCATTAAGTCACTACACTCCTATAGCGTCAGAGAGAGAAAAACCATCAGCTCAGTTGTGATGATGTGACGCGTGTATACTGTATGTACTTGTATTGCAAGACATTGCTTGTATATCAAGTTAAAATTTAATAAAATGTTTTGCTTGTCTTGCAAACTAAGTTACTTGCAATCCAAGGTTTTACTGTATATATTTTAAACTATAAATTGGGCAATTGCAATTTTGCTAACATGACAGATCCTTGTCCAATAATTTATTAGTTTAGTATAATATAACAGCATATGGCAAGATGCCAAATATACTACAAGATCTTAAATATAGATTTGTAATTTTCCTTTCAGGGACCTCCAGGACCAGCAGGAATCCTAGGCCCAGTTGGACCATCTGGAAAGGATGTAAGTAGGTTATGTTAACAAGAAACTGGGAGAGGAGAGGAACAAATAAGATCTGCTATTTAATATTAACAACTAAAACAAAGTCTAATGTTCTTTATGGATGAAGCATATCTCTCCGTTGCTTTCATATCAGTACAGATGCTGCAGCAAAATGTGTGGAATGGTCCTTTAGGTGTAAAGTAAGAAAGGGAACAAACATCATAGCGGCCATCTAAATAACACATAGCTTGCTATCTGCTGATATTCAGTGGAGGATAGACAGCTATCTCACTCAGAATATCCCGGTCTCTGGATTGGCCAGTGAACGGCTGCATTGCATGACAGCCAGTCACCGCCAATATTCAGCTGCTCACTGGCTAAGTTCAGCAGACAAAGACAACCACCTAAAAGGATTATATTTCTTTGCCGTGGAGATTTATCCAGTTAGCTGTTGAATATTAGCATAGCCAACTATGTCTTGGCCAGCCCAAAATAGACTGGAAATTCAATGTCGGTGGCCATATAGGGTGCCAACATTGAATTTCTGGTATTGCCGTGGACCAAAGGAGATCAAATATGAGCCTGAATATCATTAGTAGTACATACTCTTTTGGAAAAAATGCACACTTTTTGAAAGTATGTGCTCTCTTCTGAAATGGTGCACTATTGAGAAAGAGAGCATATGCCCCCAAATTCTGTATATGGTGCCTGAAGTTGTGGGTGTTAATCGGAACACACAGCCAACTTGAACAAGCAGCTTAATTAATTGGCCTAACTGGAACTAATTGGTAATTAACATTTCATAATTGGTGCTGACTGGCACTAATTAAAAGTTGCGCGTGTAACTCAGAAAGTGTGATTCTATTAAAAAGTATGCACTAGTTGCAGTGCGTGAATTTGAAAAGGGGGTGTGGCCGGGGTGGATCATGGGCATTCCTAAAAGTTATGCTCATTGTTATATAATACGCCCGATCTGCACACAGGCATAAGCATTTAGGTCTGGATTTAGCTAGCCTAAATGGATGCGCCTATGCTATGCAACACACACAGGCACTAAGCACGATACTATAAAAGGTATGCACACCGCATATATTCACGCTAAGCGCTGTTCTAGTTGGTGCTGATTATTTTGGTGCCATATATAGAATTTGGGGGACGGTTCATGAAGCGTGTGCACTATTGAAAAAGAGGGCACACTATTTCTCAATTGTGCACACTCTCAGAGAAATGTGCATCATTTGCAACACAGGAGAAACCCCCCCCCTAAAATGTCAGGTGTTTTCCTGACTAGTTAATGAAAAAAACTACATCTAAACAAATGGAGAGTTGGCAGCATGCTCTCCCTTTCAGAAGTATTGTGAAATGTGGGCAGCTGAAGTCCTCATTTCATTCATATCATAATATTAAGTTATCAGTAGAGATCTCACTCTCTAGTCTTGACACGTAATGCTGTGCTGGGTAGTTGAGTCCCTCCATTCACAAAGAGCAAGGTATTTTGTGACCCGGCAGCACCACAAATCACTAGTAACCGGAAGTCTTAACTCTTTCCTATCCATAATATCTCCATGCCCATACATACTTAATGTATTTCAGTTGCCATATGGCAACAAGGAACGTTTAAGGTTAAATAGATTGCACCCTGCTGTAATGTCTGTACGAGGACATCAGCCCACATTGGAGGTTTGTGTTTGTAGCCTCTTAACTACTTGAATTTTTTGTGACTTTTTTTATTTTTTATATTTAAGACAGCCAAAGGCCCTATAAGACCCCTAAGGAAGATATTTTTATTTTGCTAGAACATGGCTCGTGTTAGGTCTATTATATTTTATACATTATTGGGTTTTCAGTCTGTGGATCACTTCTGACTATATGCATCCTTTGTGGATTGTTTTTAAGGTTTTGGTGGGGGGTTTTGGACATTTATTAAACTACAAATTGGTACATTCGATCTTCTATTCCATAATTTTTTGTTGTTTTTTTGCTTTATTTCCTTTGTGGAATCTTTTGGTACTATTTACATTTTGTTGTTTTGTTCAAGGAGAAAGCCCCAAAACATGGGGATATTTGAAAGCAGGTTCTGTCTAATACTTTAGGAATTTGACAGTAAGACCTTGCCACTGACTGTAAAGCACCACCTCCTCTTCCAGTCTTGTAGTTATAGTTACACTCAACTAAGAGAATTCTGTTATCTAGTTACGGATTTATTTCATCTCAGATTGTGAATTGTGTTATATAATCTTGTGGTTAATGAAGCTTCAGCTTACTCTTTAAGCTACTTATCTTATATCCTGTAATTAGTTGGTATGAGGTGAGGAGGAGAACTTTACTTTGAGCTACCCATGTTATAAATATATCTACCACGGTGTTTCTCAACCCTTTCTTAGAGGTACATCTAGCCAGTCAAGTTTTCAGGATTACCACAATGAGTGTGCATAAGACATCTGTATACAATTGGTTTGCAATATATGCACTTATTTTTAATGCATATACATTGCGGTAATTCCTGAAAACTTGACTAGCTAGGTATGTCTCCAAGAGAAGTACTGATCTAGAAGAAATGTTCTATATCAGAATGATCACCAAAGGTTTCCTGTTTTGATTTGCAGGACCTTTAGAAGGTAAAACATGGACCTTCAATATAATCTGCTTTTCTCTGCTGTGTTGTTTACAATACTGAATAATGAAATACTGACTTCTTGAAACAGGGTGAACCTGGAAGACCTGGACGACCTGGCGAACGCGGATTACCTGGTGTAGCAGTAAGTCATTCCAAATAATGATTCAACAAATACTTTTCAATTTGGACAAATATACAGGGCCTAATATTCAGGGCGCACCATCGCCTGATACAGTGGCAGGATAACCTCTTTCGTTCTGACTGTAATACCTTTCTTGATAGGTATTACAACCAGGTTAAGTAGCGGTTCTGCCCAAACTTCACCATCTGTAATCTAGCTTGTTGGGAATGGCCAATAAGCAGCAATGTTTAGAGGCACTACCCAATCATGTTTTGCTAAATATTGGCAGCCAGCCAGTTCAGTGTGTTATGACCAGGCAACCACATAAATGTGTTGTGCAGATAAATTTTTGACTATATAAGTCACTTTGAGACCAAAATGTAGCCCTTCAAAGTTGAGTGGAATCGGTGGTGTAGTAATCGGTGGTATCTCTCCTCCCCCCTCACCAGTGATAGGAAGGACCTCTGAAATACACTCCCCCTCCCCTGTACCTCTTTGCGGCAGTGAGCAGGAACTCCTTCCAGCTGCTCATATTGGCCCTGAGCCCTTCCTCTGACATAAGTTCCTGACTAAAAGTATAAGGGTAAATTATCCAGGCCATTGAATATTGACTGCATTATGTATTTCTTATTAAGTAATAATTATATTCTTCATTTATAGGGTAATAAAGGTCCCCCTGGTATGGCTGGATTCCCTGGCATTAAAGGTCACAGAGTAAGTATCACTTCATAAAGGTCACGTATTTTTGCTGTATGTTTTGTTAACCTTGAAACATTTGTACAGTTATTTGCATTTAAGAATGCTTTTTTGTTTAAAATGTTGGACTATAACAATATTGCATATGTCTCTGATATCAGGAATCGCAACCCATAAAAACACATATTGCCCTATTTAGCAGTGCTCTAGAATTTGCCCAGACAAAAAAATGCAGCTTATGTTCAGAATTTTAGAAATCTTCTTGGTTTTATAGTGTTGCTTTCAGTTCATTTTACACATTCCGTTTAAGACTAAATTTTTAATGCCCACTAGAATGTTTTAGTACATGCAAATTATCTTAATGCATGTTGATTTGTTTATTAACATGCATTAAAATGATTTTGCCAGCACTAAGGTCTGGATTCTGTATAGGGCACCCGGTCTCAGAAGCCGCCTAAGCTACTTTTAAGAATTGTACACGGGCAGCCTATACAGAATTATCCTAAGCTGCCTAACCCCCACAACTCTCTAACTGGCACCCATTTTACAGGTGCCGATTAGAGAATTGTGTTGCCCCTGAGCTGATCACAGCAAGGGACTCTCCCTGTTGCAATCAGTTTAGCAGCCATAGCAGGGAACCCGTCTCCCCTCTCCCCCCTGCAAAGATGGCGAATAGAAGGGATGTCCAATCCCTCCTGTCAGGGACCCCCAAAAGACATCTCCTCCCACCCATGAATGTCGGCAGCAGGAGCAGTGCCTAATTTCTCCTGCTGCCACCCCCCAAAGACATCCCCCAGCAGGATGGATGCCCGGTCCTTCCTGCCGGAATCCCCCCCAAAGATCATCGGCAGGAGGGATGCAGTATGTAATAACTGGAAAACCACCAGCTAATAGGGTGTACTAATTTCCTAATTAACTACCTAGTGCACATTAGCAGAAAGGCCCAAAATAAGAAAACATATTCAGCTCATTCCTTTGAAGTTTATGGATGAAAGGTGAACAGGAAAATGTATATTTAAGTCTTCCTCTTTTAAAGAGACCCTCAACAACACAGCATTAATTAAAGGCTATGTAAAAAATGTATCCTTTAAGAATTAGATGTTCACATTTCAATGTGTTGTTTTTGATTTATGCAGGGCTTTGATGGAAGAGATGGTGCTAAAGGTGATGCAGGGGCTCCTGGCCTGAAGGTAAAACAAATGTATTGCTCTTGTAAGCAATAAAACAACCCCAACAAGTTCCACAGAATACCAAGAGAAAACCAAAAACTGCAAAACAGTGGAATCAATGTCAATGTTTATTGCAATGATACTTCACAAGTAATTCAAACAGAAGATGAGCTTTTTGCTCTATGCTCTCATCTGGAAATTTCTTTATTCACACATCATTGTATGCTTTTTTAGAGCATAACTAACCCCCTCTTATAAAACTGCGCTAGCGGATGCCGTGCAGTAACAGCCCCGAGACCCTTTGTATTTCTATGGGCTTCGGGGCCATTACCGTGCGGCAGCTGCTAGCGCAGCTTTGTAAAAGAGGGGGGTAAGTCTTGTGGTATTCGGCATACAGACTCCTGAAGAAGGCGTTGACAGCCGAAACATTGATCGTGTTGAGTCTGCACCACAATTCACTGGTGTGTGTTGTATGGATTAATATTGACTTTCATGTACCATTTGAATTACTTGTGGAGAATCATTACAATAAACATTGACATTAAGTACATCGATTCCACAGTTTTGCATTTGTATTTGCTCTTGTAAGCTACGCAGACTATAATAAGTTGTTTAGGACCTGTTAGAGCTAAAAACAAACAAAAAAAAAAGTACCGTATTTGCCGGCGTATAAGACGACTTTTCAGTACCTTAAAATCCTCCCCAAAGTCGGGGGTCGTCTTATACGCCGGGTACTGTTTACATCACAGTTCTTCAACCGCCGGTCCGCGGACCGGTGCTGGTCCGCAGAAAATTCCTGCTGGTCCGCACAGGACCGGCGAGATGGACCCGTTAAATTTTCTGCCCCGATGGTGTTTGCAGAAATCTTCTGTTCCTCCCAGCCTCGGGCGATCAAGACAGGCGGTCATTCCCTCTGTGAGTCTCGCCTATGCGGAAACAGGAAGTTGAAACAAAATAGGCGGGACTCAGAGAGGGAAGGTCCCGACGTTTGCAGCCTGTCTTGATCGCTGCCCCTGCTGAGTCGCCGAAGAGGGCCGCGGGGAAAGTGCAGGCAGAGAGAAGATGGTCAGCGTGCGCGGGGAGGTCAGCGTGTCGATTGGGGCCATCAGCAGCGTTTGTGCTGAGTCTGCCCACGTGCAGGATGCGGCGGGTAGGGGCCTCCGACTCGTCTTGGGCGGCTGGGCCTGCGGTGCAAAGCTGTTTTTGCCGGCTTGGGGGGGGGGTCGCGAATCGGAAGAAGGGGTAGTCTTATACGGCGAGTATATAACAAACTCTATATTTTAACTGTAAAAGTTGGGGGGTCGTCTTATACGCCCAGTCGTCTTATACGCCGGCAAATACGGTATTGATCTTGTAGGAACTTAATAACTAGGGCAACAGTGACTCACCTGGGCTCCCTCAAACACTTAAACAAAACTCAGTATACAACTATAAAGAGACTGTCTGTGAACTGATTTATTGTTTATAATTCTTTATTGATTTTTAAACAAGAACTGTGTTATATAAATAAAAGAACAGTATATTATTGCATTCAGTCATAACACTAATATCTATATAGATAACAGAACTATCATTCAATAATTACATTATTTTGCATATAGTAATAACATAAGAACCAAGTAAATAATATAATATGAAACCAAGTTACCTAAAATATCATTATCAATATTTCCTCCCAACCCCCCACCCTCCCTGGATGTGTAAAGATAAATAAATCAAGAAAAAAGTAAGACAAAATACAGTATTATATTTGTACAATGTAGTCAATGGGCACCAAATTTTGTTGAATATGTGTGAACTGATTTATGATCCCTTTTTGCCCCTCAGGCTACTTCACTCACTTTCCAATAAGTCTTTGTGCATACTAGCTAGTCAAGTTTCAGGATATCCTCAATTAATAAGCATGGGATGGATTTGCATACCAAAATGGCAGTGCATACAAATCTAAGGCACATTCATTGCGGATATCCTGAAAACCCAACTGGCTAAGTGTGCCCCAGGGACAGGATTGAGAACCGCTGGCCTACATTTCTGAAATGTTCCTCCAAACATATAGGAACAAGTGTTACTATAGGCTTCAAATACACTTTAGTATGCAGAACCCAAGCTATGAGAAATATGGCAAATAAAAGTAGGAAAGTAGCATATATTAGAGATGAGCAGCCAGAAATGTTTCCATTCGTGTAATTTCCCTTGTCGATTATGGAAATTTTCATTTTATTTGAATTCTTTTGGCCATTTTGTCATTATAGGAGCAATGTCATTAAGCATGCATCCTCTTTGGCAAGACAGTGCGCTCTGCAAATAGTAAACACTGTTTGAAAGGAATTCACACTATTATTGGCACACAAAATGACGTGCTTGTTTTCTGCTCATTTTCATTTCTTGGTGAAATGCAATGATATGGGATATGTTGTTGATATTTCCCATGTCCTTTGAATTTCACTGGGAAGAACAATGGGCTTCAAAAACCACATCAAAAGTTTACAGATCTTTATGATGTATCAAAGATGTGTTGCATGTACTTATAAATTTCATGTTTCATAGCATGTTCGTGATCATATACTCAACAACTTCAAATATTGATGTCCAAGGTAATTTGTGAACCGGCTGTACACTGACCACTATAAAAGGGAGCATCCTGAGTTTGATTCCCAGTTCAGTTCTTCCACTTCATGCCAGGGCTGGCACTGGAAATACTGTGAGGACAGCATAGCTATCGTACAATGCTAGTGGCTAGGTTTGTAGCCTATGAATGCAGCATTTTAGAAGGAGCCCAGATAAATGGCTCTTGGCCAAGGACACTCTTTACAAAGACAACTAACGTTGATTGGAATGGCTATGAAATAAGGCGGGGAATGCCCAGAGTAGTTGCAAATAAAGGCTTATAGCCCTAGATCCCAGCCTTGGAACAGAAACGGAGAACCAGGGGGAATCTGCTAGATCTGACGAGGAACACCATTAACTAGCTCTTATTTCATTTTTCTGTTTCTATTTTCTCCTCTAATAATGTTTTATTCCATATAACAGGGTGAAGGTGGTGCTCCTGGATCAAACGGATTGCCTGGAGCCATGGTAATTTATTTAACATTTATAGTCCACCTAACAATCCTTCTAGGCAGATTACACATGTACATTCATAATTAAAACAAAGATACTCAGCATACCAATTAAGGATTTCATTTATAATCTTGAGTTACTCTTAGTACAGAATGCTGCAGAGTAGCTGAAGCCTTTTTTTAAAATAATAATAATAAAAATAAAACATCTTGACTTTTAGATACATATTTTAAAATAAATGTAGCATCTCCTTGAACCTAATATAATCTAATTAACTATTTTGTGTGTTTTAGGGACCAAGAGGTCAGCCTGGGGAAAGAGGTCGCCCTGGTAATTCTGGTCTTCCTGTAAGTGAAAGTATTTAGAAAATACAACCAAATCTCATCCTGCAGTGACTGTGTTATATAACATATTAAGGTACCATTTATAATGGAAACTAGGCATATATATATATGTATACTAGGCAATAATTTTAAACAAAAGCCACTACATATATGTATGTACAAAGAAATATGACAGAAGATAAAGGCCAAATAGTCTGTCCAGTCTGCCCATCTACAGCATCCATTATCTCCTCCTCTCCCTAAGAGATCCCACATGCCTGTCCCACACTTTATTAAATACAGACACAGTCTTTGTCTCCACCACCTCTCCCGGGAGACTATTCCATGCATCTACTACCCTTTCTATATCACCTCTTCCATCTCATACCCTCTCAATCTGGAGTTTCCTTTCAATTGAAAGATACTTCACGTGTATTTATACTACATAGGTATTTAAATGTCTCTATCATATCTCCTCTCCCGTAGTTGAAAGGGAGGGGAGTATTCTGGCATGGTTGAAGAACATATAGTAAGCAATCCCACACTGGGACAGAACGAAAGTCCATCAAGGCTACAAGGGGCTACTGAAAAGTTCTCAGCTCAACCAACAAAGTTAGGGTACTCTCCATTAAGGGCTATACACTTAGTCCAGCAATTTTCTTCTTTTTTCATTCTGTATTTTTCTGATGGAATGAAAAAAAGTGGAAAATCACTGAACTAAGTATATAGCCCTCAATGGAAGCTGCCCCAGCTTTGTAGGTTGGACCGATAACTTTTCAGCAGCCTCTTTCCAACAGTGGCCAATCTAGGTCACAAGTACCTGGCAAGTCCCAAAAGAGTAAAATAGATTTCATGCTGCTTATCCCAGGAATAAGCAGTGGTTTTTCCTAAGTCCATCTTAATAATAGCTTATAAACTTTTATTTTAGGAACTAGGCCTAACGTTTTTTAAACCCTGTTAAGTCAACTGCATTGACCACGTTCTCTGGCAATGAATGCCAGAGTTTAATTACATGTTAGATGGAAGCACAGATAAATAAGGCAAATAAAGACCATATGGCCTATTCAGTCTGTCAGTAATTGTATCTGTGTATTGTCTCTTTTGCAAGAAAAATATATATAAAATTAAATACATGTTAACTATGTCATTGTCAATTCCTCTAAATTATGCATAATTCTACATCGGGGGTTATCAACCAGGTTCTCAGGGCACACCGGCCAGTCAAGTTTTCAGGATACCCACAATGAATATGCATGAGAGAAATATGCATGAATTGCATCCATTGCGTGCTAATCTCTCTCATGCATATTCATTGTGGGTATCCTGAAAACCTGACTGGCTGGCTGTGTTCAGAGAACTGGGCTGAGAACCCCTTCTCTAAGTCAACTGCTCATTTGGATCTAGGATTTGGGGAAGTAATTGAAGGAGGGAGTTGTGCATACTGTACATGCCTGATGTTAAAAATCGCTTCAAAAGCCCCCCTCAACTTAATAAAGTAATACATAAGCTGTTTTGTATCACAGTTCCTTAACTGACATCCCTTGGATTAGCAGTTTTGTAAAAGTTACCTCTTATACATGACCGTGGAGGACATAAGAGTCCAGTCCTCCACGGTAGCTCATTGCTATTGTAAATCTTGTCTTATGCTTTTGTTGTTCTTGCTGTTGTCACTGTTTAATAAAAATATTTAAATATACCTGTGGATTCAATAAATGGCATTCAAAAATCAGCTCTGAAAAAAATTGATTCTCATCACTAATTCTAAAATGGGCACTCAAAGATGAGTGTCCATTATAGAATAGCATTTAGGACCATATTCTATAAACAAGGCTTAACATGGGAGCCAGTATGTGCCCTACTGGTGCCTAAATTAAGTGCAAAACACCATTTAAAAAATATTGTTTACAAAAAATTCAAGGCGCCTCCTGGCGCCTAAAAAAAAAATGGCACCGGCATCACGTCTACAGAAGCACTTTATAATGCCTAACGCCACTGTAGGCGTGGCTAATGTCAGAGTCTCACAACAATCAGATGTGCACAAAGTATCTAAATCAAATCACTTAATAATCCTTAGTTTCCACCTTGAATCTGTCCAATGATTACCAACACCGTGTTCCTCAGAAAGCCACACTGAACCAGTTAAATTCTTAGTTATATTGTGTGGTAGCCATCCTCATGGAAACTACTATACGGTGATATTTTTCACTTGGAACTTCATATATTCATTACAGTCATTAGAAATAAACTGCCAGTGCTTAATAATGAGAAAAATTTTATATAATGCCACTTAACTTAGAACAGTTCTGTCACAATCCCCACCAATGCGTTTCAAACATCTTCCTCAGGGTCAGGGACAGAGATTACTGAAAAAACAATAATCATCATTAGATCTTACTAACATGCTAAGCAAGGAGCGCAAACTGACATATTAGCTTACCAGAACAGTTCAAAGGCTTAGAAATACAAAATCCATAACATTCACACCGGTGCTGTAACATGGCCGTGGCGTTCTGAGTGGAGCTAAAGAAGGAGACACCCTGTGACGTCTACCGACGTTGGTCCATTGCACCAGGTACATTAGATAGATTGTAAGCCTGCCAGGACAGATAATGAAAAATGCTTGAGTATCTGATTGTAAGCCTCTTAGACAACCTCCACTGCTAGGTGGTATATATATAACTTGGAATCCTAATAGTGTCTCTGCTGCTTTTGAGCCTCTAAACAATTTACAAGGATGTACAATGGTCAATTCATCCATAAAATGGAAAAGTATTTCTGAATTAGTAGGGTATGTCTATGAAGATATAACAGAAGTATAAATATTTCACTATTTGACAGTTATTTATTTGTGTTTCTCCATAGGGTTCCCGTGGTAATGATGGTGCTCCTGGATCAGCTGGCCCTCCTGTAAGAAACTCCTAAATATTTAGAAATTATCTTGTCAATATTAAACCGGTACCTTTTCTTTAAATGCTAACTGCCACCAGTTAAATTAGACCTGGATACTCAGTCCTGGGTCCTATCCAGATGGTGACACTGAACATCCAGGTGTTTTGTCAGAGCCCAGAAACAATCTATATTTGACTGATATTCAGTGCCATACCCACATAATTAACCAGGAGTGGTTAGAAATTCTTTTTATGTAGCCCCACATGCTAGTAAATGTTAGTAGTGCCTAGATAGTCCTCAATTTTGCCCCTGCCCAATGACCACCTGGCACTAACTGGAGAGTGCTGTGGTGGTCATTAAAAGATATTCAGCAGCACTCTCCATAGCGAGGGACATTGGCACCCAGAGTGGTTGCGCCTGGCATCGCTGTGCCAAGCGCCCCCCATACACACACTCTTTCCTCTCTTGCTGCATACCCCCACACTCTTTCCTACCATGTCGTGCACCCCACCCACCTCTTGAAATATTCGCCTGTGTGAGCAGAATCTTCCACCTGCTGCTCATGATGGCCTCCCTCGATCATTAAGTGACATCAGAAAGGAGCCAAAGTCGGTGAGAGCACCAAGTGGAAGATGCTGCGCGCGCTGGCAAACTTTTAAAGAGGTACACAGGAGAAAAGAAAGGTGGCAGTGTCCCCCACAAAGATGGCGCCCAGGACTTCCTGCCCCCCCCCCTTACACACACACACACTTTCTACACCATATAGTTAGATGCTACTGAATATTTGGTTCCTGGAACAGCCCATGCAGTTTAATGGGGCAGGAGCCTCTCCTGCCTGACTAAATCATATTGAATATCTATTCCTATCTGTCTATCATTAGGGTAGGTACACTGAAAAACAAAAGACCATGTGATGGGGAGGTAAAGCGTGAAAGAGATCTTGACAGCTAACACTCAAGTTAACCAGTTAGATATCACAGAATGAACATTGCACCGTACTATGAGGCTAAATCTAGTTTCCTGCATTCACTAGATGGGTAGATTTAAATGCAGCACCAATGGGTGGCAGAGGTGGGTTGGGGGAGGGAAAACACATGTGAAAACTTGATATTCATATCTATGTGGTGTATAGATAGATTTATACCTCAAGACCTTGTAGTTAAGTTTCAAAGAGAAGTAACTCATATAATTTATCTTTGAAATTTCACTAAAAAAATCCATAGATACAAAAGTATCCACAAATTAGACCCCAAATTCAGTCCTTTTGTTTGGTTTTTAGTAAATCCAAAATTTAATCCTTTCCAAATATATTTGTGCATATTTGTTCTAATAGCCAGAGTTTACTTCCATATTGTGGTTCTTCTGAAAAGTAAACCAGGGGCTGGCCTAGTGGTCTATTACTGTATGAAGGGATCAGGATTTATTTCCAAGTTTAGATGTTTCATTCACTGGCCTAACCAGGACTTGGGATACTGAGGAGCCCTAGGCAGTATACTGTACAATGATGACACCTGGTAACTGGATACAGAGAAAAACAAAAGGAATTGACCCCAAAATATCCACAGAGAAGAAAATCCAGAGAAAACCAAAAAAGCTCTGTGGAGTGACGATGTTCCAAAATGGACTTTATATGAAAGTGTCAAAGTTCCAAAGGTACACTGAAATCATCCAAATAAAATAAATTCATCCACATAAAAATAGGTTATCCACATAAAAGCCTTAAAGGACCTAGTCCGCTAGTGATACAGGACCCAACACGGTCTGTGTTTCGACAAAAAGTCTTCTTCAGGGTTCCCTGGGGGTCCTATAAAGGTGAATACGTGGGAAACAATTGTGTGGTGAACCTGGACCCCTGAAGAAGACTTTTTATCGAAACGTGGACCGTGTTGGGTCCGGTATCCCTAGTGGACTAGGTCCTTTAAGGCTTTTATGTGGCTAACCTATTTTTATGTGGATGAATTTATTTTTATGTGGATGAATTTATTTTATGTGGATGATTTCAGTGTACCTTTGGAACTTTGACACTTTCAAATAAAATCCATTTTGGAACATCGTTACTCCACAGAGCTTTTTTGGTTTTAACTGGATACAGAGCCCATGATTACAGCATTAAGGAAGGCCAATACATGGCCTCCTCCTGAAAACCATCACTACAAAAGCTAAGTTAAAGGAAGTTACCGTAAGTGGTTATTAAATAGGTGAAAATATATGGCTATTTCCAACAAAAACTAATGCTGCATCCAGTTGAGGTGCCAATTGAGTTAGAAACTCAAAGAAGCAACAAGATATGGTTGGGCAAAAAAAAAAAAAAGTTAAGTGTGGGGTTTGGGAGGACCATAATTGAGAACCACTACTTTAGTGGTTAAAGATTGAAATTATGAGTCATGCAAAATCCTGAAACACAAGTCCTAATTGCCTTATTTAGAGACCAGTTATATTTCTATATACTAAAATTTACCAAACTATAATAAAATGTTAATAATCATGATGGTATTCTCATTATCCCATCACTATTTTGAATGTTTCATGGCACAAACATCAGATATTTACTTCTAGTCTGTTACATTGAAATTGGCCGTGTGTTCATTTATGAGATATTAAAATGTATAGGGTCTTTAAAGCCTGTTTGGATTATTTAAAAATATAATCCAAACTATTAGAATAATTATTATTATTATTTCATTATCAATATATTTTAAGGGAATAGGCTTTTTTTTTGTAAAATATCTTGTTTCCTCAATTGTGTAGCCCCATAACGACCACTAATAATCTTTCCTTCTTCCTTAAGGGTCCTTCTGGTTCTCCTGGTACTGCAGGTTTCCCTGGTGGCCCAGGACATAAGGTATGTGAAGATTCACTTCATTTTTTATATACAAAATAAAAATCTATTAAAGAGAATATGCAAGAGACTGAAAAAAAAATCCAAGAAGGCTGCGGTCAGCACATAAATCAACTCTCCCCTCCATCACACATACATAAACATATATATAGGAAAGTACCACATTTTTAATTAAAGGACTATAAAGTTATTGTTTCTTTAGACTGCATATAATTACCCAGAAAGACAAATTACAATTTTAGGAAATACAAGAGTCTTTATACTAAGGGCTCCTTTTATCAAGCTGCGGTAGGCGGTTAACGTGCGGAATACCGCGTGTTGAACCACCTGCTGCGCTTGTTGTGCCTAGATCAGCCCACCTAACCAATATAGGTGTCTAACATAGGTCTCCTTTTACAAAGTCATGGTAAAGATTTCTACCGCGGGCTGGTGAGGTAAATGCTCCAACGCTCATAGGAATTCTATGAATGTTGGAGCCTTTACCTCGCCGGCCAGCGGTAGAAGCCTCTACTGCAGCTTAAGCCAGGATTAATTCTCTTAATTGATGGTGATAACTGAAACAAATTAATTAGATGGTAGACGGCTAATTTACTAGATGCCTACCACTTTGAAAATTTATACCTGACCAGTTTGATACCTAAAAACATATGCATATATACGAGGAGCCACTGAAAAGTTCTCAGACCAACCAACAAAGTTGGAGTAGTCTCCATCAAGGGCTATACACTTAGGCCCCGAGATGGCCCATGTACCTAAGGCCCCACCCATAGGAAAGACCTTAGACACCTAGGCCAATCAGGCCCTAGGCTCCTGTGGGTTGGGCAGGGGAGGGGTGGGCCCGCCTAATTTGGACGGAAGCGAGCTGGCCGGCCAACTTGCTCGGTAAGCCAGGGGGGTTCCGGGGAGGGAGATGAGGGGTTTCGTTAGGGGGGTCCGGGGAGGGGGATTGGGATGTTTCATTGGGGGGGGGGTTCAGGGAAAGGAGGGTTTGTTGGGGGAGGGTCCAGCAGGAGGGATTGGGCACCCTCCTGCCAGCAATATTCAGAAAAGGGTGGGCAGTCATCGGGCAGGAAGTGTTGGGCACCCTCCTGCCGGTGATCACCAGGAGGTGTGGGGGGTCTTTCGGCAGTAGGGATTGGGCATCCCTCCTGCCTCATTCATTTAGGGGGAGGGGGGAGACTGGCGGTCGTAGCCACGTATACTAATCGCGGCAGAGAGATTCCTTGCTGCAATTAAGTATAGCAGCCGCTTCTATTTACAATGTAGGTCAGCATTTTGCTGGCGTACATTGTAAGCATCTCCTGATCTACTAGGGAGACGCATAGGGCCGCCTAGGTTCGCCTAAGGCTACCGCCTAGCCTTAGGTGTGCTTAGGCAGGCTTTCGGGCCTCCCTAGGCTCCCGGAGGCTCCTTCAATATAGGCGGCTTGCCTGGGGAGCATTTTTTTTTTTTTAACATGCATCCTGATTGCCTGATTAGACAGCTGCAGGACGCCTACAGCTGCCTTCAATCGGGATGTAGTTTACAGAATCTGGGCCTTAGTCCAGCGATTTTTCACTTTTTTTGTTGTGCAATTTTCCAACAGAGCAAATAAAGTAGAAAATCAGTGGACTAGGTAAATAGTTCTCAATGGTGACTGGCCCCAACTTTGTTGGTTGAGCTGAGAACTTTTCAGCAGCCCCTGGTATATTTGGATATGCTAATATTCTATAAAGGAAAGTAGGCTCTTGCTTTCTTTATAAAACAGAGTCTAGTTAGGTCCCCTCTAGGCACCTCTATAGAACTGCTCTCCATATGAATAGCTGTTGTAAACATCAGCAATTTCCTAGATATCCAACAAGGGTATTAGAATTCCTAAATATTGAGCTGTGAAAGCTGGTGTTAATACACACTATTTGTTGTATGCCTCTTAAGAACTATGGTTTCTAGGTATATCAGAATTCATGAGGCATCATAGTATTATATACGTAAATATATGAAATTAAATAATCAATATTGTTTATTATGAGAGAACTTGATAATATCATTTAGGGAGGGGCAGGTTACATTAGATTGCAGTAAAAGTCATGTTTTTACTGTACCTTGATTTACCATGGGAGTCACCAACCTACAGTATCTTAGTACTGCAGCTTACTGACTTCCTTGTTATATGAATAATTCTTCTATGCAAACTTATACTGAAACATGACCCCATGTGGTAGTACCATGTGACTACCGAAAAGTGTTGCTTATGTCCTTTTTATACCTGGTGCTGCCAAGGGCAGAACTGAGAATGTTTCTGCTTGACCCCACTAAATACCAGGTATATTAAAAGGCAGGCTTGGGGGGGGGGGCTCTTTGGCAGGATGGAGAATCTTGCATGGAGTTGGAAATTATGACTTAAAGGGTCTTCCAGTTGGATTGGGGACTTCTAGGTGGGGAATCTATACTTGAGGACCCTTTAAGTTGGAAGGAAGCTTAAAGTTGGTGAAGCTTGTATTTGTGGTATTGAATTGAGAGGGAAATCTCAAGAGGGAATTTGTTCTTAGGGATGCTCAGGAGTAGGGAGCCTCAAAGTAACTTTGCTCAGTCTCTTACAGATACAGCCCAGGAGCATCAGGTCACAGCTTTGTAGCATGATGCTCCTAGCATAGGAGCCAGCTCTGTGGGTGCTGTGGGTGCTTGGTTATCCCTAATATTGAGCAAACCCTTTGACTGTGTCCAGGGAGGGATACTTTCCTTTGACTTCAGCACCGCCAATCATTTTGAAAAGTTGGCTCCTATGGCTCCCAGGACAGCAAATTAACTCTAGCTTTTTGGTGCATTATAGCTTCTTCCAGCGATAATAAAACTTGCCCTGTTCACCACAAGCTGCATTATAGAATTTCAATAATAATGAGGTGGTTTGTATGCATTACATCTCACTTCTCTTTACACTGCATTGACTTCACTAAAATTGTGTTATAGTAATCTAGCTTGAATTAATGCCCTTTACTACACGTTAAGGGCAAATGACACACAGTTTGATAATCTACCCTTAATTTGATACTTGAACAATTCTGACATATCAGTTAAGATTTCTAATGCAAGATAATTGTTCATTGATACATAAATGCCCTATTATAAAGCAAATTCAGCTAATGTATTGAGAAATTAAAATGAATTAGAATGTTTAAAAGAAAAATAAAGTAATGCAGCTTTAACATGTAGTAACTTTGTTGTAGTTATTTTGATTGTGCTGATAATACTTTTTTTCTGCTTAGGGCGAACCTGGTTCTCCTGGTTCCAAAGGTTCCGATGGAGCTCCAGGTTCTAGAGGAGAACCTGGTCCTCAAGGCCATGCTGGTGCTGTTGGCCCTTCTGTAAGTTGCAAGTACAGTGTCTAACAGTGAGCAAGTATTTAATGGCTGTAATATACAGCTTGCTCATCAATGTTCTATGATCAATTCCAGGGTCCCTCTGGCAGAGATGGAGGTCCAGGTGGTAAGGGAGAAGTTGTAAGTACTCCACACTTTGTTTCCTTGATAGTGTTACATTTTCTGTGTTACAATGTAATATCTTAAGATAGTGAAAAAAACCTGTATCAAAATGTCTAAACATGAAATCTCTTCTTCCAGGAGGCAAAAAACTATAAAATGTTTGATTTTCTCCAGTATTTAGTATCCTAAAAGGGGATGTGATTTGGTAAACCATCTTCCTATGGTTACAATCAAGCAGTTTATACATTATATACAGGTATTTATGTTGAATTGGATATAGTCTCCCATCATGTTCTCATTATATTTTCCTTGGTAGTGGCATTCGAAGTTCAGTATATCCTGGTGGAAGCACTCAACTTGCTCTTCTGAGTATGCTCCCATGTTCTCCTTTAATGTCTCAAAATGAACATCAAGGACACGGACATTGAGAGACATCCTACAGCCCATTTTGCTGTAATTCTTCACCAGATTCTCAACCAACTTCACATAGGCTTTGGCCTTGTGATTACCCAGGAAGCCCCAAACCACTGCAACAAAGCTGTTCCAAGCTGCTTTCTACTTCCTAGTTTCTTCTTGTAAATTTCTTGCACTCCAGGATCTTCTTTATCTGTGGTCCGACAAAGATACCAGCTGTGACCTTTGCCTTAGTAGATTAAGGAAGATATCCTGAAGATACTTGAAGGTTGTCAACGCCTTATCTAGAGCTCTAACAAATTGTTTCATTAGGCTCAATTTGATGTGCAATGGTGGCATAAGCACCTTCTGGGCATCCACCAGTGTTTCCCATTTTATGTTGCTTCTCCCCATGGAGAACTTAGGGCTCCTTTTACTAAGCTGCGCTAGCATTTTTAGTGCGCGCTAACTCCGCACTACACGCCAAAAACTAACGCCAGCTGAATGGTGGTGTTAGCGTCTAGCATGCACAGCAATTTAATGCAGCATAGTAAAAGAAGCCCTTAGTCCGCTGTGGTCAACTCTACCTTTGGTAGTGTGTTTTTGTGTCCCTGCTGCCCCAAAGGCATAGATAGCAGGGAAACTTGGTAAAACAACTTTAGAGACCCATTAGGAATGCCATATTTTGAAGTCTCCGATGACCTCCCAGCTGTACTCATCATACTTCAAGGTGTCTAATAAGGTCTTGATGCTGTTGTAATCCTCTTTGAGGTACCCTGAGTTGAGCCAGTGGAAAAGATGGATACTTGTTCCCATTTTAGAGCAGCATAGCTTTGATGCTCCTTGATGAGCTCTCAATGAAGAGACACCACTCTTTCGGGTTAAAGGTGATTCCAATTGCCTCAAATATTGTGGCAGAGGCAGATCCCATCTTGATGGGTGAAGAACATGGAAAAAGATTTGTGACACTTCCTCTGATCTGTGATTTGCGCACTTATATCCAAGTTCCACTGCTTGAGCTTAGATGTCAAAAGCTCGGCATTGGACTTGGTGAGACTAAGATATCTGATCAAGTCATTGAGTGTTTTTTGGTTTGGATAGTATGGGTTTCTTCCATCAGCTGCATCACTGATATTGTAAACTGGATCTACAATATCTCCCTCACTCTCTGACTTGCTGCTTTCTTCTGAAAACTATTGATCTCTCTCTCTCTCTTTCTCTGGGGGTGTGGGTATGCGGAGCTCAGGGCAATATGGCATTAGGGCAATGAATGAAGGAATGTCCAGATATGTGATTGTTGATGCATGCTTGCCAGTTCAACACTTGGAAGGGTCCAATATGCAGAAGTAGCAATTGCTTGAGTGGTCAGTGGGTTCCTGACAAATTCTTGGGATAGCAAACTTCATGGTTCTCTTTTTTCCTTCTTAACAGGGGTAGGGAACTCTGGTCCTCGAGAGCCGTATTCCAGTCGGGTTTTCAGAATTTCCCCAATGAATATGCATGACATCTATGTGCATGCACTGGTTTCAATGCATATTCATTGGGGAAATCCTGAAAACCTGACTGGAATACGGCTCTCGAGGACCGGAGTGCCCTACCCCTGCTGTAGAAGAACCAAATGAGATTGTTATAATGAAAACAATTCATTTTAATTCACCTATGATTAATGTGTATGAGATTCTCCCAACATATTTCATATATATTTTCAAATAACATTGAAATTTTAAAATTTAAATATTTTTAGAAATTGAGCATTCTAAGAAATTTTATAGCAGAAAATTTAACATATGAAGTGATATGCCCAAGATTTGTCTTGATCCCCAACAGACATGCTGACCACAGCAGGGAAGTACTTTTGAAGTAGATGATTTCTGCCAGGCACCGTTGGTTCTCCAAGCTTTTATGCCTCTCAATCAACCAATGGGAAAACTGTGCTCTGAAACATCAATCCCTAAAAGCCTCATTAAATGCTCTTTTTCATCCTATGTGTTCCTCTTAGTCTCCCACAGAGCCTGAGTAGCATAGCTAATATCTATCTATCTATCTAATTTATTTATTCATCTTATCTATTTATTTATTTATCTATTGTATCTATCTATTGTATATAGATAGGCCAACCAATGTCTATCAATCTAAATAACTACTTATTTCATCTTCATTTCCAATCTCAGAATATGTGACTTGACCCCTTAGTCTCATTTGAAATGTTGCCAAGTGACTTTAGGAAAAAGTACAGTTTCTATTATTGTTTGCAGATGAATATTTCCCTGCTTGAAAATTATATTTGTTTTATATTTGCTGATCATTGTAGTATGTATTTGCAATATCTTTTAACCCCCCCTGTAGCACAAGAGATCTAGGAAGATCAAGTTTTTAGGCAGGCTTTGGCTAGTAACAGGATTCCAATAAGGGCTATTGGGATCCTATGACTAAAATGTGTTAAAATTTACAGTTACTGTGCCTTACTGGCAAAAATTAATGTATAATAACTGCACAGCCTCTGCTTAAACTGTTGTGAGCTCCGAATCTTCACATTTAGTTCACACAGAAACCACACACTTACTGTTTGTTAGGTAAGTTGTAGATAATGTGGATAAAACTATTGAAATAGTTTTAACTGCTCCACATTATCATCAATTAACATGAAGTAACGTATCACATGTTAAAGTGTAAGGCAAAGTCCCCATTCAGTCTTTGCCACAGTCTATCACACTTGGGGTTCATTTATTTAACCATCTGATGTGGAGATCTGCAAAATGTCATTTCTATAGCAGATTTTCCTCCAATTCACTTTGGAAATTCGTTAAACAGTTTGATTCATGTTTTCAATATTCTCCAAACTTGAACCAAATTAAAACTCATTGGTTTCAATTTAGACCTTAAATTATTTATGCACCTCTAAGTTTATGCTTAATTACACATTGTTATTTCTTCTACTACGAGGGTCCTGCTGGTATTCCTGGTGCTCCTGGTTTAAGTGGGGCCCAGGGCCCTCCTGGACCTCCTGGAACTAATGGTATTCCTGGGCAAAGAGGTGGAAATGTAAGTCAACAAAACTGTTTCTTTATTGCTATTATTTATCACATTTTCAAGTTAATAAAATAATATATAACAGAAGAGTAGACCCCCCTACAAGATAATTTTCTGGTAGAAGAAAAATAAAGCATGAAAATTTGAAAAAGAATCATGCATGAACTATTAGGAGACAACAGTTAGCTAAGAGCAAACATCTACTGCAATGCAAAATCACACAAAGAAGCTCTTTTAAAAGAATGTGGCCCAAAATGATTGAAACAAGTTTGCCAGGACTTTTTTTTTTGAGAGGGTACACAGGGATACTGAGTACTGGCACCTTTTCCATTGCTTGATAAAAATAACACATGGTCCCCATGTATTAATAAAAGGAGTTCAGATTCTGCACACTCAGTCCCAAATTCTATAAGAGGCACCTAAATACATAGGTGCCTAAAGTTAGGCACCTAACTAACCCCCCCTCCCCACCTTTTTACCTAGCTGTGCTAGGAGCTGCCTCGTGGCAAAGGCCCCAAAGCCCTTTAAATTCCTAGGGGCCCTTTAAATTCCTAGAGGCAGTTACTGCAGTGCCAGCCACTAGCACGGCTTTGTAAAGGGGAGGGTTAATTAGCAAATTTGCTTCAATTATGAGTTTTAACAAGCTCATAATGAAAATAAAAAATTAATTGGGCAATAAGCGCCTATCAAAAAAGCGTGTGATGAACATAGAGGATCTCTAGTAATTAGAAAATGAATGGTATAAAACAAACTAAGGCCAGTACTGGGCAATCCTGCACGATCTGTGCCCCTTATATGGTGATTTAGGATGAACTGGGGAGGGTTTTGATAGAAGCTGCAGTGACAGGTTGGTTAGGATAGGCTGGAGTGGGTTTCAATGGCAACTCCAGCAGCGGTAATCTAAAGACAGTACCGGGCGGACTTGTATAGTCTATTGCCCAGAAATATTAAAGAAAAGACAATATAACCATTAATATATAATGAGTGTGACTATTGGGCAGACAGGATGGATTGTTCAGGCATTTATCTGTTGTCATTTACTATGAAATAATATTCTCCAAATAACTAACTAGATTGCTTGAAAGCTATATTTAATTTGTCACATCTGACCTGACAAACTCTGTTTTCCTTAGGGTGAACCTGGCAAGGACGGTGGAAAAGGAGATGCTGGGCCAAAGGGGGAGCGTGTAAGTCATTTTCTGAACCAAGATTTTCTTGAACAATAGACTATTCTGTTGGATTAATCAATGAAACGTCTTTTAATCTGCTTTTTTGTCCTTGTTAGGGTGAAGCAGGTTCTCCTGGATCATCTGGTCCTCCTGGTGAAGAAGGTAAAAAAGGGACCAACGGTGAGCCAGGAACCAATGGTTTACCTGGAACTCAGGGTGAAAGGGTAAGGCAGAGAAGAAAATACTAAATAAGCCATTTTCCTTAAAAGAATGTTTTGTAAGAGTATTTTATATGGTTGTGGATTCATGAGCACACATTTTGTATAATGGTCTAAACATTTACCCTCTAATTCTATAATCTTGGCTCCTGAATGTAAGCAACATTTGCTTACTAATATTATAGAATACTAGCACTTATGTAACATTTCCCCATCCACATTGATAATAAATATTGTAGTCACTGGGCTTGATATTCAGACCTTGAGAGTTAGCCGGACTGACTCCTATAGTAAGGGCTCTTTTTACTAAGCTGCGTCAGCGTTTTTAGCGTGCACTGCAGATTAGCGGGCGCTAACCCCCACGCTAGGCGAAAAAACTAATGCCAGCTCAATGGAGGTGTTAGTGTCTAGCGCGCGCGCACTAAAACCACTAGTGCAGCTTAGTAAAAGGAGCCCTAAGTGTTCAGCCCAGATATTCAATGCTGGGACATTTCCCGTGACTGACATCAAATATCAGGTCTATTTTGGGCTGCTAAAATCTTAGCAGGCTATACCAATATTCAGCACTGGAAAACTAAGGGCTCCTTTTACAAAGCCACGATAGTGGTTTAATGCACATAATAGTGCACGCTATACCACCGACCATGCTAGCCGCTACCGCCTCCTCTTGAGCAGTTGGTAGTTTTTCGGCTGGCGTGAGGGTTAGCGCATAATGAAAAGTCACGTATGTTAAACCCACTAGCGTGGCTTTGTAAAAGGAGCCCTAAGGTACGCTAACTGATTTAGTGCACACTAAATGCTAAGGCGCCCATAGAATATAAATCAGTTAGCGCACCTTAGTAAAAGGACCCCTAAATTTGTAGCAGCCAAAGATAGACCAAATATTTACGTGGCCTGATTTGGCTGTAAAACATGGTCGTCTACTACTTTACATTTCACAGATAGCCAGCTAAATCACACGACTCAGTTGGCTAGCCATTAGCTGCCAAGTGCTAATATTCAGCGGCCATCTCATTATTTAACTGTTCCTGACTGTTAAATAGCATTGCATATCGGGCAGTCTGTGTTTTATTAGCAATATACACACATATAGGTACGTGCCAATATTTACGTGTTGTGAAATACAACCTATCAAAAATAATCGATATATATCCATATCATTCCTCATTCACTTTTCAGGACCATCAGAGGTGAGATTCTCATAGAAATAGCAATGAAAATACTATTTCACCAAATACTCTTCATCAGTCTGATTTTCAAACTTATGTCACTTATTGTCACTCAATCCAGTTTTCAAATAGTACTATTTATGATCACTATCACTTTTCAGCTTAACTGCTTCCATTTATTTAATGCTTAAACACTTTAAACAAAACAATCACTTATCTTAAGCGTGTCAAAGGATGCGTTCAAGCTGACTTGAATTCATGTTTCACTGACATAAGACTGTTTCAGCATAATTTCCCCCCTCATTGAAATTTTCTCAAATGCACTTCTCGTGCCTGACATGCATAAGATAACTGATTGGCTGTTTAAGAGTTTAAGCATTAAATAAATGGAAGCAGTTAATATACTAAGCTGAAAAGTGACAGCGATCATAAATGGTACTATTTGAAGACTGGATTGAGTGACAATAAGTGATATAAGTTTGAAAATCAGACTGATGAAGAATATTTGGTGAAATAGTATTTTCATTGCTATTTCTATGAGAATCTACTTCTGATGGTCCTGAAAAGTGAATGAGGAATGATATGGATACAGTGGCATAGTAAGGAGGGGGTGGACTGCCGCGGGTGCCATCTTGGTGGGGCAATGGCACCTCTTTGTCCCAATGCTACATTCGCTCCCTCCCTTCCACGCCCCTGTACCTCTTTAAAAACTTCTCCAGCGCGAACAACTACTCTAGCCTGCTGCTCGTGCCAACCTGGCTCCCTTTAAAATTACTTCTGGGTCATGGGGCCAGGAAGTGAGGTCAGAGGGAACACCTGCGCAAGCAGCAGGTAAAAATTTAAAAGAGGTGAGGGGGTGGGAAGGGAGGACATGAGTGTGGTGGCGGCAGAGACGAGGGGGGAGTGGGGGCAGAGAGGAGGATGCGGGGGCGCCACTGTCCTGGGCACCTCCTGCCCTCGCTACACCATTATATGAATATGTAATGATTATTTTTGATTTGTGGAAAAGTTGAACGTATCCTTTAGTGAACTATAGATAGTGTGCACTATTGGTGAAATACCGTCGTACATGTGTAATATCTGCTCCCACTGCATCTACTAGCAAATACATATGCACTTCTTTAGGTACAGTATTTTAGGAAAGGCTCTACGTCAGCACATCCTTTTCTAAAATGCCACCAGAATTGAGAATGTCATCAGACCTAAAAGATCTCCCTTTTACAAAACTGCATTGGGCTCTTTTATCGCCGGCCCCAGCAGTAAAATCTCCGACGCTCATAGAATTCCTAAAGTGCCAGAATTCCTATGAGCGCTGGAGCTTTTACTGCTGGGGCCAGCAATAAAAAAGCCCAATGCAGTTTTGTAAAAGGGGGGGGGATAATTAGTCAGAGATATAATTAGTCAGAGATAAACCTACTTATCAGTAAATAAAACAGACTCATTTTAATACATCATGATATCATCCATGACTCTTTACCTTTTATAAGTTTATACAATCTGTTTGTCCATTTATGTTCTGACAAAAAGTTGCCTTGGTGCAACCTTACTTAGGTTTTTCCTGTGCACTAAGGTCATTTTTACCACCGCCATAAAGTAGCTGATTTGCCATTTCTTTTCTATCAATAGCTATGTGCTAATGTTGCCATTAGTGTGCATTCATTGAAATAAATTATTGTGTGAGCACTTACCATCAACCATTCTGTAGGCAGTAAGGCCCAGATTCTCTAACCTTCGCCAATTTTTTAGGCCCCAGTAGGCGTCCAAGCTCAGTAAAAAACACCGTTTAAATAATGTTTTTAACTGAGTTTCAAGGTGCCTTCAGGCACCTAAAAAATCAGCACCAGAATTGCTTTAGGCCACCTAAAATCACTGTGGGCATTGTAGTCACGTTAGGCCACCTAACGTCACTTTTTTTGTGATTTAACATACCATCAATGAATTAAAGCCAGAAGTGGCATTAGATGACCTAAAGTGCCTACTTAGGCGCAATTCACATCTGAGGTAGGCATCAGAAATGCAGGCCTTGAAAACTCTGGCCTACATTTAAGAACATAAGAACATAAGAAATGCCTCTGCTGGGTCAGACCCGAGGTCCATCGTGCCCAGCAGTCCGCTCACGCGGTGGCCCAACAGGTCAAGGACCTGTGCAGTAATCCTCTATCTATACCCCTCTATCCCCTTTTCCAGTAGGAAATTGTCCAATCCTTTCTTAAACCCCAGTACCGTATTCTGCCCTATCACATCCTCTGGAAGCGCATTCCAGGTGTCCACCTAGTATTTGTTTTGAATCTGTCCCCTATAAGCTTTTCCGAGTGCCCTCTTGTTCTTTTATTTTTTGAAAGTTTGAAGAATCTGTCCCTCGCTACTCTCTCTATGCCCCTCATGATCTTATAAGTCTCTATCATATCCCCTCTAATTCTCCTCTTCTCCAGGGAAAAGAGACCCAGCTTCTCCAATCTTCACGAGTATAGTCTCTGTGTTTTGATATTTCAGCTAAATTCTGCCCTCGGGTAAAGGCCTACCTTTACCAGAGGTGTGACTTTGTACCCAGCACCGTCACGTCATTGACATGTGATCGGCGGTTGCCAACAATGGGCAGGTTACAGAATTTGGGCCTAAGGGCTCACACGGTAATATTGCACTAACTAATTACCGTGCACTTAGGTGGATGTACTAATATTTAGTGAAGGAATGCCCATTCTCCATCCCCCCAAATATAAAAATAATTTTTAGTGTGTGGATTAAGACACACTAGTTTGGAGTTACTACACGATACCTGAGTGAATCCCACAAAACACCATTTTAAGCTACATTAGGCACATTTTAGCAGCGTAGTGAAAGGGGCTGTTTGGAGATTATACTAATAACTTGGTCTCTTTGAAAATTTAATAGGACTGAGTCCCTAAACACATATTTAAAATGCCATTGAACTCCTAAATTTAGGAACAAAAAAAGAAAATATAGAGCTCTATAAATTAGTTCTTAATATGACATTTTTAACTTGTTTTGCTCTGATCTCTTTTCCTGTAGGGTTCACCTGGTTTCCGTGGTCCTCCTGGTAGTAATGGTGTTCCCGGTGAAAAGGTAAGCAAACATAGTAATTTCTCCATATATAATTATACAGTCATTTGAGAATGCCTTACTATTATTATTATTACTACTGAGATACATGGCGCAAAACACAAAGAAAGATTGTTCCAAAGTTTCACCATTTTATTGTCAGGTCTCAATACCTTGTAAATTATTCCAGTTCTTTGACTTTAATTCTTGTGTCTCCCGATATCACAATGTCTATGAAAATCATAGTATTATTTTCAATTACCGTGATATCGGGTATGAGGCCGATATTTAGAATGCCACAGTCAGCTGGGCTGATTCCCTCAGTTGGCAGTCAGACTGGATATTCAGTGCTGGACCATTTCCAATGGCTGGCATTGAATCTGGGTGGGTTTTTTTTAGCTGTTTTAAATTCACTGGCCAAGCCGATATTCAGCACTGACTAGTTAGATTTGAAATGGCCAAAGATGTTCCACCTATTTTGGCAGACTAATTTGACTACCACACCTAACCGGTCATATGCAGAATATCAGTGGATAACCAGTTATCCGGCTGCATTATATGGTTTTAAAGGCTACTGCCTCCTTTTTGCAAGCCAACGCATACTATGTGTGTGCTTCTACTCACTCTCAGGCATCCCACAATACACGCACTATAGAGTGTAGCCCGGGCCTAGCCTGTGATTCCAGTTATGCACTAACTGACAATATTCAGAAGGAAAACTCCTGCGGAATATTGCTGGATAACTGGCTAAGTGCCATTTAACTGGCTAGGAGCTATTCCTTGGTTTTAAATATCAGGCAGGTTAAATTCCAAATGTATTATTATTATCTTCTTAAATGCTATTATTACTATTCACAAATGTACTTGTTTTCAAATATGAACAGGGTCCCCCTGGAGAACGTGGTGCCCCAGGAAGTACAGGCTCAAGTGGACCTTCTGGTGATGCTGGACGTGATGGCAGCCCTGGTCTACCTGGAATGAGAGTAAGATGCATTTTTGGATGGTCCAAATTAACTTCACTACCCCACTCAATATAATAGTAGCTCCTGAACTGCCTGCCAACCCTGAAAATTATCCACAAATAAAAATAAGGGTCAATTTAATCCTTAGAAATCTAGGTTTGACATTAATGTTCATTTTTACCTTCTCAAGCAAGCATCCAGTGACTGTAGCCTTTGAAGATGGCTTAGCCTGTTACGACTACCACATGAGCTCTTTCAAAAGCACAATGCTCTTCTGTCAACCGGAGGGATAAATTACAAAGAACACTCTTTATAAAGAATCTCTTTAGGGATTATTACTAAATCTGGGTTACCTGACTGAAATCATTCAGCAGCAAGTCACACAACAAGAGACCAGTGCATCTTATTATTGACGAGGAATAAAAAATATGAATAATGATCCATATATGAATAATATTCTAAGCAAAACATATTTCCCCTAATATTCAGCTTATGTCAGACTGTGTTGTGATTCCCGGACACTGGTGGTGAGACCAGATATGCAATGCCAGGCCATATCTAGCAACTAGTATTGAATATTCAGTTTCATTTTTGGCAGTGTCAGCTTAACTGGTTAAGCCGATATTCAGCACTAACCGGTAAAGATAGGTCTACTGTTTTTGTGGCCTATTTTAACAGCTAAACATAGTTGGTTTGGCGCTGAATATCCTTGCCCAGCTGGCACAATATAGCTGGTTAGCAGCTAGCCACTAGGATCTTGATTCCGTAAACGGCGATCCCCCTTTTGTGTTTATTTTACTATGCTTATTGTAGTTCTCCCCACTTCCCCTATGTATGTCTGTAATGTTCGTGTGTTTGTTGTAGTTAATAACTGAGACCCTGTTTTTAATTGTAAATCGCTTTGAATTTATGATATTGCGATACATCAAAATTTTAATCAAACTTGAAACTTGAAAAACTTGTGAATGCCACATGTTAATCACTGTCAGGCACCACTTCCAGAATCGAAGCTCCCAATGACCCTAGATGCTAGAAATGTAGACCAGGGCTTTACAGGCCTACATTTCCAGCGCCCAGGGTCCTTCCTCAATCGCAGCCAGCAGTGCATAGTGATGCCAAAATCCAGCACGTCCCTAACCATGCATACTTTTGGGCTTTGGCATCACTAGGTGCCACTAGCCACCAGGGACCTAGGAGCCAATCTTGGAGGCCACATAGCAGTGGCTATTTTTTAAAATGAGGTTTTAATTGAGTTTTCATGGTGCAACCAATTATCGTGCCACTTAAACCCAATTATGAAAAGATGGCGTGCTACCACCTCCTAACTTTCTGCAGCAGTTGTAGAATCTGGCCCAAAGTGGTCAGGTGCTAAAACACTATTTAAATTTAAATCCACTTAAGTAGGCAATTAGTTCATCAAATATGGTTGGTTACTTTAAAAATGCACTTAGGACCGCCCAAGGATATCTAGGTGAATTTTCATCCCTCACTTATTTGCCCCTCTATCGCCTTTATTCTAACATTTCTCCTTCCCAACCCTTTGATGCTTTCATCTTGCCTTTCTTCCCCTTCCCCCTCACCCTCAATATGTCCAGCCTCTCTCATTCCCTTCCCACTCCACTGTCTGGCACTCTCCACTATCCAGCATCTCTCATTTCCTTCCCACTCCACTGTCTGGTAGTCTCCACAGTCCAGCATCTCTCATTCCCTTCCCACTCCACTGTCTGGCATCTCCTCCCCACCCCCCTCATGGGCACTAACTGTTATGTAAGTGGGCTGTCCTAGCTTTTTATCTGTTGAGCTAACCATACACAGGTCTGAATATTGGTCAAAACATTCTTAGCTTCCTGGTGACCACTATAACCAGATATTCAATGTTAGTGGCCAGAAATAACCCAGGAGAGAAACGTTTTTGGTCAGGTGTGCAGGGGGGTGGGGGGGGGGGAGGTGGCGTTTAATTTATAATTTTGGTTATTACTGAAACCGAGCAGCCAGTTTTGGTAGAAACCAAAGATCCTAGGTTCGATCTAGGCTCTAAAACAAGATTCCCCTCAGTAACAAAAATATAGCTAGCCAAAAGTAAAATCCCAATTGTGTTTGGCACATTTCATTCAGATCTTGGAGCAATTAGCATGGATAAGATGAAATTAGTAATAGTTTTGATTGTATCGTTTAGATATCTAATCTAAATTTTAGATTGACAGCAAAGAAAGTTATAGGCAAAATTCAGCATGTTAATAGGAATTCATTGATCATAAAGTCTCATTATTAATTACATATTTTCCAATTTAGGGTTTGACGGGAAGCCCTGGAGGCCCAGGATCTGATGGGAAACCAGGACCTCAGGTATTACTTGAACATATGTAATATTAATCCCTATAGTACCTATGTATAATGAATCATCATTAAACCTGCACAATATATTATATTATGTTGCCTGCTACATACATATCACATAGAATAAAAATCAGGGCTATAAAATGAAATTAAAACACATGTCAAAGGTAAGGAATTAGTTTAATACAAGTGTAAGAGTGTATTTAGCAAACACTTCCCCCTAATCATTACATCCATTATAATATCTAGGGATCTCAATATGGCCCCTAATTGCTAAAGTATGTAAGTTTTTGCAAACACCATAGGTTAGCAGCCAGATTTAATATGCAATAACTGTAGAATCTTCAAGTTGATTGTTGAGGGCATTCCCAGCAATTTGCTACTTTGTTCTCTGAATGACAGGCAATGACTTAACTGATCCACATTATCTGTCACATTAGCATTGTAGTGGATAAATCTGTAAAACAGACACTAACATTTACACACTGATTACATATGCAAATGATTAGAATAATGCCCTGCATGTGTATATGTGTGCACATATTCATGTAAATATCAAAATTCCACATAAGCACTATTCTGTCAATATGCACATATCTTACACATACCTTACACATACACGCACACACACATACATACATATAGATGTTACCTAGAGATAGATTGAGAGAGAACCATAGCAATATGCAGAATGGCATAATGACACATTTCAAATATGTTCTCATGCTTCATTTAGACAGGAAATATAGCTAGGTGATAGCAGTTCCCAGTGAAATGGTGTTCTGTTATGTACTGCCTTACCACGTTTTGTACTGTTAGGCACCATAATGTTCTGTAAAGCTGTATTAGTTATCGTAATGTCACACCAAACTCATAATATCACCACCCCATGCTGTATGAGGCCTTGTCCTGTCATATCCTATTAAGTATTACCATGCTTTTTGACTACTATCATGCTCCCCTATGTACTGTCCTATCATGTCATGACCTAAAATGTACTGGCTTGCTCTACATTACTATAACCTGTTATGTTTTATTATGTATGTAAACTTGTAACCCATTCTGAGATCTTCTGGGAGGATGGGATATAAGTCCAAATAAATAAATAAATAAAAATTATTTTCAAAATTGCTTGTTTAATTTTTACCACAGTGGAAAAATTGCATTTTCACTACCAGTCCTGTTATCTACCCATTTATTAATGTAACTGACATGCATTTCACTTTCTACCAGGGACCTTCAGGAGAGTCAGGACGACCTGGTAATGGTGGTCCACCCGGTCCTAGAGGTCAACCAGGTGTAATGGGTTTCCCTGGTCCTAAGGGTAATGAGGTAAGTTTAATTCTTCAGGACCTAATTATTAATAGTCTTGCCTTATAGCTTATATAATCCTGGTTTTTAACCTATTTTATGGCTTGCCTGTATGATAATCCTAGTAATTTAAAATGCATGAGGATAAGTTTCAGTAGATCACCTAATAGTATAGTTATGCATATAACTTCAAGCATACAGTAATATAAACAGGACTGGGGAAAAGATAATCACCTTAGATCCCCTTGCTTGTCTAAAGCTGAAAGAGGCACAATTGCCAATAGCCTTTGGGGCCCCCCTTCCAGTTTTCTGTCCCAAGCTCTGTCTATAATACATCTCAAACATAAGGCTACATGGTTTGCTTTGGGGCCCTTTTACTAAGGTGTTCTGAGCCCAACACAGGCTTAATGCATGGATAAACACTTACCGTAGGACACGCTAAAGAGTCCTTGGTAATTTTGGTGTTTGCGTGGATTAATAATTTTTTTTTTAGGACGCGTTTCAGGGGTAGAGAATAAACATGTCTTTACTTATCAGCTTCTGCATCCACATTACCATGTGCTAACTGGTTAGCAGAGGTTAACGCAGGAGCCCTTACGGGGAAATTCTATAACTGGTGCCGAAACAGGTGCAAGTAGCCACCCTACCAGCATCTAAGTTAATTGACAAACACTGTTAGAAATGGCAAAAAAACCTCCAATGTTTAAGTGTTTACCGGCATCTAAATAAAAGGTGCTGGAATCACACCTACAAAGGTGTTTTCTGGCGCCTAAAGCCATCTTGGGCAAGGCTAATGCCAAAAGTGGTGCTAAGTGTCAGAAAGCACCTACATAGTTCCAAGTTTCCAAGTTTAATATGGATTTGATTAATCACTTATATCGACTTCTAAGCGATGTACAAAAGATAAAAATATTGAGTTACAATAATCAAAGGGGAACAAATTATATAAATATGACTGACAGGACAAAATTAATTGATACAGAAGGAAGGGGTAGGTGCAGAAATACAATTTAAAATAGCAAAGAAAACATATAAGGGAAAAACGTTAGGGAAGGGAAGAGCACATAGATGCGATTCACGGCATCGATAGGCCAGGAAAACCCTAGCCTACATTTCCGGTGCCTATCTTGCCTAGAGGCACGATTCTGTATACGGCGCCATCACGTGATTGACATGTGATCGGTGGTCACTTTTCAGGCGGCCGCCAATAGAGACGCCTTAAAAAGAATCCAGCCGTTAATGCCTCATATAAAGAGGGCAGTAAATGCTCCTGCTGTATTTTTTTAAATGACTACCGCTAATGCTAACATTAACACATGGCCATATATTCAAAAAATGGAAATAAGCCCTTTTTATGGCTGCACTAAAAATGGGCTTAGTGTACAGGAAAGTCTTGTATAAGGGTGCACTGAGCCAATTTCAGTAAAAGGGCCCCTCTATGTGTATAACTTTCCATACCAGACAATACATTGTAATATTTCACATATAACTAGTACTGTATACTGTTTACATGCTGGACTTTTGAAAATTTACCTATTTGCACAAATCCGCAAGAAGCCCTAAAACACACCTTTATACTGCTTATTTCTTTTAAAAATATTGCTTATGCATTCACTTTTTCTATCTGTCTTTCTGAGTTCAAATGACCACATCAACCATTCAATCTACAGCATCCAAATTTTTGGATAGGCATATTTCTATAGCTTTTCCCCATAGCCACAGTATGTATCAAGACTTGATTTACACTCTCCACAAAAATGAAAATGTTATAATGCCCTTGTATTGCTCTATGGTACAGCAGCACCTCGAATATTGTATATGAAAAAATATTCTAGGGGGTTCCACCTTAGTAAAAACTTTGAGAATCAATTGTCTGAATCTTTGAATTACACTTCTCCCTCCGAAACCATGGTTTCAGCATCCACGGATTTGATTATACGTGATTTTTTTTTATCCATTTTCATTTTTTGGGCTATTTTTAAGCCCTCTTAGACCCCCCCCTTAAGCCTTACCTGGTGGTCTAGCGGGTTTTCAGGGCAGGAGCAATCTTCCTACACTCCTGCCCCGTGCAGATCACTCATAGGAAATGGCTCCCGTAGTCAAGTGGGTCAGAGCCGGCCCGAATATTATTTACGTTTTTTAAATATTCACGGGCTGGCTCTGCTCCTAACCACCGTGGATACGGAGGGAGAAGTGTAAACATAGACTAGCTATTTATAAGGTCACAAAAAAGGCACTTGATATGTTATTGATTATATTAACATTTCTGTATGTAACAGGAAAATAATTGTGGACCCTCTTCTTTTTTAGGGTCAACCTGGTAAGAATGGAGAAAGAGGCAATCCAGGATCTGCTGGTCCACAAGTAAGTAAAATGTAGCAACTTCAGTTCTGGATGATATTCAGAACACAGGAGGTAGGCCAGCTAACTCCTGTGGTCAATGGTGACCACCGATATGCAATGCTAGGCTGTTTCCGGTAACCGGTACTGAAAATTCAGTTTATTCTTGGCTGGCATAACCAGCTAAGTCGATTTTCAACTCTGGTCAGATAAGTTTGTAGCATCAGCATCAGAAAGAGTGAAAAGTAGACCAGTGGTTAGAGAAGCAGGCTGCAAACAAGTGAAAGAAGCATTCAATTCCTGCTTCTCCCACTGATGGGCCTTGTGGCCTTGAGCAAGACACTTCACTTTCCATTACCTTAGGTACATGCTGAAGGCACGATAAGCTTCTATAACCTGCATTACTGTATGTTATTTAGTACAGGCCCCACTAGACACCAAGGGCCCTATATATTAATAGTACATATTGATGCCAGCTACTAAATGTTGCCTTTAAAAGAAAGTTCTTTACTGCAGGGAGCTACAAACCTGAATTTGTAAGTTACCTAGAGCAATACTTGCTCTCTTTTTAAATAGGGTATGTAGACTCAGTTTCATAGTTCACCGCATGTTATAAATACTTCCGGTGATAGGATTTGTACTTTCAGCAGCTGCTTTTGCACTGCTTTATGAACGAGACATGTAATGTTTCCATAGGGCAATTTACAGAAATGTCCACATTGTTGCAAAGTCTATTCTTCCCCCCCCCCCCCTACAGCGAAACCAGAAATTCAATGCTGGTGCCATAGACGGTGACTGGCATTGGATTTCTGGTCTATTTTTAGCCGGCTGAAACATAGCTGGCCAGGCCAGTATTCAGCTGCTAGCTGACTAAATCCTAACAACCAGACCAGCCTTTTAAGTGGCTGTGTCTGGCTGCCAAACGCACCCCTCCCCCCTTTTACAAAACCACGCAAGAGGTTTTTAGCACCCACCGGCATGCTGAAAGCTCTGCGCTGCTTCGACATTCCTATGAAGTTTCAAGTTTATTTAAAAATTTGTTATACCACCTATTCAGGCTTCTAGGTGGTGTACTTTAATCAATAAAAACATTCAAATTAACAAACATATTTGGGGGGACAATTAACTAAACAGACAGACTTCTACAAAAGGATAAAAGGGGTCAAACTACAATGTTATAGGAAAGAAACACTGAAGGAGAGAACAAAAGGTAGGGGAAAGAATGTCGGAGCAGCACACAGCATAGTAAAATAGTAGATGACGGCAGATAAAGACCCGAATGGTCCATCCAATCTGCCAACCTGATTCAATTTAAATTTTTTTAAAAAAATTTTCTTCTTAGCTATTTCTGGGCAAGAATCCAAAGCTCTACCCGGTCCTGTGCATGGGCTCCAATTGCTGAAGTCTCCATCAAAGCTCCCTCCTAGCCATTGAAGCCCTCCCCAGCCCATCCTCAACCAAAAGACCATATACAGTGTACCAGACGGCGCTAAAAACCTCTAGCGCGGTTGTGTAAAAGAGGACGTTAGCTGGAAAGCCACTGAAAACTGGCACTGATCAGTTATGTCATGTGACACAGCCGGTCATGTGACACAATCCGCTGAGCCAGATATTCAGTGGGAGATAGCTGACTATCTCTTGCTGAATATCGCCAGATTGCCACCTATGTGCTATTTAATCAGCCGGGAGCTGTTCCCAGCCGGCTAAATACTGCTAAACATTGGCCTATGGGTAGACCTATGGCAAAGTTGCAAGATATTCATTTATGCTATAAAATATGCACATATCCATGCAGACTTAGGCAGAAAAATTACATCAGCCTTGAAGTAGGCCTCATTTTCTGTTGGGAACTTTGAGGAGGCAGCTTTATCAAGGCACATGAGTGCCTAGGTTGCCTTTATAATATAGGCATAATTTATGCACCTATGTGCTTTGAGGTAAAATTATCTTCCCTACACATAAATTTGAAACAGAAACCCAAGTTCATTATTTCCCTATCCCAGACTATATAGGACACAAAGCCTGTCTAATTTTATTCCAGTTTAATGTATGTGTGTTAATCCCTATACATTATTTTACCTGTATAAGTAATGGACAAGTTTCAAACTGTCAGTTTTACCGGCTTCTGAAAATTGCTTTCTTAATCATTTCCTTTAATAATATATTAATGTCTAACAATAATGTACTTTTTTATTTGGTTAGGGGCTGCCTGGAAAGGGTGGTGATCCTGGTGCTCCAGGTCCTGCAGGTCCTGCTGTAAGTCTTATTTTCATATGTCAGACCTACTATGTCAAAGTTTTTTCTTATAGCCACAAAACAGATGAAAATCACTGATTTATGGTGCCTAAAATGAAGCTGCTTAAATCATTTCTTATTGCAAACCATTCTGAAATTTTATGGGCTACTAATCATCTAAACACCCTCGGTATTGTCTCTGTTAATTTTTCTTTTAAATCTTTTGCTGTCTAAATAATAGGTTCCCACTTTAATCCTCAGACTCTGAGCCCTTCAGTGTATTACCTGCTGTTTATTCATTCATAAGCTTCATGTACTCAGTTTAGAATTAGCCTGAGATTAGCCTAGTTTAGATTAGATTAGCCTAGTTTTAGGTGACAGGAACACATTTAAATTGTGGTGTTCTAATAATTTACATAAACAAATGATCACTTGTGCAATGTAAGTGACTTCATATAGAATATCAACAAGAGGAAAAGTACATGGCTTCAACAAAATTATGATTGGATACATTTACAAAGACTCACAGGGGCCGATGTTCAGACCATGGGAGATAGGCTGCATTATTCTTGCAGTTATCACTGACTGCCGATATTTTATGCTGGACCGGCACTGAATATCCATTCTATTTGTGGCAAGATCAAACTTAGCTGACTAAGGCCCCCTATTATCAAGCCGCGTAAGGGTTTTTTTTTAATATCATGGGTCACTGGAATTCTATGAGCATCGGAGCTTTTACTGCAGCAGCCTGCAATAAAAGAAAAACCCTTACGCGGCTTGATAAAAGGGGTCTAAGTCAATTTTAAGCACTGGACAGCTAACTTGCAGTGGCCAAAGATAGATCTGTTTTTTTGCGCAACACATTTTGATTGTTAAATTTGGCTGGTCAGCACTTACAATTGGTGGCTATTGATATTCAGCAGAGATAGCTGCCTATCTTCCTCTGAATATTAGCGGTTAGCCAGCCAAATGCTATTTAATTGGTCAAGAGTCATTCCTAGTTGCTTAAATAGTGCTGAATATCAAGCGGACAGAATCTAATCCTGGGCCATATGGTGATCTAAATCTGGGATTCTCAACACAGTCCTTGAGTTTTCAAGATATCCACAATGAATACATATGCGATAGATTTGTATACCAAGGAAGCAGTCCATGACAATCTATCTAATCCATACATATTGTGGATATCCTGAAAACTTGACTGGCTGGGTATGCATTGAGGACTGATTTAAACAGCAACAATTGTCCAAATTCAGCAAGTTAGGTTGGAGGTAAACACCCGAACACTAATGAACTTACACAAGATCTTACCATTTTTGCAAACTGTGAATGGGCATACACAGTAAAAGAAAGAAGAAACACCTTGAGGGTCATGCATTAAAGTTTTGTTGCTGCTTGGAAGGAGCTGTACTTTTATCTCCCCCCCAAAAAAAAACATTTTGGGGTTGGCATTCAAAAGGGTGTAATCAGGCAGTTAAATCCTGATGAGTTAGTCAATCCAGGATATTCATCAGCATTTACTAACTGGCATTGAAATTCTGGGTTTGCTAAGTACCATAGGAGATCGCCGACAGTCTCCAGTGGTCTGAATATCGGGGGGAAGGGGGGTAACGTGCTAAATGTGGGAGAAAAAGTTTACTGCAAAATGTGTTAAAGCATTTTGTAGTAATTTGCTTCTCAGCATGTACTACTCACATGCTATTTGATTAAAAAAAAAAAAATTTCAGAATGAGCATGGATGGTTATCTAGCGTGTGCTAGCTGGATGATGCTGACTCACATGTGAGAGCACTTAGCACCTCCTATAATGCTCCCACATTAATTATTTTGTGCGCAGGGCCTGTCAAAAAAAAAAAAAAAATATATATATATATATCTATAATAATAAAATGGTAAGCACGCATGCGCACTCTAAAGCCGTGTTCCCTGTTCCATCGGGATGTGGCCACAAGAGTGCGCATGCGCGCTTACTACGTCACCAGCCTCTGATTGCCTCCACAAGCCGGGACCACAACCAGCCGCCGATCTCCGTTCCTCCAGCAGGGGGGTGGAGGGGGGGCTCGGAGGAGAGGGATCGCGGCCGTTCAGCGCCCCCACCGAGGAGCCCAGCAACTTTCCACCCCGGCTCTTAAACTGACCCTGCCGCCCGGGACACGAGTCCTTTGCCGCCCCCCTTCCCTTCCCACGGGCCCGACTACAAACCTGGCGATTCCAGCATGTGCAGCAGTCTTCACACGCTGCTTTGGACCCTTCTACTGCCCTGATTTGCTCTGCCGTGTCTCTGCCAAAGTAAATCAGGGCAGTAGAAGGACCCGAAGCAGCGTGTGGAGACTGCTGCACACACTGCTGGAATCACCAGGTTTGTAGTCAGGACCGCGGGAAGGGAAAGGGGGTAGAGGAAACCCTAATGCTGCTGCACAGGGAACTGGTGTGGGGGAGGGAATGCTGCTTTGGACAGACAGACAGCAGAAGGAGGAAGGGAGACAGAAAGAAAAGAAGAAAGACACAGGGGCAGGGAGATACACAGAAAGACAGACAGACAAAGGGGGCCAGGGACAGAGACAGACAGAAAGAAAGAAAGACAGCGGGATTCATTTCAGGAGGGGTGCGGGATGCGGCAGAGGGAACTTTTCCAATGGGTGCAACTGGGCGGCTGTTGGGAACCTCTGACCAGGGGCAGAGCAAGGTAAGTGTATCATAGGGATAAGAAGGAAGAGGGGGGGGGAGAAAAAGGAAGGGACGCCTACTGCTGGACAGGGGGAGAAGGAAAGAGGTGCTGATGGACAGGGGGGGTGAAGAAAAAGGAACGGGAGGCCTAATGTTGGACAGGGGGAAAAGGAAAGAGGTGTTGCTGGACAGGGGGGAGGTAAAACAAAGGGAGAAGGGCTGCTGCTGCATAAGGAGAGCAGTGAAGGGGTGGTGGTGGACACAAGGGAGGTAAAAGGAAAGGAGAATGGACAGGGGGAGCAGGCAAGGGGTGGTGATGGACAGCCAAGGAAAAAGAAAGACAGAAAGAAAGAAAGCGGCTAAGAAGAGAGAGAGAAAGAAATAAAGACAGACACACACACATATATTCTAGCACCCGTTAATGTAATGGGCTATAAGACTAGTATATATATAAAATGCTCTCAGTACTGTTGCAAAAAAAAAAAAAAAGAGCTTATCATGCAGAAAAGTCCTACATTAGCACTTGCTAAGCCCATATTTTGCCATCGCTTAGTGAGCTGACCAGGTCCAACTATTGGTCAGTGTCTGGTTAACTTCTGGGTCAGTGGACATCCTCAGATATTCAATGCCAGGAGCTGCACAAGGCTCGGCATTGAATATCTGAGGATAGCTCAGCCCGTGACTGGAAACAGCTTGCAAGTCACTTACCACCATGGCCTGAATATGCCCTCCTTCATTATTTGTATTTAGAAAGACACAGATGCGTAGTGGGAACAAAAATGCCATGTGCATGAGCACATGGAGTTTAAAAAAAAACTGTTAATAGAATGAAACATCAAAATTGAGGTTATATTGGTTTTGACTCTAGAAAATGGTCACATCCCCAAAAAACTAGAACCCATCCTCCATGCCAAGGATTCTTTAGCTCTCAAAATAGTGTCATAGAAACCTAATAAATAACAATAGAGAAAGATTATATGGCCTATCTAGTTGGCCTATCCATACCAACTATTAAGCTTTACTAACCTTTCCTCTCCTTTAGAGATCCTCTCTGCCTGCCCCATAGTGCTTGCATCTACCATCTCCACTGGGTGGCCTTCCAGTTGATGATCTAAATTTAATTAATGCAGTATTTATGAATTTTATCATTGTTTTCTTTAAGGGATCTTCTGGTGAAAGAGGAGAACCTGGAGGAACTGGTCCACCAGGCTTCCAGGTACTGAGTATTCCATCGATATTTAATATAATTTCTCTGTTCACTAGAAATAAATATAATGTCCTTGAAAATATTATACGTTATACTACTTATGATTTAAAATAGAAAAATGTACCAAAGCCCATTCAGTTCCTATGGGCTTTCTCACATTTGCCACACCTGGAATCACTACCGCGGCTTTGTAAAAGAAGCCCTAAGGGAACAGTTATATTTTTAAAACCAGAAAATGCAAATAATTTTGTAGAATAAGACATTAACATAGCTTTCTTTTTGTAGGGCTTACCTGGGCCTTCCGGAAATCCTGGAGAAAATGGCAAACCCGGCGAAGCTGTAAGTAATTGCCTTCTTAGTTAATATGAGGTGTAGTGTATTTCTTATGGTTCATATTTATTTCTACTTAGGGCTCCTTTTACGAAGGTGTGCAGCGTTTTTAGTGCACGCACAAGATTAGCGTGTGCTATAGCGTGCGCTAGCTGAATAACTACTGCCTGCTTAAAAGGAGGTGGTAGTGGCTAGCATGCGCGGTATTTTAGCGTGTGCTAAGCGCGTGCTAAAACCGCTAGCGCACCTTTGTAAAAGGAGCCCTTAGTGAACTGAACTGTACAGTACATGTAGCACTGATAATTCTAATCTGCTGGCAATTTGTCACTATTCTTTCAGGGGGATTTTTTGTGGGTTGCCTCTGTGATCTACTGTGGCTCCACAGACAGATGGATCAGGGGCTACTGCAGGAAGCTGCAGAGTTTTCACATGTCAAAGCATGGCTCCTAATTTGAACCAACATAAGCTAATTCAATTTAAGAAGAATAATGAGGAAATAATAGCAGAGGTGGGCAGGCTAGAAAAAGTTCTGAGCTATTCCAAACAGATTCAGAACAGAAAGCTCTGATTTGTTCTAGTTTATCCTGGAAATCGAAATGTTGTATAATAACACATTTTCTACCACTCTGAATCCTTTCCATACCTCTAACCATTCGTTCATATGTTTACCTAAGTCTCAATAACCCCCCCCCCTTCCCACCCCTTTTAAAAAACCGTGTGGTTGTGTTTTTTTTCAATCACAGGTCCTAGCAGTAAAACTCTGACGCTGGGGCCAAAGATAAAAAAGCCTAATGTGGTTTTGTAAAAAGGGGTGGGGGGGGGGTAATCCTCTCTTTGTTTATGCTCCTGTGGATTATATAGTGGTTAATTTCTTCTTAAATTTTATTTCAGTCATATTTTTCTTTCTTTCTTTCTTTCTATTGTGTTTTGGGATTTGTTTGGGGTTTTTTTTTTTTTTCCAATCTCTGTCACATACAGAACAGATGTGCACACAGACAGCTAACTGCTAATTGAAAAAGGGTGGAATGTTTGCTCTGCAAGGCAAAAACACGGGGTCTTGAAGGGCCTCTAGAGAATGGTAATAAAGCAGGCACTTTTTATCCCTTCTGTTCCTTTGAAGTCAAGACTCTATTTTTCCTTTCCCAGGAGCTTGTCCTATTTCTAACAATCCTGTACTCTATGTTTTAAGTTGACACAATAAATAACAATTACTACCTCATTTGGGCCCCTGAGGTCTGACTCCCTTAGGATTCTCAGCATCTTGTTTCAATGTTCCTTTCATTCTGTATTTTTTCCTCCTTGATGACATGTGGGGTCATGGGAAGTGCAGAAGAAGCCATCTGGGTTTTAGAGAGATATGTTTAGCAAAATGCCCCCATTCTATCAATCATTGCCCTCCAATTAAAGAGGCTCAATTTGAGTTTTGTTAGCAACATGACAGAACTGGCACCTTCTTGACCGTATACTCTTCTACACACGATTCACTATCCTTCAATAAAAAGAGCTAATTTATATTTTTTACTTTTAAGAGAAATTAAGGGCTCCTTTTACGAAGACGCGTTAGTGGTTTAACGCGCGTAATAGCGTGTGCTAATTTGCCGGCCACGCTGGCCGCTACCGCCTCCTCTTGAGCAGGCGGTAGTTTTCCTGCTAGCGCGGGGGTTAGCGCGCACTAAAAAGTCATGTGTAATAAAGCCGCTAACGCGGCTTCATAAAAGGAGCCCCAAGTATCAAGAAGAAAAAAGAAACATAAAAGAAACATGAGAGAGAACAAAAAAAGTTCATTACATGGCCTAAGGTTATCAGAGCTAATGAATAAACATTTCCCTACTCAGCCCATGTTACAGAATAACCTATAAAAAAAAATCTAGCCCTAAGTTCAGCAGGCAGACTTTGGGGTCCTTTTACTAAGGCATCATAGTGCGCGCTAAATGCTAACACGTCCATTATATCCTATGGACGCATTAGCATTTAGCTCATGCTAAATGCTAACTTGTGGTAATGTGTCCATAGGATATAATGGACGTATTAGCATTTAGCGTGTGCTAAGACGCACTAGCGCGCCTTAGTAAAAGAACCCTTTTGTCCTATCTGGAGGTCAGAGTGTTTTATCCTCTCCCCAGAAGTATAAACTCCCAACTTCTCTCAGTGTATGTCTGTTGATCTTTTTCTGTTTCCTTATAGAAGAGTGTGTGTGTTATATTATCCTAGTTACCTTTAGAATGTTGTGAGTCTTAGGGTGGGCTGTATTATTACTATCTGTTCTATTTTTTGTATAACATTTTTATGTTTGAGTGTGTGAGGATATACCCTAAGCAGAATAAGGAGAAGTTTCTGACTGTGCAGTTTGTGGTGAGTGAGTTTCTTTGGTACTGGATGTATATGAGATAGGTATTTGGGCTATAGGATGACTCTAGGACATTTTTGTCCACTGGAGGATGCTCTAGGTCTAAACACTCCATAACAGATTTCCTCTTCTTATATCTCTCCCAAGGTCTGTCTTCCCTTCTAGATCACCAGTGTGTTTCTCCTTCTTTCTAATGCCAGCAGTCTTTCAATCTCTCCTTTCTCCTTCTTGTCCTTAAGGTAATATTTTTATTATCTCACCTCTCTTCCACTTTCCTCTCCAAATGATAAATTGAAGGGCTTATTTCCAAAACCCTCTAAATCAAGTGCAACTAATATGGACTTAGCGGGTTTTGAAAAAAAATAAACAAAAAAAACAAATTCACTATCATTCCCTCAGTCACATCCTTCCTCACCATATGTGTTTGTTTGTGTGTGTGTGTGTGTGCGTTTATACATTTATGAGACAACAAATTGTGATGAATGTAGAAAATATTTTAGTTGTATAGCTGTTTCTAGCATGCTGCCCTTAGATGGCATGATGACCCCCTAGTAATAGTACCAAAAGTCTACCACTAGGGGTTGCTGGTGTTATTTTAGATTAGGCACTGATGAGGGCAGGAGCAACTGGGCACTATCTATCATCACTTAATCTATGATAAGTCCAAGGGTTTCCTTTAGGAGGATGGGGGAAGGGGTTGGGTCTTTTCAGGCCTTGAAGCGGGGTCATGGTAAGGAGCTGTCATTAAGTGGATACTAGTCAGGTTGGGGGGATGGTTTTGACCAGGTAGGCTTGTTTCTTTGGTGCCATAGAAGGTATTCTTTGGAGGGTGCCTTATCACCAACTGTTGTAAACCGCTGACAGACCCTTTTGTACTTAGTGGCTAGATGTTCCCAGGCTGATGAACTAACATAGTATGCAAGGTGGCTGACAGGCAACGTTCATCTTTTATTTGGGGAGTCAGTAACTTGAAGTACATAGGTATCGCAGGTTGGTGACCCCTGTGATAAATCCTCTAAAATTCATAATTTTGTTCATAATTCATAATTTTGTTTTTAAGGATAATTGCCTGCTGGGTATAAAGTATTTTTAATTTAATGGAAGCTATAATGATGGTGGTATACTTTTGAAATCAAGATTCTCTTTTTTAGCTGAATTTAATTTTTAAGGATAAATATACTGGGGTCTGCATGTTAAGGTTAGAAGTTTAAACCTAATACTATAGAAAATAAGACGTCAGTGAAGAGTCATCAGAAAGGGGGAGTTGTGAATAAACCTATGCGCATTATGGAGAAATAGTGATGTTCTATATAAGTTATAATCACTTAAAGAAAACAGCTTGGTGCCATTGAAGACAAAGGGAAGGAAAGTGGCCACTGTATCAGCTAACAGAACCGATGACATTAGATAAATTGTTCTATGCCTCAAGGTAACATGGATCCCTATGTACCCATAACATGCTGCACTGGGTGTGGGGACCAAGAACTGTAAAATAAAATGTTTAGAAATTAAACCAATGGCAGTATGAAAAATGAGCCTATTGTGAGGTTGAAAAAAAGTGGTCATATTTTTAAAACCTTATGGAAAAGTAGTTGTAACTGTTTTGTTGATTTTTCTACAGTATGAAGTACAGTATTTCTATTATGAATGTTATTATAATTCTTTGTTGGTGCTATGATTTTTTTTCTTTCTTTCTGTTATACAGGGCCCTAAAGGTGAAAATGGTGGCCCTGGAAGCCCAGGCAATAAAGTAAGTATTAGGATGGTAATTTTTCAGTATGAGACTAAGATACCAAGCAATTTTCCACCACAGTTTATGAAACCCTGTCCTAGAAAACAATTAATTCTAATAGGGCCAGACCTTTTACATCCAGGAGATCCCACAGATTAAAGGGGGAGGAGCATTAGAGATCCCAAAGACTGGAGAACTAGAAAATGGGCAGAGGAAGTTATAGTTCCACATTAGTGTCCCTTTGAAGCAGGATATGCACAAGAAGTAGTAGAAGGGGCCTGGGCGTTTGACAAGGGGTTTCCTATGTTTTGCTGTGGTTTCATTAGGATTCTATGGGGAACTTTTACTAAAGTGTGATGAAATCATTTGGGATTTTCCCGTGCGTTAAGTTTAAATTTATAACATGGCACTTATGGGGAAGGGGAGGGGGGTTTCTTTAAATATTTTTAAACAGATGCTAATGCCGTTAGCCTTTTAGGTGCACCCTCATTAGGGCTTCTTTTACAAAGCTGTGGTAGCTGTGCTACCATAGTAAATGCTCTGAAGTCCATTCAGGTCCTATGGGCTTTGCTGGATTTACCTCGGCAACATTGCTACCGCGGCTTTGTAAAAAGAATCCTTAATGTATTATTCAGTTAGTGTGCTAATCATAATTTGCTAACTGGAATGCTCGGTCTCCGCCAATGACATGCCCCCTCTAAAAAATATTTTAAAAAATAAGTAATGAGGGGGTTACTGTGCGCTAACAGGCAACATACTGAAGAATGCTTTGTCAGCTATTGTTTTAGTAAAAGGGACCCTAAATTTGGAAATAGATTTACTAACATTTGCTACTGGATTAGTGCATGCTAACATGCGTCTGTGCATGTTATTTATTTTTCCATTTTATGAACTGGGACTTATTTACTAATAACATGTTATTAGCAGTATCAGCATACTTACATAGCAGCCCAGAGTATATCATAATTTATAACATGTATACTGTATGTTCACATAGATTTAATTAGGCATTATGGCATGCCATGGCGCAATTTTGAAACTGTCCACGCTGGGAGAAAAGTTGCATGTCTTAACCCATAGCTTTTGCACCAATTTTCGAAGAGAAAATACATGCCTACTTTCACTTTGAAATTTGCTGTAGGCACAATGTATGCACAATCATTTTCACTTGCATTTTCTGCAGCTTGAGTTTTGCTATTAAAGTTCACATAAGATTTTGAAATGTCACCTGAACCCATACCTTTTCTCCTCCAACCTAAACATACCCCTAGGAGTATATCCTTTCAGTGTGGCTAAATGAGAGAGATAACCTGGCGAAGAAAAACAGAATGTAGACCAGAAAAATCCAAAGTGAAATTTATTAATCGGGCAACAGAACTTGAGAAGTAAACATGCACCCAACGCCACCAAGATTCACCCTGTAATGCTCTGCCTCAGAGGCTGAAAATACCAGGCTATTTAAGTCTAGGAGTTCATTAAGGTTTCCGTATTAAGGGGATGCAAGAGCTGTATATCGTCCGTTTAGGCATAGGGGGTAAACCCGATGGACTATGCCAGCTTAATTAATGGGGCAAGAAAAATGTTAAAAAGAAGCGGTGAAAGGACGGATCCTTGAGGGATTCTGTAGATAGAAGGGATAATGTTTAAGTGCTTATAGTTTACCCACACTAGGGTTACCAGACGTCAGGATTTTCCCGGACATGTCCTCCTTTTGAGGACATGTGCGGGAGGGGTCTGAACGGCTTTTCAAAACACAGCATTTTATCCTGGTTTTGAAAAGTTTATTAGGATTTTTTTATATACCGCCTATCAAGGTTATCTAAGCGGTTTTACAATCAGGTACTCAAGCATTTTGAAAAGCTTCTATCAAATCGCTGTCGGGCAGGCAGCAGGGGGCAGTGCTAGAGCGAGGCTAGGGCGGGATTAGGGGTAGGACTGGGTGTGATTGGGCGGGGATGGGTGGAACTGGACGGGCCTGGGGGCAGGTCTAGGAGGTCCAGATTTTCCAAACAGAAAATTTGGTAACCCTAACCCACACTAGTCTGGTATTTTCAACCCCTGAGGCAGCACATTACAGGCCAAGACAGGAGTTTGTTTACCCCTCCAGTTCTGCTGTCTGATTAATAAATTTTACTTTGGACTATTCTGGTCTGCATTCTGTTTTCCTTCACCTGGTTGTTTGCGCTGGATTTTATTGACTGATTTACTTTCTGTTTTGTGGGTAAATGAGAGAGGAGAGTTTAACCAACAGCTGATTTATAGAACGTTATGCTAGTATTCTCTAGGGTAGACTCTGTAAATAGTGCCTAAACTAGCAGCCGCCTCAAAAGCGGTGATGGCCACTTGTCAATCACACTTAAGAACCGTTTAAAGAATCATGGCTAACAGTACCTACTACAAAACTTAAGCATTCATAATGAAGACCAGGGTTTTACTGGCCTACATTGCAGACGCCTAAGTTCTTTTGAGAATCGCATCTCATGAAGCCTAAGGTCATCTCCACCCCTAACCATGCCTACTTTGACCTTAGGCGATGCTAGGCGCCTACTTAGACGCAATTACAATACCCACCTTTGTAGTCATCTACTGGCACTACTTTTTTTTCAAGTTTCTAATTGTTTTTTTAACAGTGCGGTTGATTACCGCACCAATTAAAGCAATTAAGTTAGGCAGCGGTAGGGCACCTACCACCACCTAACATACTACGACATTTTTAGAATCTGGCCCTTACTTTCCTATATAGAATAAGCTCTTATTCTCATGCCTTTCAGGTGCCTAATTGAAGCTGCCCAGTTATAAAATTGCCCCAATTAGTCCACTAAAAAAGATGTCATTCTATTTTTCTTTTTTTGTTTTATTTCTATTTATTACTTTTCATATAAAGGAATATGTACTGTTGACTAAAGGTTATACAATAGCAAACTGGGAAAAAGAATGGAATACAGAAATAATATGGTGACAGATCATATTACTTAATTTAATTAATATATATTTACCTGCTATAGGGTGAACCCGGTGCACCAGGTGAACGCGGAGCACAAGGTACCCCAGGTAGTCCCGGAGAAAGAGGTGGTCCTGGTCCAGCTGGTTCAGAGGGTGGAAAGGTAATTAAGTTTATTTTTCTAACTTGATAATACATGTGTTAATTTGATGACCTCTTTTGAATTATGTCTAAAATTCTGGTCACCTTAGCTTAAAAAGATATAGCGGAATTAGAAAGGTTCAAAGAAGAGCGACCAAAATGATAAAGAGGATGAAACTTCTCTCGTATGAGGAAAGGCTAAAGAGGTTAGGGTCCTTCAGTCTGGAAAAGAGACAGCTGAGGGGAGATATGACTGAGGTCTACAAAATCCCAAGTGGTGTAGAATGAGTAAAAGTGAATCAATTTGTTTACTCTTTCAAAATTTACGCAGACTAGGAGACATTTGATGAAATTACATGGAAATACCTTTAAAAGAAATAAAAGGAAATATTTTTTCACTCAAAGAATAGTTAAGCTCTGGAATTCATTGCCAGAAGATGTCATAGTGGTTATCATAGCAGAGTTTAAAAAAAGGATTGAACAAGTTCCTGGAGGAAAAATCCATAGTCTGCTATTGAGACAGACTTTGGGAAACTAGTGCTTGCCCTTGGATTGATAGAATGGAATTTTGCTGCTATTTGGGTTTCTGCCAGTTATTTGTGACCTAGATTGGCTACTGTGGAAACAGGATACTGTGCTGGATGGACCACTGGTCTGACTGGTCTGACTTCTTATTTTCTTATACATATTTGTGTACATTTTAGGGTCCTGCTGGTCCTGCTGGTCCTCCTGGTACAGGGGGTCCTCCCGGTATGCAAGGAATGCCAGGTGAGCCAGGAACCGGAGGACTGCCTGGCAAAAAAGGTGATAAGGTAAAACATCTTTTAAATAAGTTTATTTCACTTTATTATTTTTAATTTTCTGTTTCAAAACTGATTTATAAACATTTTATTTGTGAAACTGATCTAGGCAACCTCTATTGGATCTTTAACCATTGTTTCATAGATGTTCAATTTGTTTGTGTGGTCCATTCTTTTTAACTCTTGAATCTAGTGTAAATGTTCTGAATATTTTTAATACAAAGTTATAAACAGTGTTTTTTCAATATCACTTCAGCCACTGCTTTTTTAAATTTTTTTCTGACATCTTCAACAGGGAGATTCAGGAAGTCAAGGACACGATGGTGCACCTGGCAAAGATGGAGGCAGAGTATGTAAATCTTTCACTCATATTTAAAACATTCAATTAGACATTAGTCTTTAATGTTCTACTAGCAGGGACAGATTGACCACTGAGACACTAGAGCAGTGCCCAAGGGTCCTAAGCAGTAGGAAGCCTACTCTATCCTAGCCTCCATTTAGTTTAATCACTTTTGATAGGTGGTTAGGAACGCATGACCTTTATTGCCTGGGGATCCAGTTCACTGTCAGTTTGTCCCAGCCTTCTAGCGATTTATATATGCAAATACCTGCATTTACAACTTTATATTGGACAGATATGTAAAACCTGATTTTAGAAAGCCAGAATTGATATGTAAATTTGCACTATGCATAGTTTGCAAGGGGGTATGTCTTGGGTGGGAATGAATAGAAACAAAATCTACATATGTATTCTCCATTTCAGAAAGAGAATGCACATCCCATTAGAGGACTTTTCCCCCTTATTCCATGGTTTCTATTTCTCCCTTCAGTTTGAACAGAAGTAAAGACTGAGGTCTTTATTGATAATTAGTGGCATGTACAAGGGTGGTTTGAAAAGTTTGGTTAAACAAAAAAAAAAGCAAGTTAATGTAGTCTCCCTCAAGGGCTATAGATTTAATCCAGCAAATTTCCAGTTTTTTCGTATCGTAGAAAAAATAGGTTTTGTTAAACTCTGCAAAATACTCAGTGAAGGCATTGATGACTTAATGGAGACTGTGATGCCATCTCCTGGAAATTTACCAAAGTTTTCAAACCACCCTCGTATGCATGTAGGATGACAACATGGCATGAATACATTGTAAGTGGAGGAGTAGCTTAATGGTTAAAGCACGGCATGAGAACCAGGGAAACCCACTTAAAATCCTGCTGTAGCTTGTGATCTTGAGCAATTCATGTAACCCTCTACTGCCTCAGGTACAAACTTATGCTGGCTTTTAAAAAGCTGTAGAAAAGGTTTCTACCGCAGGATAGCAAGGTAAATGCTCTGACACTCATATAATTCCTATGAGCGTCGGAGCATTTACCTCACCAGCCCACAGTAGATACCTCTACCACGGCTTTCTAAAAGGAGCTCTTAGATCAGGGGTGTCAAACTCAATTACATTAAGGGGCCGAAATCCAAAACACAGGCTAAGTCGTGAGCCAGACTCCGCCCAATCTCCACCCCAGACCCTGCCCCTATAATAATACTAATTATAACACCATTTTTTCCATTCATTTTTCATATATACACACATAATATAATCTTATTAACAGATAATGGTAATGGTTAACCACAAAATTAAACTACACAAAACACACTGTATGCTTCTCAACATTCATTCCTACCAGAAAACAGATAACCCCTATGTAAATACGGGACCAAAAACTGAAAGTACTAATATATTTTTTTAAACACCCTAAAATTCAAGATTCTGCATGCAGTACAACCCGCAGAGAAAAAGAAACAAATGTATTTCTTCTTGAGCAGTGCAAACAGAACAAAACTGCAGACTGTGTACAATATGCAGGCAAATTTTAATATGACAAGAACACAATATATAAAACCCTTTTACCAATAAAGGGACCCGACACGGTCCGTGTTTCGGACAAACCTTCATCAGGGGTCCATGGTAAAATAGCTTTTTTGGCGAACTTGATACACACAGGCCATTCCGTCGATATTCTTCATTTTTTGTGCATTTTTTAGCCCCCCTATTTTACCATGGACCCCTGATGAAGGTTTGTCCGAAACACGGACCGTGTCGGGTCCCTTTATTGGTAAAAGGGTTTTATATATTGTGTTCTTGTCATATTAAAATTTGCCTGCATCTTGTACACAGTCTGCAGTTTTGTTTTGTTTGCTCCTGGCTGATTTTTTCTGCAGATCTTTTTTGGATCCCTTTTTTTGGTTTTGTGTGTCTCTTCTTGAGCAGTGCAAAAGATAGGCAGCAGATAAAAATTCTCAATATTGACACAATTCAAACACTAACTTGAAAATAAAATCATTCCCCCTACCTTTGTCTCTCTCCTTCCATGCTGTGCCTCCCTCCAGCTGTGCCTCCTTCTGGCCAGCTCCAACTTGGCCGTTTTATGCGGCCCGCAGTCCAATGCCCCCAGTGTTACCTTGCGGCCGGCTCCCTCCTCCTCACAGCCGTAGTGTGCACGGAGCCACATGCAGCGGCAACTCATGCGTCCTGCACCTGAACCAGAAGCCTTTCTCTGACGTCACAGTGTCATAGGGAATGCTTCTGGATGAGGTGTGAGACGCGCGAGGAGCCGCTGCACGTGGCTCCATACACACTACAGCTGTGAGGAGGAGGGAGCCAGCCACAAGATAACACTGGGGGAATCAGACCGCAGGCTGCATAAAACAACAGGCGGGCCAGATTTGGCCCAAGGACCTTGAGGTTGACACCTATGCCTTAAATTGTGAGCTTTATGGGGACAGGGAAATAACATATATTTGAATTATATATATATATATATATATATATATATATATATATATATATATATATATATTGATTCTTTATTAAGTTTTCAACTACAATTGTACAACAAATAATTCATAAATATGGATAATTCAAAACAAGTACAATGGAGCTTACCGACTTCAACGTACAATTATATTATCCCCAATCCTCCCACCTGATATACAAGTAAAATAAAACCTTAATGGAACTATTCATGAAATCCCTATATCAAGTTCCAATTCCATTTCCTCCCCCCACCCTCCCCCCTCCCTGGATGTGTATGTTACATGTCTATTTCCCCTTACAAAATTTAGCCAATGGCTCCCAAACATCCATAAAACTCTTGTAACATCCCTGTTATTTGGCCATGCAATGTTCCATTTATATTTTTTAATATTTAATAATAATTTTTTTAAAAGTACATGTGTAGATTGTGGAATAAGAACATAAGAATTGCCACTGTTGGGTCAGACCAGTGGTCCATCGTGCCCAGCAGTCCGCTCACACGGCGGCCCTTGGCCAAAGACCAGCACCCTAATTGAGATTAGCCCTACCTGCGTATGTTCTGATTCAGCAGGAACTTGTCTAACTTTGTCTTGAATCCCTGGAGGATGTTTTCCCCTACGACAGACTCTGGAAGAACGTTCCAGTTTTCTACCACTCTCTGAGTGAAGAAGAACTTCCTTACGTTTGTACGGAATCTATCCCCTTTCAACTTTTATAGAGTGCCCTCTCGTTCTCCCTACCTTGGAGAGGGTGAACAACCTGTCCTTATCTACTAAGTCTATTCCCTTCAGTACCTTGAATGTTTTGACCATGTTCCCTCTCAATCTCCTCTGTTTGAGGGAGAAAAGGCCCAGTTTCTCTAATCTTTCACTGTACGGCAACTCCTCCAGCCTCTTAACCATCTTAGTCGCTCTTCTCTGGACCCTTTCGAGTAGTACTGTGTCCTTCTTCATGTACGGCGACTAGTGCTGGACGCAGTACTCCAGGTGAGGGCACACCTTAGCCAGGTACAGCGGCATGATAACCTTCTCTGATCTGTTCGTGATCCCCTTCTTTATCATTCCTAGCATTCTGTTTGCCCTTTTTGCCGCCGCCGCAAATTGCGTTGACGGCTTCATCGACTTGTCAATCATAACTCCCAAGTCTCTTTCCTGGGAGGTCTCTCCAAGTACCGCCCTGGACATCCTGTATTCGTGCATGAGATTTTTGTTACCTACATGCATCACTTTACACTTATCCACGTTGAACCTCATCTGCCATGTTGAAGCCCATTCCTCGAGCCTGATTATGTCACGTTGCAGATCTTCACAATCCCCCTGTGTCTTCACTACTCTGAATAACTTCGTATCGTCCGCAGATTTAATCACCTCACTCGTTGTGTATGAATGTTGGTATCTACACGTGGAAAAATTGCTGTGCTTCCTCCAATTGGATTTTCAGCATTTATCTTTGTAAAATGGCTGCTCCTGCTACTTCTGAAGGCAAATTCATGTGTCCTCCTGCATGCATTTTAGAAAAGGCTCTTAATCACCAATGTTTTTCTAAAATAATGCTAGAATTCTTTGCTTCCTGATCTGGATTTATCAATTCTGATTTAAATGGGATTGCACCTCTTTATGTAGAAAAATTAAATGGAATCTGTATATAAACTATATACATAATGAAAGAGGATTCTCAATGCTGAATCTTGGTATGTGCTGTATGACGTAGAAAGTGGAAGGGCCATGATAATTTCTAAGTTACTTGTTGATTTCAGTTTCTATTTACTAAACCACATTAGCTTTGCAATGTGGGAAATATTTCATGCTGACACTGGAGAGAAACCCGATAGACCTCTATGACAAAAGCAGCAGAACAAACACAGGAGTTGTGAGGGAGAGATGTCACCAGCTCAAGCGTTGACTCAACTATTCCAACTATCAAAGTTTCTCCTGTTTGGCCCACGCTTGAGCTGGTGACAAATATTTCATGCTAACAGCTTGGGGCCATGTTAACAATTAGCTTGGGGCCTTGACAGTTATTGTAATTTTAGTATTAAATTTAGCATGTTACAGGTTTTGTGGAAGTACTTAATGCTTAAGTGTTAACCTGACAAATAACATAGAGTAGTTAATGCCTCAAGAGAGATTATTGCATAGGGTTATCTACAACTGTGTTAATACATGGTAACCACATTTTCTCGGTAATAATGGGACATGCTAGGAAGGCCCCCAACTGTTAACACTGAGGTTTACAGGTTCTGTTAATTAATTGTAACAATTACTAAACAGTTTAGTAACTAGGGAACTTTGTAAAGAGTGATCTGTAATTAGCTAAATCAGAAAATGTCTACTTTTGTAATATAAATGTTTTGGACTGTAAATAATGATAATTTTTAAAGGTACATGGCATGAATAGTACAGCTTTACCTTGTTTTTCAGATAAGATCTGAATCAGTAATTCAAATATAAAATCTGAACTCTTTTTTTTTTTAACTAGGGTCCTGCAGGTCCCATTGGCCCACCTGGTCCTGGAGGCCCATCTGGGGATAGGGTATAGTATTAGAGAATTTCAAGTTTATGATTTCTCTTTTTTTTATCGACTTTTGCTAGCAAACAACATCCAAAATATATTCATTTAATCTCTTTCAGGGTGAACCAGGTCCAAATGGAGGCCCAGGTCCTACAGGATCACGTGGTGGTCCGGTATGCTTTTTTTAATCATTGATAACTATGGTATATTGGGTGTGCTAACTAGTCTTCTGCCATGAGCTGCCAACTTAAATATGTACCAATGTAGAACAATTCAAATTTCTACTGATATCCACATAATAGTGACGCATAATCCTGCTATCATATATTTGAAAAGACAGCTCTAATGAAAATAATAAATAGAAAAAATGTCTCAAGCAATGTTATGCAACACAATCTTAAATGTCCCTTTAAATTAATGTATTTATATGTAGGACTTTGTATTCTAAACTGTGTTAAGCAATTAACATGGGAATTAATGCATGCTGCTGGCTCACAACTATGCTAACAGTTGACGCAACAGCTTGACACTTAGTATGCATTCATTGCAAAGTTAAATGCACAGCATAGAATGGGGTGGGGAATAGGCAGGAACTGGACAGGTAAAGCACCTTGCAGTTGGCACATGGGTAGTGAGGGAAGGAAGCACCCAGGGTGCTGGTCCCCAGCATCACCGCACCATATGCCCCCCTCTCCTCCTTGCAGCTCCTTTCCCTACATTTCTTCCCTGTCATACCCCCCCCCCCCCTCAGTGTACCTCTTCAAATAATTGCCGACAACGAGCAGCATCTTTAACCATCTGCTCATGACAGCCTCAACTCTCCCTCTGACATCACTTCCTGGTCTTCTTAGTGCCCTAAAACAGGTGCCTCTTTATAGAATTGCTATAATGAGAACAGTTAATGCTAGCTTATAATGCAGCATTAACTGCACCTGTGTTGTCTGTAATGAATTTAGGGCCATATTCCACATATGGTGACTCAAAATATCAGGGCCAACTAGGATGGCGCTTAGTGCAATTCTATAAAAGTTATGTTCACGTTATAGAATCAAGCTTAGTAAAAGAGGATCATAGAGATTAACAGATACTCTCTTCTAAAAGTCCCATTTATTTTGGGTCATTAGAGACAAGTCTTTGTACTGTAAAGGCTTAAATAAGGTAATAAGTATGCACATTTTCAGGCATTTCATTTTAAAATGTTACTCATTTAATTTTGTATATTGTGTTCATTGAAAAACATGAGCTATTCCATATAAATTCATATAACGTTAGTTGTGAATTATATGTTAGTTGTGAAGTCTTTTTTTAAAAATTAACATCTCCTTTAATTACATGTAGGGTGAACGAGGTGAGATAGGTCCTCCTGGCCCTGCTGGCTTCCCTGGAGCCCCTGTAAGTGTTAAAAATAATTTGATTCAATTTACCTTGGTGCCCTTTAATTAATCTCTTACCTATGGTAGTAATCCTATGACCATTCTTCCTATTGTTTCATGTTCTGTATTTTTGCCTTGCTCTTTTCACTAACTCAACCCCCAAACCTCTGCACTATTTTTCAATACAGGGACAGAATGGAGAAGGGGGCCCGAAAGGAGAAAAGGGTCCTGGAGGTGAACGAGGTGAACCCGGAGTTCCAGGAGCTGCTGGTCCTCAAGGCGGCCCAGGAGCAACAGTGAGTTTCTACTTTAAACTATACTCATAACATAAGAACATAAGCAGTGCCTCTGCTGGGTCAGACCAGAGGTCCATCATGCCCAGCAATCCGCTCATGCGGTGGCCCATCAGGTCCAGGACCTGTATAGCAACCCCCTATCTATACCCTTTTATCCGCTTTTCCTTTAGGAAATTATCTAATCCCTTCTTGAACTCCAATACCATACTCTGTCCTATCACACCCTCTGGAAGCGCATTCCAGGTGTCCACCATCCTTTGAGTGAAGAAGAACTTCCTAGCATTGGTTTTGAATCTGTCCCATCTTAATTTTATCGAATGTCCTCTCGTTCTTGTAGTTTTTGAAAGTTTGAAGAATCTGTCCCTCTCCACTTTCTCTATGCCCTTCATGATCTTGTAAATCTCTATTATGTCCCCTCTAAGTCTCCACTTTTCTATGGAAAAGAGCCCCAGTTTCTCTAATTTTTCTGCATATGAAAAGTTTTCCATACTCTTTATCAATCATGTCGCTCTTTTCTGAACCCTCTCGAGTATCGCCATATTGGACGCAGTACTCCAGATGTGGGTGCACCATCGCCCGATACAACGGCAGGATAACTTCTTTCATTCTAGTTGTAGTACCTTTCTTGATAGTATTCGCCTTCTTAGCAGCCGCTGCGCACTGTGCCGATGGCTTCATTGTCTTGTCCACTATTACCCCCAAGTCCTTTTCTTGAGTACTTTCACCCATTACCAGCCCTCCCATTGTATAGCTGTACTTCGGGTTTCTGTTTCCTACATGCAAAACTACATTTCTCTACATTGAACTTCCATCTGCCATCTCATCGCCCACTCTCCTAGTTTGTTCAGGTCCCTTTGTAAATCTTTGCAGTCCTCTTTAGTCCTAATTCCACTAAATAGTTTGGTGTCGTCTGCGAATTTTATTACTTCGCACTTCGTTCCTGTTTCTAGATCATTTATAAATATATTGAACAGCAGCGGTCCGAGTACCGACCCCTGCGGAACACCACTCGTGACCCTCCTCCAGTCCGAGTAGTGGCCCTTCACTCCTACCCTTTGCTTTCTACCCGCCAACCAATTCTTGATCCATCTATGTACGTCTCCTTCCACCCCATGGTTCTTCAGTTTCCGTAATAGGCATTCATGGGTTACCTTATCAAAGGCTTTTTGGAAATCTAAGTATATGATGTCTATGGGGTCCCCTTTGTCCATCCGTTTGTTAATTCCTTCAAAGAAGTGCAATAAGTTCGTTAGGCATGATCTTCCCTTGCATAAGCCATGTTGGCTTGTTTTCATAAGTTTATTTCTTTCTAGATGCTCATTGATGGAAAGTTTGCATTCTTCAGAATAAACACTTCTTTCACAGTTGGATAGCACTGGAGACAGGACATATCAAGTGCAGCATCATTCACGAAGAGGTCTAGTTCCGACTGCACAGCATCGTCCCCTTTATTTGATTCAAAGAAGCAGAAGAAGCTGGTGTCTTCACTGGAAGTTGGTGCTGCATTAGGAGTTGTGTTTGCAGCGTCAGCTTGAGCCTGCATTGCTTGCATCAGCAAGTATTTGACATGAACTCTAGCAACATCTGACTGGATCCAGCACAGCTTGAATTGTGAATGTGAAACACTTGCTACTATCAAATCATTCTTAGCTTCAAGTGGACCAAAGCGCTTAATGATACCATTCATTAGAGCATCAACAAGTGGGCTGGAAAATTTGAGCGAAGGCTTGATGGAAGGAAGATATGTACACTGGTCATTGGCAGAAGAACTCCCATGAAACATTGGTCTTCAGCCTGCAGTGTGTCCAGTGCCATAGCAATTGGTTTCATCACCTTAATATACTCTGCCATTTGGTACAACAAGTGTGGTTTCCAATGTTTTGTACACTTCTCCTTCCGTATCCATGGGAGTTAGGGGCAGAGCTGGCCCTCGAATATTAAAAAAACCACGAATAATATTCGGGTCAGTTCTGACCCACCCCTGCTTCCCCCCGGCATCCCTTAAGCCTTACCCGGTGGTCCAGCAGGCTTTTGGGGCAAGAGCGATCCCCCCACGCTCCTGCCCCGTGCAGACCATAACATTTAGATTAGCAGAGCTTTCCATATTAGGAGGAATTCCTCTTTTTCTTTAAAAAAATGTTACAATTTTTATAATATCTAAGCCATTCATAGATACATAGAAACATAAAAAATCACAGCAGATAAAGGCCATATAACCTCTCTAGTCTGCCTATCCATATCATCTTTCATCTCTTCCTTCTCCTAAGACAGGGGTGTCAAATGTCAGTCCTCGAGGGTCATAATTCAATCGGATTTTGAGGATTTTCCCAATGAATATGCATGAGATCTAGTTGCATGCACTGCTTTCATTGTATGCTAATAGATCTCATGCATATTCATTGGGAAAATCTTGAAAACTCGACTGGACTGCGGCCCTTGAGGACCGTCATTTGACACCCCTGCCCTAAGAGATCCCAAATGCCTGTTCTACGCTTTCTTGACTTCAAGTACAGTCCTCATCTCCACCACCACCACTGAGGGATCGTTCCACTTATCCACCGCCCTTTCCGTGAAGAATTATTTCCTTAGATTACTTCTGAGTCAATCTCCCTCAACTTCAACTTATTCCTTCTCATATGAGTTTCCTTTCAGTTGAAAGAGACCCAACTCCTGTGCATTTGTGCTGTGGAGATATTTAAATGTTCTCAATCATATCTCCTTTCTCTCATCTTTCTTCCAAAGTAGACATATTGAGAGCTATTAGTCTGTCTCTTTATAAGAACATAAGAATAGCCATACTGGATCAGACCAATGGTTCATCAAGCCCAGTAGCCCATTCTCACGGAGCCCAATCCAGGTCACTTTTAAAAATCCAAAGAGTAGCAACATTCCATGCTACCAATCCAGGGCAAGCAGGAGTAAGAAATTTCTAACTCATACTTTGGCATCTCAGGCAGCTCTTCAAGACAACGAATTCCGAATATTGTTGCTTACTACCCATTCCTATGGCCATTTTAGAAAACAATTGAAGACCTATCTTTTTTCTAAATATTTGGCTGTTTAATGAATCATCTTATTTCATGTAACATGTTTACTTTTATAACTTTTTGTAAACCGTGTTGAACTTCTGGTTACGCAGTCAATAAGCACAATGTTATGTTATGGCTTCCCCCATGTCTTTCTCAATAACAGACTATGGACTTTCCCTCCAGGAAATTGTCCAAACCTTTTCTTAAACCCAGCTACGCTATCTACTCTTACCACAACCTCTGACCATTTTAGTAGCCACCAGCTAGGCCAACTCTATCCTGGTTATATCATTTTGAAGGTGCAGTCTCCAGAACTGGACTCTGTTCCTTCTGCTTGGATCTTTAATAATAGACATGGTTTGTCTTCTTTAATTCTAAACATGATCCATAATAGCTTATCTTCCAGCAAGATTCCCTCAGACTGGAGGACTACTATTGTCTATTCAGTACTTTAAAATCACTCTTTGGATTCATCACAAGTATCTAACTTTCAGCCTATTTTTAACATTCCTTTTATACTGAAAATTTTGGAACGTGTAGTTTTTCCAACAACTTTCTCAGCACTCTGAACTCTCACATATGCTTCACCCATCACAATCAGGTTTCCGAAAGTTTCATTCCACTGAGACAATCTTAGTTTCACTTCTCAATGATTGTTATACTGCCATAAATCAAGATAATGCTGTATAATTAATCTCTTTGGATCTATCTGCAGCATTCGATTTAATCAGCCATTCTCTTCTGCTCTCTCGTCTTGAATAATTAGGTATTACTGGTACTGTATTTAGTTCTTTCTTAACAGGCTAAACATTTAACATTTCATTTGGTGCCACTTGTTCATCATGTTTCATGTTTATTAAAATTTGATGCAAACACTTATAAAAATATTTCAAAGCGAATTACAAATTTACTAAAATCGGGATTACAGATAACATTTAGTTGTAATTACAATGACATTTAAGGACAGACTTACAGACTACATGTGGAAAGGGGATTGAACTACAAATATTTTATAGGAAAGTAACAATAAAGGCTCATACACTAGGATAGGGGTAGAAGGATAATCTGTATGCTAAAAGCAAAGTCTGCTGGGACGCTATCGGCAAATATGAAATCTAATTATCGAATGTGTCTCTAAATAGAAAAGTTTTCAAAGAGCTTTTAAATCTGTCTAATGCCGCTTCTTCTCTTAAATATCCTGGAAGTGACTTCCATAACTGTGGTGCAGTTACAGAGAAGATTTTTGTCCATTTTGTGCCAATATACTTAAGAGATGGGATAGAAAGGAGGTATTGATCTGATGAACGTAGAGTTCTTGAAGGAGTGTAAGGAATCAGTAACCTGTCGAGAAATGTTTGAAGATTAACCTGGCGAATCTTAAAAGATAGTAATGCAATTTTATAAGAGATATGATGTGGTATTGATAGCCAATGAGCGTTTTATAATAGAAGTGTCACATGGTTGTACTTTTTTGAGTTGGTTACGATTTTTATTGCAGTATTTTGAATTAGTTGCAATCTTCTTATTTGTTTTTGAGTAATACCTTTTAACAGTGAATTACAATAGTCCAGTTTTGCAATGACAAAGACCTACCGTAATCAAACGTAATTTATAAAAACAGGTTAAAACTGTTTGACTGATGTGTTCTTGATAGATAAGTTTATGGTCTAATATAACCCCAAGATTTTGATGCTTAATACTTTTGTAAAGGGGCATTATCTATCTGGATTGGCGCCAGCAAACTAAGGCCTTCTTTCCAGGGGAAAATAGGGTCTGAGATTTATTAATGTTAAATGCTAACATGTTTTGCCTTAGCCATTGGCTGATATGTTCCATTTTCCTATTTAAATCTAGGAGTTCATTAAGGTTTTCCGTATTAAGGGGATGCATGAGCTGTATATCGTCCGTATAGGCATAGGGGGTAAACCCGATGGACTGTGCCAGCTTAATTAATGGGGCAAGAAAGATGTTAAAAAGAAGCGGTGAAAGGGTGGATCCTTGAGGGATTCTGTAGTTAGAAGGAATAATGTTTGATGTTGAATTATTAAAGTTGACCTTTGCAGAGCGTTCAGAAAAATAAGAGTGTAACCATTGAAGAACTTGATCACTAATGCCAATGTTTGCTAATCTGGAGAGCAGAAGTGAATGATCTATTGTACCATATCAAATGCTGCAGAGAGGTCTAATGAAATTAGGATTTGTGGTGGTCAAGATGGTATGATTGTTGTTGTAAGACCAATGAGAGAGTGTTTGGTGGAATGGTGAGCTCTGAAGCCAGTTTGATTAGGGTGAAGAACATGTATTTTATCGATGAAATCTGAAATCTGATTGCAAACAGTTTTTTCTGTTACCTTTGCGAGAAATAGGAGATTGACAATTGGTCTAAAATTTGAAACCTGATCAGTAGGTCCTGAGTAGTCTTTTATTATGGGTATCAATATTGACTCCTTCCAGGCTTTTGGAATGGAGCTTGCTATTAGACTGTTTGAAATTATTGTATGGATAATTGGACCCAGCGTTGTAAACAGTTGTTTTATCTTGAATGGAGGCATAAGTTCAGAGGCCGAGCCACTTGATTTCATGGTTTGAAGCAACCTTTTCAACTAATTTAGGGAAGGGATATTAAATTTAGAACATTTCGAAACACATTTCATTGGTGGGTCATCTTCCGTCGGGAGTGGTGAACAAGGTTTTATTTTAATAGAATTCCTTATTTTTTCTATCGTCGCTAAAGTAATCTGAAAAGCCCATAAGGGTCTATATTATCGCCCCTTCTATTCAACATATTCTTAAGCTCTTTTGCTTTAAGAATTCAAGAACATCAGATTAAATGTTATATCTATGCCAATGACATTTTACTAGTATTTCCTCAGAATCTGAACAACCCTGATTTAAATTCCATACTAGTTTGTCTGGATATGATTGATAAGCAGATTCTACTAAATAAACTAATTCAAAATCCTCAGAAAACTACAGGGTTATGGATTAATGGTTCTTTAAAATCTCTGACAGTAACCCGTTTTGCGGTCTCAACCTATACAACTTCAAGATTCTATGAAGTATTTAGGAGATCATCTAGTTTCAGCCTTGACATTTCATCCACAGTTGGTTTCAGTAGTTAGATCTTGCTTTTATTCTTTATGGATGATCCATTCAATATGTTCGTATATAGATACTCCTTGCTGCTAATCCCTTGCTTATGCACTAGTTACATCAAAATTGGATTATTGTAATATTATTTACCCAGGACTACCTCAGCTTTCTGTTAAGAAACTGCAGACAGTTCAACACACCTCCATCAGAATCATTACAAATGCACAGAGTATGATCGATCATGTCACACACCTTTGTTTAGAGAATATCATTGGCTTTCAATTAAATATAGGTTGATACACAAAGCATTAACTTTGGCATTTAAAGTACTAAACAATGAGCAGCCTGATTACCTTTCAAAATTGCTGTTCCTTATAAACCATCTCGCACTTTGCGATCAACGACTTTAAACAGATTAGCATTACCACCCATTCATCTAAATAGACTAAAGTCTACATGCAACTCTGCTTTTATTGCATCAGTTCCATATTTATGTAATTCTCTGCCAAATCAATTATGTTATGAGTCTACATACTCAAAATTTAGAGCCTCTTAAAAAACTTATCTAATATGATTTTTCAACCTTACATTTTTTATTTCTGGCAACAAACTACACTGTGACTAAGAGATAATTTTTTTTTTCTCTCTCTTTCTTCTCTTCTCTATTATCTTCTCTATTATCTATCTTCTCTATTAGCATTCTTTTCCTTTCAATTTGTTGAACACTGCACTGATGTTGTAACAAATAGTGGTATATAAATATTAATAAACGTAAACATATTCTAAATAAGGCCTCACCAGAAACTTATACAGAAGTACTAAGACCTCCTTTATCCTGCTGATCATTCCTCTTCTTATGCACCCAAGCACCTTTCTGGCTTTCGCTGTCACCCTCTACCTGTTTGGCCACCTTAAGATCATCAGAAAGGACTGATCCCTGCAGTACTCCCCTGGTAACATCCTTTTCCTCCGAGAGAACTCCATTTACCACCACCCTCTCTCTTCTTCCAAAAGAGAGGTGGGAAAGGGGAAATGTGATAGAGATATTTAAATACCTACATAGCATAAATGCTCATGAGGTGAGTCTCTTTCATTTGAAAGAAAATTCCAGAATGAGAGGGCATAGGATGAAGGCTCAGGTGTAATCTAAGAAATTCTTTTTTACAGAAAGGGTGCTAGATGCATGGAATAGGCTCCCAGTAGAGCTGGTGGAGACAGAAACTGTGTCTGAATTCAAGAAAACATAAGACAAGCATGTGTGATCTCTCAGGGAGAGGAGGAGATAGTGGATGTTGTTGATGGGCAGACTGGATGAGCCATTTGGCCTTTATCTGCCATCATATTTCTATGTTTAACCAGTTTCTAATCCAGTTTGTGACTTTTCAGTCAAGACCAAGGGCACTCAGTGTGTATATCAATTGCCTATGCAGAGCCATGTCAAAGGCATTACTGAAATCTAAGTACTGTACATCAAATCTAGCACTCCCTCTAAATCCAACTGTTTGTTCACCCAGTCAAATAAGTTAATCACATTAGTCTGGCAAGACCTTCTTCTAGCAAAACTATGCTGCCTCGAGTTCTGCAATCCACTTGATTCCAGAAACTCTCTATCCTCGGTTTTAGAAGCATTTCTATTAGTTTACTCACCATTGAGGTAAGACTAACTGACCTGTAGTTCTAAACCTCCTCCTTGCTTCCATGTTTGTGGAGAGAGGCCATATCCATCCTTCTCCAGTCGTCCGTGAGAATTCCCAACTCTAAGGAAGTATTGAAAAGGTCAGCAAGTGGAGCTGCCAGAATCTCTCTATGTTCCTTCAGTATCCTTGGATGTATGCCATCTGGCATATGACATTTTGTTCATCCTCTTTACAAATTTCTTTATTTAAACCTTTCAAATATGTAATAGAATAAATCATCCAGGTACAAGTTACATATGATGTCATAGCAAAGGAAACATCTTATTTGCTAATCAAGCATACTTATTGTTCTAGTGGTTACTATGACTCCCTTTTACAAAACTGCGCTAGTTAGTATTGCGTGGCATATGCTCTGACACACTATGGGTGTCAGAGCATTTATCGCATCGGTCTGCACTATCAGGCTTCGTAAAAGAGTCCCTAAGTTAAGATGTTTTCAATAAAATATTATTACATTATTTTTACATTGTAGGGTCCAGCTGGTGCACAAGGATCAAAAGGTGACCGTGGTAACCCAGGGCCTGCAGTAAGTAATTATATAGTATCTATTTATTCTAGCAAATTTTCAATTTGTTGTGCTGGCAAATCAAAGAAGGGTGAAAGAAGTAGGCTAGTATTTCATTGTTTTCTTTTGAAGGTACACCTATCTGATTAGGTTTATAGGATTAACACAGTGAATACACATGACATAGATTTTCATGAACTGGATTTCCAATTTAAACATATTCTTGATATCCTCACAACCAGACCAGTTAAGTGTAGCTCCAGGAGAGAAATGGAAATGCAAGCTAAAATCCAGGGAAGCCATAGTTCAAAACATGTTATTCTCTGCATTTTATTGCCGTACAAAACAAAATTATAGGAGTGTGCATCCCAACAATTATCATTTTGTTTAGTTTCCTGTGTTATTTTATTTTATATATCTTTATTCATTTTAAAACCATAAATAAGTGCAAAATATAATATGATAATATTACAATATAAAATCACTTAAATACAATTGTAATCTTTGACACATAGATATATCACACACACCCCATAAATATATTCAAAAAGTATATTCAATATTAAGAAATTTAAAAAAAAGAAATCCAAACCTCCCTCCCACCCACCCACCCTGGGCATGCATGATCAAAAGGCAAAATCAACCATTATTCATTGCAAAATTATGTCAATGGCTCTCAAATCCTCAGAAACTTCTTATAATGTCCCTGATGTATAGCCATAGTACGTTCCATTTTAAAAATGTTGTTTTGTTGTAGGGGCAATAATGTTAATAGTATGCACTCTTCAGAAAGAATAGGCACTGTTGGGAAAGTGTGCAGTGTTCATGGAGAGCCTGCACAACACAGTGGTGGTGGCTAAAAACAATATGAAATAGCATGGAAAATTTGCAGAGTGTACACTATTATTGGAAAATAAAAAATAAAATGTGACATGCTTTTTTTTTCCTGCTTGTTGTCATTTGTTACTGACATACGCCGGGCCGCTGAAAAGTTCTCAGCCCAACCAAGAAGAGAATGATGTGGTGCCATGAAACTTACAAGTTATTCCACAGTTTTCTTGACACGTTTCATTTCAGTGAGACAAATACATCTAGTAAATGGACACAAGTATAGGGAAACTAAACCATTGTGACATCACCAATGAGACTGGCTCTTAGGCATTGGTGGAATGAGGCATTATGACATCACATTACAAGGAGTAGCTGAAAAGTTCTCAGCCCATCCAAGAAGAGAATGATGTGGAGCCATGAAACTTACAAATTATTCCACACTTTCCTTGATGCTTTTTTGTTTCATTTCATATCAAGAAAAGTATGGAATAACTTGTAAGTTTCATGGCTCCACATCATTCTCTTCTTGGTTGGGCCAGGAACTTTTCAGTGGCCCATCGTACAATGACATGGGATATGCTGTTGACCTCTCCCATCTTGTTGCAAAAGAAAGCCCATCCCTAGTGTGTATACTTCAGATAATTTTATAAGAACCTAACCGAGCATGTAAAACACTGTTCTACATGCTCAAGTCCCTTAAACAAGTCCCTTAAAAAAGTCCCATATTTCAAGTGAATCCTAGAAAAACAGGCATCTGAAATAAGTGGCAGAAAACATATATACATTTAGGTACAGCCACTTACACTAGCCCTATAGAAGGTAAAAATGCCCACACATAAGTGTATGTTAGAATGAGTATTATACAATTTACTCATGGTACACCCATGCTCCACTCAAACTACCCATGCACGTGCCCAGTGGCAAAATACATCAAGACACTAGTGCATACATGTGTATTACTTGCACAAGTAGTCTATAATAATCATCATTTTTAGTTCAGATGTTGTATACATCTTACATACTATCCCGTTTCTGAGATTTTGTTACAAGGAAATGAAATGGTTGAGGTTATCATTTTTTGATGTTAGGTATACCTTTTTTAACCAGACCAGCTGGAAAGGGTATTGATAAATAGTGAAGTTAAGTAATGGTATTTCAATTGGATATCACCTTATGATTAGTCCAGGTGTAATGGTACTGTTTTATTATTTGAAGTGTGAATTTCCAGTTTGGTTTTCTTAGCTATTATTCTCCCATTGATGTGGACTTGTTTATTTTTCTTTTGCTTATAGCGCTGTATATGATTAAAATTTCAATTTAAAAGGAAAGGAAATGGTTGAGGTTATCATTCTCTGTTATCTATTCTTTCAATTGATAAGTTAACCAACTGTTTTTACACCATAGGGAGGAGCTGGATTCCCTGGTGCTCGTGGCTTGCCTGGTCCACCTGGGAGTAATGTAAGTTTATTAATCACTTTACAACTACAGAAAGTTACAAATCAAGGGGCCAATTTATTATACTGTGGTAGAATTTTTTTATTTGGAGCAAAACTTAACATACAGTAACTGCAAAGGCAGTGTAGTAACTATTTTGGGATGTCCAGCATTCTCCCTGAAATTTCCACACAGGAAAGTTCCCTACCACATGTTCCTCTTAAGCTAATGGAAACTCTTGAGGTAGCATTAATTGTGCCCATTTGACAGTTGTCATGCACCAACTGTGATATGTAGTTCAGACTCAATCTCCACCTGTGCTCTTTCCACTCCTTGACCTATCCTACACTAAACAGCAGTGGCATAGTAAAGGGGAGAGGGAGCCGTCCACCCCAGGCGCTATCTTCGTGAAGGCACAGGCAACTGTCCCCCTCTCCACCCTCCCATTCCTTCCTCACCCCACGCTGCGGCATGAGCATGCCGCTTCTCTTCCCCATACCTCTGTAATGTTCCCAGTGTGAGCAGCAACCCCCAAACCTGCTGTCGCGCCTGCGTCAGCTCTTCCTCTGTTGTCACTTCCTGGACCCTGCCTAGGAGGTGACATCAGAAGAAGATCCGACGTTGACATGACAGTAGGTTGGGGGTAGCTGCTCGTGCCAGGAATGTTACAGAGGTACGGGATAGGGAAGCGGCGCATGCATAGCTGGAGAGGGCAGGGAAGGAGCATGTGGGGGGGTGAAGAAGAGGGCAGAGGAGGGGTTTCACTGCCCCTGGCGCTTCTCACCCTCGCTATGCCACTGATAGACAGTTACCTATGTTCCTTCTAAGCGAATTGCATTAACAATTGCTCATGCGTTCTAGGAGGGTCGCTCAAAAGATTTCACATGGTTACTCACAAAATACTTGCAAATCTGGAAAATTGTTGATTTTTAGAACCTGTTGCGCATACAAAAAAACTTGTAGAACTTGTTGCTCATAAGAAAAGAAAATTGTGCACAACTGGCTATTCCAGAGGGAGCATTGGCATAGAGAATGACACGGTGACAAAATTCATCACCGTCCCCATCCCCGCTGATAACCGCGGGAAACAATCCTGTGTCATTCTTATGTGTCTATCTCAACCTCAGTCCTTCTACATCAACATTCTTCAATGCAAAGCTTAAGGGTCTGTGGTTGGGCCCATTTATACTCTTGATTCTTCCCTCTCTCCTTGAATGATGACATCGAGATGGTTTCCCGCGGTTATCCACGGGGACAGGAACGGTGATGAATTTTGTCACCGTGTCATTCTCTACATTGGCAGTTAGTACAGGATATTTATCACACTGGTTGTTGTAGTGAATGGTAGCCGTCAGGGCAGGCCTGTGCTTGCAGTTAGTGTATGCCAACCCTGCTTAGTGGACAGGTAAATTTGTCCCTGCAATCATTAGATTATTTGAGAGGTTAATATTGAAAGTCTGGACTAAATCCAGCCCATGGTTTTCAGGGACTTAAAAAAATGTTATTTTTAGGGAACTTTCTTGACATTTTACCAGATAAGCACAAATCTAAAAAGAACACAAAAAAATTGGTCATCAATTGGCTTTTAACCGTGTTTTATTTGTTCTTTTTTAACCTTTGTTTACATTTTCTGCAGGGTAATGCAGGTCCACCTGGTCCTTCAGGAGGTCCAGGCAAGGATGGTGCCCCTGGCCCAGCTGGCCATGCTGGTGCACAAGGCAACCCTGGAGGCGTTGGTCCAAAGGGTGAACCAGGTCCATCAGGTCAAAGTGGTTCACCAGGTCAACGAGGAGAAGCGGTTAGTAGAAGACATTTTATTTAAACTATTAATAAAACAACATATGTAGGATTATTTCCTTCCACGATCCCCCTTCTACCAGGGCAAACATTTTAACAAGTGCTAATAAACTTAAGGTGCTTTAGTTTGTGGATTAGCGTGTATGCACTACAATACTAGCATAAAATCTGTATCGACAAGCCTAAATTTAGGTATGAGCACTTACGCCAGCTCATACCCAACTATAGTAGTTAGTTGCATAAATGTATGTATTTCTGTAACCCATTCTGGGCTTCTTGGGAGGATGGGCTAAATAACCAAATAAATAAATACATTCTATATCTTGAATGCACAAGCCTTGGCCATATCCCTGACCCAGTGGCATAGTAACAGGGTGGGGGGGGACGATCTGACCAGGGCGCCATCTTGGTGGGGATGCTAGCAACCCTCCCCCACTCCTTCTCACTCTCCCCTCCCCCCCCCCCCACACACACACTATACCTGCAGCTCTTCACTGCCACAAGCAGCAACTTCAACATGCTGCTCATACCCACGTTGGCAGTCCCTCCGAAGTTACTTTCAGATCCCATGCCTAGTAAGTGACGTTAAGACGGAGAGCCAACGTGGGTGTGGGCAGCAAGTTGAAGTTTCTGCTTGCAGCGAAGAGCTACAGGTAGGGGGAAAGGGAAGGAGCGGGGGGAGTGGACATGAGGGCAGGGGAGGAGCACCACCGCCCCGGGTGCTTCTCACCCTTGCTACGCCACTGCCCTGACCCACTCATGTCCTTCCTCAGTCAATGCCCCCATTGCAAACACATGTTATAGAATATCAACTAAGTTCGGTTTTGCAACTAACTGTTAATTGTTGCCATTACCACTAATTAGCACTACTTAGGGGGGGAATTTATCAAGCAGTGTTAGGGTTTAATGCACCTTAATGCATGTTAAGGGAATTAGCGCACATTAAACACTGACAAATTCTATATTCTTTATTGAAAGCTTCTATACCGCTACTAATGATAGAGAAATCAATTTAGAGCAGTTCATATGAGCTTCTGTAAAGGTATTACAATACCAAGATAGCGTTTTCTGGGAAGCTTTTCATTACTGACATAATTAAACCATAAATACATGAGCTTCTGTAAAGATGTTACAGTACAGAGTTAGCGTTTTCTGAGATGGTTATCAATACAGACATAACTAAACCATATTCAATCATCCTACTATATTTGAAAGTCTGCCAAAAGGTAGGCACCAATATCAGTGCCTAACGTAATTGGTCAATAGGCTTAATTGAAACTGATATTGACACTTAACACATCATAATTGGTTTTAACTGGACGTAATTGAAAGTTAAGCACCTGACTCAAAAGCCATGATTCAGTATAAAGTAGGCACCTAGTCCAAAGCACCTTCACTAAAAATGAGTGTGATTAGGCACCTCTTTGTAAATTAGGCGCCATTAGGTACCTGACTTAGGTGCAGGTATTTAGGCAAAGAAAGCCTGTCATGAATAGGATGCAATTAAAGTTAGAATGCCTAAGCAAGTTTGATTCTATAATAGACATCTCACTTTTATAGAATCATGCTTACCGCCATACAAATCAGCACCAATATCAGTGCCTAACTTTAGACGGACTGTATAGAATTTGCCAGTAAAATCTTATAGGTATAAAATGGGATTTAGAATTTAGCACAGGCTAATTCCTTTAACTTGTATTGAAGATGCATTAACAACTTTTCAGTTACGTTTTCCCTGTAAATGCTGTGTTACCCATCAGAACATTAGATATATATTTTATGAACCTGATCAGTTGAAATTTTTCCTTGAGGGTAAGGCAGCTGGTTAAGCTCCAATTCCCTCCATGCCTTTTCAATTAACCAGGATGATAATTTAATTTAATCCAACTGTTTGATCTCCTAATATGAATGAACATTTCTTGAACACCAACTTCCCTTGGAGGTGAAGGACTTTCTCTCCCCAGTTTGTGGACTGTGAACTTAGTTAATTTTGTGAATTTACAATTGATATGTTTTGTTTCTTTTTTAAATGTTTATTTCTATTATATTGTTGTTTAACAATTTGTAAAACTTATAAACAAATAAAATAAAAAAAAAAAGAAGATGCATTAAGCCTTAACGCTGCTTAATGAATTCCCTTCTAAATGCCAATTATTGCTAGTTAGCATCTTTTTTTCAGCTCATTGTTAGATTAAGTTACATGCAGCACTGGCAGAGTGTGGGCAGCTCTACTAGCTAGTCACAACATTGGAGGGAGTCACAAAAACATGCCATGTCTCCCTTATGAATTTGCTGTGGTGCACCAAGGTGCCATAGCACACAGTTTGGGAACCACTGAGCTAAGCCGCTAAATTGAGAAGGCTGCCCTACATTAAACCACTCATCTAAAGTATAGCAGCTGAGTATAGAAATAATTATATAAAGGATTTTTCATGTGTCTATGCCAGTGTATGCACATAAAATGTTAATAAAATTACTCTAATGCCCTTATTTAAAAGGATCCCCACATGTAAATAGCAACTTTTATATGTGTAGATTGTCTGCATGTGCAATTAGTGATTTAGAAAATTGCTATTTACACATGGCACGGGGAAAAGGTAGAAGCATGGAACTATGGGCTCCTTTTACTAAGCTGCATTAGCATTTTTAGCGCATGCAGCATTTTAGCATGCGCTAAACCCGCGCTACATGGCTAGAATTAATGCCAACTCAATGCTGGCGTTAAGGTCTAGCGCGTGCTATTCCACATGTTAAGGCTCTAATGTGGCTTAGTAAAAAGAGCCCTATATGTTTAACACGAAAGTCCAGCAGTCCTGAAGAAGTGGTCTCCCCTTGAAACGTTAACTGTAACGAGTAGGACCAGTGTCCCATCATAGTTTTTGTTTGTGCATGTTTACCTTTTGAGTGCAATATTTGCCCAATAAATGAAAGTTTTTTTGTGCCGATGATGTTGGTGTTATGGTAGAGCCTAAATATATATATAGCTCACCTGAGACCTGACGCTTTTTCTTTCATTATAATTGAGTTTGTGGCACTCGGGGTTTATGTTGCAGTGGAGACAGGTGTGCTTGTTTGACATTTTGATAATCTAAACCATTCATAGATTGAAAGGAGGTATAATTAGGGTTCCAGAGAGAGTTATTTGGGTTGGCCTAACATATTGATATGTATTCTTCATTTTACATGTCAATATTAAAAATTCTAGATGTCATCATTTACATTTGTCCTGAAGCAGGCATAAATGCCTTCTTGAAATAGTAGGTTTAGAAGCCAAGACAGGCCACCTAGTCATCCCACAGCATAAGATCCCTTCCCTTGATTACCCCTCAGCTTGAGATCCTCTTTTCAACCCCTCCCTGCAGCATCAAGTCCCCATCTGATCATCTCCAAGCATCTGATCTTCCTCCTCAACATCAATCTTCCTGCCCCATCAGAGTTCGTTGTAGTCTAGTTGGCTGCCAAATAAGGATTTTATGTAAATTGACTTAATTTAAAGCTAAGAGCTTCATTCATCAAGGATTTTTTTTTTTCCACAGACATAGAATGGGGAAAAAAAGCCTTAGTAATTCAGACCTTAAACAATGTTCCTGTCTGATATATATTTTCTAAATGTTATCTGTTTTATTAGGGTGCTCCAGGTCCCTCAGGCATTTTAGGCCCTCCTGGTTCACGTGGTGTGGTTGGACTTCCAGGTTTATCAGGACGACCAGGTACCGCTGGCCTTCCTGGTCCAAAGGTAGGTGTTTCTAGGTTTATTAAAAGCAGTTTCCTTAGCACCCTGATACTGTTTGATAATTATTTTAAATTGATGCTATATTAGAAGTAATAAGTTATGGGACTCATTTTCAAAGCAGTTAGTCATATGAAGTACCTAAGTATCTAAGAGCTTTGAAAATGAGCCTCTATGTTAACCCTAATGTAGCTTGATACTCTGTTCCCATGTCCAAGAAAAATAAATGTCAGTAAAACATGAAGTTTGCAGAATTAATGAACTTCAATTTACTTCGATAAAAATCAGGATGCACATAGGGAAAATAGTCCCAGCTACAGGTACACAATGCTGGGTTTGAGTTAGGAGTTATCCCTCAAGGAAAAGTTCTGGGGTCACAGCAAAAAACACTGCAATTTTCAATCAGTGTGCTTCAGTTCCCAAAAAAGTAAATCAAATGTTAGGGAATATTCAAAATGTCACAGAGTACAAACTTGAGAACTCTGTTATGCCTCTATAAAGGTCCTTAGTATAGTTCTGGTTGCCCCATTTCATATAGAATATACCAGAACCAAAAAAATTCAGAGAAGTGCAACAAAAAATGATAAAGGACATGGAATATAGAACAGTTATATGGGATCTCCCGTATGAAGAAAGACTAAAGAAATTGCGACTGTACTCACTCGAGGAAAGAAGAGAACGGGGAGATATGATTGAAACGTATAAATACATCACGGGACGCATCGAGTCAGAAGATGATATCTTCTGGCTCATGGGACCCTCGACCACCAGAGGGCATCCGCTGAAAATCAGGGGAGGGAAGTTTCATGGCGATTCCAGGAAGTACTTCTTCACTGAAAGAGTGGTGGATCATTGGAACAGACTCCCACTCCAGGTGATAAAGGCCAGCAGCGTGACGGATTTTAAGAAAAAATGGGATACTCTTGTGGGATCTTTAAGGGAGTAAATTCAGGGGGGGGGGATACTTGGAATGGGCAGACTTGGTGGACTATAGCCCTTTTCTGCCACTTTTTTCTATGTTTCTAACCTTTCAAACAACTCTAAACAAGAGGATGCTTCTCGAAACTAGAAGACTGAAAAAAGTACTTTTACATGCAATGCTTAATTAAACTGAGAATCTGTTGCTAGAGGCTGTGGTCTAGGTGACTAGCATACAAGGTTAAAAAGAGAAGTTTGGGCAAGTTCCTGGAAGAAAAGCCCATGAAAATAATTAGCCATTGCTGATCTCTTGAAATGAGCTATGGGAAATTTGGTTTAGTTTATGGGATCTTTGGGCACTTGTGACCGAGGCTGGTCATTGTTGGAATGAATGCTGAGCTCGATGGACCTTGGGCTAGACAAAAGGCTCCTTTTACTAAGCCGTATTAGGGCCTTAACGCGCGGAATAGCGCACGCTAAATTACTCGGCGCACTGGCATTAGTTCTAGCCACGTAGCACGGGTTTAGCGTGCGCTAAAAACACTAACGCAGCTTAGTAAAAGGAGCCCAAAGTATGGCTTTTCTTATTTTCCAAGTGAAAGCTGAAAAGTGATTGATCTATATTTTATCTAAAAATAGTATAGAAATCACATATTTTGCTTGTATTAGAGTCATTTTGAAATAACGAGTAAAGAAAAGTAAGAGGAAAAAAATCATTTATATTGTTTTCTATACCATTGTATTCTGCAACTATAATAGTTAATATTCAGAAAGAAAAACCCAAACAACTCAAATCTTGTAGTTTGCAAAAGCTTTGAAAAAAGTGACTGTTGACTGTCCTATTATGTTAACTGTATTTTTCAGGTATTAGTGATATCTAATCAGTGGTTTTCAATTAAAATACAATAGCTGTTTAGGGTCATTGAGAATACCACCATGTTGATACTACCAGTCATATCATTTTTTTATTTCTATGTAGGGTGAGGATGGCAAGCCCGGTACCAATGGTGGTAGTGGAGAACGTGGTCCTGCTGGTACATCAGGTGCTCCTGGTTTAAATGGTTCACCTGGAGAAGCTGGAAGAGATGTAAATAATTGATTTTTTTTTTCCAGTATACTGCTTAAAGAGAAACATTGAATTTATTATGCTTATCTCTGAGTAGATTTATTTGAGACAGACAGAGATGTCCTCAGACCATATTTAGGATCATTTTAAAATATCAGTTGTGATAGAGGCTTTAGACAGTATCAAAAGTATAAGGCTGGAGTTCCCAAACCAGTCCATAATCACAAAAAATCTGCATGATAGAGATCTGTCTACCAAGGAGGCAGTGCGTGCAAATCAATCTCATGAATATTCATTGTAGAAAATCTGATTGACTGGAGGTCCCACAGGAAATCACTGCATTAAGGCAAAAGGTTTTGTCCATTGTGAGTGAGATACAGTAGTAGAATTTTCACATGCTACTGTAAACAGAAAGGAAAATATGACTAAGGATATACACATAAAGCAGTCTGAATTATTTTACATTCCCTTCAGACAAAAGTGTGCATTTTCCCACTTTTATGAAATTACTAGTAAGGGCAGTATACATCAAAGTGCATTAATGTTAATAAGTACTAACAGGCATTAATAGCAAGCTTTTATTTAAAAAATTTCCATATATAAAACATAGATTTAAATGCAGTAAAGACTTCTTATTATATTTGGTCGTGTGACATGCATGAGAGGCTGCTGAAAAGTTCTCAGCCCAACCAACAAAGCTTGGGCAGCCATCGAGGGCTATACACTTAGTCCAGTGATTTTTCCACTTTTTTCATTCTGTCGGAAAAATATGGAAAAAGTAGGAACCGCAGCCGCAGCTTTGTAAAGAGAAGTGTGGCTGAGAGGAGGGAGTTAGCCAGAACAGGTAAACACCCGTAGGAGGGAGGCACAAATTTGGGACACAGACTAGAAGAAGGGAAGGACAAAGAGGGGTGCGTTGAGACATGAGAGAGAGGAGGCGTGTTGGGACACAGAAGAAAGGGAGGGAGCACAAACTTTGAACAAAGGATGGAAAGAAGGAAGAAGGGGACATGAACTTGGGGCACAGAATGGAGGAAGTGAGGGAAAGATATGCTGAGGTGGGGGAAGGAATTGAAAAGGAGAATTGTTGGGTATGGGTGTCTGAGTAAGAGGGAAAGAGAGATGGTACACATGGGGAAATGGAGAAAAAGGAGAATTGTAGGACATAGGGAGGGAGAGAGAATTATTGAACATGGTGGTGGGAGAGACGAGAGGTACAGATGCATGGGGAAGAGAGAGATGAGAACAATGGGATAGATAAAAAGGGATGCAAGAGGTGGCCTCAAGGAGATGTAGAAGGTGGGAAGAATGCTAGGATCAGACTTTGTGAGGGAAAAAAAGTTGCTCAGAGAGAAGGCTTCCGGGTTAGCCACGGGCAGTGTGGTGGGAGGAAGGAAGGAATGTTGGACATGGTGGTGGAAGCAATGGAGGGAGAGATGTGGCATGGTGTTAGAGAGAGGTGATACAAGGAGAATTGTTGGGTATGGGGCTGTTGGGAAGGGGTGAAAGATGCTGCACATGGTTCGGATGATGAGAGAGGGGGAAATGTTGGATGTAGCAGTACAGGTGGTGGGAAAGATGCACCCTGAGAGGGGGGGAAAAGTGTGCTTTTTGTAGTTTAATTTTGTGGTTACCATAATGTATTAGTAAGATTATATTTTGTGTACACTATGGTGAGAAACGAAAGTAAGTGTAAATCTATCTTTTATTTCTAGCTGCAGTACTTTATTTTGAGGACTGTTTCTTTAATGTAATAATTAGATTATATATTATGCACTTTATTGATTATGCGCTTGAGTCCCCCCTCCCCACCCTCCGGTCTGTGTAAAAATGATCTTGCATGAAACCAGTCCCTGGTGCAAGAAAGTTTGGGGACCGCTGCTCTAGTACACTGGTTGTTAAATCCTAAAGAAGACCCATGTTAAAAATTCTAGTGTAATTCCTGTAAGTATAGATTTTAGCACCTAATCCCCTTTTTTCAGTATCTGTACATTTATATTGGTAAACACTTAAATGACAAAATTAGTCAGAGAATATGTGATAAAGTTCTCCTGAATGAAAATTGTGAAACAGTTAAAAGAAAAAACTAATTAAGTTGAAAAATATGCTGCTGTAACTTTTTTGGAAGCAAAATATATTTGGTAATAATATTTTCTAGATAAAGACATAGATGAATAGATAGTGGAGACAGAGAAAAATTTATTGGAGTACACAGTGTGTAGAAATAGAGATATCCAAAGATATTTTGCCAAGGATATTTTGTTTTTGTTTTTTTCAGGGAAACCCTGGCACTGATGGTCAACCTGGCCGTGATGGATCTTCTGGTCCTAAGGTATGAATATTCACTTTATTGTTCAGATTTTACATAAATATTTTGATTGAATGGATCCATATAATCTTCTGAATGGTGTTTTTTCATAGGGTGATCGTGGTGAAAATGGTGCTCCCGGTGCTTCAGGAGCTCCAGGTCACCCTGGATCCCCAGGTCCTGTTGGCCCAGCTGGAAAATCAGGTGACAGGGGAGAAAGTGTAAGTATTAAATAATAATAATAATAACTTTATTCTTATATACCGCCAACAATCTTGCGACTTCTAGGCGGTTTACAATGAAGAGAAATTGCACAGACATCGAATTACAGAGTGTAGCAGTGAATATCTGATAGTAACAACAATAAAAATAATAACAACAGTTTATATACTGCAGGACCGTGAAGTTCCATGCGGTTTACAATGAATTAGAAAAATTCCATAAATTGAAAGGAACATTCATAGTTAGAGATTAGAGGTTAACAGTTTACAAGATCTAATTTGGGGAGGGATTGCGATGGGGGCTATTGTCCTGATTCGTCACCTAGGTATTTCGAGAACAGGTATGTTTTTAGGTGTTTCCTAAATTCAATGGTAGGCAGCCCCCCCCCCCCCCCAGGCAGGTCTAGCAGGGTAGGCAGCTCCCCCCCGGGAACTTTTTTTTAATCCAGGCAGTCCAGCGTGCTCTCCACACTCCTGCCTCACTGAACGGCTGCTGATCTGTTCCGGCAACAGTAGAGTGATGCACAAGGCAGGCATGAGCTTTACGCATGCCTGCCTGGTCCTGCACTACTCTCTGAATGGCTGCCATCAGTTCTTGCTCCATAAATATCATTGCTCCATAAATATCATTGTTAAATTTTAACATGCAGTATTCAAAATTGAATATCTTTCATAACAAACCAAATTCTTAAGAATAAGCATCATGTTTCATGTTTATTAATGATGGTGTCTAGGTGATGTACATTAAAATATAGGAACATAAAAAACATAAACATATGAAACAAGTTATATGGACCAAGACAGACTCACAATTGCACAAGAGGGAACAGGGTAGAACTACAATAAATTTAAGAAAGTAAACATAAACCGGTTAAAACAAAAGGGAGTGAGGAAAAGTGGGGGGTTTGTTCTTACTCATGGCTCTGGTTTACTAAATTAAAAAGTCGAGGAGTTATAAAAAATCAAAAGCGTCTTTGAAGAGGAAACATTTTAATGCCCCTTTAAATTTATCTAAGTTTTTTTCCTCCCTGAGGTGAGAGGGTAAAGAATTCCAAATAAGAGGTGCTCACAGAGAATATTGTCTTACAGCAAGTATTAATAGTCTTTAACAAGGGAACAAATAATAAATGTTGGGTAGTAGACTTGAATGATCAGGGGGGGATGAGAAATTTGTCTATAAAGGCAGGAGCTTTAGTAGTTTGGGTTTTGAAGGTTTACACAAATTAAACTGTGTAGCACTATTACAGTGAGAACCACCAACAAAACAAACCGTGGCCGAAACAAAATGTGCTTGACCTTCCTTTATTACTTCAATCAATGAAAAGAAAAATGTCCACATCAACCGTATTAAAAACTAACAGACCCGACACGGGTCGTGTTTCAGCTAACAAAGCCTTTCTCAAGGGTCCTAGAGTATGAAATAAGACAAAACAAAAACCAAAATAAAAAATAATCGAAGAAAAAACGTGAACAAGGGACCTACACATATGTGTTTTGAACATAGCTGCGAATGTGCCATAACATGTGTGGCCACATCCGTTAGTGAATTGGTGATATATTTATAAGGGCCTGTGAATATAAAGTGAAATGTGCGTTGTGAAATGTGTATATCTGTGTTATTGATGATGGTGAACCCACGTGTTCATAGAGTGTGGTGTGAATTCTAATTGAGAATGCTCCCTAGAGGAAAAGACTGATCCAAAGGCAATATGCCATGCAAGGGAAGGGAAAAAGGGGGAAAAAAACTGATTGACATACCAGTCGTTAATTAATACGCTAGTGTTGTGGAAATAATTTCCAAATCACAAATGCCTTGAAAAAGGAGAAAAGGAGAAAAAGAAGAACTACGGTAACTTAACCTAAAACAAAACTAATTTTGTAAACAAAAGATGAACAATAGATAAATCATAAATGGATCCAATGGCTCTATAACAGTGTGATATAACAAAAGTATAAAAAAGCTGATGGTTACCTATCAATTAAATACAATATATAGAACCACCAAAATAAACCATGATAGAGTGATAGATTTTCACTCATTTAGGGTTCTTTCAAAGAGAAAGACATTTCTTTTCTCTTACTCACATTCACATCATTGGCTTGAACCCATCCTGCCTACCTTCTTTCTAACATTAAGTATAAATTTTATTTACATTAAAACTGCTATTTAATACTAAAGGGACTGCATAATTAATTCATATTAAAGACTATTTAGACCTCACAGTTCATTTCAAAGACTCTGGACCGACAGAAAGTGCACTAGTGCAAAAGTGTACTAGTGCTTTAAAGTGCCATTTCATAAAGTAATAAGGCAGTGTCTGTGGGGAGCCTACAAACTGTAATAAGGACTGAGAGTAGCAAGCGACGGTCCTGGTTCTTAAAGAGCATAAGAATAAAGCTAAGTACATTAAGCTCTATGAGGTTTAAAAGTTTACAGCACATATGCTGTTTTTGAAATGGCACTTTATGAAATGGCATTTTAAAGCACTAGTATACTTTTGCACTAGTGCATTTTCTGTCAGTCCAGAGTCTCTGAAATGAACTGGGAGGTCTAAATAGTCTTTAGTATGAATGAATTATGCAGTCCCTTTAGTATTAAATAGCAGTTTTAATGTAAATAAAATTTATACTGAATGTTAGAAAGAAGGTAGGCAGGATGGGTTCAAGCCAGTGATGTGAATGTCTTTCTCTTTGAAAGAACCCTGAATGGGTGAAAATCTAACATTCAATATTCTGAGGCTTGTTCCGGTCTATAAGTGGAGAAAAAAAGAGAAAATAAATTATCTCCAATGTCATTTTGGTTTATTTTGGTGGTTCTAAATATCGTCCATAACAATGTGAACTACACCAACCCTCTAATTCTATATATGGCTTTTTGAGTTGTGCATGCATATGTAGCCTTTGCCCAATTTGTGTACACAACTTAATTGGAAAACAAGCCAATTAGCACTATGTAAATGAGCAAAAAATGCCACATTCTAATGAAATATATTTACAGAGTAAGAAATGCATTTATGTAGGATACTCTCCAGCTGTCATTCACAACACAATTTGGTGATAAAACTCTTCATTTAAAAAAAAAAATCATCTCTGTAGAAAGAAAGAGCAAAAACAATTGTGAGACTTTTGCGAAGACGCGTTAGCGCAGGGGTGTCCAATGTCGGTCCTCGAGGGCCGCAATCCAGTCGGGTTTTCAGGATTTCCCCAATGAATATGCATTGAAAGCAGTGCATGCAAATAGATCTCATGCATATTCATTGGGGAAATCCTGAAAACCCGACTGGACTGCGGCCCTCGAGGACCGACATTGGACACCCCTGCGTTAGCGGTTTAACGCACGTAATAGCGCGCTCTAATTTGCCAGCCGCGCTAGCCGCCACCGCCTCCTCTTGAGCAGGCGGTAGTTTTTCGGCTAGCGCAGGGGTTAGCGCGTGCTAAAAAGTTGCATGCAATAAAGCCGTTAACGCGGCATCGTAAAAGGCGCCCTGAATGAAATTACCTTTATTTAATGCATTTGGGTATTTCAGCAGCTTTGATATGCTATTTTGAAAACACTGCCAGTTTAGAAGGTTTTCTTTCAGTATGAATGATTGATTCATTTTCACTTTTTCTACAGGGTCCTGCTGGTTCTCCTGGTCCTGCAGGTGCAGCCGGTTCTCGTGGCGCTCCTGTAAGTTACTCTTTGACATATTGTCAACATTAACTCTCGCTCACAGTTCTCTATCCTTCGCTTTTATCTTACATGGCTTTCTCTTCATGTTTATAGGGTCTTCAGGGTGCTCGTGGTGACAAAGGTGAAACTGGTGAACGTGGTACAAATGGAATGAAAGGTCATCGTGGTTTCCCTGGTACCCCAGGTGCACCAGGCTCTGTCGTAAGTATTCAAAATTTAGCGGACCAAGCTGTTTAGTAATATTAGAGAGACCTGCATTAAAGAGACCTGAAACTAAATGGTGCTGCTTATTTCACCTCTTTCTTGTTTCCTTTTAGTAATTTTGGGTGCAATATGGCTATTTATTACTTTCTATAAATTTATTTTCTTACCAGAAAAAGATTACCCAAGGCAGCCTACATAGAAACATAGAAATAGACGGCAGATAAGGGCCAAAGCCCATCAAGTCTGCCCACTCCAGTGACCCTCCCTATCTATCTTTGCGGAAAGATCCCACATGTCTATCCCATCTGGCCTTAAAATCTGGCACACTGCTGGCCTCAATAACCTGAAGTGGAAGACTATTCCAGCGATCAACCACCCTTTCAGTGAAGAAGAACTTCCTAGTGTCACTGTGCAGTTTCCCGCCCCTGATTTTCCACGAATGCCCCCTTGTTGCCGCGGGACCCTTGAAGAAGAAGATGTCTTCTTCCACCTCGATGCGGCCCGTGAGATACTTGAATGTCTCGATCATATCTCCTCTCTCTCGATGTTCCTCGAGTGAGTAGAGCTGCAAAATTCATATGAATAAAAGCTATCTACAATAGCATTTTGACAACATGCAGAAAAAGAAAGAAATTCTATACATAGCAAATAGAAATCTTGCGAAACTCAAATAATTAAAAAAACACAAAAATAATTTTAAAAATAGTCAAACCAAACTTGATATATGCCTTTCAAATTTATGTCATGCTTCCAATCTAATCCTGAACCTTACTCTATCCCATCTGGCCTTAAAATCTGGCACACTGCTGGCCTCAATAACCTGAAGTGGAAGACTATTCCAGCGATCAACCACCCTTTCAGTGAAGAAGAACTTCCTAGTGTCACTGTGCAGTTTCCCGCCCCTGATTTTCCACGAATGCCCCCTTGTTGCCGCGGGACCCTTGAAGAAGAAGATGTCTTCTTCCACCTCGATGCGGCCCGTGAGATACTTGAATGTCTCGATCATATCTCCTCTCTCTCGATGTGAGTAGAGCTGCAAAATTCATATGAATAAAAGCTATCTACAATAGCATTTTGACAACATGCAGAAAAAGAAAGAAATTCTATACATAGCAAATAGAAATCTTGCGAAACTCAAATAATTAAAAAAACACAAAAATAATTTTAAAAATAGTCAAACCAAACTTGATATATGCCTTTCAAATTTATGTCATGCTTCCAATCTAATCCTGAACCTTACTCTGCACATGAAAAATGGTAGCTATCACTGCCTACCACTGTAAAACCAACATCACAATCATCTTAAATTTAGATAGTCAATTAGACTAGAAGATCAAACTCTATCTGGTTACCATAGGCAGCCCTTGCCCTCTAATATTCCTCATAACCTGGTCCACATTTAATAAGCTATCCACTTATTTTAATGCGCTGTCGCTCAAATACTTTATGCACTGTCATAAGATAATAGTGGAGACTAACGGGGATCTCAAGTGCTCACAGCCAGAGATTTGGTACGTTTTTCAAAGTCACTGACTAATATCGTGAGCTATCATCGGTCCCGTATATTTTTTCCATATCTATGCTAAGTGCATTTTTTAACTTTTTTCGTCTTCTTTTCTTTTTAATTACTCATTTAAATTATTCTTATAAATTAATCATAAAATTTATATAAGCATATATCTTCATACTCTGCTATTCCATATAGTGCAGGATTACTTAGCTTGTTTTTTCTTTTTTTCTCCTGGTAATTTATTCTTTCACATTTAATAAGACCAAAACTGGAAAACAAGACTAGACTTTTGTCCTTGTAACTTATTAAAAATATCTTATACCTGAGTTAAAATAGATTGCTATCCAATTACCTACCATGGTTCAGCTGACTGTGATTCAATAGTACCTACTGTGGTAATATTGGACCATGTTCCTGGAAGCATTTTTGAGAACACAGAGGGACTCCATTATTTTAATTCTAGGGCATCACCATCTGATAAAACTAGTCCATGCTTTTGTAGCCCAAGTGCTACTCAGAATTGTAAAACAGGCAGCCTGACATAGCACCAACATTAATTGTAAATCCATTGTGACCAGAAATCTGTTTAGCCAAAAAAAAAAAAAAACAACCTCAACAAAAAAACTCCTAATACTAAGGATGTGAGAAGAAGTAAGATAAGAACATAAGAAGTTGCCTCCGCTGAGGCAGACCACAGGTCCATCTTGCCCAGCGGTCCGCTCCCGCAGCAGCCCATCAGGCCTACTTGCCTGAACAGTGGTCCTTGACTAATTTTATAACTTACCTCTAATCCTCTAATCCTATCCCTATAACCTATAACCTGTTTATCAAGAGGCGAAGGGAGAGGAAATAAAAGGGGTAGCAGGATCAGAGTTAGAAAAGGATCTCTTCCTTCCCTAATACCACCCTTTCCAAAAGCCACCTAAACTTGAATTACCTTTCCCTTCCCTCCTCCACTCCCAGATCTTGTTTTCCTTGATCTCATCAATTCTCTCATTACCTTTTTTCATCCTAGCATATGGAAACTGTACATAAAAGTTCTCATGTTTCCCCACTGGACCATAGTTTTGAAAGGGAATTCTGTAAGGAGTTCATCTTTGAAAATCAGTTTGTAGGCTCCCCACAGACACTGCCTTATTACTGTCCCTATTGTTAATATTTCTCGGTGTTTATAGTTGTTGATCAGTAATAAAGTTGTCTCCTCTAATATATTGAGTTACAACATGTTTGAACCATCGGATGTTTAGCATAACAATACAACAAATTTTTCCTCACAGGGTTCATCAGGTCCACAAGGAGCACTTGGAAATCCAGGGCCCGCTGGTCCCAGAGTAAGTAGTACTCTAAATATTTGCTTATACATTTACAAAAAAGTTGTAATTCTGAGCTATCAATGTCTAAATATAGAATTTAATAATATTGTATTTATCTGTTAAATACAATTTTATAAATTTGCTTTTCCAAATTAACATCAAAACAAAGTACAATAATTCAGTGAATCATAATGCAACAAATCAGTTCCTCCAAATAAGCATCCTTCATCACATAATGGCCCTGATTCTACATATCATGCTTAAAAAAATCTATGCCAACTAGTGCGGCACTAAGGGCTCCTTTTACTAAGGTGCGCTAGTGTTTTTAGTGCACGCTAACCCCTCGCTATGCACCAAAAACTAATGTCAGCTCAATGGTGGCATTAGCATCTAGGGCGTGCGACATTGCAGCGTGCGCTAAGCTCACATTAAAACCGCTAGCGCAGCTTAGTAAAAGGAGCCCTAAGTGTGATTCTAGAAAAGTTATGTGCAACTTGTAAAATCACACTTAGCTCCGGTTATGCATCATAACTTTTAGGCAAACTCGTGTAGGCCTAATTTGTGCACACAGCACATAATTTGTGCATAACTGTAAAGAACGCCTCCTAACCACACCCTGTTTCCAAATTTACGCACTCAATCTGACATTATATTTTGGGCGGTGTGGGGAAGGGGTAAAATGCAGACCTCACGGACCTCGCGGATCTAAACCCGCACGTCCTTCAAAATCTGAGGTCCATGCCGCTTGTAGTTAGTTTCTGGCTCTGACAGACCTCGGTGACAATTTAGCGCTGACAGATCCGTCTCAGCATAGGGAGGGAAAAGTATTAGGATCCGTCAGTGCTACAATGTCATCGAGGTCTGTTAGAGCCGATTTACTGGGGCTGCAGGAAACCAGTTTAAAGGATTTGTTTTACAGCCGCTCCAGCACTAGTCTCTGGCTCTGACAGACCTCGGTGACATTTTAGCACTGACGGATCTTAATACTTTTCCCTCCCTATGCTGAGACGGATCCGTCAGCGCTAAATTGTCACCGAGGTCTGTCAGACCCAGAAACTAACTACAAGCGGCACGGACCTCAGATTTTTAAGGAAGTGTGGGTTTAGATCCGCGAGGTCCGTCAGGTCTGTGAGATCCGCGTTTTACCCCTTCCCAGAGGTGTGCCTACCAAGTTGTGCACTGGAAGTTTTAAGTAACTCCAATTAGTTTCAATTATGAGGTGTTAATCGCCAATTATTGATGACAATTAGGCCTATTAATTAAGTTGCGAGTGTACATCAGCTGTGCATGCTGATGTATGTGCACAATTTTAGGCGTCATGTACAGAATTTGCAGGAATTTGAATACAACCATGAGGGGAATAAAAATTTATTTTCAGTAACTTTAAAGTTCAGGTGGAAAATGATGGCCGAAAGATCCAGACTGTCTTCTTTTTTTTCCTGAACACCAATTTGTTTGTTCTGTCTCAGTTCAAAAGGAAATTAATTTCAGATTCACAGTGTGAAGCAACTAAAAGCTGTAGTTTGGTTAATGGACAACCTCACAGAAGAGACCAATAGGATGGTCAACAAATCTTGTTGAGATGACCTTGGAGCAGGGGTCTCCAAAGTTCCTCCTTGAGGGCCGCAATCCAGTCAGGTTTTCAGGATTTCTCCAATTAATATGCATGAGATCTATGTGCATGCATTGCTTTCAATGCATATTCATTGGGGAAATCCTGAAAACCCGACTGGATTTGGCCCTCAAGGTTGACTAGGTTGCAGATCATAAACCTCAGAGGTACATGCAGGGAATTTTGCTAAACATTTCCTTCCTGTAAAAGGCAAAGTCTTTTGGAAGGGATCAGTGGCGCAGTGAAGGTGAGAGGCACCTGGGGTGGTGGTACCCCTCTCCTGCCCTCTTCTCCACCATCCCCCCCCCGGCTCCTTCCCGAATCCCTCCCCTGCCGCATGCACACATGTGCATGCCCCCCTTCCCTTCTCTGTACCTTTTGTCCACAGCAAATATTTATTAAACAAAAAGATCAATAAGGTAAATCATTAGGAGCCCTAACATGTTGAACATATTAGATGTAAAGGAGATTGTTTATTTGTTGTGATTACTGTAGGGTCCTCCTGGATCAGCTGGCTCTCAGGGAAAAGATGGACAAAATGGTTATCCTGGCCCAATCGGTCCACCAGGTCCTCGTGGTAACAGAGGTGAAACAGGTTCTGAGGTAAGCAAACAATAAAATCATCTAGAAACATAGAAACATGATGGCAGATAAAAGCCAAATGTCCCATCCAGTGTGCCCGTCCACTGCATCCACTATCTCCTCCGCTCTCTAAGAGATCCCACTTGTCTGTCCCACATTTTATTGAATTCAGACACAGTCATTGTCTCCACCACCGCTACCGGGATACTATTCTATGCATCGATCACCCTTTCTGTGTTTTCTTAGATTATTCCTGAGCCTCTTGACTTCATTCTATGCCCTCTCCTTCCAGAGTTTTCCTTCATTTAAAAAAGACTCATCTCCTGTACATTAATGCCATGGAGCTGTTTAAATGTCTCTAGCATATTCCCTCTATCCTGTCTTTTTCTAGAGTACATATATTAAGTCTGTCCCCATATACTTTATGACAAAGACCACTAACAAATTTAGTAGCAGCCCTCTGAACTGACTCCATCCTATTTATATCTTTTTGAAGGTTGTGTCTCCAAAATTGCAATCAGTATTCCAGATGGGACCTCACCAGAGACATATACAACAACATTATCACCTCCCTTTTCCTACTAACCATTCCTCTCCTTATGCACCCCAGCATCTTCCTGGCTTTGACTGTTGCTTTTCCTACCTGTTTTGCCACCCTGAGATCATCAGACACAATCTCCCCCAAGTCCAGCCCTTCCTTTGTACACAGAAGTACTTTGCCTCCTATACTATACCATTCTAGATTTTTGCAGCCCAAATGCATAACCCTGCATTTTTTAGCATGACATCTTAGTTGCCAATTACCAGACTATTCTTCAAGCTTTGCCAGATCCTGCCTCATGTTATCCACACCCTCCAGGATTTATACCCTATTACAGGGTATCATCCGCAAAAATATAAACTAAGCCAGACAGTCTTTCCGCAATAACTTAGAAACATAGTGGCAGATAAAGACCAAATGGCCCATCCAGTTTGATCATCCATAGTAATCAGTAACAAAGATGTTAAAAAGAGCCAGCCCAAAGAGAGATACCTGTGGCACTCCACTAACATCTTTATCCTCCAAGCAAATTTCATTTTTCACTACCCTTTTTTCTCCTTCCACTTAACCCATTTTTAATCTAGTTTGTCACTTTAGGGCCCTTACCAAATGAACTCGGTTTATTTATCAATCACCTATGCAGCACCATGTCAAAGGCTACACTACCTCTAGTGCCCCTCTCATATCCAATTGCTTGATCACTCAGTCAAAGAAATCAATCAGATTTGTTTGTCAAGACCGGCCTCTCATAAAACCATGCTCTTCGGGTCCTGCAGTCCATTCAGTTCTAGAAATCTCACTGCTTAAGAAATGTTTCCACTAGTTTACTCACTACCAAGGTTAGACTAACTGTAATTCCCAACCTCCTCCTTACTTCCACTCTTGGACCACATTAGCCCTGCTCCAGTCCTCCAGGACCAGACCAGACTCTATGGAAGCAATGAAAAGATGAGACAACTGAGCCCCCAGAACCTCTCTGAGTTCTTTGAATACCCTTGGATGTATCCCATCATGTCCCTTTTTTTTAATTTAGCTAGCTCCTCACAAACACTGTGTTCTAAGAATCTCTCCCACTATACCACACATCCATTCTCATTTGCATTCATTTTTTTGTGGTCCTACCCCTGAGCTTTCATCCATGAACACAGAACAGAAATGACTGTTAAGAAAATCCAAAAGGGTTTATCCACAATTCCTTTAAAGTTTTGTGAAAGTGTTATTCCATAATATTCATATCAGACCTCACATAAAAGTTCAAGTTCTGGGATGGTTAGCAATTTAGTCTCCTTTAAATGTTAAATAATAGTTTAGCAAAACTGTCCTAAAGTTTTTCAAGAAACTGAAAAGTAAAATATAATGTACACCTGGCTATATTTAGTTGTACCATATATTCCTAAGCTTAATATATGCTGTTTAGGTTTGTTTGTGGACATATATTGATAATTAATGTGTTTCTTATTTCCTAGGGAGCAGTTGGTCCTCCAGGGCATCCTGGCCTTCCTGGCCCTCCTGGTCCTTGCTGTGAAGGTGGTGGAGCTGCCATGGCAGGGGGCTTTGGGGGTGAGAAGGGACCATCTGGACAATCACCATATTATAGAGACCAACCATCTGAAGAAAGAATCAACACTGCTGAGATTATATCTTCATTAAAATCAATTACAAGTCAAATAGAAAACATCATTAGTCCTGATGGTTCACGAAAGAACCCAGCTCGTAATTGTCGTGACTTGAAATTCTGCCATACGGAGTTAAAGAGTGGTACAGTATAATATCTTTTATACATTATTTTCATCTAGGCTTTGTTATAATCTTATATTTGAAGTTATATTATTATATTGTAGAACATGCTTTGTGCATTAAAAATGGAAGACCACTGATTATGTGAAAGTAATACCATAATAAACCTGTTCCATTATTGTGGCCTAATTATAAACATACTGTAAGGAAATTGTCTCCACGGTAGCGGCATGGGAAGATGAAGGGCTGAACAAAGGACTTCCAACAAGACTTCCAAGGATTTGCAGTTACTATATGGCCTAAACTACAAGGAAGTTGCAAAGACCCCATTTCAATTGATGAGGGCATTCCCTTCATCTTCCCATGGAGACAATTTCTTTACCACATCTTAGTTGTCACACAGATAGGAGTAAGTTATAGTATCATGCTAACTTATTATGCAGTTATTACCACCACACTAACTCCCAGATTCTATATATATGGTGCCCAAATTTGGGTAAACGGTCAAAGCTAAAGTCCTAAAGTCCTTATTATAGAAAATCCAATTCAAAAAAGTAGGGTTGTACATACTCACTCTTGAGAATTTATACAATAAATTTATTCCCTGGCTACTCTCCTGGCTCTCGTTGGAAGTCCTTTGTTCAGCCCTACTTTTTTCATTGGATTGGCCCAAATTTGGAAGCTAAAATTTTCAGGTGGACTGAAGATACACATGCAAATTAATCAGTTAATAAGTAATTAACTAATATTAAATTCATGCTAACAATCAAATATTGCAGTTAATTGGCACAATTAGATTGTAGGTCTACATCTTCCTGCACACTATTCTATAACCTCGTGTACCTAATACCCCTAGCACCCAACTCAAAAGGAGACATGGTAGGGGCATTCCAAAAACTTGAGGATGGAGTTATAGAATACTGCCATTCCTGTGCCCAAATGCCAAGGATTGCATGTCTAATCAGAACATCTGATGGAAGGTCCCAAAAAGTTTTCAAAATAAATTCTATTGTTTCATTTTCTCATTTTCTCATGGACCTCAGTGGTACCGTCTGCATGCCACTAGACTTTTAGAACATGCAGAGCACTGGCACCCCTAATCGTCATCGGTCCCTTGTAATTCAATTTATTCATTAATAATTTATAAATAGTTTAAGTTTTAAATATATCAGTACTTATCTTATGCTACGCGGGTGGGGGTAAGCACTCCGACGTAGGCTATGTTTCGCCCCGTAGGGCTGTGGAATCCCCCTTAAATCAAACTGCTCATGCTCCCCGCATTAGAAATTCAAGACAGGATTGGATGTCAGCAATTACCCCAGGTTTCATCTGGCATAAATCCCAGCAACTAAATTTGAGCAAAGGTGTGGCCTCTAAAGGTCAGAATCTATAAATGGCATCTACGTTAGGCATCACTACATTCCCTGATCAAGGACACCACCCAAATTATGTTAATTAGCTTAAATTGTATGGTAATTGACCTCACAATTGAAGTTAATTGATACATTAAAAAAAATTAAAAACAATTCAGAGTTATATGCAGAACTCAGAGTGGCACCTAGCAACGCCTAAGTAGAGGCACCCTCCAATGCCTAACGATGTCTACCTTAAAAGTAGGTAAGGTTAAGGGTGGAGAATAGGCATGGTAAACTTAAGCATAACTAGTGCCCTGATTCTATAAAGGGCACCTACATCTCGGCTAACACTGAGCGGGTTCATAGGCATCCTAACTAAGTGGTTAATGATCCATTTAAGGGTCTTAATGAGCAATAATTGGCACATGGATGTCCAAAGAATGTGGTTGTCACTTTGTAGGCATCTCCACAATTTCATGGACGCCCATTAGGAAAACTCACGCCTAAGGGAATAGGTGTGGGCATGGAACAGGCGTGGTTTTAATATGGGTGTCCTTTGATTCATTTGTATAACGCTGAGCGACCTAGGGCATCCCTCTCATGCCTACATTGTAGGCGAATGAAAACCAGGTCTACTTTTAAGCTTAGTTTGGGCTTCAGATAGAACTGAGTTCTATGGACGGAACTTAGGCACAGTTTGGATGTTCTTAATGCAATCTGCTAAATAGCTCTCTGGGTTTTTATTTTTGTTTTATTAAGCAAAAAATACATATTAAATACTCTAAGTTACATGTACATCTCTGGATCATAAGTACACATTTACACTAGCTTTTTGACTGGCACAAGTGCTTCGTTTTGACGCAATGGTGGCTGAATGTTACTAAGAGGGAGTGGGAACCTTGATAAAGCCCATTGATTCACATGGGCGAAACATGTCGGTGTAAAGAAAAAATACCCCCTGCACAGCGTCTTACTAAAAGCTAAGTACTTTTGGTATTTATAATTAGCTATTTGAAAATATAAAATTGAAAATACGGGCTGGTTCCAATGACGAGTGGGAGCGTAAAGCCAAGCACAATGAGATTTTTCGAGTGTGTGGTGGCCCGCTGAGGACCAGTGAACATTAAGTCTTAACTTTAGCTGAATGAAGTCTAGCAAAGCTGCGAGATAATTTCCCTCAGCTGAGTTTGGAGTTATACAGAGTCTTCATTCTAATACATTTTATCAGATTAGTGCTGGTGTCTACATTTTAAGCACATAAGTATGCATATACCCAGTTATGCTAGAATTCTATAAAGGAGAGTAGCTGCCAACTTTCCTATATCACATAGGTACTCTTCAAGTGCCTAAAAATTGGTAGGTAGAGGGTAGGTCTATAACAGAGCACCTAAGTATTGCATTAATTAACCACAACCTTGACAGCCAACCTACATCAATGATTAGCATATGTTAACTGCTACAATAACAGCTCGCAGAGCTTAGTAAATAGGCCAACTTGAGAGTAAAGTGATTCTTTCCATGGCACAAAAATAAAATGATTGAGATTAGTGAAAAATTTGGGAGCGGAGAAAGAGCTGTGTCTTTCATTGATGTTGACAATTATGAAAAGTCAATATTAATAGCAAAAAAAAAAAAAAATCCCCCAGCTACATTTGAAATTTGTGAGGTCATGGGAAAGGTGTTGGTAGCAAGATGTAAAAGGCCATGAAGCCTGCTGAAAATTTAAAATTTGAAGCAGGAATTTATACATGTTGGGGACAATTATCAAGATGGTTTGATTATTGCCTCTAATCCTATAGAGTAATACGAAACAGCCTGCATCCTTTTAGCAGAACACAAACGGTGGAAGGGTTAGACTAAGGCGGGGGTCGGCAACCTGCGGCTCCAGAGCCGCATGCGGCTCTTTTCCACCTTTGCTGCGGCTCCGGTAGTGTGTCACGCAGGCATGCACCTTACAAGTCCAGCGTCGCGGCGGGAAATAGCCATGCTGAGCAGTGAGCTCAGCACATACACAGATGAAAGCTTTGCTTGCTGATTGGTCCGGCGGCGCCGTGCCGCCGGACCAATCAGCAAGCAAGGCTTTCATCTGTGTAGTGCTGAGCTCACTGCTCAGCATGGCTATTTCCCGCCGCGACGCTGGACTTGTAAGGTGCCTGAAAAAGAAATCATCCTGGCCGGGGTCGGTGTCATGCTCCGGAGATCTACAGCCTTCCTATCTCCCTCTCCCTTCTACCTGCTTCCGGCCACATCCCCTGCTCCGCGGCTCTCTTCGGCAACTCAGCAGCAGCTTCTGACGTCGGGGCCTACCCTCTGCGAGTCCCGCTTGTTTCAACTTCCTTTTTCCACAAAGGCGGGACTCGTAGAGGGAAGGCCTCGATGTCGGCAGCTTGTCTTGATCACTGCTGCTGACGAGTTGCTGAAGAGAGCCGCGGAGCAGGGGGGTGTTGCCAGGTGCAGGTAGAAGGGAGAGGGCCAGATGCAGGACTCGTGGGTGAGGGAGGAGAAGAGAGAGAGAAAGAGAGAGGGGAGGGAAACAAAAGGAAATCTTTCATACTGGGCTGGGCCGGAGTGGAGGGAGGGTGGAAAGATTCTAGCTACAGGGTGCAGTAACAAAGGAAAAGGGGGGAAAGCTGAAAATGGAGATAGTGACACAAAGAAGAGAAAGGGTAAGCAGGACCTACTGAATAAGGATAGAGATACAGAGGGGACATGAAGAGAAGGTGAAATAGAGACATAGAAGTAATGCTGAAAAAGTGGGGGGGGGGATAAAGACATTGAAAGGGCAAATGGTGAACATGGGGTAAAGACAAGGATAGAGACAAATGAAGATTCTGAAAAAGTGGTGAGATAGGGATATAGGTGAGATGGACACAAAGAAGGGTGATGCTGGAAAATAGGTGGAATGGTAATTCTGACAGACACAGAAGGGAAATGCTGGATCAAGGAGAGATGGGGCTCAGGCTGGATGGAATGAGGAGAAATGCCTTGTTGGCCCGGAACTTCCTCTCCTACGTCAGAATTGACGTCAGGGAGCGGAATGCTGGTCAGCGCAACACTTCTGCAGGGAAAGCTTGGGACGGCGGTGGCTTGGGGGCTGTTCCCCGATTGCGGTGGCAGCAAACCGAGTGGCTTGGGGGAGGGCACGGAGACAGAAAGAAGGGGGAACAGGGAGACAGAAAGAAAAAGTTGGGGGAGAGAATGGGGTCTGGAGGAGAGGAAACATACAGGAGGCTGAAAGAAAGGAAGAAAGATTGGATGCACAGTCAGAAGAAGAAAGTGCAACCAGAGACTCATGAAATCACCAAATAGCAAAGGTAGGAAAAATGATTTTATTTTCAATTTAGTGATCCTGTATATAGCATTAAGATAAGAAACAATATATGCAGTGTTAGATTTGTTTTATAATGGTTTTGCGGCTCCAAGTTTTTTTTTCTTTTCGAAAACGGGTCCAAGTGGCTCTTTATGTCTTAAAGGTTGCAGACCCCTGGACTAAGGGAATATGCTGTTTTTCTGCAGGTTATTACTGGATTGATCCTAATCAAGGCTGCAAGATGGATGCCATAAAAGTATTCTGTGACATGGAAACTGGGGAGACCTGTGTAAATGCCAATCCTGGCAGTGTTCCAAAGAAGAACTGGTGGACCAGCAGTGGAAAACAGAAACACATTTGGTTTGGAGAGTCTATGAACGGTGGCTTCCAGGTATTAGTTCAACTAGGTTAATTATACACTGTTAATTTCTCATTCTTTTGTTTCCTGAAGTAGTAGCTTCACTTTCCAGACTAATTTACACAATAGGTGATGGCAAAATAGACTACAGCTTTATTCACAGCAACTCAAACATCAATACAACATTACAGTATAGTTACCTTCCCAAATGGCTTGCAAACAAGACTGCCACCATTACAAATGCTGCTAAGCTGTCTCATACACTGGGCTGGCTTAACCTATTAACCAGGTGTGGTTTTGACTGAGGGCGCCAGTGCTAAAGAGTGCCAAACACCCAGGGCCATGATGTCACTGGCCCATAAATTAAGTTACCCTGCGGCTTGAACACTTCCCTCCTCCTCCTCCTCCTCCTCCTCCTCCTTCTTCAGATGTTGCTGACCTGTCCCAGGAGGGTGCGGCTTCATAGGCCAGCTGCTGCAAAGGGCTAGCGTCAGCATCAGAAGAGGGAAGTGGCAGCACTACCTGTTTCCTTCCTCTGGCATTACTGTTTGACCCTGATGCTGGCCTATGAAGCTTCACCCTGCCGGGACCAAGCAGTAACATCAAAGCAGGGAGGAGAGAATTGGTTGGGGGGTGGGGCATGGACCGAGGGGCGAGGCATGGACTGGGGCACTGTAATCTCTTGAGCCGGCCCTGCCTACGCATTTCAAACTCATCCCCTCCTTTTCTTACTTCTTTTTACCATTCAAAACTATCACTTAAAGGGTAGGCAGGTGAGCAGCAAGAAGCACTCTTTTAGCCACCTGCCGCATTTAACACCAACACCTGGCTCCACCTACTTTTCTGCCTAGACTCCATTCCTAAAGTACCCCTCCTTTATCTACATGCTACCCCTCCCCCCTCAAAACAAGCAAGCTTGGTCATGACTATCTTATGTGCCTTCTTCTCTACTGCCAACTCCCATCTCCATCCCTTATACCTTGACGTGCTACATGCCTGGAACAACCTGCCTGGCTCATTACATCAGGCTCTGTCTCGGTGGTATTCAAATCCAGGCTGAAAGCCCACTAATTTGAAGCTGCATTTAAATTCTAACCCTACCAATGTATCCGTCTGTCATCCCCTCTATATCCCCTACCACTCTTAAGTCCCTACACATGTACTAAGTTCAGACTATCCTTTTGTCCTATGTTATTCTGCATCATCAGCCCCCTCTAATTCACTACAAAAGCACTATGTTCTGACTCCCCTTTGTCTTGTGTGTCTGTCATAATTAGATTGTAAGCTCTTTTGAGCAGGGACCATCTCTTGCATGTCCAATGTACAGCGCTGCGTGCACGTGGTAGCACTATAGAAATAATAAATTGTTGTGCCTTTAACTAAACTGTAAATATGGTTATTTTGCTTTGTCTCCATCTACAGTTCAGTTATGGTGATTCAGAGCTTCCAGAAGATGTTTCAGAAGTTCAGATTGCATTCCTTAGAATCCTCTCCAGTCGGGCTTCTCAAAACATCACGTACCACTGCAAGAACAGCATCGCATACATGGATCAGGAGAATGGAAATGTGAAGAAAGCCGTGAAACTCATGAGTTCAATTGACAGTGAATTTAAAGCGGAAGGCAACAGCAAATTCACATATTCTGTCTTGGAAGATGGCTGCACGGTAAGAAAAAGAACTAGTATAGGACTATACCAGAAAATATGACCCCTAACAATTACTGCTTGCAACAGAGTTATTAATGTGCTATCACATTAGCAAGTACTAATGCTATCAATGCATATTATTAGTAACCAGATCCACTATATAAAATGGGAAAATAAACCATATTAATGCCATTGTGCATTATCCCCCAGATTCTATAAATGGTGCTTAAAATTGGACACCCAGTTATAGAATAGGGTGAATTATGCACATAATTGACACGTATTTGGAGATAAGAATTAATAATTGCATTAACAAGCACTAATTGGCAGTTGTGCCTAACTTCTCTCATACACAACTGCAAAGATGATATTAACCTGAGCGGCATATTGGCATTTCAAAGACTTTCCACACACTTTATAGAATAGTTGCATTTATGTGCCTAGCTGCTTCCCTGAAGTCCCATCTGAGGACTTATGCTAGTATTCTATAACAGATATGGAGGCTCATTTTCAAAACACTTAGGGCCGGATTCTCAAAACGTACCATGCCTTTAACAATGGTCGCTTTAGTGTGCCAGTACTTTACTGGGCAATTATCACAACGGCTCAATGTGGTCTTTGCCTAGGGTTACCATATGGCTCCAGAAAAAGGAGGACAGATTGACACATCCAAGTTTCACTTCCATTGCTATCTTTTCTGAGCTTCCTAGCAGCCTCCGACTTTGCCATGCAAATGTAGTACAATGAGCTAATTACTATGAAAATGGTATTACAATGAGGTCAATAATATAAAAAAAAAAGCACTCTGGGCAATTCTCTAAAGTTTCCCGGCGATTCTCTAACCTCGTTGTACTATATTTGCAGGCAAAATTTTCCAGCAGGTTCTGAGCTATCACAGCCCTATTTTTTGGTCAATGCCTGAATGCTGATTGTTCAGGCACTGACAGGAAAGTAAGGCTTAACAGTTCAGACCCTGCCACAAAAAAATCCTCTCTTGCCCACAATTTTTTAAAAAAGACCCCCAATTACTCCTTCTCTCCCACTGATCCCCCCAGAGCCTTTCAATGCCCCCTGTTCAGCAGAAGGGAGGCCTACTCCCTCCCACTGCTGGGGGTCTCCTGATAGCCCCCTGCCCATCTCCCACTTCTCCATAACTTTTAATTGAAGGACAGCAGAAGGGATGCCCACTCTCTCTGGTTAGCAGGCCCACCTCTTCAAAATGGTGGGTCTCCCCCTTCCCAGCATATCCCAGGATGCACTAGGTGGGGTCTATGGCCCCGATTGGCTCTGGCGCCTAGGGCCCCTCCTCTGCCTGGTGCATCCTGGGATAGGGAGAAGCCTTAAGTGCCTGAGCCAATCAAGGCCTTAGGTCCCTCCTAGTGCAGGGAGAGCAGCCTTGACATGAGGGAGGAGTTGTACCTGGTGATTACTATTCTGAGCACATGCCAGGCCCAGTTCTTCCCCCCCCCCTTTACCTGCGATTCTCCTCACAAATAGCATGCATATCATTTACATGTTATTATGCTGAGAATTGTCCATATACATAAAATCACTCCCACTAGGACCACTACATTGACTCACTGGATTTTACTGGTGAGTTTTGAGAATCCAGCTCTTAGACACACAAAGTACCATAGAAACCTATGGTACTTTGTGCTTCTAAGTACTTTGAAAATGTGTGAGTTCCCTTGGTGCACAACTTTACCATTATAGAATACTAGCTTTTTTGGTGCCTTACTTTAGGCACTGTTTATAGAATTCCTCCCTACATGGAAAAAGGATGTACTCTCTCCCAACTGGGAAGCCACCACGTATGCACGAGCCATCACACAGGCACAAACTAGTGCACATGCAAGTACTTAGGAAAAAAAAGCGTACCCTCTTCATATGTGACTCACTGAGCAAAAAAGTACTAAAAGTGAAGGATGTGGCTTATTTTTCCGCAAGATAGAGGGATACCAACTGCATCGGCTTCAGGTATGGACTAATTACATCTTTAAAAACTGAGAAACATTTATCAATGAAAGAGTAATCTACCCCAGAAATCACAGGCCCCACTTTAGGTACCATTTAGGCATGTGCTGCCTTTAGGCCAAAGAACATGAAAATCATCACAGTTATGAAAAAAATATTTGTATAGTCCATTCTACTGACCCTATAATATAAAAAAAAATTCAAAAATGAAAAGTTGACCCACATTTACTCCTCCAAACTTTTATAGATTTAGGGCTTCTTTTACTAAGCTGCGTTAGCGTTTTTAGAGCACGCTAAACCCGTACTACGTGGCTAGAACTAACACCAGCTCAATGTTGGTGTTAAGGTCTAGCGTGGGTGGCAATTTAGCGTGCGCTATGACGCACGTTAAAGCCCTAATGCGGCTTAGTAAAAGGAGCCCTTAGTGCTGCAGGCCATGGTAGAAACCTCTACCGCGGCTTAGTAAAAGAGGGGTTAGTTCTGTGTGGAATTAAATTATTTTTAATTGGTTTAAATGGCATGGTAATTGACCACACCACTAAAAACAGATTTAGAAAAACATTATCTTAATTATCAATTCTCAGACACTCGCCTAGCACCTAGCAAAACCTAAGTCAATTGCTGTGCTGCAAATGCTCCAATGCATCAGAGCACTTACCACACGAGGAGGTTAACCAGCTAAGTCGATATTCAGCGATAGCCAGTTAATAATGGGCAAAGATAGGCCTGATATTTATGTGGCCCAATTTAGCCACTGAACTTAGTCAGTCAGCGCTAAATACTGGCAGTTATCATATGATAGAGCTGGTTAAATTTTCAGTGCTGACCACAGATATTCAGTGGAGATAACCAGTTATCTTGTGCTGAATATTTATGGCTAGGTGTCAAAATGCTATTTAAACGAACAGCGGCAATTTAGGAGGGATGGTTTATGAAAGTAAAAAATAAAGGCAGAGGAAGGAGGAAGCTTCCTCCATCTTGTCCCTCCTTCCTCCGCCCGACGCCACTCGTGCAGGAGGGATCTGCCCTGCCCTGCTGACTTGCTAGCCTGCTCTTCTCCAGCCCATCCGAGGGCTGCTAAAGGCCAGCGTGTCCCGGCTCCTCTTCAGCCCACTGCGGGCCGCTGAAAGCTTTTTCTCCGTTCCAGCGACTTCAAGGCAGAGGAAGGAGGAAGCTTCCTCCATCTTGTTCCTCCTTTCTCCACCCGACGCCACTCTTGCAGGAGTGGACGGACCTGCTCTTCACTAGAAACCCTGCCCCCACAGCCCACCCAAGAGCTGCCGAAGCCCCTTCAACTTGGGCTCCTCTCTGCCTCACCTCACCTCACCGCCTTCCCCCCTCCTCGGCCTATCAAGGTCCACTGAGGGCCTCCAGACTCTCAGCTCCCCTTACCCAACCCGGACTCTGCCCGTTGTCAAAGTTTACCACTGTTTATACCCCTGTTTCTGCACCATATTTTACTATTGTATTTGCTCATGTTTTGATGCTAAACTTTTTCTGTTTTTTTTGCTCAGTTCTGCACCAAACTGTACTCTCAGCCAAAAGTTTTTTACCAGTCTCTCACTTTTCGATTGCCCCGTTTCCCTTAGCACATCCTGGGCTACACACATACCTTAATGTGCAATGCCCCTGTTACCCATTTACTGCCCCAAGTCTCTCCGCTCTAGGCACCACATGGAAAGTGCTTAGCCGCTAATTGTCCTCACTGATATAGCCCCCCTTTAGTCCTAAAAAAAAAAAAAAAGTCTCTCCTCCCTTCTCTCGGCCCCGTACTTAGCCAGCTTAATTTAAGTTCCCCTGCTCTTTCCTCAACCAACTCTACTCCCCCTTGCTGCAGACTCTCACACACCAACCACCCCGCCATGAATCCATCCTTCTGGATCCTTCTCCTCCTACTCTGCTCACCTCTCTATCCTTCCCTCTGTCTGAAACCTCCCTCCCCCCAACCTACTCGACCCCGCCAACACCAATACCATCTGCCCCAGACTCAGAATCCCCACACTGATACGCACCAGAAATTCCCCTCCCAAGAAAACCCCCCGAAAAGTCAACCAAGATTCTCTAAAGCCCCTGCCAATCTTCCCAACACTGTCCCGGACTCTCTCACCCCAGTCCCGACACTTTACTGCAACGCCAGATCCGCATGCAATAAGACCCAAATCTTGAAAGACCTTCTAGACGAGCTCGACCCTGGATTCCTGTGCATCACAGAATCATGGATCGCCAAAGACGACCTATTCACACAAAATGAACTCCTCCCCCATGGTTACCAAGGCCTCTTCTCCCCCAGACCCAACCGAAAAGGAGGTGGTCTGGCACTCCTCTACAAATCTTTCTTCGACGTCCAGCTCCTTGAGAGCGGCACTCATGCTTCTCTAGAATATTTGCTTGCCTCGGTCAATGACGAACTCCGCACCCACCCATTGGGCATCCACCACCCACCCCTTGGACCAAATCTTCCAATCTCGTCTATGAGACCATAACAAATGCCTTCCTTAAATTCCAAAGACTTCTGATTGTCGGTGATATCAATCTCCACCTCGCCGACACAAATAACAATGATACATCCGAATTCAACAACTTCCTTACCTCTCTAGGTTTTCCCTCACCCACCCCATCCCCAACCCACGAAAAAGGGCATACTCTAGACTTCACCACCTTCATTGATCTTACCTCCTTCAAAACCTCAACCAACGACACTCGCTGGGAACAAGTCCCTTGGTCAGATCACTTCTTAGGGACTACCTGTCTCCCCGTCTTCATGTCACATCTTGACTCCCCACCCCACTCCTCCCATTCCATAACCTTCCGCAAAAAAACCTCGAGCAACCTATTCTGGTCCAAACTCCTCAACAAACTCTCCTCCAACCCTAGACCTACAGACCCCGAATCACATTGGCACAACTGGACCGCCCTCTCTGAGTCCACTTACCACTCCCTTGCTCCATTAACCACAAAAACCATCTCCTACCCCCGAAAGGCCCCCTGGTACCTACCTTTTCACAGAGAATTGAAACAGAAATGTCGCGCTTTGGAGCGCAAATGGAAAAAATCTAAATCCCCCTCTGATAGACAGACCTGGAGGGCTAATATTAAATTTTACAATTCAACATTAAAAAAAGCCAGGAAAAACTTCTTTGGAGACAAGATCTCTAGATCCAACAACCAGATCAGTGCGCTGTTCAACATCTGGCGCTCCCTAACTACAAACAAAGACCCACCTTTGCTTCCACCATCTCTATCAGCCGATGCCCTTGCAAATTTCTTTAATGAAAAGGTTACCACTCTAAGATGCTCCTTCCCTCCCACAGTCTCCTACAATTCCCTGACCTCTATTGATCTCAACCCTACCTTACCTGTATCCACCCCCATTCCTGCCGACAGATCCTGGACCGCCTTTGAGCTTGTTTCTGAACCGCAAGTCTCCAAACTCTGCCTCAAACTAAAAACAAGTGCATTTTGGATCCTTTCCCCTCCTATCTATTCGAGAATATCCCTACACAGGCCATCGCTTCCCTCACCGACCTTATAAACTCTGCCCTAACATCGGGCCTTTTCTCCCCCGACATGGGACACATTTCATTGTCCCCTCTACTGAAAAAGGCCAACCTTGATCCTTCCATTCCATCTAACTACCGTCCTATAGCAAATATCCCTCTCCTAACCAAGTTATTAGAATTCATCATATCCACCCAACTCTCATCCTACCTAGAACGATTCTCTATCCTCCTACCCCACCAATTCGGCTTCAGACCCAACTTCAGCACCGAATCCCTCTTGGCCTCACTAATCTCTAAGGTGCAACAACTCCATTCTCGCAACAAATTCGCTGTTCTTCTTCAATTCGACCTCTCCGCAGCCTTCGATGTCGTTCACCACGACATCCTAATCTTCCAACTCTCCGAAATAGGCATAAGCTCCACAGTCCTTGATTGGTTCTCGAAATTCCTACGCTTCCGCTCCTACACCGTTTACACAAACGGTACCTCATCCCCCGCCTGGAAGCTGAAATGTGGAGTCCTGCAAGGCTCACCCCTCTCCCCTATCCTTTTCAACATCTACATGTCCTCTCTGAAACTCCTTCATCTATCCCCCCTAGAAACTCTCTACTCCTACACTGACGACATCCTCATCCTCCTCGAAACCGACTCGAACCTCTCTAACCTCGCTGAGAACATCTCCCATGTATTACGAACCTCCAATCCTGGGCCCAATCTGTACAAATGAAACTGAATGAGTCCAAAACCAAACTACTTTGGCTCGGCCCAATTTCAGATCATTTACCCACCTCCATCCCTCTACCTTCCGGCCCCACTCTTCAGCTTGAGTTTTCAAGCAAATTCCTAGGCATCATCTTAGACTCCTCTCTCTCCTTCAACGATCACCTCAACTCCCTGGTAAAAAAATGCTTCTTTAGCCTCCACATGTTGAGGAAAGTAAGATCTTGCTTTCATCATTCTCATTTTGCCATCCTCGTTCAATCCACCATCCTCTCTAGACTGGACTACTGCAACTCCATCTATATAAGCCTAACTAAGAAAAACCTCCATAGACTTCAGCTAATTCAGAACGCCGCGGCCAAGCTTATTTTCGCAAAAGGCAAGTTCGATCACGTTTCCCCACTCCTCTCCAAGCTTCACTGGCTCCCAGTATACTCCAGAGTCCTCTATAAATGTGCCTGCATAGCCCAAGATTCTACATGGCGTCCTTCCTCCCGTTATCCCACTCTTCTGGAATTCCTCAAACTCGCTCTCTTCTAGACCCTCCCAAAAACTGAAACTATCTTTCCCATCTATAAAAGGTATATCCCGCGCAGGAAAACTTGGAACATCCCTCCCCTTTAGAACCACAGAACTCTGGAACAACCTCTCATCCCCGCTCAGAAATTCTAGCTCCTTCCAATCCTTCCGTAAACACTTGAAAACTTGGCTCTTCTCAAAAATCTAATCACCTCCCGTTCTCTAGTACCCTGTCCCTCTCTATCTTCTCAGTCCCTCTCCTATATCCCTTCTTTGTAGTTCCTTTCCTCTCAACCTCTGTAAACCGTGCCGAGCTCTGCGCATGCGGAGATGGTGCGTTATACAAACCTAAGGTTTAGTTTAGTTTAGTTTTTCATCATTAGTTTTGAGTTAATATACCCCCTCCTTTACAAAGGAGCGTTACTGTTTTTAGCGCCTGCTGCAGCGGTAACAGCTGGGACGCTCATAGGAATTCTATGAGTGTTGGAGCTGTTACCATGGTGGCCGGCGCTAAAATGCTAGTCTGGCTTTGTAAAGGAGGGTGATAGTAAAGATATTTTATATTGTATTTCAGAAATACAATTTTTGAAGTGATTTTGTGTTTCACAGAACATTAAGGAAACCCCTTAAACATCTAGACATATAAACATTGACCAATTTTCCTTAAGCAAGCATGTTAAAATGGTAAGACATTCCCTCTCTTCTACGAAACAGTGCTAGCGGTTTATAACTCAGAGAGCCGCACTGAATGGTCCACTTTGCTCCCGATGCTCATTGAGTTCCTATGAGCGTCGGGAGCAGCGCGGGCCATTCAGTGCAGCTCTCTGCACTAAAAAAACGCTAGCGCAGTTTCGTAGAAGAGGGGTATAGTTTAATTGTCAGAGGAGAATGAAAAGTGATACAATGAATTATCATTTCCAGTTGTCTATTGCCACAAGACAAATTTAAATTCACAGTAAACACAGAGGGCTCCTTTTACTAACGTGCAGAATAGCACGCGCTACATTGCCGCACGCGCTAGACTTTAACGCCAGCATCGAGCTGGCATTAGTTCTAGAAGTGTAGCGCACGGTCATTTCCTGCGTGCGCTAAAAATGCTAGCACATCTTAGTAAAAGGAGCCCAAAGTATACTTATATTATTCTGTTTTCTTTATTGACATATTTATTCTGTTTTGTTCCTACAGAAACATACTGGTGAGTGGGGTAAAACAGTCTTTGAAATCCGAACGCGCAAGTCAATGAGATTGCCCATTATAGATATTGCACCTATGGATGTTGGTGGTCCTGATCAAGAATTTGGAGTGGACATTGGCCCTATTTGCTTCTTATAAATCAAGGATATTGCTCTTTCTTAAGCCACCGCACTCCACACTCCATCTGTAACCCTTTACTTTTAATCTTGTCAACCAATACAGGTGGTCAACTGCGTCCCAGTTATTTATTTCCAAAATTTGGGAAAACAAAACAAAAAAAATGCTTTTACTCTATTTTTTTACAAGTTCCATCTTTGAACATGTCTCAAATGGTGCTACAATAAACTTCGACACTCATTCAAACAACACTGTGCAATTTTTTTAAAAAAAAAGAAAACCAGTTTGCAGAGCATTGATGATTATTCTAAACATCAAACTAGGCCCAACTTTCTAACCAAGATGAATTTCATAAAACCAAAAAGAACTTGCCTGTTTCAACTACCTCATCGTGGACAGAAACTGGGATGAGTTTGATGGTTCACAAAATAAAATTAAATTGCAAAAAAAAATAATGAAATACATTACATTCTTTGCTTCTCTACTTATAGAGAATGTAAGAACTGAAGCCCCTATTTTAAACAATTAAAATAATTGTGTTCTTAGGTTTCTCCCATTTTTCTTGGTGCTTCTATACTTTCCTGTCATTGCTGGCTAAGACCACTAAAATAGGGAAGTGTAAGGGACAACTATGATGGTGCTAAAAGTTAATATATGTTCACTTCTGAAACTGCAACCTAAAATTATTTGGTTTGTGTTTTAAAAAGGACAGGAGTCAATGTCTCCTGTTAAATATTGTTACTGGCACATCGTTTCTATGGACTTCCCCCTGTTAACTTGATAAGAATGCAGAACTGTGGGATTTTTGTCACATTAACACAGCTAATAAAATGGAAGGATGACCTTCTTTGCAAGCTTTTATATGGTTGTTGATCTTTTTCCATGCAGTGACACATAATAAAGGATTGCATTACAATTCCTACACGTTTATTAAAGGTGTTTTTTTAAAAAATGATTCCATTAGCCTAGTATTTGGTATGTCGTCATTACAATACTAAGGGGGAAGTTTTCAATGGTCAACAGTTAAGTCAGGTTATTCAGTTATTTTGCCACAAGTTGGACTATTTTTGCACAGGGGCCCATTTTATGCAATGAAATCATGTATTAAAATAACTCAACTTAGAGAGTGACATGGGAACAAATTTTCCTCCGTCCAAGTGAGTTCTTTTCCTGTCTCTGCCCCCTTCCTGCAAGCTCTGTCCTCATCTGCACAAGGCTCAAACACTAAAATCATAAGTGTTTGAGGCTTGTGCGGTTAAGGCAGAGCGTACAGGAATGAGGCAGGGACAAGGACTGTGGTAAAACTCGTGGGGTTGGGGAAATTGAGATCCTGTGGGGACGGGGAAAAATTTGTCCCCTTGTCATTCTCTGCTTGCGGTAAAATACTCTGACCTAACAGTAGTCCTTGTCGATAACTTTCCCCCAAAGTGTTAAAAAAAAAATAATCTGGTCCCAGTCACCAACTCTAAAAGGCAAATCTAACAATTTAAAAATTATTTAGAATTTTAAAGTGCATTAGATATTTGATATTTGGGGTCTGTACATCTAGGACAGTGGTTCCCAAACCTGTCCTGGGGGACCCCCAGCCAGTCAGGTTTTCAAGATATCCCTAATGAATATGCATGAGAGAGATTTGCATACCTTTCACTTCCATTATATGCAAATCTCTCTCATGCATATTCATTAGGGATATCTTGAAAACCTGACTGGCTGGGGGTCCCCCAGGACAGGTTTGGGAACCACTGATCTAGGATATAAACTTAGGCTAGAATATCTTCACCACCAAAATGCTATCTTACTAGACTGGGATGGATACCTTAAAGACAATTCTGTATGTATCTATTAATAGGAAATTACAAGTCGCAGGAGCCTGTGATTTCAAAAACTCACATACTATGAAAGTTCTGGGATGTGCATTTGGGTCCTGATTCTATAAACCAGGGGTGTCCGACCTGTGGCCCGAGGGCCGCATGCAGCTCCGTGAAGTATTTTGTGTGGCCCCTGTCGAGGGCGATGCAGTGTTTTCCTCTGCTGCCCCCGGTTGTTTACAGTTTTGCCAGCTCCCTTCTCTGTCTTGCTGCAGCATTTGCACATTTGTGCGGCCCCAGAAACATTCTTTTTTGGCCAATGCGGCCCAGGGAAGCCAAAAGGTTGGACACCCCTGCTATAAACAATGCCTAACTTCTAGGCACTGAGGAGTACAATTGTTTATAAATCACGCCTAGTGGTGCCTAAGTGTTCTTAGGCATCGATAGGCATTGAAATCTTAGGCACACTTCCATTTATGCCAGGGTTTATGCATGAGTGCACCTAAGTCAAGTCATGCCCCAAATTTGCCCCTAACCACACCTACTTTCTGGTTGGCGCAGTGGAGTAGACACCTACTGAGTTAGCCGCTTACCAGCTAATTAAGGCCCCCTTTTACAAAGCCGTGCGAGTGGTACATGGCAAATGCTCCGAAGCTCATTTGATTCCTATGGGTGTCGGAACATATACCACGCCAGCCCACACTGTCAGGCTAAGTAAAAGGGGACCTAATTTTTTTTTTAATTGATTTAAAATGGCTTTTTAATGGAACTTTTCAATTAACAGTGCCAATTAATCCTAATTGAAAACATTTTTTGCACCAGCTAGCACGCTGAATGCTGTGTGCTAGGAACCTTATGAGCCCTAGAAAACCTATAAGTCTCGGAGCAGCGCACAGCATTCAGCGTGCCGGCCAGCGCTAAAAAATGCTTTCATGGTTTTGTAAAAGGAAGGTTACATGCCCCCTTAAGATTTAGACACACTGGAGTCAAAACAATCAGAATGATATCTAGAAAGTCTTTGTTGAGAATGCCCACTTGGACATTTTGACTAGTAAGATGTCTAAGTGCTGGTTTATGCTGTCCTTTGGACGTCTATCTTTTTTTGAAAATGAGCCCCTTAGTGTCTGTGTGCACTAAAATAATTTTCTAATGTCAGGGATAGAGGATTGGAATTCTTGAGCCAATCAGTTAACATATCTATGTTATCGCAAACTAATTGGTTAGTGAATGGGTAACGCAGCAGCCCTTGCAGTATATAAAATAGGTAGCAGTAAGTGCTCACATGGTAATTCTATAAAATGGCTGCACTCTAATGGCAATATTAGCACATAGCCATTGATTAAACAAAAAAATCTGGGTTTTGACAGCTATGGTGAAAATGCCTAAGCATGGGAAAGAAAAAAAAAAAAACAACCACCCAAAGAGAACTGCTGAAACACGCACAATGATGCAAGCTAAATTTATTGGTATAAAATAATTCAGTGCGGTTAATAATGCCACCTTAAAACAAACCTAGGGACCCGACATGGTCCGTGTTTCGGTTAACACGCCTTCATCAGATTTTGTTGTTTTTTCCCTTTGTTTGTTAAGCATGGGAAAGACCCATGTAAGGGTGTACTAAGGCCTTTTTTTACCGCAGCTTAGTAAAAGGACTTTAAAAGTGTTACCCATGTTAATCAAATTTTATATACATTCATTTCTGAACAAAAAACAAAAATTGGCCAAAATAAACTGAATATGATTCACAAATAAACAGATTTTCTTTCTATATATGCCACTTCAAGACACATTTGCAGATCCTTTGGAAGTTGTCACAATTTGCTGTGGCTCCAGCTTCCTTCAGGGGCAAAATATCTACTAGGCATACACTCATAAAATTGTTGACTTCTTGCCAATTTTGTGCATTTATTGATAAAAGTCAAAGATTTATAGAAAAACTCCTACTAAAGATTTGATTTCCGTTTGTTTTTATTATTTAACATTCAGCTTTCTGTAATTTAGCACCAAAGTGGTTCAATAAATATGGTTTGCTGTATTTTTAAAACATAAGAATAGCCTTACTGGGTCAGACCAATGGTCCATCAAGCCCAGTAGCATGTTCTCACAGTGGCCAATCCAGGTCACTAGTACCAGGCCAAAACCCAAGGATTAGCAATATTCCATGCTACCGATACAGGGCAAGCAGTGGCTTCCCCCATGTCTTTCTCAATAACAGACTATGGACTTTTCCTCCAGGAACTTGTCCAAACCTTTCTTAATACCAGCTACGCTATCCGCTCTTACCACATCCTCTGGCAATGCGTTCCAGAGCTTAACTATTCTCTGAGTGAAAATTTTTTTCCTCCTATTGGTTTTAAAACTATTTCCCTGTAACTTCATCGAGTGTCCCCTAGTCTTTATAATTTTTAACAGAGTGAAAAAATCGATCTACTTGTACCCGTTCTACTCCACTCAGGATTTTGAAACCTTCAATCATATCTCCCCTCAGCTGTCTCTTTTCCAAGCTGAAGAGCCCTAATCATTTTAGTCTTTCCTCATACGAGAGGAGTTCCATCCCTTTACCATCTTGGTCGCTCTTCTTTGAAACTTTTCTAGCGCCATTATATCTTTCATGAGATATGGAGACCAGAATTGAATGCAATACTCCAGATGAGGTCGCACCATGGAGCAATACAGGAGCATTATAACATTCTTAGTCTTGTATTCTGCCTTTCAAGAGGAACAAGTCAGAGAAGTTTACAAATTATAGGGAAAAGGGTTACAATCAAAGCGGTTTACATATATTCAGGTACTTATTTTGCACCAAATTGCGGCTTTTTACCATAGGCTGAAGAGGTAAATGCTCTGATACTCATAGAAATTGCATAAGTGTCAGAGCATTTACTTCACTGGCCCACATTAAAAATCTCTCCCACTTTTTGATAAAAGGTATTCTAAGTGATTTGTATATAAGAACATAATAATTGCCGCTGCTGGGTCAGACCAGTGGTCCATCGTGCCCAGCAGTCCGCTCACGTGGCGGCCCTTAGGTCATAGACCAGTGCCCTGAGTCAAGCCTTACCTGCGTACGTTCTGGTTCAGCAGGAACTTGTCTTTGTCTTGAATCCCTGGAGGATGTTTTCCCCTATAACAGCCTCTGGAAGAGCGTTACAGTTTTCCACCACTCTCTTGGTGAAGAAAAACTACCTTACGTTTGTACGGAATCTATCCCTTTTAACTTTAGAGAGTTCCCTCTCGTTCTCTTTACCTGGGAGAGGGTAAACAACCTGTCTATCTACTAAGTCTATTCCCTTCATTATCTTGAATGTTTCGATCATGTCCTCCTCTTTTCAAGGGAGAAGAGGCCCAGTTTTTCTAATCTCTCACTGTATGGCAACTCTTCCAGCCCCTTAACCATTTTAGTCGCTCTTCCCTGGACCCTTTCGAGTAGTACTGTGTCCTTCTTCATGTATGGCGACCAGTGCTGGACGCAATATTCCAGGTGGGGGGGTGTACCATAGCCCAGTACAGAACCATGATAACCTTCTCTGATCTGTTTGTGATCCCTTTCTTAATCATTCCCAGCATTCTGTTCGTCCTTTTCACCGCCGCCTCCATCTCTCCGAGCACTGACCCTTTATTCGTGTATAAGATTTTTGTTTTTTGATTTTATTATTTATACAATTTTCAATTTTACAAGCATATACATCACTTGTTACAGATCATGAAAAATAAATTTATAAAAACAAGACATAAAGAAAATGTAACTCGTATGTAGTCCAAGATCAAGAAAAGAAATTAAACATCGAAGAAAATATTAAACTAATACAGGAGAAACAGCAATAGATACACCTTCCTACAGCTGCTGGCAAGTCATGCATAAGATTTTTATTACCGACATGCATCACCTTACACTTAAACATGCTCAAGAAATGGGCCGCAACATGGCAAATGAGGTTTAATGTGGATATGTCACGTTGCAGGTCTTCACAATCCTTCTGTGTCTTCACTACTCTGAATAACTTCGTATCATATGCAAATTTAATCACGTCGCTCGTCATACCAATTTCCAAGTCATTTATAAATACGTTGAAGAGCACAGGTCCAAGCACTGAATACTGTGGCACTCCACTCGTGACGCTTTTCCAGTATGAGTACTATCCATTTACCCCCACTCTCTGTTTTCTGTCTGCCAACCAGTTTCTAATCCACGTGAATATTTCACCCTCGATTCCATGGCTCGCAATTTTTCAAAGTAGTTGTTCATGCGGGACCTTGTCGAACGCCTTCTGAAAATCCATATATACAATGTCAACCGGGTCACCCTTATCTATCTGCCTGTTTACTCCCTCAAAGCAGTGCAGCAAGTTCGTCAAGCAACATCTTCCTTTGCTGAAGCCGTGCTGGCTGGTCCTCATCAGACTGTGTCCGTCTAAGTGATCAATGATGCGGTCCTTTATCAGCACCTCTACCATCTTTCCCGGTACCAAGGTCAGACTCCTTGAAGTTTTGGCCTCTAGGAGGTGAATGACTGTGGGGCTCATTTTCAAAAGAGAAAACATTTACAAAATGGCATAAAGTAGCATTTGGACATTTTATTTGGTAAAACATCCAAATTGCTATTTTTGAAACACATTTTTTAGACAGTTTTCTATGCTATTTGTCCAACATACATCTAAATCTCAAGGAATTGTGTCTGGAGCATGTTTTGGGTGGGATTAGGGCAGATTTATGATTTGGATATTTTTCTACACTAATGGAACATTGCAGAAAACATCCAGGGCAAAACTTGGACTTTTGAGGCTAGACCTATTTCATTAATGAATAAGTACCAAAAAAATGGCCAAACTGACCAAATGACCACTGAAGACATGAAAGCATGCTTCCCCCCTTAATCCCTCATTGGTCTCTGACCCCCTCCTAACCCCCAAAGATATGAATTAAACAATGCATATCAGTCTGTATGATGGTTTCAGATGTTATGGCCAGTTCTATCAGAGAAGCAAGCAGGTCCCTAAAGTAGCCTGGTGGTCATTTCAGTGGATTTCAGAGAAGAGAACCCAGGCCCCTATCTCACTCTAACTCGTACACTTTTTTTTTTATTTTTTTAATAATTTTTTATTCATTTTCAAACTTACAATAAGTGTGACAATATGTCCAAACAAATTAACAATAAATATATCACTTAATAATCATCAATGGTACAAATAATATGCTCTTATCTCCCACCCTTCCCACCCTTTCCTGTCATATAATCAAATACCTTGTACAATATGTAATAATAAAATTACCCCTCACACACACACCCACAATTGAACTTGTAAATTTAAGGGAAAAATGTCATCTAATCAGTACAATACTTTAATGGCTCCCACACATCTTGAAATTTCCTGAAACATCCCCGCTGTATTGCAATAAATCTCTCCATTTTATAAACATGATATAAGGAATTCCACCAGAAATTATAATTTAATCTACTCCAATTTTTCCAATTATATGTAATTTGTTGAATGACAACACCAGTTATTATAAGTAATAATTTGTTATTATTTGTAGAAATCTGACTTTTTGCTCTCATTGCCATACCAAACAGCACAGTATCATATGATAATGCCACTGGGTTATCTAATAAACAATTAATTTGGTCTCAAATTGATTTCCAAAAATTCATAATAAATGGACAATAGAATAATAAATGGTCTAAAGTTCCTGCTTCAAGATTACAGTGCCAACATCTATTAGACTTAGAGCTATCCAATTTTTGTAACCGAACAGGGGTCCATAATGCTCTATGTAACAGAAAAAAACAAGTTTGTCTCATAGATGCCGACACTGTACATCTCATCCTCCAAGTCCAAATTCGTGGCCATTGAGACGCAGTAATTTGATGCTTAATCTCAATGCTCCAAATGTCTCTCAGACCACCGTTTGGCTTCTTTTTAATAAATCCAGTCAGCAATTTATACCACTGGGCAGCCTGGTGACCCAAGAAGTCCACCTGAAAGCATAAGAACTCCATACTATATTGATTATTAAGATCTTACCAGTCAGGGAACCTCACCTGAATGGCATGCTTCAGTTGCAACCATCTAAAACTTTCTGATTTATTAAGACCATATTTATGTTGCAACTATGAAAATTCAAGCATTTTAACATTAGAGATAACATCTTCTAATAAACGTATTCCTGCTATCATCCAATGCTTCCAGGCGAGCCTTTCTCCGCCAATTTGAGGTGGAACGTGTGAGCCCACCATAAACCTACTGTACCAACATATAGGTGATTCCTACTGACATAAGGGCTAGTGTATAGTTCGATACAGTAGGTTGTGGGTGAGTTTTGGAGGTCTCACCATACAAAGTAAGGGGTTATGATGAGCTGTGTACCTTGATCCTTTTATGTGAAGTTCACTGCAGTGCCCCCTATGGTATCGCACTGCTCTGCTGGGATGTCTGTGTGGCCAGCTTTTGTGTTTTTCATTTGGACTTTTTTTTTTTTTTTTAATGATTCATAAAGATAGATGCACATAGGACAAAAACATCTAGGAAATGGTCTTTTTTAAAAAAAAAGATAAGACATTTTTCTGGTTTGGTCATTTTCTCTACTGGACTTTGGACATTTTTCCCAAAATATCTAAATTTGAATTTAGATGTTATATTGAAAATGCTCTTCTGTGGGTCATCAAGATTTCCAAATACCTACTACCAGTAATGATTTTTAAATGCAATTAAAAATATTTAAGTACCTGATCTTCCCAAAGTCACCAATGTGTGGTTTTAACCACAGTCAAATCACATCTGGGCAGGTTACTCCAACCTCCTAGAAATGTAATACAACTGCACCAGTGCCCTTAGGGCTCCTTTTATCAAGGTGCGGTAGGGGTTTAACACGCAGAATACCACGCGTTAAACCGCCTGCCGCACTAGTCGCTAATTCCTCCATTGATGAAGTGTTAGTATTTTGGCATGCCGCAGGGGTTAGTGCGTGATGAAATGTTCAATGCGCTAACCACCTCAGCGCACCTTGATAAAAAGGAGCCCTTAGAGTTCTAGTTCAATGGTATCGGACAAAATGTAAAAAAAAATTGTGTCATAGCCATACCTTCAAAGATTCCCATGGGAAAGAACAATTAATTATTTTTCCATAAGATATACTAGGAATTATTTGGGCAAAGGTGAATCTGAGTTTGCAATAGAGTAAAGAGAGTACAGGAACATAAATGTTTGGAGACAAATAGAAGCTGAGGATCTAGTGGTATCAACTTATACTAACGAGGGGCTGCTGAAAAGTTCTCAGCCCAACCAAAAAGAGAATTATGTGGAGCCATGAAACTTACAAGTTATTCCACACTTTTCATTTCATTTCATGTTATTGAAACGAAAAGTGCCAAGAAAAGTGTGGAATAACTTGTAAGTTTCATGGCTCCACATAATTCTCTTCTTGGTTGGGCTGAGAACTTTTCAGATGCTCCTCGTATTGCGATGTCATACTGCCTCATTCCACCAATGCCTAAGAGCCAGCCTCATCGGTGATGTCACAATGGCTTGGTTTCCCTATACTACTGCCCATTTACAAGATGAATTTGCCTCACTGAAATGAAGAGTGTCAAGAAAAGTGTGGAATAACTTGTAAGTTTCATGGCTCCACATCATTCTGCTGGTTGGCCTGAGAACTTTTCAGTGGCCCCTTGTAATGATAAAGGAAAAAGAAAATACAAAATTTTCATGTCAATAAATCTCAACTACACATCATGACATATGCACTGACTTTTGTAGCAGAAAAAAGAAAATTAATCTCAATCATAATTAACTGTAAAAGTTACAGTATATCAAGTACTTTTTGAAAACACAGATTTTTGTGACTTTGTAGATTGTTGGTGGCAAGATCTGGAAGTAGACCTGTGTGTGGACTAAGTATCTTATAAGAATCAAAGAGGAAGCTGGAAATTCCTAAAATAGCCAGCCAACACATGTGGTAGAGTCCATCACAATAACAGAATCTGGTCATGATTGCTAAAGATATGGAGGGAATAGAAATAGGATGGGGTGGTACCATAGCATAAGGCACTTTTTTGTTGAAAATTGAGCAGACAGCTCCTATCTACTGAACATTCTACTGTTCATATCACGCCTATACACACACACTATCATTATTTCTTCCATTCATATCTTCTTCAAAAGACAACATAGCATCAGTACTTAAACTTTGCACAGGCATTTGCACTGATCATTCAGAAAAAAACCACCCACATTTTAACTCGTAGAAACTACCATGAACACCATGCATTTGGTTTTCATCCCACTTGCCTGGAAATTGAGGAAATCTAAGCAGAAGAACAATTTTCTTTGATCAGGAAAGGAAATGCTGGCCAACTATGCACTTATGTGACCTCAATAGGCTCTGCAAAGAGTACAAGTCAGAAAGGTTCTGGGGAATTTGGATACCTAATATTTTATAGAGCCTGATGCTCATGATAATATAAAAGAGCCTTGCCAAGATGACCGTACCTGAGTTTGAAAGGGAAGTACATGTGATTTCAACAAGTTCAATTGAAAACCAGAAAGCCTTCCAAAGAATGATAAACATTTTATAGCCCTTGACAGGGATATTTGAGGATCTGTGAGAACCAACGATATCTATGCATAGTTCCCAAAAGGGACAAAGACTCTATATCTAACCATATTGGTGTGTGATCTAATAATTCCATGGAGCCTATGACAGCCCAAGACACCAAAGAAAACCAGTGGGATGAAATTAAAATATAGTACCTCCTAGACCAAGTGCCGTGGGCCTTAGAAAGATGAGTGTAATCATGTAATCCAGATGGAGCAAGTGCCATGGATCTACCAAGCCTAATGCTGTAGTTAGACCTAAAATTCATTTGGCCTTGCTCTTAAAAAATCTTCTGCTACTATCAGAAGTACATCCATGTGGAAGAACACAATTTTATCAAAGTTTAAAAGTATTGATGATCGTATTCATTGGGTGCATAAACAACCAGCAAGTTAAAAGCTTTTGGATTCGATTGTCAAAATTAATAACAAGTATCTACCCAACGGGTCTTTTTTCAAAACCTTAGCTTTGCCTTGCAATTACTTATGAATCAATACTGCAACCCTACCTCTTCCGATGTTAGAAGAAGCATAATACACTTCCCCCACCCAAGAACTAGCCAATTTAGCATGTTCAGAATCTGTGAATCTTGTTTCCTGTAAATAAGCTGTGAATATTGTTTCATATAAATTACGCTTTTATGATTTTTCAATTGATGCAATATCATTTTTTTCATTTGATGGGTATGGTGATGCCAGAGATGTTCCATGAGGTAATTCTCAAAGATATGTTAGCCATATATAATACAGTAACTTATCTATGGTAGAGATGGGGCCCTTAGAAAAGACATATCGATAGCCCACTGCAATATCAAATGATAATCAATAAAACACCCATTGTGTATGCCTCCAATAATGCAATATACCTCCTCTCTGGGAGTGATTTTCTACTTCCTCCATCTTCTTTGTCTGAGATGGTGGAAAGAGTGAGCTCAGCAAAACCCATCCAAAACCTACTGCACTGCCATATACAGTAGGTGACACCTGCAGCCATAAGGGCTATTGGGGTGGTAGACAGGTATCGTCGATTTTGGGGGAGTTTTGGAGGGCTTACCAAATACTTTAAGGGGGTTTTAATGAAGTATGTACCTGGCACCCTTTATGTGAAGTTCACAGCAGTGTCCCCTAAGGTGTCCCATTGCTCTGTTGGCATGTCTATTTAGACAGTCCATTAAAGTGTTGGCTCCTCCCATGTCTAAATGGGCTTGTTTTGAAAATATTGCATTTGGACATTTTGATTTCAAAAATGGTCAAAAAAGATAGATGTCCTAAGGGCCAGAATGTCTAGATGAATCATTAAAAAAAATAATTAAAAAAAAAATAGATGTCTTGTGGTTTTGAAAATGCTCATTTTCCCGACCTGACTTTTGGATGTTCTTGCGGAAATGTTCAAAGTTGGACTTGGATGTCCTATCAAAAATGCTTCTCCACATTAATAAAGTGTGCTCTTTCAGAAAAGTGTGAGCTTTTTGGAATACTGCACTCTTTCTAAAAGAATACACACTAATAAAATTTTGTTCCCAAAATGAAAAAATAATTAAAAACTAAAGGAAAAGAAAATTCCCAGAAATAACATAACACAAAACTTTTTGAACTGCCCACCTCAATCATGCATTACTAATCTGCACTTGACTGCCAGACTTGAGATGTTTTTAGATGTAGTGAGTACCTAAATAAATTCATGTAAACCATTCTGAGCTCCCATGAGAGAACAGTATAGAAAAATGAATAAATAAATAGAAATCCACCTTATAATTCTCCTTTCTATATCCAAGTCAATGGGCTAATATCCTATTTTGAATTTTAGGAAAAATGCTTCTTTATGAGTCAAAAAATATACTCTGTTTAATATTCAGCCAATGACAGCAGTTTTTTAAATGTTACTACTGGAAGAGTTAGGTACCAATTCAATGCTAGGCCATTTCTGGGCATTAGCATTGAATATCAGGATCTGATCAGACTGAAGATAGCCATTACAACTTATTTGGGTCCTGAACAATATTCAGCTGGGTCTTGCAAAAGATATATATAGGATCCCAGCTGAACATCATCTGAGACCCACACAAGCATAGGTCACACATCCCCCTGATGAAGACCAGAACTCTCTTCCTGCCACCCTTGATCAATATCGGCATTTCCATGTTAACTACATGTTATTTTGTAACAAAAGAAGAAATTTCAATAATAAAAAAAAATGAATGTATTTGCATAGAAGATGTCTAAAAAGAGCCATTTTCCAAACTGTACATCTAATTTATAAAACCCCCCAAAAAAACAGGCACAAGAATTTTTGTCTGGCATCATTTTGAGAGAAATGGCCACATAGATGTCCCTGCAGATCAGAGGGACAGCCTAATGATCAGTGCAATGGACTTTAAACAACGACTCCCAACTGAACTCCTTTATTTTGTATTGTGAGTTTCAAGGAACAAAATACCATAAAACCTACTATACCTAATTGTTTACAATTAGAATCACCTTCCACCGTCAGGTGTCTCTTATATTTAGGTATAGTAGGTTATTTGGTATTTTTAAAGGGCTTACAATTTCTTCCACAAATGTACTAGGTACAGTAGAGTGGGATTTGGACCTGGATTGTTCACAGTCCACTTTACTGACCGCTAGGCTACTCCTTAGAGCCGATTGATGCTGTTGGGTATGCAGTTTGCACATAAAACCTGATGCTGTCTTACAGCCTGATATCCCCTTTCAATTTTGCTTAAGGGGGTGGGAGGGGGGACAATATCAGAGTGGGGATTATGGAGGGAGTCATGCCTTAATCCATTTAGTAGTCATCTAGTCAATCAGAACATCTTTTTGCTACTTGGATATGATTGAAACAGGTCTAAATAGAAGAATCTTTATGACTTAGACATGTCTTCCTGTTCCAATATCGCTGAAAAAATCCTAATTTTGAGCCCACCCTAGTTCCACCCAAAACAAACACCCATAGTATTTGAACAAACTCAGTGGAAAAGATTCAAATTCTGCCTTTCCAAAAATCATGATTAGGCATTTTCAAAGGTGTTTTGGCCATTCTGAGACATCTACCTGCTTTGAAAATGAGCTCCAATGTGTCTTTAGGTTGGTGTTAAACTTTTAGCAAGATGATTCCAGTCTCAAGTGAAGTTGGCAGATTATTTCATAAAACTGGACCTACTAAACAAATTCGAATGGGCAAATAGGGCTTGATTATGCATAGGATGCCCAGTTTCAGCAGCCTCCTAAGCTGCTTTTGAGAATCACATATGGGCGTCCTAAACAGAATCTTGACTAACTACCCTGATTCTCTAACTAGCGTTTATGTCACAGGCAGCGGTTAGAGAATCATGTTGCAGGTCAGCGGCAACCACAGTGGCAGGGAACCCCTGACTCCTCCCCCCCCCATGAAGTTGGGTGGCAGGAAGGATGATTACTCCTTCCTGCCGCCCCCTCCCCAATGCACCGGGAAGGGGAATGTCTACCATTTTCCAGTGGTAGGCCTGCTGGCTGGAAGGTGTAATCCTCCTTCTGGCTGAACCTTCTGTTTACAAGGTACGGGGGAGTTCAAGAGGTGGTGGTCTCCCCTTTAGAGGAATTGCCGGGTGGTGGGGGGGCGATGGGCGGAGGACTGGTCACTGGGGAGGTGGGGGGTTGGTGGGTGGAGTGGTGGTCATTGGATGGGTGGAGGGGGATCGGTTGGTCAGTCACCGGATGGGGGGGGGGTGTTCTGGCAGTAGGGAGTGGGCATTGCTCCTGCCTATCATGGTTGGGTGGGGGGGAGGTTCTGACAGGATGGAGTGGACCACTTAAGCCACCTCTGTGCAGCTTTACTAGGCTTTCCTATGCTAGGCTGCCAGGTGAATGTTCTGGAGGCAGATATGCAAAGTTGTTATTACGTGATCACTGGGGCAGTGTGTGGGGGTCTGTACTTTGTGTTTGCAGTGCTTATCTGGTCACTTTGGATACCTTCTTGTGACTTAGACCTGGTTTTAGATGGCCTAAGTCACAACATCCAAGTTCCATCTTGGAAGTGTTGTAAAACTTTCGGTTATACATGCAGTACAATTAAGTCTAGGAAGGCCTATGTATTGCCCAAATCCCACCCTCGACACTCCTCCTGAAACACCCCTTTTAGCTCTAGTTGTTCAGCAGCACTGTGAAGGCCTAGGTCATTTTTACATACGTCTAAAACCCGGTTTGATTATCGGCACTTGGACTTGTGTTTTGGATTGTCCAAGTACCGATTTAGGCCGGTTTTTAGACGTTTCAGTTTCAATTATGAACCCCAGGTTGTCCAAGTGCCGATAATCGAAACGGCTTTTTGGACATATCCAGGGACACTTTATGCCTCCGAATCCCGCTGTGCACCCAGAGCTGAAAGGGGAATTTTTGGAGGAGTGGTTAGGGTGGGATTTGGGCCGACCTAGACTTAGTCATCCTGCAGGGATAATCAAATGTTTGATGAGACTGCCTAGGTCAGGGGTAGGCAATTACGGTCCTCAAGAGCCGGAGCCAGGTCAGGTTTTCAGAATATCCGCAATAAATAAGCATGAGATAGATTTGCATCTCAAGGAGGCAGTGCATGCAAATCCATCTCATACATATTCATTGTGGATATCCTAAAAACCTCTGCTTTCTGGCTCTGGCTTTCGAAGACCAGAATTGCCTACCCCTGGCCTAGGCGAAACTTATACATTGTGAGTTAGACAATGTAAAGACAGGTATAAGTGCCCAAAAGGTATCAAAAGTGACCAGATAACCACTGCAGAGATAAAGTAAAGACCCTCACATACTCCCCTCAGTGTTCACTGACCCCCATGGCACCTCCACAAAGATTTTGCATGCAATATCTTTGTATTCATGTGCCCTGTTTATGTGGGTCATTAATAAAGCAAAAATAAAAATCCTATTAACCAATTTAGGGAAATGCATTGGCGACATCCAAAGCCTGCCTAAGTCTCGTCCACCTAACTCATGTCTATCTGCCACCCAAGTTCCGCTCAAAAGTAGACCTGCTTTTCATTTGCCTACAATGTAGGCGTTAGGTGGACGTGCTCGGGCACTCAGCGGTAAATCATTCAAAAGGCATCCACATCAAAGCCTCTGCTACGCCATGTCTATGCCACAGCCATGTCTAGTTCCTTAGGTGCAGCTTTTTCCAATGGGCGTCTACAAAATTAAGGACACATCTCAGAACTGAAGTCCATATCCTTTGGACATCTAAGTTCCAATTATCGCTTGTTAAGACCCTTAAATTGCTTGTTAACCACTTTATTTGGAGATCTAAGTCCCACCTAACTGTAGGCGGGACATAGGCATCTTTACTGAAATTACCTCCAGATGTCCAAGCCCTAAATAAAGCTTCTGAAATAATCACCATACTCTCTTTGCTTTTTATTTTCCTTTTGATGTATATTCCCATCTTTAATACAGTAATGTGAAACTGTAACATATTTGCATACCCAAGGATCACCGGCTGTAAATACAAATCCTTTTTGGACAGATCTTTCATGTCCCAAGCAAGCAAACAGCAGTCCTGGCTGGGTAACTACATCAATGGAGCCAGGCTGACCTACAGCGCCTTTCAGAGAGTAATTAAAACTGTTTTGTTTGACAGATTTATCTCCTAACAGAAGCCACTCTAAATTTATATTTTCCTTCTGTCTATTTCTTGTGCAATATGTTGTACCTTCACTATTTGCATTTTCTAATTCGCTGATTGTCCAGCCCTCTTCGGTGTGAACCACCTAGAAGTCATCTGACTATGGCGGTATAGAAGAATAAAGTTATTATTATTATTATTATATACTAGTAAAATTTGAAACTATATAAATAAATAATGAAAACAAATAATCAGCTTGTTACCCCCTTGAATGTATTATTAAAATATTTGTTGTTAAAGTCCCTTTAATATCCATTGCACAAGACCGCGTTTATGAACAAACCAACCACATAAATACACTTGATTACAAAATAATTCCTTGTTTTACACAACAAATTAATTGTGTCTAAAGGAATTCCACAAGAAGGAAATCAGTGACGTAACAGGAAGCATGTATTTAATTATGTTTTTGCAAGGATACATGAATAAAGCTATGTGAATGGCTCTCCTTTGGGGATGGCCCAGCTCTTTATTTCAAGAAACAAACAAAAACACTTGACTCAACAAAGGCAATAAAGAAACAGGAAAGTAGTATGTTACGTACCCACATGTTTTCCAGGACAAACCCCCCCCCCAAAAAAAAAAACTATGCAGATCCAAGAATGATTTTAAGAAGATTTTTTAAAAAAATCTCTGCTTTACATTGTTCCTTTTACAATTAGTCTTCCAAAATGATACAAAATGGTGTGGGTTTAAGCTGGTTTGGGAATCTTACAAAAGAACATTTAGCACCATCATGTGTGTTCCCTTCCTCTCTCCATTCGTAGAATAACAACAGAAGCATAGCACCTTTTATACGGAAGAAGAAAAGGAATTATTACATGCGTCCCAGCGTCTAGAGATGAGGTAGCTTACGCTAACAAATGGTGGGAGCACTTGTACCTGATAATTCAAGGCTGATAAGTGAAGGTTATTGACCTTATACATAACATATAATTGAGTAAAAACTGATTCTCACAATATGGAATTAAAAAAATTAAATGTTAATATTTCCGTCAAATAGGAATATATGTCTCTTTCTTTCTTTTTTAAAATCATTTTTATATTTTGCTATTATTGCATGGGAGAAAATAAATAATCTCTGCCTGATTTTACAAATGGCAAATATCAGAAACTTGAATTTACACAGCATGGTTACAACTTTCTATTTATAACTACCAGTGTTTTCTACTTAACAAAAAGTAGGTTTCATTCTGAACACAGTGCTGATGAAGTATATGTAGATCGAATCCTTCCTTTAGAATTTGTGCACTGTTCTTAAATGCCTATGAGGGACCACGGAAATGTTCTCAGCCCAACCAAAAAGAGAATGATGTGGAGTCATGAAAATTATTTGATTTAAATATTTACACTTGGGATTGGTGGGAGGATGGAAGGATATTGCTAAGAGGGTAAGGTTTGGGGGAAATCTATGTTTCTGTGTTTTATTAAATTGTCATTAGGTGGGTAGGGGTAGGGGGAGAAATTGGTTGGTTACGTATATTTGAAAGTTAAATGTGCTTATATTGACTTATATATGATATATTTATGTATTGCACTATTGAAGATTGTAAAATTAATAAAGTTTTTTTTTTTAAGAAACTTACAAGTTATTCCACACTTTTCTTGACTTTTTTTCATTTCAATGATATGAAATGAAACAAGTGTTAAGAAAAGTGTGGAATAACTTGTAAGTTTCATGACTCCACATCATTCTCTTTTTGGTTGGGCTGAGAACATTTCAGTGACCCCTTATAAGCATTCATTCTCTTCATGGTTGGGCTGAGAACATTTCAGTGACCCCTTATAAGCATTCATTCTCTTCATGGTTGGGCTGAGAACATTTCAGTGACCCCTTATAAGCATTCATTCTCTTCATGGTTGGGCTGAGAACATTTCAGTGACCCCTTATAAGCATTCATTCTCTTCATGGTTGGGCTGAGAACATTTCAGTGACCCCTTATAAGCATTCATTCTCTTCATGGTTGGGCTGAGACTTTTTCAGCGGCCCTTATAGGTCACACTGTCAAATGATTAAGAGGGAATGAAAGAGAATCTTTCATAGAACTCAATTCTCATTTATGAATGATGCCGGTAAAAGTTTATAAACAAAACAAAAAAAATCTACAAAAGGTTTCAATGGGAGCAAGCTGACTTGACTATAAATTTTATCAATGAGTGCTCTTAAAAGTGCTCTACTTTTCTGTTATTCAGTCCGTATCTATACAAGAATTCTTATTTTCACATAGCTAGATTTTGAAGTACTAGATTTATAATCCCTAATAGTATTATGCAATGTCTGCATTATGTTTGAAATAAAGCAAAAATAGAAAACTACCTTTAAAAAATAATCAACATTTGTTGAACACTTAAGCAGAATGGGGCTCATTTGTCCATGGTTACTGTTCTGCACATTAAAAGTTGCTTTAACTTGTTTTCATCTGACTGTTAAGTAAAATAAATATTCTGAAGAAGGCCAGGCGTTACAAGGGGAATATTATGTACAGTGCTGATAAGATACCAGCCATTATTTCAAGAGTCTCAGGATTAACTTCAGTCAGTTAAATTCTTGTTTCTTGATGTTCTCTTACAAAAAGCAAACTGGCCCAATATCTATTCCAAACTCCTGGTCAGCACTGCCAATGTCCACAACGGCAATATCTATAATGGGTAATCGTGCCACATTCTGTGTTCTGTATTCAAGGACAGTCTTGCCCACATTGCCAATTCGTTTCTAGGAGGAAAAAAGTATTTGTCATTCTTGTTTGAGCTTTAGGAAGAGCAATCACGCATTTGTATATCATCATCATCATCACTAATAATACACATACAGTACATAACAAGCTTTCAAAGTCTGCATTTACAGATTGCAGAATATCCACAATGAATGTTTCACACATATATTTGCATATTTTGGTTACCCTATAAACCAGGGGTCTCAAAGTCCCTCCTTGAGGGCCGCAATCTAGTCGGGTTTTCAGGATTTCCCGCAATGAATATGCATGAGATCTATGTGCATGCACTGCTTTCAATGCATATTCATTGGGGAAATCCTGAAAACCCGACTGGATTGCGGCCCTCAAGGAGGGACTTTGAGATCCCTGCTGTAAACCATACTAAGGGCTTCTTTTACTGCCAGCGGTGTGCCAGCGGTTTTAGCACACGCTACATTGCCACACACGCTACATGCTAACGCCTCCATAGAGCTGGCATTAGTATTTTCCATGTAGCGCTTGCTAAAAATGCTAGCTCACCTTAGTAAAAGGAGCTCTTGATACCTCAAGGGAATATTTCTGCTTTCAAGCATTAGATCTCTTTATTTTGATTTTAATTATTGGCCAGCCCCCATTCATACTATTAACTGAATAGGACAATGGCCTTTGTAAACTTTCATCATATTTCCTTAGTTTTAAATACAAGCTCAACCTCCCCGACGACTGATGACTTAGTCATTAAGGAGGAATGTATGAGAAGAATCTGCACATTGGGCCACCTCAATAGGCTGATGGGAGAATATACATTTTCATTATAAAACTTGCTTTAATAAAAAGGTATTATATTTTGCTACTATTTAATTCTTTGAGGCCATTTATCACAAAAAAATTAATAAACTGTGTTGTCAGTCCAAAAACTGTATAAGCCCTGTTCAAAGTGTTCTATAAAATTAATATAGTCAAAACAGTCATGTGTAAATATCCAATGCATTTTGTATATCTATACAATCCTGTAAAAATAAAATAATGCCCTCTCCATGCCCGCATATAGGGCTCCTTTTACAAAGGTGCATTTGGGCCTTAACGCACGGAATAGCACGGGCTAAAATGCCACGCACGCCAGCTGCTACTGCCTCCTCTTGAGTTTTTCGGGTAGAGCACGATAATCCGGTGCGTGCACTAAAAACGCTAGTGCACCTTTGTAAAAGGAGCCTATAATCTAATCAAGCAGCAAATGTTCCCTACAATCAGTAAGATACAAGGCTTTACATTTGAGTGAAACCCATTTAGAGAAACTTGACTAGCTTAGATTTGAGAATTCACAACAAACATCTGTGCAATATCCTGCTCACTGCTGCTGTTTGGGACCTCAACTCAGTCTCTAATAAAGGAAAAGGTAGAAGACAACTTAAGGGGAGGTGAGAAGATGTGGGAGAACTTGTATCCTGCTATTCTTGGAAAACATCTGCTACAAATAAGTAACTTGGGATTCTCTGAGGAGAAGCAGGATAGCAAGCCCTCACAGATGGGATTCTCTAGCTACAAGATGCCTTCAACATAAAATAGCAATGCATCAAGACTACTTAAAAATATTTTTGGTGGCAACAAACTATAGGATGCTCAAATATATTCTGGAGGACAAGCTAGCCAAACTTACTCTCTTATTGGCATCATTTTTAGGGACCTAAAGCTAGCATGCCATGAGATCCTGTCCTGGAACAGAACCGAGGTGCTTTACTGTTCAGCCAATTGCCCAGATAATGAAACATTATCATGGCTGGATAGATCTGAAGAGCAATTATATAATCTAGGTACCAGCATTCATGACTCACTTGTATGTATAAATATCTAGAATACTAGCACTTATGCATGTGTATGTGCACTAGTGCTGCCCAATTTCAGATTCGATTCAAATCAATTTGTTTAAAAAATAAATAAATTGCCCCCTAAAGCAGGAGTGGCAGCACTGCCTGTCCACTGTCACTACTGCTTTAATGGGCGAGGGGGAGGGTCAGTCGGGAAGTACTGCCTTGGCCCTTTGTAGCGTCCTCCGGCTTCCCCCCTGGCCTCCCACTCTTACCTTAAGATAATCGGCAGCCTGCAGATAGGATCGCAGTGCTGTAGTGATCCTTGCAGGCTGCCGTCGTCCTCAGCACTATGTTGGCTCTGCTGTGATCCTGCCCCTGACTTCAGAGGAGGGGTGGGACTGCGGCGGAGGGAACGTGGTGCTGAGGAAGACGGCAGCCTGCAAGGATCACTACAGCACCGCGATTCTCTCTGCAATCTGCCGATTATCTTAAGGTAAGAGCGGGAGGCCAGGGAGGGAATATGCAGGCCTTCAGGGGGGGTTGCAGGCCTTCAGGGAAGGAAAATCAGAGAACGTTGAGAAGTGCTTCCCCGCACTGGAATGCTTATAAATCTGACTTCCATGCTATTAAGTGTTCCTTTGATAGAATCAGGCAAGAAAACATTCCCAAAGTCCCCAGAGGTTGAACTCCAATAACATTTCAGCAGATAACATGTGACATAGAGCTACTTATGGTAATTGAGTGCATCAAATTAAAAAAATGTTCATGCAAATGGGATCATCGCCAAATGAAAATCAACTTTAAATAAAACTTATTAAGGCTGACATTCCACCTCCATCTTTTGTCAGTGTTTATTAGACTAATGCTCTTAATACCAGCTTGGAGTCAGCCACAGTTGATAAAATGAAGAGCAAGGATGGAGATTTGGCCAAAGTGTCATTAGCAGAAAAATTTTCAGAAACCAGGAAACATTTTGAAAGAAACATTAAAAAGCAGATTGGGGTTGACAAATACTCTTCTAGCAAATGTAACAGTTGCGCTGGCGGAAAAGATGCGTGTGTCTGTTTCCTCAAATGTGGATGATAAAAATAGAGACCAGTCCTGTTGGTGCTGTTTCTAAAGCATCTAGCAGCAGTAGTAGTACCTCACTGTGCGAGACCAAGAACAGTGAAAAAATGAAGCAGCAAGAACACAAATCAATCTTCGATGCTGGGCCCATATCCATGAGGTTAGAGAGTTTTTTAGTTGATAGTGAGGAATCCAATGACTTAACCAATAGTGAACTATCCAAGACAGCTGGTATTTCTGTGCAAGACCTTCAGGGAGGGGGTGGTGGTGCAGGCCTTCAGGGGGAAGTGCAGCCTTCAGGGGGGACAGGCCTTCGGGGGGGGGGGTTGCAGGCCTTCGGGGGAGTGTGCAGCTTTCAGGGGAGCCATGCCTTCAGGAGAGGGGGGCCCTGGTGTAGAAGTACATGGAGGGAGGGAGGGAAGGGCGGGTTCAAAGAAATGTGTATATTCCAGACTCGGGGGGGGGGAGAAATAATGGGGCTAAAAACAGAGGAGAGGGAAGGAACAGAAAGGGAGAGAAGTTGGACACAAGGAATGGTGTAGAGGTGGGGTGGGGGATAAAGATACTGAATAGGAGGGTAGTTGGGAAGAGAAAGGGAGAGCTGGTGGACCCTGGGGTGATAAGGAAGGAGGGAGAGATGCTGGATGAAAGGGTAGTTAAGAAAAGGAGAGAGGGTGGATCTGGGGATGGTGGGGGTCAATCGCTGCAGCTGCAGGGATGGAGACAAAAAAAAGGAAAGATGCCGGACCTCCAGGAAAGGGAAGGGAAACGGAAGGGGAGAACAAAGATGGAAGATGGATGGTTAACATCAAGAAAGAAGAAATGGGTAGGAGACTCTGGCAAGCAAGTTATCAGAAGACAACCAAAGTGTGGGACCAACATGATTTGAACCATGACCAGACAACAAAAGGTAGAAATATATTTTCTGTTTTGTGATTACAATATGTCAGATTTGAAATGTGTATCCTGACAGAGCTAGTGTTATACCCTGCACGTGAGCTAGGATTTAACAGAGAGAGGAAAAGTCTTTTTTGTTTGTTGATTTTGTTTACACCACAGCATCAGTGTGGGTAGGGCAATCAAAGGTGCCACCTACATTTTGTTGTTAATCCTTATTTCAGCATGTTTATTCATAAAATCTATGTAGATTAAATTATATGCAGGCATGTTTTGCATTTGCAATTTTTTAAAAAAAAATTACAGTGACTAAAAAAAATGGTTGACTATCATTGACGGTTCCATTGAATCAAAAACATGTAACAGAAATATCCATTTGGAAAATAACTTACTGTGCAGGTGTCTTGTAGAACAGTATATCTAAATCGATTGTTTCCTTCTGCCTTGATTTCAAGGTCATTAGCACCTTTCAAAATGACAGCTTTCTTCAGGTTCTGGGTCTTCTCATCCATGTAACCTATGGTGTTCTTACAATGATATGTGATATTCTGGGATGCTTCCTTTGATAGAAGGCGCAAGAAGGTCATTTGTGTTATAGCTGTATCTCCATAGACAAACTGAAATATAAAATGAAATTAGCTTTGCTGCGATTCAAAAGAATATGATTTTGCATAAATCCAATAAAATACAAAGTTATGAAGGCAATAAAATATTCCAGTCACATTGGGGTCAATCTATACATACTGAGATACACTTCATAGCAAATGGGTGAAATGCAGAGTTCCAAAAGGATCTTGTGGCCTCTCTTGCAATAAGCCTGGAAATCGCTGAACCACTATGAATACAAACCACTATGATATAGCACAAATTTCATATCTCCCATCAAGTTTCTTCAATTCATATGTCACAACTGCAGCCAGGTTTGGCATAATATTGCACAGATGGTTTGCCTCAGAGAGAAGCCTGGCTACAGCATATACCGTCTGATATTGAGGGCTATTTAACCAGCCAGGAATGGTTCCTGGCCTGTTAAATACCATTTGGCTGGCTAACCGCTAATATTCAACTGGAGATAGCCAGCTATCTCCCATTGAATATCCCGGTTAGTGACTAGCTGGCTATATTTCATGATTTAGCTGGCTAGCCGAGACTTTTTTAATTTTTGGCTGGCTATGTTTGGTACCTAAGATAGGCCGCTTAAATAGCTGCTTTATCTTTGGCTGCTAAAAAGTTAGCCAGTTGGTTCTGAATAGTCTGCAAACCTTTTAGTGGCCAAAAAAACCAACCCACCGGATATTCAATGCCAGTCACCAAAAGTGGCCCTGCATTCAATATCTAGACTCAGCGCCAATCAATGTAGTTAGGTGGGCTGCCTCCCATGGTCTTAATATCAGCCCTGGGTATATAAGAGACTCAGTCTGCAAAGGATGAGGCAAATCAACATACATAATGCATTTTCCCAAGTTAATTTAGTCTATTAAAATATCAGAAATTTCTTAGGTTCCAATGTCAAACACTCTCTATCATGCTTTTTTCAGCCTTCATATTGGTTTTTGTAATAGTATCTATCCAGGCATTTCCCAATCTAACCTAAAGAGATTATAGTCACCATAAAATACCGTTGTGTTTCTCCTCTTTAGAGTTAAGCATTGTGATCATGTCACTCCCTTATTTCTTCAATTGCATTGGCTACCACCGAACTAGGATCCAGTTTAAGACATTTAGGGCTTTGCTTGAGGGTATTCCTGCCTATTTATCTGCTGTCATCATACCCTATATTCCCTAAGTGTTTTGACAGACCACAGGCTGGTACTCCCTGGTCCTTCCTGTGCCTGTTGGGAATTGACATAACATGGCACATTTTTCTTTATGGCATCCAACATCTGGAATAACATACCTCTATCCATTTTCTCTGAGTTTTCTTATAAGAAGTTCAGGACTATGCTTAAGAGCTGCTTATTCAACATTGCATTTGATGGTACATTGGGCAGTTAAATGGACTGAAACTACCATCTCTTTCCTCTAGAGATGTGATCACTAGAATAGGGGCAATAGCAAGTGACTGCTGTTTTCACTGGTTGTGTTTCTAAGCAACCGTGCCTTCCTATCATAAATATTGTGTTCTTTGTTCTTTTCTCTTTTCCTTTTGTCTTTTTCTATTGCTCCACCCCTTGACTTGTTTTTCAAATTAGTGGTATAGAAAATCAAATATAAACAATGCACAATATAAACAATATTTTGACAACCAGCTTTTTTGCACACTTGCAAAATGGTCCTTTGTTGTGAAATAATTATGCTCAGATTAGACCAAAAATCATTGTTTACTGTTGAATGACAACTGAATATGACATATTGCACATTTTTAGGTAGTACATTAAACTGAAGAGTACTTAAGATTACCTAATTACTATTCAATGTACTGTAAACTGCTTTGGGTGAATTTCTTCATAAAAAGATGAATAAATCCCAATAAAATACAAAAATTGAACACTCATAATGCAAAGTCAAACAAACACAGTGGGAACAAGCTCTGAAGAAAATGGACTCCTGATGAAGGCTTTTGCCAAAACACTGCCAGTGCTGAGTCATACCTAATAAAGAGCTGATCTTTCAAATGGATTCTTATTGTGTTTGTAGAAAATTTTTAAAAACCTATTTGTTTAATAAGTTTGTCAAATAATTATGCATTTTTATCTTATTATTAGGTTTTACTTTTTTTTATGTATGTCACTGATTGTACAGTTCCTCTTCTCTGTTAACTGCCCGGAACGTCACAGATGGAATTCTTCGAGACCTGACACTACCAGATCCGCCCACATACTCAAACTATCTTTCCCCTCCTTAAAAGGTGTCATGTATGCAGGTACATTAGGGAAATCCCTTTTCTTCAAATTCACTGAGCTTTGGAATAACCTCCCTGCCCCACTGCAGAATCTAGGCTCATTCTAATTATTCTGAAAGCATCTGAAAACCTGGCTTTTCTCCAAAACATAAAGCTATCTATTTAAAATGTAAAGCTAGCTATCCTCTTCATAACCTCTAATTTCTTATTATGTCCTTCTCTCATTTATTGAATTACCTGTAAACCGTGTCGAGCTCTATCTTTATGGAGATGATGCGGTATACAAACTTAAGGTTTAGTTTAGTTTAGATGGACGGTATACAAGAATAAATTTATTATTATTCCCTTGCATCTCATTCGCTTGCCTCACTTGTTCCCATTGTGTTTGACTTTGTGTTTTTTCGTGGGACTTTGCTTGCTCTTCTTTTCTTTGTGCACTCATAATGCAAATCATCACTGTGAAGAATATGTAATACATACATATATGTAAAGAATGAATGAAATATCAGAGGTCATTTTGTAAAGTATCTTTACCAGTGACTATTATAAAATTGGATGAGTGTTCACATGAGTACAAGTTGGCATACCAACACATATTAGAGTATGCAATTTGCATATAGGTATATGCAAGGGAAGGGTCAAAGCAGAGTTGGGTGTTCCAAAAGGTTGCATACATTGTTACTGAACAATGGGTCAGCATTTACACTAGGCTTCAGCAGATGTAAACCTGATGCCCCAAGGTATGATATGAGAATCGGTGCTAAGCACAATTCTATACAGGGCATGTGCCCTATATAGAATCACACTTGGCATCAAACTTATTTAGTGTCCATTCTTGAGTATCATTTATAGAATCCAGCCCATTCTGCCTGTTCAAAAGCAGATGTAAATGTTCAAGCAAACATTAAGTGCTATTATGTACATTTTTAAAATGCATGTCTAATTTGCAACTATTAGTTCATCTGGGAGCAACAATGGACATTCATACTGAATACTATCGAACCAATGGGACTTAATTTAAGAATGGAATGGCAAACATTTTTTTCTAAATTGAAACTATGTCCACACTCTACCCCTGAGCATGCCTACTGTACCACTAGATAGCCGTGGTAAGGTAACAGCATATTTATGTGGATAGATGGTTTATAAAGCCCTATAAAGTAAATGCATCCAGTTACACCTGCTTTGGAACAGGTATACTTCTGAGAGTTTATGTTATAAAGGGGCTCATTTTCAAAACAAAATAGTCAGAAAAGGACATAAAGGGGCAGATAGAAGAGTTTGGTGAGAAAAACATCCAATTCACTATTTTTGAAACCCATTCACAAACATCAAAATCCTAGGCTTAATCTTCGATAACACATTATCCTTTAATTTCTCAAATTAGTTCAGTAGTACAAAAATGCTTCTTTAAATTAAAAATGATAAGATCTCTCTCATCACTACTCAACTCTAATTCAATTAACGTTCTTATTCATTCATTAATAATATCAACCCTATTCATTCATTAATAATATCAACCCTTGATTACTGTAACTCCCTTTACCAGGGCATTACTCAAAAAGAGATTAGGAGACTACAAGTCATTCAAAATATTGCTATAAAAATCATCTGTAACACTAACAAATTCGATCACGTTACCTCCCTCCTTAAAAAAGCTCACTGGATACCTATTTCCCATAGGATTACTTTCAAAACTCTTTTTCTTGCTTTCAAAGTTCAATCTAATCATATGCCCTCATTCATAGACAGATTGCTGATCCCCTTTGAATCACATAGGGCACTACGCTCTTCCTAGTATCTCCTTGCAGTTCCTTCTGTCCGTCAGTTGTTTTATGATACAACACGTAAAATGATTTTTTTCAGTAGCCGCACCCACATTGTGGAACACCCTACCACTGACCCTGAGACAAGAAAAGAACCTCAACAACTTTAAATCTAGTTTTAAAACATTTCTTTTCAAAGATGCTTTTGATATCTATTCCTAGGTCTCCTTATTTATAACACTCAGACATTAGGCCTAACATTAAAGATTCCCTCTACCCCTTTTGTTTTTCACTACCCCTCTTTTTATTTTTATGCAATGTATCTTTCCCATTTGCCCTTATGTATTGTGTCATGTCTATACTGATCTTGTGAATTTTGTCATCCACCATTTTATATTTTTATAGAAATTGTAAATCGCTTTGCACTTAAAAGTGGTATATCAAGACTAAAATAAACTTGAAAGATTGTTATGCTGTTTGTCTGCAGTGCATCTAAATCTCAAGGGGACATGTTAGAGGCATAATTTAGGAAGGACTAGAGCAGGATTATGATTTGGATATTTTTCAGCAAAAATTGAACATTGAATATGAAAAGGGCACAATTTAAATGTCTGGGGCTAGACCTGTTTTAACAATGAATAAGTGCCAAAAGGGTGCCCACTGGAGTGATGAAGGCATGATCCCCCCTCCCCCTACACACTCTCCCCCAGTGTCCCCTAGGGTCTCCCACTGCTCTGTCGATATGTCTGTGTGGCTAGTCTACTAAAAATGCTGGCCTCTCCTTGTTTTGTGCCTACTCTAGTCTCACAAAAATCACATCTCCAACATGCCCTCTTCAGATTTAGATGCACTGCAGACAACCTCCAAAGTGAATCCATATCCAAAATATGTTTCAAAAATAGCAACTCAAAAGGTTTGGTGAGATAAACCTCCATCTGCCTTTTTATACCACTATTTGGACATTTTTCTTTTTTTGAAAATGAGCCCTATATTTTTTGCTCAGCAGGATTTTGCGACCTTAGAATTGAAGGGTTCTCAGTGACAATTTTCAGTACAGTAAAACCTTGGTTTGCGAGCATAATTCATTCCAGAAGCATGCTTGTAATTCAAAGCACTCGTATATCAAAGCGAATTTCCCCATAGGAAATAATGGAAACTCAGACGATTCATTCCACAACCCTAAAACTTTAATACAAAATACTATAACGTATTTGTATTGCAAGACCTCACTCATTTAGAACAGTCACTACACTCCCGCAGCATCAGAGAGAGAAGAACCATCGGCTCAGTTGTGATGTGTGTATACTATATGTACTCGTATTGTAAGACTTTGCTCATTTAGAACAGTCAATACACTCCCGCAACGTCAGAGAGAGAAGAACCATCGGCTCAGTTGTGATATGTGTATACTGTATGTACTTGTATTGCAAGACACTGCTTGTATATCAACTTAAAATTTAATAGAATGTTTTGCTTGTCTTGCAAAACACTTGCATACCAAGTTACTTGCAATCCAAGGTTTTACTGTATTTTTAACTCCAATGACTTCCGGGTTCTATCTGACATGTAGATGTTACAACACTCACGAGGATTTATTGCAACTTAACCGTTCCTTCATTTCATAAGAAATTACATGGTTCTATGTACAGAAATTAATCTCTGCATGGGATTACAAGATTCTAACTGCAAGCCAACTTTTGGTACAGTTAGAACCATGTAATTCTAAGGTCGGGATTTGTCTACTGTTGTTCAAGAGCTGGTATTAATGTGATTAGCCTATTGCAATGTCTTGTTTTCAAGGTTGTTTTTTTGTTTGTTTTTTTTGCAGAGTCTGAGGCAATTGCAAAGGCTCCAGAATGTAGGTGCTAAATTCTTGACAGGATCATCTTATACCTAACACATGTTCCTTTCATTGGTTGCCTGTAGTAAGTTGTTAATATTGGCTTTCAAGATGTTTCACCAATTGGCTCTCAAGATATTTCACTCTTATTTCTCAGCTAAAGTGCAGAAATATAGGCCAGAGCAATTTACACACTCCTAGGATGTGAGCTTGTCCTTCCTGTTGCCGAAGTGTTGCAATCTGCCAGACTGAGGGTTGGGGCTTTTCCTGCATCTTCCCCTTTTTTGTTGATCAGTGATTTCTAGAGGATTTCCTCTGGTTTAGATGAGTATTTATAGCCCAGCTGTTTCCAGCAGGAGACAGGATAGGTTGATTGTTTTTGAGAGACCATAAGAAGTGTACTATTCTTCCATATTTGATTGTTTCATGTTGGAGCTGCAATTGTATTACATGTTACTGATTTTACATATATTTTATGTATACTGCCTTGGGATTGTCTTTTTCATAAGGGTAGAAAAAATATTAAATAAATAAAATGAAAATGCACACACCATCTTTTTGGTACATGTACTTATATGCACATACACCATTAAGCAATTGTTTTACAAGGTCTTTACTGCTTATAAAATAGACTTTATATGTGGGGAAACATTGAAAAATTACACCTAAAATAGGCAAGATTTGGGAAAATTTTATAAAGGCTCACTGTTACTTGTTATATTTCTTTCAACTATAGCGTATACATACAGCAAAGCTTGAGAATTCTGTCAAAGTGAAATACGCTTCCTCACCTGTGAGCCTCTGTTCATATCAAGACCATACCATACAGGCTTCAACTCATGTGAACCTCTGGTGCTCCACCAAGTTTTTCGAGGTATGCTGGATGGATTTGCCGAAATGCAAGTCTCTCCGGTTTCCATGTTGCAGTATACTTTGATGGCATCTTCAGAGCATCCTTGATTGGGATCAATCCAATATTCACCTATTCATAAACAATGAGATATGCTTTATTATGTATGATCCTTAGACATACAGAGCAGCATGTTATTAAGGATATACTAATAGGATGCAAAATATCTAGGTCAGGATAACTCAAGTTCTGCTAGGAACAAATGTTTTCTGCTGGTTTCATCCAACAGAAGCATACGCTTTAGAATCATAAAGATTTACAATATCAACAGGGCACAAAACAGGCATGAAACGTGTCTATTGTTCTGAACATACAGTATGTGTATATTTTTTCCAATGCTGTCACAAATCCTGATATCCCTTGTCAGTTATGCTTTTAAGAACTTCTGAAACCTACATGTCTGAGGTAGGATATGTAAATCGCAGTGTCAATCTTTATTGACATGGACGTGAATTCTCCTTCCGAGATGGGGAATATGTTATTTTTTAATCCCACCCCAGTCCAGCCTATAACATGTCCAGACCATGGTTCCTTAAGAAATAAACTTTTAAATTTTAAACATGTATATCATTGACTTTGTAAAATTGAGATTTAAACATTTTGGAAACTTAGATATCTATTTCTTCCAATTAGGTACAGAGTCTTTAACTATGCAGCACTATCAATTTCAAGGGAGAGGAGAACAGGGGGCAACCTCCCTAATCCCTTCGGTAGAGTGCTGCCAAAAATAAGCACCCTTATTAAACCTAGATCTGTTTAGAAGCAGGTATAAATCACAATGGTTCTTATAGAAGTGTATTCCCTTTTTGAAATGGGAAATACATGTATAATTTGGTCTCACCCTAACTCCTTTCTAACTACATTCAAACCATATCCCCTAGCCCAGGGGTAGGCAATTCCGGTTCTCGAGAGCCGGAGCCAGGTCAGGTTTTCAGGATCTCCACCATGAATATGTATTAGATGGATTTGCATGCACTGCCTCCTTGAGATGTAAATCTATCTCATGCATATTTATTGTGGATATCCTGAAAACCTGACTTGACTTTGGCTCTCGAGGACTGGAATTGCCTACCCCTGCCTTAGCTTTTTGCATATACTTATGACTTGCACATGTGAAACCCCTCTGTCTAAAACCCAGTAATTCCATGTCAACTGGTTCAGTTTCAAGGAGGGTCCATACCCGACATCTTCCACAGATACAAAAAAAAAAAAAAAAAAAAGCCCAAATAAAGAGGCCCCTAACTCTGTACCTGGTTGAGATCATGCCCCAAAACTTTAGATATCTTCATTAGAGGTCCCAATATATCCCCTAAGAAAATTTCAGCAATTTCTCAGAAGGTCAAGTTGGGAGTTCTGGACCACTTGATAGGGAATGGCCTGTATGCATATATAAATATTGGTATTTATATATGCTGATTACAAATAGGACTTCTAAAATAACCATCAGCTATGAATACTCAGCTATGACTTTCAGCAGCATTATCAGATTGCAAAGCACAGTTACTTACCGTAACAGGTGTTATCCAGGGACAGCAGGCAGATATTCTTAACACATGGGTGACGTCACCGACGGAGCCCTCGGTACGGACCTTTTTAACTAGAAGTTTCTAGTTGGCCGCACCGCGCGTGCGCGAGTGCCTTCCCGCCCGACGGAGGAGTGCGTGGTCCCCAGTTAGTATAAGCCAGCTAAGAAGCCAACCCGGGGAGGTGGGTGGGACGTAAGAATATCTGCCTGCTGTCCCTGGATAACACCTGTTACGGTAAGTAACTGTGCTTTATCCCAGGACAAGGAGGCAGCATATTCTTAACACATGGGTGACCTCCAAGCTAACAAAGAGGGAGGTGGGATGGTTGGCCATTAGGAAAATAAATTTTGTAACACAGATTGGCCGAAGTGTCCATCCCGTCTGGAGAATGCGTCCAGACAGTAGTGAGTAGTGAATGTGTGAACTGAGGACCAAGTGGCCGCCTTGCAGATTTCCTCGATGGGCGTGGAGCGGAGGAAAGCTACAGAAGCAGCCATAGCTCGGACCCTGTGGGCCGTGACAGTTCCATCCAGTGAGAGACCGGCCCGAGCGTAGCAGAAAGCAATACAGGCAGCAAGCCAATTGGAAAGTGTCCGTTTGGAGACAGGACGACCCAAACGGTTGGGATCGAAAGACAAAAATAGCTGAGGGGATGTCCGGTGAGCTCTGGTACGATCAAGATAGTAAGCAAGGGCACGCTTACAATCCAGCGTGTGCAACGCCTGTTCCCCAGGATGCGAGTGAGGCTTAGGGAAGAAGACGGGCAGCACAATGGACTGGTTAAGGTGAAAAGCCGAGACCACCTTGGGAAGGAATTTAGGGTGGGTACGCAGAACAACCTTGTCATGGTGAAAAACAGTGAAAGGTGGGTCGGCAACCAGTGCATGCAGTTCGCTAACCCTCCTGGCAGAGGTGATGGCAATTAGGAAAAGCACCTTCCAGGTAAGAAGCCTGAGCGAAGTTGTGGCAAGAGGCTCAAACGGAGGTTTCATGAGGGCTAAGAGAACCACATTCAGGTCCCAGACGACAGGAGGAGGTTTGAGAGGCGGTTTGAGATTGAAGAGCCCTCTCATAAATCTGGAAACCAGAGGATGAGCCGTGAGGGGTTTTCCGAGAATAGGCTCATGAAACGCAGTGATGGCACTGAGGTGGACTCTGATGGAGGTAGTTTTGAGGCCCGCATTGGACAGTGAGAGCAAATATTCCAAGACAGTTTCCACCGCTAAGGAGGTGGGTTCCTGACGATGCCGGAGACACCACGAGGAGAATCTGGTCCACTTCTGATGGTAACATTGGAGAGTGGCCGGTTTCCTGGAGGCGTCCAAAATGAGGCGGACCGGTTGAGATAGATTCTCTGGAGAGGTCAGCCCGAGAGAAACCAAGCTGTCAGGTGGAGCGAAGACAGATTGGGATGCAGTAGAGACTGATGCTGCTGCGTAAGTAGAGTAGGAAACACAGGGAGTAGAATGGGTTCCCTGGAGCTGAGTTGGAGCAGGAGTGAGAACCAGTGTTGGCGAGGCCACCGAGGGGCGATAAGAATCATGGTGGCGTGATCCTTGCGGAGTTTGGACAAGGTCCGCAACATCAGAGGAAGTGGAGGGAAGGCATACAGGAACCGATCCCTCCAATCGAGCAGGAATGCATCCGGAGCCAGACGGTGAGGAGAGAAGAGTCTGGAACAGAATTGGGGCAGCTGATGATTGTGAGGTGCTGCAAAGAGGTCCACCTGCGGAGTGCCCCATCGAGCAAAGATGGATAGCAGAGTCGGAGGGTCCAACGTCCACTCGTGAGGTTGAAGGATGCGGCTGAGATTGTCGGCCAGAGAGTTCTGTTCGCCCTGGATATAGACCGCCCTGAGAAAGAGATTGCGGTCCGTGGCCCAGGTCCAGATGCGCAGAGCCTCCAAACAAAGGGGGCGAGATCCGGTGCCGCCTTGCTTGTTTATGTAGTACATGGCGACTTGATTGTCTGTGCACAGGAGGAGGACTTGAGGGCAGAGAAGATGTTGGAAAGCCTTGAGGGCGTAGAACATGGCTCTGAGTTCCAGGAAATTGATGTGATGACGACGCTCCTGTGGGGTCCAAAGTCCCTGGGTGCGTAGATCTCCCAGGTGAGCTCCCCACGCGTAGGGGGGACGCATCTGTGGTGATGATCATAGAGTGGGGGGGCAGATGAAAGAGTAGACCCCTGGAAAGATTTGAGGAGTTCAACCACCATTGGAGAGATTGCTGAAGAGATGATGTCACAGAGATGGGATGAGAAAGAAGATCCGTAGTCTGTGACCATTGGGTGGCGAGAGTCCACTGAGGCGTACGAAGGTGGAGACGTGCCAGAGGAAGGACATGCACCGTCGAGGCCATGTGACCCAGGAGGACCATCATCTGTCGGGCAGGAATGGAGGGATGCATGAGCACCTGACGGCAGAGATGGAGCAGGGTCCGCTGGCGATCGGAGGGGAGAAAGGCCCTCATCAGCGTGGTGTCCAGAACTGCTCCAATGAATTGAAGTCGCTGGGTGGGAAGCAGATGCGACTTGGGGTAGTTGATCTCGAACCCCAGGAGGTGGAGGAGAGAGATGGTGTGATGAGTAGCTTGTAGCACGAGTTGAGATGAAGGTGCTTTCACCAACCAATCGTCCAAGTAGGGGAACACCTGGAGGTTGTGAGACCTGAGGAAGGCCGCTACCACTATAAGGCACTTGGTGAAGACCCTGGGGGAGGAAGCGAGGCCGAACGGTAGCACCTTGTACTGATAGTGGTGGTGCAGTACCTGGAACCGCAGGTAGCGGCGAGAACTCTGATTGATGGAGATGTGAGTGTAGGCCTCTTTGAGGTCCAGGGAACATAGCCAGTCGTGTTGAGAAAGAAGAGGGTAAAGCGTGGCAAGGGAGAGCATTCTGAACTTCTCCTTGACCAGACACTTGTTGAGGTCCCTTAGATCGAGAATGGGACGGAGGTCTCCCGTCTTTTTGGGAACCAGGAAGTAGCGGGAGTAGAATCCCTGACCCCTTTGATCTGGAGGTACTTCTTCGATGGCATTGAGAAGGAGGAGGGATTGAACTTCCCTCAGGAGGAGGGGGGTTTGAGAAGAGTGTGAAGCAGACTCTACGGGAAGGTTGTCTGGTGGAAGAGTCTGGAAGTTGAGAGAGTAGCCGTGGCGGATGATGTTGAGGACCCACTGGTCCGACGTGATGACTTCCCAACGGCTGGAGAAAATGGTGAGACGACCCCCGATAGGCTGTGGAAGAGGCAGTGAGGGAGGATGACTGGCTATGCCCTGGAGAGAAGAGTCAAAAGGGCTGAGACTGTTTAGCAGGCTGAGGCGGCTTAGAGGGTTGAGTGGCCTGAGATCGAGCCTGGGCATGGTGCTGCTGTTGACGAGGTCGCCGAGATTGTTGGGGGGGGCGGATTGAGTGGCCTGGCTGAGAACCTCCGCTGGTAAGAAGATTGAGGCCGATAGGGTCGAGCAGGCGGAGCCTTCTTTTTTGGCTTGATCAAGGTGTCCCACCTGGTCTCATGGGCCGAGAGTTTCTGGGTGGTGGAATCCAGGGACTCTCCAAAGAGTTCATCCCCGAGACAGGGGGCGTTGGCCAAACGATCCTGGTGGTTGACGTCCAGGTCGGAGACTCTGAGCCAGGCTAGTCGACGCATGGCTACAGCCATGGCAGAGGCCCGAGAGGTGAGCTCGAAGGAGTCATATATTGAGCGGACCATGTATTTTCGCATCTGGAGAAGACCAGAGATGTGTTGTTGGAATAGCGGGACCTTGCGCTCAGGAAGGTACTTCTGAAGGGTAGACAGTTGTTGGACCAAGTGTTTTAGGTAGAAAGAAAAATGGAAGGAGTAGTTGTTTGCCCTGTTGGCCAGCATGGCATTTTGGTAAAGCCTCTTGCCAAATTTGTCCATGGTCTTACCTTCTCTGCCAGGAGGGGTAGAGGCATAGACACTGGAGCCCTGGGTCTTTTTCAAAGTGGATTCCACTAAAAGGGACTCATGGGGCAATTGAGATTTGTCAAATCCAGGTATAGGGATGACCCGGTAAAGGTTGTCCAGCTTACGGGGGGCTCCCGGTACCGTGAGGGGAGTTTCCAAGTTCTTGTAGAACGTTTCCCGTAGGATGTCATGTACGGGAAGCTTGAGGAACTCCTTAGGAGGTTGCTCAAAATCTAAAGCCTCTAGAAAGGCTTGAGACTTTTTCGAGTCAGATTCTAGTGGAAGGGATAGGGCAGCAGACATTTCTCTCAGAAATTTAGTGAATGAGGACTGCTCCGGTTTAGAGGTGGCATCGGGTGCCGATGGTTCCTCATCAGATGAGGAGGGATCCTCCTCGGTACCGAGGGGAGTCTCCTCCCACAAATCAGGGTCTCTGACCTCTGGTGCATGTCGAGACACCGGGGTGGAGGGCGCGGTGTGGCGAGTCTTGGACAAAGACTTACCAGAGCGCACTGAAACGGTACCAGGGGAGGACGATCGGCGTCGTTCTCGGTCCCGAGAAGAATGCCGTACCGCCTGGTGCCGAGAAGGATCCACATTGGTCTGAGAATGAACCACCGGATCGGCGTGAAGTTGTTGAGCCGAAAGGATCGGCATAGAGGTGTTTACCGGTACCGAAGGAGTGGACACCGGGGGCTCGGTGCGGGGCTCGGGCCGGTCTGGTACCGGAAGGAGCGGTGCCAGGATAGAGGGTAACAGCTGTTCAAGTTGTTTCTTCAACTGTTCCTGAAGCTGAGCTTTGAGAATGACCGAGATACGGTCATCTAGGGGTGGCATCGGAACCGCTTTCTTTTTCTTCGGTTCCTTGGATGCCGCTCCACGCCCCGGCGATGAGGAGGCCGATGACGAGGCACTCACCGATATCGGGGCGGAGTGTTTGCGGGACCGGTGCGATGCCGGTAGGGACGGTGTCGCCACCGTAGCTGGAGGGCGCTCGAGGGAAGAGGAAGGCTTCTTAGCCGGCTTACCTGGCGCCAGAGACGCCGATGGTTGGATTCTTCGGTTTTTAAGTGTTCGTTTTTGCAGAGTGGCACAGCGGGTGCAGGAGTCTGCCCGATGCTCCGGACCCAGACACTGCAAACACCAATTGTGTGGGTCAGAAACGGAGATCGGGCGTGCACACCGCTGGCACTTCTTAAAACCGACCTGCGGGGGCATGAAGGGGAAGATAGCCTCCGCAAAATCGAAGTCCGAGGCCTGTATAATGGCAACAGGCCCCGCCGGGGCAAAAACGAAAGGAAAAGGAAAAATGAAATTTTTTTTTTTTTTTTTTTGCAAATCAAAGAAAAAGTAAACCCGAAGGTAAAGAGAGAAAAAATTAGGAAAAAAACGCGAGCGGGAAGGCGAAAAAGTGATTTCAACGGCCGTTGAAAAAATACACGCGTCTTCTTCGCTCCGCGGAAACGAAGAAACTGGGGACCACGCACTCCTCCGTCGGGCGGGAAGGCACTCGCGCACGCGCGGTGCGGCCAACTAGAAACTTCTAGTTAAAAAGGTCCGTACCGAGGGCTCCGTCGGTGACGTCACCCATGTGTTAAGAATATGCTGCCTGCTTGTCCTGGGATAATGCTGAAAATCACTGGATAGGCCAAGTCAGGTAAATTCTTATAAATATTACGGCCCTATAGTTGTTGCAAATCTTTAATTTGGATTTATACTTTTATGTTTGTAAAGTGTAGTATGTCACTTAAGATTTATTATGGATTGCTTACATAAGAACATAAGAATAGCCTTACTGGGTCAGACCAAAGGTCCATCAGGCCCAGTAGTCCAGTCTCACGGTGGCCAATCCAGGTCACTAGTAACAGGCCAAAACACAAGTAGTAGCAACATTTCATGCTACTGATCCAGGGCAAGCTGTGGCTTCCCCCATGTCTTTCTCAATAACAGACTATGGACTTTTCTCCCAGGAAATTGTCCAAACCTTCCTTAAAACCAGCTATGCTATCTGCTCTTACCACAAACTCTGGCAATGCATTCTAGAGCTTAACTATTCTTCGAGTGATAAAATATTTCCTCCAATTCTGTATGTGCAGTAGGGATAAAGAGAGGAAAGTAGGATTTCTATTACAGAGATTCTACATGCCCTTAAGGTAAAATCTTTGTGGAGCTGATGGCTTTTAAGAAATATGTGAAGACATCGGGAAGAACCTAAAGCTGTTTTCTTCAGCATATTAAGAATCAATTCAATAAAACAGATAGCTACTGGAATGCTTTGCTTCTTCTCAAGCAGCCTCTCAATACCCTAACCTCTTGTCTCTCATCTCCTCTTTCAACTTCTCCATTAGACTTCTTCCTGTCCAGTCACTATTCATCCCCTATTGTCAATGCTCTGGCTGACGCTCTCCTACTGTGGAACTGTGCTTACTTTGTGTTCTAGGCAATCTTGGAGAAGAATAAGCTGTTATAGGGCTGTTCTTGGCACCTGGCAATGGGCCAGAGGAGATATTTGCCAGTTACTAACTGGCTGACTTCAGTAACTGAAGAGATGTGACAGTTATTCAAAATACTGTTATTCAAAAAGTTTTCTTCTAAAAACTGTGCACTGGGCATATGCCTTTCGTCTCTTTTTGTTTCTCTTCCAAATAATACTCTATCATAGTTAGCTGAATTTACTAACAGACCAGTAGCTGAAGGTTATCTTTCACAAAATATGGGTAATATTGTTATTATGCCTATTCCAAAACAACAAAACAGTGATCTTTCTCAACCATCTAATTTTAGACCAGTAGCCAATATTCCTCTGTTAATTTAATTATTAGAGTCTCTGGTAAATAAGCAGCTATCAGAATACACAGAACGATTTTCTTGTTTACATCCAGCTCAATTTGGGTTTCGACCTAAACATAGCACTGAATTGTAATTGTTAATGTTAACATCAAGAGTAAAATATTGGTTGAGTTTAGATCGTCAATCTATATTACTACAATTTGATATTAGTGCAACGATTGATTCAAATAAATCATTCACTATTGATAAGTAGATTAAGTGATTTGGGTTTATATGGATCTGTTATTAAATGATTTAAGAAATTTCTTACAAATCGGAACTATTATGTGATCAAGGATGGAGTTTCTCTAAAAGTTGGAACTCTTTTTGTGGAATTCCACAGAGGTCTTCTATTTCTCCTGTACTTTTTAATATCTTTATGAGTTCTGTGTAGAGACCTTGGTTTTGTCAGGTGAAGATCTTTTACTCTCTTATGCCGATGATATTTTTTGGTCAATTCCAGTGGATAGGGATATTTAAAATATCAATGTTAAACATCAGGGACCGTATTAGAAAACTTGAAAGATGGGCTCTGCCCTGTAAACTGAAATTAAATGCAAATAAGATAAAAAGATCTATGCTTTAATAAATCAGTTTATCTTTGGTCCCTACATTGATCACATTGGAATCTGGAACTTCTCTTAAAGTTGAAAAGACAACCAAAGTATTAGGGGTTATTTTGGACCCCTCCTTGACATAAAAGGAATAAATTGCAAATTTATGGAAGAAAACCATCTATGTATGAGACAGTTGAGATTGGTGAAATTTTATTTTTTCAAACATCATTTTGTATTGATGGTTCAGAGAGGTTGATATCACAACTCATGTTATTGTAATTCTTTATATTTGAACTTAAACTCAAAAATGTTTTAAAAAAATGGTAAAAAATTGTAAAAAAAATTAATTCAAAATACTGCAGTGAAGTTGATATGTACTCTAAAAAGATATGATGGTGTTCCTATATTCTATAAGAAACATCATTAGTTGCCTATAGAGAAGCATATAGGCCGATTCTGAAAAGTGCCGTCCCGATTTTAGGCAGCTGTAGGCATCCTACAGCTGTCTAATCAACCAATCGGGATGCATGTTTTTTTAAAAAAAAAATTCTCCCCAGGCAGGCCACCTATATTGAAGGCGCCTCCGGGAGCCTAGGGAGGCCCACAAGACGCCTAAGGGCCTTAAGCGAACCTAGGCGGCCCTACGCGTCTCCCTAGTAAAGGAAGAGACGCTTAAAATGTAGGCCAGCAAAATGCTGGCCTACATTGTAAGTAGATGCGGCCACTATACTTATCGCGGCAAGGGATCTCCCTGCCGCAATAAGTATAGCAGCAGCGACCGCCTGTCCGATCACCGGCAGTAGGGTGCCCAACCCCTCCTGCTGGAACGCCGCCCCCCCAAACACCTAATCGCCGGCAGGAGGGTGCCCAACCCCTCCTGCTGGAAAGCCAGACCCCCTCTGGACCTCCCATGCTAAAGACCTCCCCCCCATGACTCCCCTAACCTCCCCCCCAACTAACCTTTAAATGTTGGTTGGCTGGACTGGTCTTGCTGCCGTCCAGCCGACAGGTCCGCCTCGTCAAAATGAGATGGACCCGCCCCTTCCCGGCCCATCCCCGCTAAGTCTAAGGCCTGATTGGCCCAGGCTCTAGAAGCCTGGACCAATCAGGCCTTAGGCATAGCGGGTCCGCCCGTCCCCACTAACCCTAAGGTGTGATTGGCCCAGGCTCGTAGGCCAATCAGGCCTTAGGATTAGTGGGGATGGGCGGACCCGCTATGCCTAAGGCCTGATTGGTCCAGGCTTCTAGAGCCTGGGCCAATCAGGCCTTAGACTTAGCGGGGATGGGCCGGGAAGGGGCGGGCCAGTCTCATTTCAACGAAGCGGGCCTGTCGGCTGGACACCAGCAAGACCCATCCAGCCGACCAACATTTAAAGGTTAGTTGGGGAGGAGGTTAGTTGGTGGGGAGTTTAGGGGAGTCATGGGGGGAAGTCTTTAGCATGGGGGGGTCCAGAGGGGAATCTGGCTTTCTGGCAGGAGGGGTTGGGCACCCTCCTGCCGGCGATTGGGAGTTTGGGGGGGTGGCATTCCGGCAGGATGGGTTCGGCACCCTCCTGCCGGCGATTGTGAGTTTGGGGGGGCGGCATTCCGGCAGGAGGGGTTCGGCACCCTCCTGCCGGCGATCGGACAGCCGGCCGCTATACTTATCCCTTGCCACGATAAGTGTAGCAGCCGCATCTAATCTAACCCGATTTTCTAACCGGCGTCTATAACATGGACGCCGGTTACAGAATTGGGGTTAGTGTAGGCCCGATTTTGTATGACACCTCTCCCGGGCGTCCTATACAGAATCAGGACCATAGTGTTTGAAACTGTCTGATTCACCATATTATAACAAGCAGAGGCTTCCGATCATCTTACTTTGTTCTTTTCACATTGGCATTATTCATCTAATAGACAGTAATACATTTTTACTGGAATTTCCTCCTTTTACAGGTCAATTAAACTCTTTTTTTACATATGCTATCATTGTTATTTAGAATGATTTACCTATACAAATAAAGATAGAAGTTAGTTATTGGATATTTTGATATCATAGATTGTAAAGTTAGTACTTTTAGTTAAAAAATTGTAAGGATACCTTTTTGTCCAAGGAATTGTATTTTCTAATAAAATTTTATGGCTTCTTTTTGATGTAAATTGCCTTGAACTAAATGGTATTAAGAGTGATTCAGAAATCATGTATTAGATGAGATTAGACTTTGGTTTTCTGGAAAAGACTGTACCAGGTCTCTATGTGGTGCTCCTTTTCAGTTTACTGCCATGAGCTCCATAGAGCATCAGCTGTAGCATTCATATTCTGCACTTTGGAACCAAATATAAGGTGGTGCTCTTGGACATAAAAAAATATCCAGTACATTATCTTATGCTTGGGCTTCTGTGGCATTGCATTTTAGAAAGAATACTGAATTGGGAATCATAGCCCGCCGAAACCTCAAATAAGAAGTTTTTGAATGTACTTCAGATGGTAGAGTTTCAGTGAGTAGGCATGAAGGAGAAAAATGCAGAATTGTGGGTATAGGTAAGTCTTATCAAACAGACAGCAGGAATAGTCAAATAGTGTCTACTGCAGAGTAAAGAGTGTGTGAGAACTTAAATATAGTCATACTGGTCAGACCAATGGTCCATCTGGCCCAGTATCCTGTTTCTACAGTGGCCAATCCAGGTCATAAGCCCAGAATCACATCCTGTAATTTTAGACATTCACATCTTGGCTTTGTAGAATTGGGATTTGGACGTCCATGCAATACAGATGCCTATGTTCCAGTTTATTAACATCTAAAACACAAATAGTGTTTCTAAGATAAACACCATAACAACTGGTGTGCAGTTCAGTTTGATAATCAAGAAATATGGGGTCAGATATTTAAAGGATTTAGGCTACTAATCTGGAGGCTGTTTTACTAATAGAATTATCACATGCTAAATGCTGCATGTCCTATTTTATACTTATGGGCCATGTGGCTCTTAGAAAATGTTAATGTCCATTAGCATGCACTAGGCTTTATTTAAAGGACCCCTTTAAGAGTGGGTGCCTAAAGTTAAATTCAAAAACATCAGCATGCTGTGAAATTTAGAAATATTCAAAGAGGCAACGGGGTGGATCCAGAGTAGGGGGAAAAAAAGTTAGGAGTTTAGCATGGATTTTCAGCACTAGATTCACAAATTAGACTCATAAATCTAGGCAAAATAATTTAGGCAATCCTAAATGTGTAAGCTACTAAATTAAGATGAATGTTCAGCAGAAAATGTAGGAATTCATCTCTTTTTGTATACCAGGCCTAATAGATAGTCTCCTATTACTGTCTTGAACATAACCTACCAAACCAAGATCTCTCCGTTTTTAATTTATACATCTTTCTTGCTCTATCTTTCTTCTTCCTTGTCCTTAGACTCCAGGATCAAAGATATATGTATCAAGATTTACCAGATAAATTCCCTATTTCTTATCATATGATTGTTCCTATCAATTTTCAGCTATTTTTTAGTAGTTATAAGGAAAGGGTTTGAGATGTGACCCTTTATGATCCAATCTCAATAGTTGGATTGAAAATGGATTGCGAATTGTGAAAAGATCCATACTAGTCCTTGTTTCCCCGTCTCTCTGCTTACTGTCACATTTCATACTTACCACTTGATTTTGAGGTGTGGCAGAGTTTTAAATCCTCGCAAGTACGAGCTGGGTGTTTCTTGGAGCCATCGGGACTGCGCATAGTTTCAATCTGACTACTTAGGGACTTCAGAGTAGCGTGAACACCTGGATCAGTTTTGTTTCCGTCAGCAACTGCTTCATCCTCTGTGAATTCCGGAGGTGGCTCATGTATGCTGTCATCATAGTTACCTATGATGTCATCAATAGCAGCTGTAAGAAGTCCAGGAGGACCAGGAGGACCAGGGGGACCTTCATCACCTGGAGGACCCTATCAGTTTGTAATAGTGATAGAAAAATATGAAATTACATATAGAGCAGATTAACTAAAATAATCTAGAAAAGGTTAGAATTTAAAAAATGTTCTTAATTATTTAAATTTCATTTCATTAGGCACATTAATTCAGTTCCTATCTGAATATGTCAATTTTATCCATGCCAAAGATGAACTTATGTACATAAATTTGAATGCATGCATGTAGAACATTTATACATATAAATGAAAAAACAAAATAAACCACATCCCCACTTGACATGATATAAATTCCCAAAACAATTTTGTGGTCAATATTCAGCCTGTAGTAGTCAGCGTGTTTGTTAAAGTGGACAGAATTAGCCCATATATTCTATATTGGGCCATGTCTGGATACCAGCATTGATTATCCAGGCCTAATTTTGCACATGCTGGCTGCCGGAGCTTATGTGGCTTCTGGCTGATATTTAGCATAAGGAAAAAGGGGGGGGAGGGGGAGCTTGAGATTGCAGAGGAAGGAGGGGGCCCCAAAATCCTTTAGGCTACTATTAGATCGTTAAATGGACACAGACCAATATTCACACTGGTACTGGTTAGCTCCATGATAAAGTTGAAGCAATCTTAAATATATGTAGCACTGACTCCATTCCCCATCTGTGGCTGCAGCCAGTACCATTTAAGTACTGGTTCCACCCACAGACGGCCTTGCAGGGATGGCTAGTGCTGGTATTCAGTGGCATTGTCCAGTTAAGTGCTGCTGAATATCAGTTGATACAGGAAAAAGTGATTTAACTAGACAGGAGGCTGTTTTGAATATCAACGGTTTAATTACTCCTACAAGTGAAAAACTGCTTGTCCCATTCTTTGCATTGACTTTAAAATGAGCTGACAATCCTCACCCCCTCCTTCTCTTGCCCGAAGTAGCAGTGGCAGCTGGTCAGCAGAGGCAGTGCTGTAAACAGGCTGCTCATGGCCAGCTCTGATGCAGTAGAGGAAAGGCCCTGCTGGGTCTGGCCGTGAACAGCCTGCTTACAGCACTGTCTCTGTTGACCAGCTGCTAATGCTGCTGCTTCAGGTAAGTGTATATCAAGAGTATGGTTTCTTTAAAGAGATGCTGTGGCCTATAAAGACCTTTAGGATCACCAAGTGCTTTAAGTTTTGCAGAAACTTAAAGGAACTACGTTAGGAACCTTTTTGGGGGGGAGGGTCCAGCAGGTACAGGAGGGTGGAGGGAAGATAGTTGGATGCTGGACTCAAAGGAGGGTGGGAAGGGACGCTGGGCCTAAAAGTGGGGATGGGGGAATGATAGAGGATGAGAGTGAGATTGGAAGGGAAAGGAGACAAAACTATTTTTAAGAGTAATTCTCAAGCAACCAGAAACTACAGTTATCCAGCATCCACCAATCCCCATGGGACAGAGTTTACTGTATTCATATTACCTAAAACATTTCTATTTGAAACAGATGAGTCTGCCTTCATTCGCAAAATCTTTGTAAACTTACTTCAGGTCCTGCTTCACCCACACTTCCTCGTACACCAGGTGGTCCAAGAGGTCCATTTGGACCAGGATTACCTTCTTTGCCTGAAGGCCCAACTGGACCTGGAGGACCCTGTAAGAAAAGATACAGTAAATAGTTACTACCCTAAAATTCTATTAACAGATTTATTTTTTTTAAAAAAGTCTTCCTCTTACTAAAGTGTATGCTTATTTGAAAAGTATTCATTTTAATATAGTGTTGTGGTGGGGGGTTTGCATATATCCATTAAAACCTGATGTGCAAGTCAGCTTTCCCCCATACATCTTTTGCAAAAATATTTTCCAGCTAGATAAGATGACAAAGAGACATAATAGGAAAAAATGATCTATTACAATATATATTAGTCCAAGAAATTCTAGATAATGACCATAATAAAATGCTCCAATATTATTTAGCAGCACAATCATACATACATACTTTTTTTAGATTTAAATAATAAATATATACATACTCTAGGGCCAAATGGTCCTGGAATTCCAGTACTACCTAGTTCCCCGTTTGGGCCCTAAAATAAATACAAATAAAATGGTTATGAAGTTGCAAATATAAGATCAGATTCTATAAATGGCAACCAAAATTTGTGCACTGATTAAATTTGAGATAAGCACTCTATAGAAGTGTTTTTCAACCTTTTTACACCTATGGAACGGCAGAAATAAAATAATTATTCTGTGGACCGGCATCGGTCCGTGGACCGGCGGTTGAAGAACACTGGGCTAAGTTGTGTGCCAGACCCCGCCCATCTCTACCCAATCTCCACCCCAGACCCCGCCCCCATAATAGTACTAATTGCACTGGAAGCCTTCCCTCTGACGTTGCATCATCAGAGAGAAGGCTTCCGGTTCAGGCGCAGGATGCCCGTAGGAGCCACTGCCCGTGGCTTTGTGCACTGAATCAGTTAGGAAGAGGGAGCTGGCTTGAAGATAACGCCGCATCGATCGCACCGTGGACCGGCGGTTGAAAAACACTGTTTTGGGCCTGATGCACGTGCTGGCCCTGTGGACCGGCAGGAAATTTCTGTGGACCGGCACTGGTCCATGGACCAGTGGTTGAAGAACACTACTCTATAGAATAGCATTGCATGCCAAATTCAGAATATGATTTTGAATACAAGGACTTATGCTGGCTGAAACTTGGTATAAATCCTGGCATACAACTTAGGCACAGACCCCCATTATTCTGTAACACTGTGCATATCTTTTGTGACTGTCCCTGACCCACCCATGCCCCTGCCAAGGCCATGCCATTTTACGTTGCATATGAACCAGTTTAGGCACCTATTGTTACAGAATAGCACATAGCTAGGTTGGCACACAATCATAATTAGTACTAATTAAGTTTGTTAGCTCAAATAACGAAATCATTGGAGCCAACCAACTAATTATTTTTGTGCTGATCAGTGGCATAGTAAAGGGGGAAGGTATGCCAGTGGTGCTGACCCTGATTCAGCACCCAATGTTGGGAACATAAAGTTGGGCAACCTTTATAGAATCCATGGGACCTTATAGATTCTGCAGATCTTAAATACTCATATGGCGTTTAAAAATAATGCCTTGCATACAACAGGACAATAGTAAAATTGCTCAGCCTGCAGTGATCAGTTTTTTTTAAAACACTAGCCACAGCAAGGTTTTTAATGTCCAGATATTCAGATAGTTCGATATTGCATTGCTTTTCCACTTCCATTTTCAAATGCCTGATTATACTAAACATTATAGTATGTTATATATGGAAGACTTTAGTACATTACTAATCCAGAAGAGGTGGACCCTCACACATTACAGTACACTTTGATCTACTATGATTTATTTAACTGAATATCTACAATTAAAATGAAATACAAGTCAGGGCTTAATTTATTATACAATAAATAAGGAGCATAATACTTACAGGAGGTCCAGGAAGACCTTGAAGACCAGTGAAGCCTCTATGACCCTTCTGACCTCTATCTCCTCGTTCTCCGCTATCTCCTTTGTCACCACGTGGTCCTTGAGGACCCTGTAAATATTACCAACATGCAATATAAGATTTTTCACTCAATCTTGTTTGCATTTAGGTGGTAATTTTATAATTTCAGTTTGTCAGGTATATTTTATAAGCAGATAATTGCTCTTATAAAATTGGACACCTGTAAATGTGCATAGAAATGCCAATACTGATAAGAATATGCATATGTTTACACAACTTCCCCCCTCAGTGTAAGATTCTCAAAACCCACCATGCCTTTAACGATGGTCGCTAAACTGGTTCCAATCAACTTAGCGTGGAAATATTCAACCAGCTGTGATCTTTTCTGAGCTTCCTGGCAGACTCAGACACTACCATGCAAATGTATTACAACGAGGTCATTAATATTTAAAGGAGCACTCCAGACAATTTTCTATTATTGTAGGCTGATTCCCTAACCTCGCTGTCCTACATTTGCAAGCAAAATTTTCTGGCAGGTCTGAGCTGTCACAGCCTTACTTTCTGGTCAGTGCCTGAGCACTGATTGGTTCCGGCATTGACAGGAAAGTAAGGCTTGACAGCTCAGACCTCCCAGAAAATTTTGCCCTTTCCCCCGTCCCCCCAATACCCCCCCCCCATCAGCAAGAGAGATGCCCACTCTCTCCCGCTACTGCCGTCAAGTGAAACCCCCCTTGACATCTCCCCCAGGCAGTGGGAGCGAAGCCCACTCCCACCTTGACCGTGCCCCTGACGACCTTCCCCTGTGTATCTGATGACCCACTGCCCCCTCTACCTGGTTCACGATGGCAAGACGGTGGGATGCTTAATCCCTCTGGCCAGCAGGCCTGCCTCTCCAAAATGGCAGGCCTTCCCCTCCCTGGTGCATCCTGGGATGCACCAGGGAGAGGCCTAAGGCTCTGATTGGCTCAGATTACTTAAGGTCCCCACATGCTAAAAATACTTATATTTTTTCTTGGAAGGTATGTGTTGGGTGAGCATTACTGTGCTAATCATTGCCACAGAATATGGTGAAATCAGTTAGCTTATCAGGGTTTACAAAAGGTTTGAATAATTTCCTAAAAGAGAAGTCCATTGGTCACTATTCAGATGGCATGGAGAAATCCACTGCTTATTCCTAGGGTAAGCAGCATAAAATCTATTTTACTACTTGGGATCTACAGTAGCTAGATACTTGGGACCTGGGTTGGCCACTGTTGGAAACAGGATACTGGGCGTGATAGAACTTCAATCTGTCCCAATATGGCAATTCTTATGTTCTTATGAGGGGGTGCTGAAAAGTTCTCAGCCCAACCAACTTCCTAGATTCTGAGTGTTATTTTATTTTGCAAAGTGCCAATTTGCAGAATCATAACACCATGTTTTGACATTGTTTCAGATCATTGATTGAACCATGTCAATAAAAAGTGTGGAATTTTCAAGTGTAGAACTCCAAGCTCTTATGAAGTTCCTATTCCTGCAGAAGAAAACTCCAAAGAAAATCTATGAACGTATGATGCAAACGTTGAATGACAAATGCCCATCATACTCCACAGTGAAGAAGTGGTGTGCAAACTTTCAGTGTTGAGATTTTGAGACCATAGATGCAGCAAAGTCTGGGAGGCCTCAAACAGTGTCAATTCTTGAAATTGTTGAACATGTCCATGACCTGATTTTGGCAGATCAGCGAATAGATATCCAGGGAACGTGTTGGGTTTATAATCCACAAACAGCTGGATAAGCAGAAGCTGTCAGCTGTGGGTGCCCAAATGTTTGAATGCTGATGAAAAACGACATTGAGTGGACACTTCCAAGTTGATTTTGCAGCATTTTCAGCAAGCTGATGCCAACTTTTTGGAACGACTAGTAACTGTTGATGAAACACGGTTACACCACTATGATCCTGAGACAAAACATCAGTCCATGCAATGGCTGCACTCAGGTTCTCCAATGCCAAGGACATTCAAGACCCAAAAGTCATCAGGAAAGGTCATGGCCACAGTGTTTTGGGATCAGGAAAGTGTTGTAATGACTATCTTCCAAGGGGCCAAACAATTAATGCAGAATACTACTGTAACTTTCTGTGCCCATTAAAGGAGGCACTGAAAGAAAAAAAAGGAGAGGGAAACTGTGGAAAGGAGTTCTCTTTTTGCAAGACACTGGGTCGGCTCACAAGGCTGGCAAAAGAATGAATGTTTTGATGCAGCTGGGGTTTCAGTGCATTAACCATCCACCCTACTCACCAGATCTTGCTCCATTTCACTATTTTCTGTTTCCAAACCTTAAAAAGTGCTTGAAAGGGCAACAATTTTTAAGTGAGTCTGAGGCGATTGCAGCAGCGGAGCAGTATTTCAGTGACCAGACATCAGAGTAGTTTTTAGAAAGATTACAAAAACTTCAGGCACAATGTGCCAAGTTTGTGGAACTTAGGAGTAAATATGTGGAATACCTTGTAAGTTTCATGGCTTCACGTCATTCCCTTCTTGCCTGGGCTGAGAACTTTTTAGCACCCCCTCGTACGTTATTAATGTTCTATTCTATTCAGTATGACATGTATATTACTCTAAATAATTTTAAAGCACTTACAGAGAAGCCTCGTTTTCCAGCTCGACCAGGTGGACCTACAGGACCACGAGAACCCTTAAGAAAAATGTATAACAAATGTTATACAGCAGAATGAAACCTGATTTTAAAAAATACAGCTCTATCTGAAAAGAGACAGTCAATAGTGTTTGTTTTACGCAATATATCAGCTGGAGAAGCAACCTGACTACTTACCGAGTCACCCCTTTGTCCTGCTTCCCCTATAGCACCAACAGGTCCCATTGTCCCAGGAGCACCTTGAGAACCTGGAAGCCCTGCAGGTCCTGACTCACCACGATCGCCCTTGAAAATTAAAGGAAATATCTTTCAACAGTTCACATTGGCAGATGAGAGCTAGTTGACTCACCCAGTCATTCAAGTTCCTTCTGTCTACACTATCATAGATGAGGATATCTTGCAGCTGTCAGCTGTATACGCTTCATGACTTTCAGTGCTCTTGCCGTTGCCATGACTTTTTTCCCACTGTGATCTGGATATCTCTTGACTGTCAGCCATTCAAGCTGGATAGTCTGCAAGAAATCACTTTTCCTTTCTAGCTAAGAAGCATAGCAAACTCAGCCTGTAGTCACTGTAAGAAAGATGTCATCTGCAGCATTCCCTCTAAGGAGTTTGAAGCTGCAAAGAAGTCCTCTGCCAGCACTACCCCCACCAGCAGGAATGCTGATGGAAGACTCCCTTACAACTTTGAGTTGCTTAGAGGGAATGTTGGTAATCTTCCCTCAAATATATCTAAGAATGTATCAAAAGATGCATTGTTACTTCAGATTGGTGACCTTCCCTCCTCTTTTCAAAAACTTGATACATTCGTATAGTCAATCTGTGCCAACTGGATTTATTCTCTCCCTTTTGGGCCTCTACAGTTCCATGTAATTGATTGAATGAATAAAGTAAGTTTCTGTACCAAATTCATCATTCAAATTTCACTTCATTTCTTTTATCTATTACCTAACCACTTGGCTTTAACATGGTTTCTGTACCAGTCTTAAGAATTTTTAAAGTCTTCTACGTTTGCTAAACCCTCTGCTGATAGGCTATTCCATGTTTCCAATAGAACAGGGACAATGTAACAAAAGGAGTCAGAAAAGAAACTTAGCTGTAATTGAAAAGACTGACTCAGGTAAATTGAACCAACATGAGAGAAGGATCCGCTATACTTTAACTTAGCTCAGAGATATACAGGGGGGCCATTTTTGACCCCATAGCAGTGTCTTTAATCTGTTTATAAAAGTCCTGGTCAAATTGAAAATAATTCATGCTAAGTGCCACATGCGCTACATCCAACAAAAACTGAATTCTGGTTTCAGATAAGTCTTGAGATTGTAATTCTGTTCAGATGACTTCAATAGCTTCACGTTGGGGAATGTTGGTATACAGCGCAGTTATGTCAAAGGTAAGTCAGATGGCATCCTTGGGTATGTTCTGAAATGATGACAAAAACTGAATCATGCTGGTAGAGTCCAAAATGTAAGAGGGAGCCAAAGGAACCCTTTCTTTAAGAAAAAAATCTACAAAAGCTGATAAGGGTTCAAGAAGGGATCCAATACCGGATACAATCGGTCTACCTGGAGGGTTAGACAAAGATTAATGAATCAGCTTTTGTAGATTTTTTTCTTAAAGAAAAGGTTCCTTTGGCTCCCTCTTACGTTTTGGACTCTACCAGCATGATTCAGTTTTTACGCTCGGTTTTTCCCTCCCGCTCCGGTTTAAAAATCGGAGCGGGTGTCGGCGTTCTCTGTTGCACGGAACTTCTCTAATTTTTGACTGGTATGTATTTTATGTGCTTTTTCCAGCCTTGTCAGTTATTAATGCTCTAACACCTTGCACAGTTACAGTAGCCTTTAGAGTCTCAGTGCTCGTTCCTGGTGCTTCAGATCACAGTTAGACATCTTATACATGGTGTGACTCTTTTGCACAAATTTCACTCTCAGTTGGCGGTGTCTCCTGAAGCAGACGCCGAAACGGGGCCGCGTCGGGACCCTGAGAAGCTGTATTTTGCATAAAAGTTAAGTACACTTTCACACCTCTAGTGACAACCTGAACGCAATTACCTTTTGATTTTTCTAAAATTTTGAAAACAGTATTATTCAAAGTTATATATACAGTTTTTCAATTGTTTTTCAATGATTTCAAACCTTCATGAGTCGGATCCGTTTTTACTAATAATCATGCTATGATTGGATGAAAAACTCTTACTCCAAGAGGGGGTAACCTCCCCCTCTTCAGAGTTATATATCTCTGAGCTAAGTTAAAGTATAGTGGATCCTTCTCTCATGTTGGTTCAATTTACCTGAGCCAGTCTTTTCAATTACAGATAGGCTATTCCAGGCATTCAGCAATTTCTCAGTAATGAACTATTTCATATGAGCCTTCCTTCCACCAATTCCTTCAAATCTGTTGAAGCCAGGTAAATATTTGAATGTTTCCAACATATTCTCCACCCCTCTCCTTATCTTCCAGCAACTCCATTTTGAATTCTATAAATTAATCTGTGTGGGATTTGTATGGTAGGCCCTGTGCTATTTTGGCGGCTTCTCATGAACTGCTTCCATCCTATCAATTATAACTATATTTGTAATTTCAGTTTAGGTCACACTTTTCTATGGGTGAAACTATGCCTAACATGTATTATGGTATACAAGTCTATTCCAAAAATATCAGTACTAACAGCATAAAATAGAAACATAAAATACATGAATACAGTGGTGCCTCGCACAGCGAACGCCTCGCACAGCGAACGCTGCGCACAACGAACTTTATGTCGTGATCCGTATAACGTACTTCGTTTCACACAACGAAGTCGCCCGAGCTGCATACTTCCGGGGTTCCTGCGGGGTTGGATCGCAGCGGGGTTGGTCGAGCCGCGAGGGTAGTCTCCTTCTCCTTACCTGCCCTGTCGCAGCCGCACACAGCCGAACGGAAATCTTCCCGATGTCAGCGCTGACGTCGGAGGGAGGGCTTAAGCAAAGCCCTCCCTTCCTCCGACGTCAGCGCTGACATCAGGAAGACTTCCGGTCGGCTGTGTGCGGCTGCGGCAGGGCAGGTAGGAAGAAGGCAATGGCGAACGAAAGAGGGGGGAGGGGGCGGTCCGCCCCGAAGAATGTGCACAGATGGTCAGGTCCCCCGATCGACCGACAACAGGCCCGGCCGACAAACCTCCCTGCCCTGTAGCCGCGAATCTAAATTACCTCTTACAGCAGCTTCAATAATCCAGCTGCTGTAAGAAGGTAATTTAGATTCGCGGCTACAGGACAGGGAGATTTGTCCGACCGGGCCTGTTCTGTTGTCGGTCGGGTGCAAAAGCGCCACAAAGGTGGAGGCAGGGAGGGAGGAAAGGTGGAGTGGAGAAAGCACATGTTGGAGCAGGGGATGAGAGGGAGGGAGAGAAGGGGAAATATTGGACAAGGGCAGAAGGGATGCTAAATCATAGGGTGACAGGCAGAGAGAACAACAGGAAAAAGAGTGGAAGCAATCTTGAACCCTGAGGGTGAGGGCAGAGAGAGGTGGTGAGATGATTGATCATGGGGAGAGGGACAAAAGGGAATAGAGATGGGATAGGAAGATAGTGGAAGTAAAAGGACAGGGAGATGTATGTTTTTAGATGTATCTAAATAAAAATAATAACAAAAAATTTATCTTTTTTATGTCATCTTAGCATATTTTATGCTGCAGAACGAATTATTTTTTTTTACATGTATTCCTATGGGAAAACGCGTTTCACATAACGAACGTTTCACATAACAAACTTGCTCCTGGAACCAATTAAGTTCGTTGTGTGAGGCACCACTGTATATAAAAATGTTGAATTCCTTATAAAATGCCAAACATGATAATCCAACTTCCTTTAATTCCTCATCTCTCAAAGAAGGATTGGTGTTCAAGGGGGAAAGTTAACAACATGAGCTACCAACTTACACCATGATAAAACAAAACAAAAAAAGAGGCATTATGGATGGTATCATAATACAACAACTCTTCATACTGAGCATTTATGATAGAAACATAGGATTTAAACCAACATCGCCACCAAAGGAAATATTACTCTCTGCAACTGAAATTGACTAAGGAACATTTTAATAGATTAATTAATAGCAGCAAAAATAAAAAAAAACAACTCTTTTTACTGTTTAAATCCCTTACTAATAGAATAACACTGACCGATCCCTTCCTCAACCTAGGAGATTATTTTGAAAATACAATAATTTCTTTAAGAAGATATTTTCAACCAAGCTCACCAGTAGCACAGAATGATATAGATTCAGATAATCAGTTTGCTTACAGCCAAATTAGAAACTTATGAACCATGCTCACTGATAAAATTATGCTAGATTGTAGTAAAGATAAATATAATAAATAGATTGCATGATCCGGTATCATTATCATGGTTAAAAATGGATGGACATGGTCTTTTCCTTTACTTTTACATATGATTAATCAAAATTTTGAGATAGGATCCTTTCCAAGTATTTAGAAACATTCTTTTATTACACCCATTCTTAAATTTAATAAACTCGATCCATCAAAAGTGCAAAACTGTAGACTAATATCTACCTTGTGTTTTCCAGGAAAAGTGGCTCAGCAGTTAGTACTTGAACAACTTTTTACATTTATTAAGAAAACAAATATTTTACACTCCAGACAGGTTGGTCATGTGTTGTTTTTTGAGTGAACCCTTGAAATATTAGATAATGGATATCTGGCCTTGGCTATTTCCTTAGACCTGGCCTCAGCATTTGATCTTGTAGATCATCACTTGCTATTGAATAGATTGTCTTCTATATGGATTGACTCAAAGGCCCATTTAACTGGTTCAATTCATTTCTTATGGATAGAACATATTCTGTAAAATCTAGTGACTCTACATCCAAGGAATTCCATCTCTCCTACAGTGTTCCACAGGGGTCTGCAGTGACACCAATTCTTTTTAATATCTTTATTGCCCCTCTATTAATGATCATCCAAGAATATGAAAGTATATTGATATTCAGAAGAGATTTTGATTATAGCTAAAATTGATCCAATGACTTTAGATCTGATAGGTGTTCAAAATTGTAGCAGCACATTGGTTAAGTAAACATAATCTTGTATTAAACATTGATAAATGTGCCTCTTGTTGGATTACTGTTTAGGGATCCCAACTAGAGAATGACACGGTGACGGTTTACCCGCGGCCACCGCATTTTAGCCGCGGGTCACCCGCCGAAAACGGGGAAGAAAACTAGCAGTCGCTGCGGCGACGGGGACAAGGCCATTCACCGCCCGCGGGTCGGTGAATGGTCTTGTCCCCGCAGTGAGGCATGAAGGATCGCGCGGTCCCCGCAGCTCACACCCGCCTGCCCAATCGATTCTAGTGTTTAGCCAGCTCTCTCCCTTCTCCTCACCTTAGTTTGTAGATTTTCTTTTTCGGCGACCCGCACGCGCGGCTGCTCAGTGTTCAATCTTCTGCTCTGACGCAACCGGAAACAGGAAGTTGCAGCAGAGCAGAAGATTGAACACTGAGCAGCTGCGTGTGCGCGGCTCTCTGATAGCGTGCGGGTCGCCGAAAAAGAAAATCTACAAACTAAGGTGAGGAGAAGGGAGAGAGCTGGCTAAACACTAGGATCGATTGGGCAGGCAGGTAGTGGCTGCGGGGACCGTGCGATCGCTAGTGTTCCCGGCTCAAATTGGAAGGAGGGAGTGAAAGGGGAAAGGATTCTGGGCCAAGGGGATGAAGTCGGAAAGAAAAACCCACAGCAGGAAAGAAAGGGAAGGACTGGCAGGTGAGCCAGATGCTAGAAGCAGGGGGGGGGGGGGGGAAGAAAGAGGGAAAAAAGCTAGATGGGGTTGAAAAAAAGAGACACACTGGTATGGAAGAGGAAGATAGGGGAAATCTGGACACAGGAAGGTAACAGAAAGAGGGGAAATTATGTGCATGGGGCATAGGGACAGAGACATAAAGGGGACATGCCATGGGGATGGTATATGGACACAGGGGGGGCAATGACAGATACATAGGGGAGATATTAGAAATGGAGAAAATAGGAGCACAGAAGCGAGATGGTTTGTGGGGATGGGACAGGGACCGAGCTTGCAGGCTCCAGTGGCTTGCACAAATTACATTGTAACGTGCCATGAAAATAAGAGGAAGGAAGGTAGATAGGCCACGCGAGAGGAGCTGAAGGGTAGTAGAAAGAAACAGATGGTAAAGGAGGGAGGGAAGGGTGGGGGTGGAAAGGAATAGAACAGACATTGAAGGAGGGTGGAGAGGAACAGACCCCCAAGGGAAATGTGGAAGACAGAGTGGGAAGAAGACAGATGCCAGACTATGCGGGAGCGGAGGGAAGAAGATGGGTGCTAGACCAATTGGGGGGGGGGGGGGGTTAAGGGAGAGGCACAGTAACAGCAAATGGAAGACGCAGAGAGAAGACACACAGTGGATGGAAGGAATTCAATGAGAAGATGTGGAAAGCAGAAACCAGACAACAAAGGTAGAAAAAAAAATTATATTTATTTATTTATTTTTTGCTTTAGGATAAAATAGTATATTAGTTGTGTTGATAAAAATTTATAAACAAAGCCCTGCCAGCTGAACATCTCTTTCTCTAGTTCAGCAGCAGGAACTTTGATTTATAAGAAAGGAATAAGCTAAATATTACAGTACTAAGGCTTATATGGATGCAGCGGGGACGGTGACGGGGCGGTGAATGGGATGGCAGTGGCGGTGACGGGGCGGTGAAAGGGATGGCGGTGACGGTGACGGGGCGGTGAAGGGAACGGTGGTGACGGGGCGGTGCAAAGGATGGTGGGCCGGTGACGGGGACAGATTTTTTCCCCGTGTCATTCTCTAATCCCAACCTCAATCTACTTTATCTTTTCTGGGGAAACCAATTCTTATGGTGAATAAATTTAAATATCTAGGGGGTGATAGTGGATTCACAGCTGACATTTACTGAAAAGGAGTAATTATAAGAGCGACAAACCTTTTTGTGAGGTAAATAAGTAAAAGTAAGAGGAAAAGAAGGCCGCTTTGGTTCTCAAAAGTTAGTAGCTGAGAAGGTAAGGAATAAGAGGTTAGCTTTCATAAACTACAAAAGATCACAGAAAGTGTAAGACAGGCAAAAATATCTGGAAAAGTTAAGAGAGGCTGGTCAGGAAAACAAAGATGCAACTGGAATAAAAAATAGCTGACATAGTAAAATGTGGAGAAGGAAGAAGTGCATATGTGGCATTATGAGACTCAAAGGTGTAGGGGAGGAATATGTAGAAACTAATAAAGAAAAGGCCGAATTGCTTAACAAATATTTCTGTTCTGCATTCACTGCTGAAACCCTGGGAGCGGGACCCCAGAAGACAAATATGAATAGGGATGGAGGAGTAATAGATCTTGATCGTTTTTCAGAGGGTTGTGTTCGTGAGGAGTTAGCTAAAATAAAAGTAGACAAAGCGATGGGGCCGGATGGTGTATATCCGAGGGTGCTAAAGGAACTTAGGGAAGTTCTGGTAGCTCTGCTGATTGACCTTTTCAACGAGTCTCTAGAATCAGGAGTGGAACCGGAGGACTAGAGAAGGGCAGATGTGGTCCCTCTCCACAAAAGTGGAAGTAAGGAAGAAGTAGGGAATTACGGGCTGGTAAGTCTGACTTCTATGGTAAGCAAACTAATGGAAACACTTAAAACAGAGAACGGTCAAGTTTCTGAAATCCTGTAGATTACAGGACCGGAGGCAACATGGATTCACTAGAGGTAGGTCTTGTCAGACAAATCTGATCAATTTCTTTGACTTGGTGACCAGAGAATTGGATAGAGGATGTGCGCTAGATGTGGTGTATTTAGATTTTAGCAAAACCTTTGACAGTGTTCCACACAGACATCTAATAAATAAACTGAGTGCCCTTGGGATGGGTCCCAAAGTGACGGGCTAGGTCAGGAACTGGTTGAGTGGAAGGCGACAGAAAAGAGTTCACCTTCCAGTCATTGCGATATTTATAATAGATCTGTTATAAATATCGCAATGACTGAAAGGTGAACTCTTTTCACAAAGGTGGCTTTTAGCCTTCCTTTTTTGAGTTTCATATCTCTGAGCAGAGTATATATGATTTGACCACTCTCTGGAGACAGTATTCTATATTTGAAGTCAGGCCATTCGTACACATTGAGCTACTTTTCTGACTTCCTATTTCATTGTGATCCCTGGTTTTCTAAGGAAACGAACTTGCATCCATCTTTGGCATTAACTTACTATTCAATTTTTCTGCTTTCTTTTCAAAATCTACATTTCCATGTCTTGCCTTCCTTTCCTATCTCTCTCTTCTTCTGTCCTATTTCCATGGTCTGACATCTCTTTCCTTCCTTTCTCTCCCTCCCTCCTTCCTTTCCCCTGGTCTGGCATCTGTCTCCTTCCCTCCCCCCATGCCCTGGCATCTCTCCCTCCCCCTCCATGGTCTGGTATCTCCTTTCCTTCCCATGAACTTGTTTTCCTCTCCTTCCTTCCCTCTCTTTCCCCAATTGGGTGCAGCAGCAACAGAAGCACATTTCCCTTCTCCCTTTCCTGTGCAGCAGAAGCATTTCTCTTCTCCTTTACCTCCCCCTCCCTTTTCCTGTGTAGCAGCAGCAGCATTTCCCTTCCCTGTGCAGCAGAGGCATTTATATTCCCCCTTCCCTCCCTCTCCCTGTGCAGCAGCAGCATTTCCCTAGGGTCCCCCTTTCCTATGCAGCAGAAGCATTTCTCTTTCCCCTCACCTTCCGTTCCCTTCCTTGTGCAGCAGCAGTGTGTCTGGCTGGCTCCCTTGCTCAATCGATTGTTCCGTTCAAAGCCGCGGGTGGCGGCTCCTTGCGAGATCTGCGCCTGCATCAGAAGCCTCTCTGATGTTGTGACGTCAGAGAGGCTTCTGATGCAGGAGTGGATAGCGTGAGGAGCCGCTACCCGCGGCTTTGAATGGAATGATCGACTGAGCAAAGGAGCCGGCCAGACACGCTGCTGCTCCACAAAGGAAGGGAAGGGGGAAGAGAAATGCTGGTGTGGATGGCGCAAGGAGCTGCCGCCGGCCGCAGCTTTAACCGGATCAACCAACTGCAGCAAGGGAGCAGTTGATCATCGTGTCCAGACTGCAGGCTGCAAAATAGTACCTGGAGGGTATGCGGCCTGTGGGCCACGAGTTTGGGAACGCTGGTTTAGGGGTGAAGAACTTATGTGCACAATGGAAGAGCAGGACTTGGGTGTGATTGTATGTGATGATCTTAAGGTGGCCAAACAGGTTGAAAAGTTGACAGCGAAAGCTAGAAGAATGTTAGGTTGCATAGGGAGAGGTATGGCCAGTAGGAAAAAGGAGGTATTGATGCCTCTGTATAAGACTCTGGTGAGACCTCATTTAGAATATTGTGTACAATTCTGGAGGCCACACCTTCAAAAATATATAAAAAGGATGGAGTCGGTTCAGAGGAAGGCTACTAAAATGGTGTGTGGTCTTTGTGATAAGACTTAAAGATCTCAATTTGTATAATTTGGAGGAAAGGCGGGAGAGGGGAGATATGATAGAGCTGTTTAAATAAAAAAATTCAAAAATGTCACTCACCAGCAGTGGGCTACCTCTCCAAGATCTAACATTAAGATCCAAATCAGGTTTAGAAAAAGCCTCAAAAACTGTTACTACACAGCAATCTTTGATGATTTACAGCTGGCATTCTTATTGTCATTGGCAAAAAAACTCACACCTACAGAACAATGTTAAAAGATCTAAAGAGGGAAAACCCACTACTGTGCACAGTAATAATTTATAATTTTTAAATTTTTAGATCGTTTTTATAAATAGCTTTAAGTTATAAAGATTCTTGGATCGTTTACTTTCTGTGAGAGGCTTATGAATGGCGTTGAAAAGAAGAAGTTTATCTAGTACTGGCGGATCTCTCCCAGTATTGTTCTCTGGCGCCAGAGCTGTGTTATTTTGCTTCTGTTTTTTCAGACTTTTTTGTATTTTGAATCTTTATAACTTAAAGCTATTTATAAAAATGATCTAAAAATTTAAAAATTATAAATTATTACTGTGCACAGTAGTGGGTTTTTCCCTTTTTAGTTCTTTTAACACTGTGCTGCAGGTGTGAGTTTTTTTGCCAATGACAAAAAGAATGCCAGCTATAAATCAAAGATTGCTGCATGATAATAGTTTTTGAGGCTTTTTCTCCACCTGATTTGGATCTTAATGTTAGATCTTGGAGAGGTAGCCCACTGCTGGTGAGTGACATTTTTGAATTTTTTGTTTAATTGTCACTATGATAGTGTTCTTGAGAGACATTTAAATACCTACGCAATATAAATGTGCATGAGTCAAGCCTATAATTTGAAAGGAAACTCTGCAATGAGAGGGAATAGGATGAAGTTAAGAGGTGATAGGCTCCGGAGTAATCTAAGGAAATACTTTTTTGCAGAAAGGGTGGTAGATGCATGGAACAGTCTCCCGGAAGAGGTGGTGGAGACAGAGACTGTCTGAATTCAAAAGGGCCTGGGATAGGCACGTGGGATCTCGGAGAAAGAAAGAGATAATGGTTACTGCGGATGGGCAGACTAGATGGGCCATTTGGCCTTTATCTGCTGACATATTTCTATGTAAATTACAGAGATCACTAAGAATGTTTTTTATACTCTTAGATAATTATGTTCTGTCAGACATTATTTTGATGAACCAGTTTTTCATACCTTAACTCATGCATATCTGGTGTCAAAAATAGATTATTGTAACATTGTTTATACAGGTATTTCGAAGGCCATTCTAAAATGGTTTAGACCAGTGACCCCCAGCCAGTCGTGTTTTCAAGATATCCCTAATGAATATGCATGAGAGAGATTTGCATATAATGAAAGTGACAGGTATGCAAATCTCTCTCATGCATATTCATTAGGGATATCTTGAAAACATGGCTGGCTGGGTGGTCCCCAGGACAGGGTTGAGAACCACTGGTTTAGACACTTCAGAACCACAGATTAATTGTTCCATCCTTAAAAAGGGCTAGATGGGAGTTCACTAGATCCAAAGGGTTTTTTTTTCTATTACACTCCTTCTGTATGGAACTAACTCCCCAAATACATACATCTAGAGCAGGGAATCTCAAAGTCCCTCCTTGAGGGCCGCAATCCAGTCGGGTTTTCAGGATTTCCCCAATGAATATGCATTGAAAGCAGTGCATGCACATAAATCTCATGCATATTCATTGGGGAAATTCTGAAAACCCGACTGGATTGCGGCCCTCAAGGAGGGACTTTGAGACCCCTGATCTAGAGGAAATTTTTAAATTAATTATTCAAGAGTCTTTTGAAAACATATTTTTTCCATCACTCCTTTGGCATTGAGTTACAACAAGGGAAAAATATACATTGAATTTTACTGGTAGTCAGTCGGTAACATTATCTATCCCTGTGGAATACAATACAATCTGATTTTTTGTTTGTTTGTTTTAATAGTATGCAAGTGGCATGACTTTGCTGCATGTATACTAGATCTGACCTGTCAATTTTATGGAGGTTTTTTTGTTTGTTTTATATCTTTTTATCTATTGTACCTAGCTTGGATCTGTAGTCAGTTGAAGTGGCATATTCAATTTTAATAAACATTAACATGAAGAGATTTTTTATTGTTAACTCCAGTAATTAGGTCTCACTGCATAAAACTGGACCTGTGCTAAAAGAGCACAAACTAATGGTAGAATAACACATCTTAATTGTAACTCACATTAATAGCGTTCCCTCTCAGTCCGTTTCCAGTCTAGGAAAACTCAAAGAACTTCTAGGTAGCCACTCTATTAAATTGATAATACACAACCCAGTCCCTAGAACAACCACCCAACTCTCCTGAAGAACCTCTCAAATTGATATCCTTATAACAGAAGATACAATTAATGATATTTTATAGATATTAAAGATGTGCATTAGATGTGCATGTGGTTGGTTTATAAGCACACCTTAAAAATATAGGGCCATATTTTCTGTTTTAGCGGGGTAAATGTTTTGAACATCAACCTAATTCTAGATCAGTGGTCTCAAACTCGTGGCCTGGGGGCCACATGCGGCTCGCCAGGTCCTATTTTGAGGCCCTCGGTATGTTTATCATAATCACAAAAGTAAAATAAAAATTTCTTGATCATATGTCTCTTTAGCTATAAATGACAATATTATTATTAAGACTTAGCCAAAAGGAAAGATTTATAAACTAGAAAGAGTTTTACCTCAAGCAAAATTGTAATTTCTTTAATAAGACATTAACTATTTTTTTCTGAGGCCCTCCAAGTACCTACAAATCCAAAATGTGGCCCTGCAAAGGGTTTGGGTTTGAGACCACTGTTCTAGATAGTCTTTCTTATACACAATCATCTCTCTAGTTTACATAATTATGCAGAATTTCTTGAAAATAGTATAACTAAGACTGGATATTCAATATAACAAATGTGAAATTGCCGATGAATAACTTAGGGCTCCTTTTACAAAGGTGCGTTAGGGCCTTAACGCGCGGAATAGCGCGCGCTAAATTGCCACACGCGCTAGCCGCTACCACCTCCTCTTGAGCAGGCGGTAGTTTTTCGGGTAGTGCACGGCGCGCTAATCTGGTGGGTGCGCTAAAAACGCTAGCGCACCTTTGTAAAAGGAGCCCCTAGTAGAAATGGGAAATGTATGAATTAAAGCAACTGATTGCAGTACAAAATTTATACAACAATCATATAAACATACTAAATATGCAAACAAATTTTCAACATAAGCTTAACAATATTAAAATATGCTTACTTGGGGTCCAACGGCTCCATCTCGGCCAGGTGTACCATCAATGCCAGGAAGACCCTAGACAATGTAAATATTTGTATTATTTAATTTAAATAAATTATAGATAATTCCTGAGATAACAAATTGCATCAATTCTTAGAAGAACAAATCTAGAAAAATCTGGATATTCAGCATTATCTAGAATGTGGCCAGCATTGAATATCTGAGTACAGCAGTGACCAGAAGTTATCTGGATTTGAATTTGAGTTAGGGTCCATAAAGTGAAATGACTTCTATAACTATTTAAAAAGTTAATATAAGGATTAGCACTGGCTTTTACAGAGCTGTGGTAGAGGTTTCTACCTTGGGCCGGTGAATTCCTATGATCATCGGAGCATTTACCTTGCTAGTCCATGGTAGGAGCCTCTAGAACCCTAGTTTAGAAATGTTTTTTTATTGGAGGAGAGTATAGTATAGTGGTTAGAGGTACAAGAGAATGACATGGGGAAAAATTTTCCCTGTTCCTGCAGGCTTTCTCTATCCCCATCTTATCCCCACAAGCTCTGTCCTGGTCCCTGCCCCATTCCTGCAAGTTCTGTTCTCATCTGCACAAGCCTCGCACTTTTAATCACACAAGCCCTTAAAGATTTTAGACAGAGCTTGCAGGAATGGGGCAGGGACAGAACTCGTGGGGACAGGGATATTGAGATCCCGTGGGGACGGGGATAATTTATCCCCTGTATCACTCTCTATGTTGTGGGTTCAAACCCCATGCTACTCCTTATGACCCTGGGTAAGTTACTTAATCTTTCACTGCCCCAGGCATATTAGATAGATGGTGAGTCTGCTGAGACAGAAAGGGAAAATGCTCGAGTACATGATTTGTAACCCGTTCTGAGCTTAGAGAAAACTAGTATAAGTTGGCAGGAATATGCCCACATTCTGGCACATCCACCTACTCCAGGGCTATAGCAGGTACTAAATGGGCAGCTATGCATATAAAACTTACAGTATTCTGTAAGTTGTGCACATAAATGTTGGCTCTGCCCATGTTCCTACTGCTACCTAACTTAATTGTTTTAATTAGTGCTAAACGAAGGGGTAATTGACTATGTTGTTTAAAACCAATTAAAAAGTAATTACCCCCAAAAAGGCACTGCTACATGGCCCTCCAGGACCTGCGCCTAGGTCTCTAGCAGCTAGTGGCGCATAGTGACGCTGAAGCCTGGAAGTAGGCGTGGTTAGGGACGGCACTGGACTTTGGCATTACTACGCGCCACTGGCCACAATTCTGACAGAACCCTAGCTGCCGGAAATGTAGGCCTGTGAAACCTTGGCCTGTATTTCTGGTGCCTAGGATCCCATCGAGCCACAATTCTGAAAGTGGCGCCTGTCGGTGATTGACACACGGCAGGCGTCCATTTTGTAGGCACCTGCCACGGCAGGCACTGCTTTTACAGAATCAGCCCCTAAGGCTTTTGTGATTTATCTTATAGAATATCGCCATGTGCATAACTAGCACTTATATGTGAATGCATACATTCATGCATTTAAGAGCTAGTATTCTACACATATATGATTGCACATGGCTCTTAATATTAGGACAGCCAAAGAAGAAAGCAGAGCAGTCCCTATTGACTAGTGGAATTTAATATTAAGAATGTTACAGAATTAGGAGCTAAAACCTTTTCAACATGTATTCTAGTGTATGAGCAGCTTAGTTTCATTTTAATAAAAGAACAATTTTCTTAAAGTTGAACGGGCTATAGCAGGAGTCCTCAAATCCAGTCCTTGAGGTCCAAAACCCAGCCTGGTTTTCAGGATTTCCATAATGCTTATTTATTTGCAAGTTTCAAGATTATTTAAGGCTTGATATACCGACCATCACATGTATCTGGGCGGTTTACAGTGGTAAGAATTTAAAAAAAACAACCAACAAAAACTGTTAAATTTTAAAAATCTAATTAATATGAAATAAAAAAGAGTAAAACTAAAACTATGAGAAATTAGAGATGAACGGTACTAGGTGGAGGGATAGGGAATAATGAGAGGAAGGTAGGGACGGCATTTCTTAAAAAAGAAAAGAGATAAAAAGTTGTTTGTTTTTCTCCACTTATTGATAGGCATCTTTTAAAAAAGAAATGTTTTAAGATTAGTTTTAATTTATTTAGAGAGTTTTCATTATGGAGATGGTGGTGCAGGTGGTGAACGCAAAAGATCCAATCATTTTAATAATAATTTAATTTAATAATCTTAAATAATAAAATGCTAGCCGCGCATGCGCACTTGGTACTCGCGTGTTCCCTGATCCCTTTTCTGTCGGGATGTGGCAACACAAGTGCGCATGCGCGCTTATTACGTCACTGAGAGCAGCGAATGCAGGAAGCGGAGTAAAAAAACAAACAACTGAGCGAGCCGGGCCGCTGAGAAAGCGCGGGAGGCTTTGCCCGGGCTACGGACGGGTAAGGAGCTGGGGCAGTGAGCCTTCCCTGCGGCTGAAATGGAGCCTGGCCACCCTCCGCCACAGACCACAGGAGTCAGAGTCCTTTTCCGCGGACCCGACTACCTTGGCGATTCAAGCAGCGTGTGCACCAGTCTTCACACGTTGCTTCGGGCCCTTCTACTTCCCTGATTTGCTCTGCCGCGTCTCTGATGATGTCATCAGGGACGTGCCAGAGTAAATCAGGACAGTAGAAGGACCCGAAGCAGCGTGTGAAGACTGCTTCACATGCTGTTTGAATCGCCAGGTAGGTAGTCAGGTCCGTGGGAAGGGAAGGGGGGGGGGCGCAAGGACTCTGGGGAGAATGGCAGACACCGGCCCTGTACTAACTCCCGTGGACATGGGGAGCAGGAAGGGGTGCTGATGGACAGGGAGGGGAAATGAAGGGAGGCCTATTGCTGGACAGAGGGAGCAGGAAGAGGTGCTGATGGACAGGGGGGGAGAAATGAAGGGAGGCCTACTGCTGGACAGGGGGAGCAGGAAGAGGTGCTGATGGACAGGGGGGGAAAGGAATGGAGGCCTATTGTTGGACAGGGGGAGCAGGAAGAGGAGCTGATGGACACGGGGGGGGGGGGAAATGAAGGGAGGCCTACTGCTGAACATGGGGAGCAGGAAGAGGTACTGATGGACAGGGGGGAAAATGAAGGGAGGCCTACTGCTGGATAGGGGGAGCAGGAAGAGGTGCTGATGGACAGAGGGGAGGTAAAACAAAGGGAGAAGGGCTGCTGCTGGATAAGGGGAGCAGTGAAGGGGTGGTGGTGGACACAGGGGAGGTAAAAATAAGGGAGAATGGACAGGAAAAAGCGGCTAAGGAGACAGAGAGAGAAATAAATAAAGACAGACACACATATATTCTAGCACCCGTTAATGTAACGGGCTATAAAGCTAGTTTTAATAATAATTTATTTCTTATATACCGCCAAAGCCGTAGTAGTTCGAGGCAGTTTACAGCAAAGAAGGGCTGGACAATCAGCGAGTAAAGGTACAATCAGCAAATAAAGATACAATTTATATAGGTAAGCAGAATACAGGTACAATATAGAGGGGCTATATGTGAAGGTGAGCAGGAAAACAGGGAGGAGGCATAAGAGAACTTTGGGGCAAGAGGTCGGGCGTAGAGGTCTTAGGTTACAAATCGGTTAAAGAGGTTAGACTTTTCCTTCACTCTAATACTACACAGGTGCATATGGCCGCTCTAGTTCCTCATTGATCTTGCTACAATTATATTACACAGACACTGGTTATCTGTTTACAACATTTATTGATTGATAACATTTATAGCCCACTGATGATAATTTTCTTAATAGGTAACAATCATTGTTGAAATAATCATATAAACATTGGCACATAGAAAACAGCTATTCTAGATAATAATATGTAGGAACCAGTTTATTAGAGGTCACTAATAGTTATCATGTCTGCTAAATTGGTGTAATATGTCAAATGAATAGCATCCTATTCACTGGGATGACAATTTCCAAAAGGCATTTATGCAAGAAAACACAGATCACCCTCTTTTAACCTGGCTATAAGTGTGGGATTCTTCAGTGTGCCTCCTTTTAACTTAGTTAAGTTACAGTACACGTAAAGCTGCTACAGGGTTTTTTTCTCTCTTAATATCTCCCCAGGGCCCTCTTTTACTAAGCCTCGGTAGAAGTTTCTACAGCGGTCCAGAGCACTAAATGCTCCGACACTGCTCCAATGCTCATAGGAATTCTAAGAGCATTGGAGCAGCATCACAGCCTTTTTTTATATGGACTTTTTACATTTTCTAAATGAAATGTTTAATAGAAAAACTTCATGGAGGCATTGCACTAATCCATGTAAAGCTCAAAAGAGCCTGAATATCAAGTTTTCAAGTATAATTCATATTTGATAAAATCACTTTTTTTCATGGATTTCGTGAATATGACACTAGAGATAAGTACAATAGCTATAGATGGGACAATTGGTTTTTAGCTGCTAACATTTACCTCCTCCCCCTTTTACAAAAATGCAGAAGAGGTTTTTAGCACCAGCCGGCGCACTGAATTCTCTGCGCTGCTCTGACAGTCATAGAGTTCCTATGAGTGTCGGAGCAGCGCAGAGCATTCAACGCACTGGATGGCATTAAAAACTTCTTCCACACTTTTGTAAAAAGGGGGGGGGGATTAGTATGTTATGATGTTAGCACACAATTTTTTCCCCAAAAAAAAATGTATAATGAACAAAAATATGCTAGAACAGTATTACAGTAAACTCATGACAAGCCATGTCTATGCCACATCAAAGAGAAAGCAATAGATCATGAAACAGTCAAATATTTTGATGTCTTGTTAATTCTGTCTCTATAAGACTAATCATAATTCTACAGTGTTTTCATATGCAATAATACTTACTTCTGGACCAAGTTCACCTACAGGACCATGGGGACCAGGTAGACCTATAGGACCCGGAGGTCCTTTATCTCCTGTTGCTCCTGTAGCACCTTGTTTCCCAGGTGTACCCTATAATGACAACACAGGCTGGTTTGTAACTACCTCTGGAAACAAACTTTAAAAAACTGGAGTATTACAATAAAGATAAAGGGCTGCATTGACATTTATATGAACTTAACTTTTAGGATAATGAGTCAAAGGTAAGGAATTCCATTATCTTTAACGAAGTCACATTATAAGAAACAACAAATTTTAAGCCTGCTAAGCTAAAAGAAGAGATAAGAAAAATTGTAAAAATTTTCCTCCGATTATGACATGCCATAAATTTCCAACGGTGGTAAAATCTAGTTTTATAGAATTTGGGGATATACTTGTAATTAATTTATGTTATCTTCCTCTCGTTAATATAATTCACCTTACTGAAGGGAGTTCACATAAGAATCTCTACCCATGTAGCAGTCTTCAGGGACAAAAGAAAATCTGCGTAATGAAGTCTTTTACATATTAAAGCAACTGCTTGTTGAAACTTAATGCTGAATGGTTTAATTATCTAGGGTTCTATTTTGTTGAAAGATTAGCTATTGAGACAGATGTAACAAATCAGTAATAAACAGGCTGTCTGAAAACAGTCCTTCAGTTTCCCAGACACAAGCATTGCTCTGAGATCAACAGCTTTCCGTGGCAAAATAGGGGATTCAGACAAGGGAGACAAAAATGCATGCCATTTTAAAGGAGGAAAAGTATCTTCAGAAAAAAAAGATTCAGATTTCTGTAGGTACTTTTCCCCTGAAAGTATGTACATCTGTTCCTTTGCAAATTGATACACAGTGTGTGGAATAAAGTACTCAGACTTTGCAAGGACCCACATTGTTTTAAATACTATTTCCACCAATATCAGATCTGGATGTTAGTGTGCTTTACTGTACAGAACCTTACTTCCAAAAAAGTTTAAAGAAGAAATGTCCTGTTCGTAACATGCAAAAAATCATCCATCTCACAACCTTTATCAAACAGGAAAAACATCTAGATTTTTCTGTTCCATTATAGCTGCGAGATGGAAGCTTTTGCACTGAAAGCGTCCAAAATAAATAGCAATTTTCCAAAGTGAATAATCCAACTTTTAAATGAAAAAACAAAACAGAGATATGGCTGTCTGTCTGGCATCATTTTCAAAAATATGGGGGGTTCTTTTACTAAGGTGCGCTAGCAGTTTTAGCGTGTGCTAACTGATTTAGCGCATGCTAAATGCTAATGCATCCATAGAATTTAATGGGCGCATTAGCATTTAGCACGCACTAATCGTTAGCGTGTGCTAAATCAATTAGCGCATGCCAAATCGGCTAGTGCACCTTACTTAAATAGGGGGGATAGTTACATAAATAGCCCTAAAGAGCAGTCTAGTGGTTAATTCAGTGGACTGTAAATCAAGGCCTACAGGTTCAAACCACATTAACTTTATTTTAAGAAAAAATTATCCCTCCAGGACCTGAAAAATACCTATTGTGCCTATACACCACTTCAATACCATTTAAGCTTGCAGGTATCTTAAATATTCAGGAGATGAAGTGGAACTTGAACCTTCAGCCTTTTGTTCACAGTTCACTATACTTTTCTGACTTGCCTGTTGCTTTGTTCAGAATGGCCCTAATACCTGCAGATGACAGAGAGCCTAGTTTTCTTTTCAATTTCACTTTCAGGGGACGAGGGATAGGGCAGCAACCACTGAAAGATTAAGGAGGGGGGCATGCACAAATCCCTGCAGTGATCAGCTGCTCAAATAGAGCAACATTTTGAAACTTGGATTTGACTGAAACAGGTCTCAATTAAAATGCCCTTCTTTTTAGTCAAGGACATGTCTTCCCGTTTGAAAATCCTTATTCAACATTCTAATTTGGACCTTCCCTAGTCCCACTCAAAACACAACCACAACACACCTTACACCCCTTGCTATTTGAATGAACTACACAGTGTGAAATGTCCAAAATCAGGATTTGGACATTTTTAGTAGATTCTTTGAAAATGAGGTTTTTTTGATCCTTAATTTAAAAGTGGGAATTGAGAAATCTGGGGAGAGTAGAAACATTTAAGAAATAATTAATAGTAGTAGTAGTAGTATCAATTTATGAACAGATCGTTTACTACTTACTGCTGCTCCTGGAAGGCCAGGCATGCCTCTTTCAGCACGTTGGCCAGGCATACCAACAATCCCTCTCTGTCCAGTTGTTCCTGCTGGACCAGGTGGACCATCTGGACCCTTAAAATGAGAGCGTCATAACTTTAAATTAATAAAATGTCTTTGTTTTGGGGTTTTTAAAAAAAAATCTTTTATTAAGTTTTCAAAGCTAACAAAAAGTGCAAAACAATATACATATATATATATTAACTAGTCATTAAGCCCGTTACATTAACGGGTGCTAGAATATATATCTGTCTGTTTTTCTGTCTCTCTCCCTCCGTGTCTCTCTCTCTCTTTGGCCACCATTCTCTGTCTGTCTTTCTGTCCCTCTCCCTGCCCCTGTGTCTTTCTTTCTGTCTCTCTATCTCCTGCTGTCTGTGTCATTATTTCCCTCCTTTTCCCTGTGCAGCAGCATGTTCACCCCATTTCCCTGTGCAGCAGCAACAGCATTTCCCTCCTTCCCCCCCCCACACTTTCCTTTGCAGAAGCAGCAGCGGTATTTCCCTTCCCCTCCAGGTCCCTGTGAAGCAGTAGCAGCATTTTCCCCCACTCCCATTCCCTTCTCTTACCGCGAGCTGTCCTGCTCCGTTTGGTCCCTCCCTTCTCTTAACGATCTGGCCTGCTCCCTTCCCTTCCCGCAGTGTAGCCTGCATTCCAGTAGCTGGAGTCCTGTTCTTTTTCGCTCCCCCTTCCCTTCCCGCGGGCTGGCCTGCTGCGGCCGAAGGTTTTATTCAAGTTTAAAAGTGTCGGCGGCGGCTCCTCTCACGATCCCCACCAGCGTCGGAAGCCTTCTCCGATGCTGGTGCAGGCTCATGAGAGGAGCCGACACCACAGCTTGAGAGGTGGCGAGCAGGGAGTCCAGTGCTGCCGGCCAGTGTGACGAAGTGAGGACCGGAGGGGGGAGTCGCTGCCGAAATCGCTATGTTAGATGGAGTGAGGGATCCTTGTATGCGCGCATGCGCACTCTGCCAACCACGGAACTACAGATCAGACAGCTTAACGTTTTATTATATTATAGATAATCATATTAAGCACATATAATCAATCAATAACAATACAGAAAAAAATAAACCCCCCTCTTCCATCCAATACTTTATTTAGAAAGACAGTAGAAGCACTGCTGTTATTGCTTGTCATTTCTAGAGTGCTTCCAGAACATGTACATTGTAGAGACATACATAAGACCAAACCTGCCAAGCTGCCCATTTTCAGCGGGAGACTCTCACTTTTGCAGGTCTTCTCCCACCCTACCGCCAATGGGCCGGGATCCCTTACTAGGTTTCCTTCCTGTGCTGCGGTAGCAGGAAAGGCCTTCATAAAAGGTCATTTATTGCTACTCCCGTGGCAGTAGAAAATGACCTTTTGTGAAGGTCTTTCCTGTTGCTGTGAAATGGAGAGACAACCCCTATTGCCTCTGGCCACCAACTGGCTGTACCAGGGGCAGAGAGATGGTCAGCCCTCTTGGCGGTTCTGTAAAACTGATATTCTCTGTTCCTCAGAGTTTATTACCTAGTTAAGGCAATCATGCATGATAAATGGGAGTGTCTACCAGAGTTGGGTTTTCTTTTGCAACAATATGGAAAATGTCAACAACATATCCAATGATTTTGCATGACAGCCTATCTCTGGTAGACATTCTGTATTTTTCATTTGCCAATAATTGTGTGCACTATTTTAAAGAAGGCAAACTCTTTTAGAAAGAATATACATTAGAGAATGACAAAGTAGCTGTTACCCATGGCTAGCCGCAGGTAACCCGCCGAAATGGTGGAGAAAAAGAAAGTGCTCACTGCGGGTACGGGGACAAGGCCATCCATAGTCCCGTGCAGCAGTGAATGGCCTTGTCTCCGCAGTTAAGGGAGGGAACGCGTGTGGTCACCGATCACATGCAGCCCCCTCCCTCCTTCCTACCTACTGATTGCCGCCGCATCTATCTCCCTCTCTCCTTCCTTCCCACCTACTGATCGCCACCACATCTATTTACCTTCCTCCCCCCCTTCCCTTCGTGGTGTATTTTAATTTAATTTGTTTAAAGCAACCAGAGCCTGAAGTCCCATACGTCTGTGGAAGCTTCTCCTCTGACGCAAAGGTAAGGGGAAGGGAGAGAGGGAGATGCATGAAGGGTGCGGAAGGGGGGTGGAAAGGAAGTTAAGGAACAGACGCTGAAGGGGGTGGAGGTGGGTGGAAAGGAACAGACACTGAAGGGAAATGAGGAAGAGAGAGGGGAGAAAATGCTGAAGGGAAATGGGGAACAGAGAATGGGGAGAAGATGCTGAAGGGAAATGGGGAACAGAGGGGGTGGAAAGGAACAGATGCTGAAGAGGGTGGAGGGGAATGGAAAGGAACAGACACTGAAGGGGGGAGGTGGAAAGGAACAGATACTGAAGGAAAATGGGGAAGAGAGAGGGGAGAAAACACTGAAGGGAAATGGGGAAGACACGCTAAAGGGAAATGGGAAACAGAGCGAGGGGAAGTGATGCTGAAAGGAAATGGGAAAGAGAGCAAGGGGAAGTGATGCTGCAAGGAAATGGGGAACAGAGAGTGGGGAGAAAATGCTGGAAGGGAAGAAGACAGATGCCAGACTATGGGTGGAGCAGAGGGAAGAAGATGGGTGCCAGACCAATTGGGGGGGGGAGGAAGAGATGGAAGGGGAGGCACAGTAACAGAACAAATGGAAGAGGCAGAGAGAAGGCAGACAGTGAATGGAAGGAATTAAATAAGGAGAATATGAGGAAAGCAGAAACCAGATGAAAGGTAGAAATTTTTTTTATTTATTTTCTTTTTTTGCTTAAGGATAAAGTAGTGTTTCTTAATTAACTTAGGCGCTGGTAGGGTGCTTACCGGCACTTAAGTTTAGGCGCTATTTGTAGAATTCCCCCCTAAATGTCTACAAACTTGCCACGCCCATGTCCCACCCAAAACATACCCAGGTCATGCTCTCTTTCAATTTACATGCACCTGGATCTAATATGTGCATATCGCAGGTGTTGTGAAATAGAGACATAGCTGGTTATTCAAGAAAAATGTTTCTGAGATAAATATTTAAGTGCTGCTTTATGCATGTATTAAACCTGAATAAGCCTTGTTAGATGAGGGTCACTGTTAGGGGTGGTGGGAACAAACTTATGTTAACATCAAAAGGCAAGTGGAAATGTAAGCTTAAGCATTCCCTGGGGTAACTTGGCTAACAGGAATATGAATGTACTTCTGTTTTGAAAATATGATGGTACCAATCAAGGAAAATGAATATGTGTGCTATTTACACATGGGCTAAGTTATACAATTACTTCTTCCTTAATGAATAGGACAGTCTTTGTGGAAAAGCTACAAAGCTTTAATGAATGAAAACCTAAAGCACCCCCATTATGCTTAAATGTTAGTCTAAAACTTTCCAAAACTTACATTTTGCCCATCATCACCAGAGTCTCCCTTGTCTCCGGGGCTACCAGCAGGCCCAGCAGCTCCCCTGTCACCAACCCGACCATGAGAACCAGGATCACCACGAACACCTAGAGGACCTTCTTTGCCTGGTTCACCCAGAGGACCAGCAGGACCTATAGGCCCCTAGAAAACATTACAAAGCTTGATATTAGCATAAAAGCTTCATATGAAATCCAAGTAGTTTTGGATTGAAAACTCCAGAAAGTATCTAAAATGAGTACAAAGACTGAATTACAGAATATAATTTTTCATCACTTGAAAACTAAACTTCACATATTAAAATATTGTTTATATTAGTCTTGATGCAAAATATAGCCAGATCTATATATTATTAAGGCTGTGTTTTTGCTTCATTAAATATGCTGACCTAAAGAAAACAGCATAAAATCACCATCTTGTGGGGCAGCAGGTTCCAGAAGGGGACATGAAGATCTTATAGGTTAACACAGGTGGAGAAATGCAAGATGAGTTCTGTGATTCTTTGATACAGCTAGTGAAATTTATAAACACTAACAATCGGTTACATAAAAATCAAAATATTTTACAAGCACAAATCTTATCCCATATTCTTATTAGAAAAAAACATAACTTCAGACCATGTCCCAACCCCTATAATGAGACTTTCCATCCTCACTGAGACCTATCCCCATGGTGTAAGGTCTATTCTATTTTCCAATAGGTATATCAAATACCTTATCCCCCACCTCCTTACCACTGTACTGTATACAATGGATAAAATTTACTTTTCCTGTGGAACGCTACTTTATATCAATGTACTTAAGACATAATTGAAGCTGTAGTAAATTATTATAACTTAAGAATCATCCAAACCTACATATTTACAAAAATTAACAAACTAATAGACATATTGAGCCATATTATTTTATTAGGGTGGATGAAAAAGCTGGAAAGGGTTTCAATCTTTTTTGACTTACAAGTCTTACTGATGGAGGTGGCAGGTGAAATCTCCGGACAATTTCAGATAAGTTTAGGGGGTCTCCAGGGTTTAGTGCTTTCAACAATGCTATTCAAAATTGGTCTCTAACCATCAGAAGAGGTGTTGTCATTGTAAGGATTCTCTTTTAGAATGTATGTTGATGATGTATAACTATTTTTTACAGTAATGAATATGAACTGTGTAAGTGATTTGGTAGCTAAAGGGATGTCCCTGGTACAGCCTTGCTTAAGGGATAATAAATTTATGTTAAATCTGTTAATTTTGGATGCTTTGGAAATTAAAATATTTACATTTCTTTTCAAGATTTATAGTATATTCAGTAGTGTAGGGCCTAGTTCTTTCTAAATGAATTACTATAAAACTAGTTTTTAAGGATAACAGTTCTAAGCATATTATGAATGATGCAGAATATTGTGGCTATATTGCTTATGGGATTAGCTGGAGGAGTTATCAAGCTGCACTATGACTCTAATGCTGGTTATGGTATCGTAAATAGGAGATAGGTGCCTATCTTAGGCACAATTCTATAAAAGATAGGCATCTATTACATGGCGCCTAACGGAACCTAACACCAAAGTAGGCATGTTTAGGGGTGGCCTACATTTCTGGCGCCTTCCATTGGCCTAGGGAGGTGCCTAGGGCTGCCTAAGCTCGCCTAAGGCCACTTCTGGGTGAAACCACGCCCATGCCTAGCCTTAGGCGAGGTTAGGCGGTCCTTCGCAATTCACTAGTTTCCCGGAGGCGCCTCCAATGTAGGCGGCCTGCCTCAGGGTTTGTTTTTTTTTTTTCAAAAACGTGAGTTCTGATTGGCTTTTAGGCAGCGGTAGGCTGCCTAAAATCAGGACACTTTTTATAGAATTTGTTCCTAGATGCCAAATGGTCATCCACCGTAACCTTAGAAGCATTTTCTCCATTTGTAAGCAATAAATCCAAAATAGTTTCTATCACCACATAAATTCTCTTACTAATTGCTGGAACAATTCTTTCTATAGTAAATAGAAGACTCCTTACTTCTAGGTGACCCCGCAGCAGGGACAACCCAATCAAAGTCTACATATTAAAATCACCTGTTAGTGGTACTTCACCTTTCCTAGCTATCTTGTGAATGTCTTCAATTAAATCTTTTTCCATTTCTTCTGTGAAGGAGGCCTGTATATCACACCCACGTAAATACATTTTTCATTCCCTCTTTCCAGATTAGCCCAGAGTGCTTCTTCTTTACCCCTTATGTCCCACAATTCTACCTACTGAATTCTGTCATTTTAATATTCTTAACGTACAACACCACTCCTCCACTCCTCCACTCTTTTTACCCACCTGTCCTCTTGAATAGATTATACCCAGGTATAACTATATCCCAGTCATGGTTCTCCATGAACCATGTCTCCATGACCACCACTAAATCCATATTGGCTTCTACCATTAGAGCCTCTAGATCTGGAAATTTGTTTCCCATACTATGGGCATTGGTATACAAAGCTATCACACTTTTGTCTCATTTCAGTAATGGTATTTGACACCTAGAGGCATGACCGCTAGCAGTTGTAACATGAAAAACTATTACCACTTTGGATCCTGGTACTGGTGAGGACAGCAGCCCACTAGGGACCAGGGATTTTCAAAAGTAGACCCTGGTGAGGCTAACAGAGGATGAGAGGCAGGGTGGAGTGTCTTCCAGTAGGGTGGCTTCTTTCAGGTGGGAGGGTCCCAACTTGAGGGGTCCTTTATATTTGGTGGGTGGTCACATGTGGGGATTTGTGCTTGAGAGAGGTGCTCTGGGATCAGCTTTTATAACGTGTTGCCAACCCCATGAGGTGGCCTGTGAGCATCAGGCTGCAACTTGATGGCCTGATGCTCCTGGAACAATGGAATAATACTGCTTGCAAGGTGGCTCACAAACAGCATTAGTGAGGTGGCCAGAGCTTTGAAATACTTAGCTGCAGCAAGAGAAGAACAATCATCTTAGATTTAGAAAGCTTCTTACAGCTTCTCTTGAGACCTATGGTTCTTCTTGATTTTTAATTGACTTGTTGTGAGGTGTTTTAACTGTCTACGTTGTTTGTATGTGTTATGTCATTATATGCCATTTCATAATTTTAAGTTTGATTTATTACTGCTATATGAATGTTAAACTTTGAACATATACGTATCTAATATTATTATCTAGATGGGAGATAGCAGATAGAAGTGTAAAACAATAAACAGAAAATCTTTAATCAAGTACATTTTAGGAGTGGTTTTGCCAGCCTGGCCAGTGGGTTATTTTTATCTTTATGAATATGAAGGTTAATAAATACAGTAATAAAAATAAAGTATTTGCTTACTGTGGATCCTGGAGGTCCAACTCTGCCTGCCGATCCAGGAAATCCAGTGGCACCCTGAAATATGTTTAATGGAATAGGTTAGAAAAATAAAACACTGAATCTTATTAGAGCACTGAACATCATAACTAAAATATTCAACAACTGTTTCTCTGCAGCATTATAGAGTACAGTCCTTTCATCTCATGAATTTGAAATATATTCCTGTTTAGTTCTAAACACATGTCCTTAATGATCCTTCACTCTTCAATGGAATATTCTTCAGTCCCTTTGGACAGGAAGTAAAATCAGCATATTCCTGTATGAACACTTGAAAAACTAAGCACCCTTTAAATAATTTTAACCCTGTCATGAGTGAATGAGTGAGTGGACAGACAGACAGACAGACAGGTGTATGATAACAGATGAAAAATCACCAAAATATACCTACAGGTGGACCTTGGGTTCCTCGACCTCCCTTGAGACCTTGAACACCATGAGGACCCTATGTGACAGAAAGAAGGAAAGATTAAGTGGTAAGAATCATCTGAAATAAGCAGGACTATTAAAGCTTATGGCAGCATTTACATACACATTTCTCCCATTCAGAGGGGCAGTTACCAGTGTAGGCTACCTTAAAATTAGTTATTTTACCACAAGTTGTGCTATTTTAGCTCAATGTTTAATAGCACAAAAAATGGGATCCTGTGCTAAAATTGCACAACTTGTTGCAAATAATGCATCTTAATTAATATAAAAAGAGAATAAAAAGTTTACTAAATCATATCTGAAGTCAAAATTGTCTATTATAGTTGTGCTTTTCACTTACTGGTGGTCCAGGAGACCCAGCAAGACCTTGTGGCCCTGGAGACCCAGCATCTCCTTTTTGTCCTGACTCTCCAGTTTCACCTTTGACCCCTGGTTGACCATCAGGACCCTAAACAGATGACAAAAAGAAAAATGACTAGAATAATACATGAATTACAGCATAGGATTAACACTGTAAATATTTCAGTGAAACTATTTATAACAGGAAGACTGCCAACCATTAATGAATATTCATGAGATATATTTGGGTGCACTCCTTCCATTGTATCTGGCTCTCCGATTGCAGTTTGCGGCCCTCCAGAACTGCAGTTTTGACACTCCTGCCTTAGAATTTCTTCAAAACCACTGACTAAGGAGGTCCCCAAATCTAGGTTGAGAACCACTGAACTGATCTAGGTAGACCATTCCATCTGACTGAGATGAAAAACTCTGTAAATAAAGGAGAGAATTCTATATATGGTGCTCAAAAATGGGCACCCCCAAAAAATAAGCACTAAGAGCCAGATTCTGTATAGGATCCCCAGTCTCAGCAGCCACCTAAGCGGCTTTTGAGAATCGCACATGGGCGTCCTATACAGCATCGTGTCTGCCTAACCCTGTTTAATTCTGCCTAATCCCACCTAACCACTCCGATTCTCTAACCTGGATCTATGTCACAGGCACCAGTTAGAGAATCGTGTTGCCACTGAGCTGATCGTGGCAAGGGAATCTCCCTGACACAATCAGCTCAGCGGCAAGTAACCCCCGAATACCCCCCTCCCTGCAAAGTAAGGTGGCAGGACAGATGTCCACTCCCTCCTGCTACACCCTATCAGAATCTATGATAGAAAGCCTGAACTGATAAGTCTCAGACTATCATATATTCTGAAAAACCTTCCATTTATTTGTGAAACAATATCAATGCTGTGACATTATACCCATTAAACAGTATACCCTCTTCGTTTAGCACCAATCAATGTAATTAAACACACTGCTTATCTTGTTGAAGACCAATAGAGATAAGGGTAATAACTCTTATCTGACATGCCATCTGATAATATTCTAATTTAAGATGAAAAGTTTTTAATCAAAACCTCTCGAAACAGGATAAAGTGCAAACTGTTGAACTGTAATGCAACTTATCTTAACTAGTCTTTAAGCTTGTTACATTAACGGGTGCTAGAATAGATGTGTGTCTGTCTTTCTTTCTTTCCCTCTCTCCCCTTAGCCGCTGTCTGTCTATTTTTATTTGTTTTTCTCTCCTTGGACGCTGTCTGTTTTTCCATGGCCCCGTTCTATCTCCCTATTTTTCCGTGGCCCCCTTCTGTCTTCCCCCCCCTGAGCAAAGCTGTCTGCCCCCCAGCTCACCCCTACCTCCAAAGCAACCCTCTTTCCCTCTCCCTGACTGTTTTTCCTTAGCCCCCTTCTGTCTTCCCCCCCCCGAGCAAAGCTGTCTGCCCCCCAGCACACCCCTCCCTCCAAAGCAACCCTCTTTCCCTCTCCCTGACTGCTTTTCTGTGGCCCCCTTCTGTTCTCCCCCCCCACCCCGAGCAAAGCTGCCTGCCCCCCAGCACACCTCTCCAACAAAAGCAGCCCCCTTTCACCTGCAGCACCGGCACGACATCCTGCAGCCATTCCTCTCAGCTACCTGGAGTGAGTGCTTGGAGCGCGAGAGGGAGCAGGGCCTGGGCATGTTGGGCACGGCGGGGCAGGCCCCGACTGCCCCAGCTGCAGCTTCTTCGGCATCGGTGAAGGTTCCAGCCGCCGCCCGGAACATGTTTAGGTCGCCAGCCCTGTGCGGGGGCAGCGCTCGACTCTCCGCCGGTGTTTTGGGGTCAGTCTTCAGCGGCTCGGAGCCCTCCTCCCAGCAGCCGCCACCAGCGCCGCGAGAGGGAGCGGGGCCTGGGCGGGTTGGGCGTGGCGAAGGAGGCCCCGACTGCCCCAGCTGCAGCTTCTTCGGCATCGGTGAGGAAGGAGAGGTTGGAGAGGGATTGGACTGGTGAGGAGCTTTGGGGGCTGCTGCTACTGTTCTTCCACCGTGTCGGGCCCTTGCTTTTCCTGAGTGAGACATTCATTCGCTCTTAAACGCAGAGTTGCCATGTATGACGTAGTAAGCGTGCATGCGCACTCTTGCCGGCACAGCGTGACAGAACAGGGATCAGGGAAGCACGCGGTGAGAGTGCGCATGCGCGCTTAGCGTTTTATTAATATAGATTAGTCCATACTTAATTATTAGTCCAGACTAATTATTAAGTTGCATTACAGTTCAACAGTTTGTACTTTAGCCTGTTGAATGAAGAGGGTACACTATTTAATTCACATTTTTAATGGGTATAATGTCACAGAACTGGTATTGTTTCACAAATAACTGGAAGGTTTTTCAGAATCTATGATAGAAAGCAGGAACCGATAAGTCTCAGACTAAGTTTACCTTGAGATGGATTCTGAGAGGTTTTCTGAGATTCTTTTCCTTCCAGTGTTATGAAACTTTATCCCTAGTGCTGCAATTGAGAACCCGTTTTGACTTATGCGAGCTTAAGCATCCCTACACATCTCACTCAACCGCAACAGAAGCCTATTATGTAGGCACCTGCTTCAGGGCGTTATGTTTTTTAAAACAAGTGTCCCGATTGGCTGGTTAGACAGCAGTAAGACACCTACCACTGCCTACAATTGGGACACTGTTTATAGAAAATGCCCCTCAGGGCCAGATTCTGTAATTAGCGCCTATAAATATGGTGCCTATCGTGTGTCAATCATGCTTAGGCGCAGCCAATTACAGAATCAAACTTAGCAGTGCCTAGCTTAAATCTTAGGCGCCTGTAATGTAGGCAAGGGTTTTAAAGGTCTACATTATAGGCACCTAAGTTCTTTAGAGAATCATGCCTTGCAGCGCCTTTCTCCACATCTAAACACGCCTACTTTGGTGCTAGGTGCTGCTAGACATCATGTGGTGGGCGCCTATCTTTTGAAGTATCGTGCCTAAGAAGATAGGTGCCTATTATCCAATTAATTTTTATTTTTTTAATTATGAGCTTGTTAAAGCTCTTAAGTGAAGCCAGTTTACTAATTAACTCCCCCCTCATGAAGCTGCATTAACATTTTTTATCACCGGCCATGGCAGTAAAAGCTTTAATCACCGTTGCTGGTGATAAAAAACACTATAGGGGCTTCATAAAAGTGGGGGTAAGATGCCTATTTATTTAGGTGCCTAACTGCAGGTACCTCTTATAGAATTTGCCTCTACATGCTATACTATAAAGTACCAATTCCCGTACCTAACTTTAGCTGCCTGATTAACACCTGCTGAAAGCTGATATAAATATTGGCACCCAGATTAGGCTTACTGAGACGATATTCTATAAATATACAAGCAAATTTTCAGAATGCCCCGACTCGTCCATGGCCACAGCCCTTTTTGAGTTTCACCTTATAGAATAATATGGAGCCAGATATGCATGCAAATTTTAATGAGTGTCAATTAACTTCAAGAATTGGTTGTTGGCACCCAATTAACAGTTAAGAGCTCATTAGCCAATTAATTTGCTTGCACATCTTAGCAGCTCTCCAAATCTGGGCACCATAAATAGAATCTGGGAGAAAAGAGAAAAAAAAATGTGTAATGCTTGCTTGTTCAGAGAAAATGTTAAGAAAAAAAGCTGTAATTCAGAGTCTAGCCAGATTTTATGACCGTTCAATCAATCAGAATTCATACCGGTGGACCAGCAAAGCCAACAGCACCAATTGGACCATTTTCACCTCGAGAACCCTAAAAAAAAAAAAATGAATATCAGCCTTAAATATGGATCCTGTACAGTAAATGGCAAATGTCTAAAATGGTAACTCAAATGAATAAATTATTATTTTTTTCCTTCATATTTGAAAAGTAATTTTATAACACGGCTAGGCAGAAAGGGCACATAGGCACATATATTTTGCCACTACAGTATAGCAGCTTAAAGAATAGTTTTATAAGGGCAACATATGCCCCTAGTGATAGTTTCATGCATCTATGTGCCTTCATTAAATTACTCCAGTGAATGTAGGTGTACATATTTACCCTCCCTACTGATGCAATCCATTATGTTAAAAAAAACAAAACACCCAGCCGGTGCAGTGAAGAACTAATAAACAATCATAATGTAATCCACTCTGCTGTGCTTTTTTGATCTGTGGTGATGGAGGAGCCATTCTTGAGACTGAGTTAAAGCCAGCCTCACCCCCCCAAAAAAAACATTCAGACCATGGGAGATAGCGGGCTGTCTCCTGTGGTCTGTGATGAACCTGGAAATTCAATGCTGGTGCCATTTCCAGTGACTGGCATTGAATATCCAGAGTTTTTTGGGCTGGCCGAAACATAGCCGCTAAGCTAATATTCATTGGCTTGGCAGCTAAATCATAGCAAACAAAGACAGACCTGCTTTTTAGGTGGGTCTACCTGGCTACTGAACTTAGCCAGCCAGCCAGCCAGCCAATGAATATTGGTGACATAGCTGGTCACTGGGCTATCCACTGAATTGGATATTCAGTGGGAGATAGCCACCAATCTCCCACTGAATATTGACGGATAGCCAGCTACATTATGTGCTATTTAGCTGGCCGGGAGCCATTTCCAGCTGGCCAAATAGTGCTGAATATCAGGCCCTATATATTCAGTGCCCATAGCAGCAGAGGGGCATTAAGTACCATAAAGCAGGCTCAGCAGATAGGAAAGTCTCTCTGTGACAGTCTAGCTGTCATTCATATTGAGGCTATATCAATAGCTGTGCAAGTGGTGCGGCTGCACTGGATGCAAGAAAGATAGGGCACCTAAATTGATCCCCATCCACTGCCTCCTCCTCTTGGCCTTGGCACAGTGGGTGGGGTAGGTGTGGCAGGTAGCATGTTCCACAGGGTATGAATCTGACTCAGTGTGGTCCAAATTTGTATTAACTGGAGGGATCCCTCAGAATGAGGGTCTAGCCTAAAAGTATAGTAAAATCTCTCTAAAAAAAAAAAATAGAGAATAGCTGCCTGAACTCTGGTTGGGAGATCTCAGAAATGAAGTTCTTGCTATTGCTCTGTAAAAGCACCAAAAAGTCAGTCTCCTTTGTACTGAAAAAGAACATTCTGTAATGGTTTGTTTTTAAGGGAAAAAGCCCATTCGTTAGGGGTTTGTTTGTTGTTTTTTTTTTACAGCATTACCTCTCCACAAGACTATTTTGTTACACATCAGTAGTGGTAATTCTCCTTAATGTCTTTTTTTTTTTAAAGACAAATGAGTAAAATAGATTTTTTTTAAGGGGGAAGGGGCAACAAACACAAAATGGAGTACTTGCATATACCCAGGGAGCTTTCCAGGCTTTTCTGGACTTGAGCTGGCATCATAGTGGTGATGTCCACCATTTTTGGCTTATATTCTGCTTGCTCATGGTGAATGTTTGCCCTTGTTCTGAGGCAGGTACAATTCTGTGCGTGTATGTGCCAGATAGAATAGGTGCTTATGTATGTATTTTTTAAAATATAATGTAAGGGCTAATTCCATTCCTGCTTGCTCTATTTTTCACCCCTGGAAACACTTTGGTATACAAGTAGAAGAATTAGGTACAGGTTCACAATCCTCTATCTAAATTGCTCGGAACCAGAAACATTTTGGATTTTAGCGATTTGGCCGTAGCGATTCATATTTGTCACCTGCTGCAGCCCTGCAGGCTTTTCTCTGCTACCTTCTGCCTTACTGACATATTTTCTTATTTCCTTCCTGGCTGGAAGTGACAGAGAGAAGCATGCGGGGCCGCAGCAGGCAATGAATATGAATCGCTACTGTCACCATCAACACCATAGAGGTACACCAGTGTGAGGTAAGATGAAAGAATTAAACTACTATCAGTATAGAGTGAAGTATTTAAAGTGACTTTGGGGCCAGGTTTTACTTTTGATGCTAAAAGTAACCTTTGAACAAATTAATAATGCAGCAATGTTCCCAAAAAATTAGGTTTTTGGAGCTTTTCGATTTTTAGAATTTCAGATAAAGGATCTTGTACCTCTATTACATTTATGCATGGCTTAAGAAAACTTTATGAGCACCCACTTGATGGAAAATGAAAAGACAGCATAAATCTCACATGGATAAACTATAGGAAACACATGATAAAAGTACTGCCAAAGCAGACTCACCTAGCCTCCTCTCAGTTAACCAGGAATATATAAACTTGTCTTTTCCTTACATGTGAGGGACTTTTAACCCAATAACAGAAGAGTGTTTTGACATAATCTTAAGAGGCGTCTAACCAACTACCTGCTCCCTTGACCACTGCCCATCAAAGTTTGTGCAGCTAGCAAGAAAGAGCTTTATAGGAGGGGCCACAAAAATCAAGAATTCCTCTTTTTTCAGTGGGCAACTACTTACAGCATTAAAAAAGGCAGTGGTGCATCTTCTGCTAAAGAACAACTGGGGCCAGGACAAGCTCAAAAGTTACTGGCCAGAATCTAACATTTCATTTCTAAGAAAAGTTATAGAACAAACACTCTAGGCCTGAAATCCAGAGCGATTTAAGCAGGCCAGAGAGGCTCTGGACCGTTTAAATCGCTCATGGCTGCCCAACCACTAAGCCAGATAGTGAATATCGGCGCTGACTGGCCCCCAAAAGGTGGAATGGTCAGAAGTGGGCCAGGGGGTGGTGCTTGGGAGGAGCTGGGGATTACATGGGCTCCAGCGATATTCAGCAAGGGCCTGCAAAAGGTAAGTGGATGAATTTAGGACAACTCAAAAGATGTCCTTAATTTACCCTCTTAGCTTTATGCAGGTTGTGGTAGAATATCAGGCTGGGACCTGCATAAGGCTTTTTGGTAGTTAAAAAAAAAAAAGACCTCTTCAGTGAGAGCGTTGGTTTTAAAGTTGGTGGTTAAAATATAACATTATGCAGATCACACAATGTTCATTGCCAGTAGTAAAGACGACATGTTGTACCTACTAAGAAATGTTAAAGGCAAAAGTCATAAATTGGATTAGAACTGAATATAAATAAAACCAAGATTATGAACATGGAAAATGAAGATTTTGAGCTTGAAGGCAATAGAATATAATTTGAAAAGAGTTAATCTTTTAGGCTTCTTGGTAAACAAAGAAGCAATTAGCAGGGAATAAATACTCTGCAGAATAGCAATTGGTTGCTCTATAATAAAAGTTCTTGATAAGTTATTTAAAGGCAAGGAAATAACAGCTAAAGATCAGACTGGTCCATGTACTCATTTTCTCAGTGGTCAATTATGGATGCGAAAGCTGGACACTACAGAAACAAGATAGAAAGAAATTTGAGCTCTGGTGTTGGAGAAGGATTCTACGCATGCCATGGACCACCAGGAAAACTAACAAATCAATTTTGGAAAAGATCAAACCAGATATGTCACTCGAAGCACACATAACATAACATAAGAATTTATTTCTAGACCGCCATTACTGTAAATTTCAATGCGGTTTACAAAAGACTAGCTACAATACATAAATCAACGTGAAGAATATGTTAGTATTAAGAGCTAAGAAATTTAATAAACAAGAAAGTCTTAAGTTGTTTCCTGAAACAATGGATGATGATGAAAGCCGCTTGAAATCCTTTTCCCGTAAAGCAATTTGAAAAGAAGGGGTTTTATCATGATATCTTTTGATGAAATTACAACTATCTTATTTTGGTCACACTGCTAGAAAGGAGAGATCACTGGAGAAGGATATCATGGTTGGGAAGATCAAAGGAACTAGGCAAAGAAAACCTGCTACCTCCTGCCTTACTGACATCATTTCTTCTTTCCTTCCTGGCTGAAGTGACAGAGAGAAGTGTGCGGGGCCACATTAGGCAATGAATATGATTCGTTGCGGCCACCAGCAATACCTTAGAGGTACACCAGTGACAACTACTGTGGGGATGATGCTGGAGAACCTCATCAGACTTGCATTTGACTGACTTCTTTTTGGATCTTTAACTCAACAAGTCACAAAGTCGATGGCACCTAATACACATTAGTTGCAAATTATATTACACATATTAGAGGCAATTGTGTTCAAAAAGTCCATATAGGATGCAAGTTTGATAACAAAGAGGACTTTTTCCATTGTTTATTGTTTAGTGTTTCACCTAATACACATATACACCAGATGCCCCAATCCCCCTCCCTCCCGCCCCTCCCCCCCAAAAGAATACCACTCTTCCCTCCCCCCAGATAGCGCCATGACCTCTCCCTACTCCAACAAGCCTCCATCTTCCACATGTAGTTAGGACCCCCCAAACCTAACTGACTACCAGGTGGTCCACTTGGTGGGGTTGGGGGAAAGAGTGAGGCCCCCTTCCTGGCACTTGGTTAAATTAGCTGCTGCAACCTCTTACAGCAGCTCTTGATACTTCATGTAGTACTGCTAACTGTTACAAGGGGTTGCAATTTTAATTATGCACTGTCAAGAGGTAGGAGTTAGAAGGTCGCACTCCTTCTCCCAAAGACCCCTCCCCAGACCACCAGGGGCCTACCTAAACGGGGGGAAAGGGATCCTTGCGAGGGAGAGAGGTGGGTGGAGGAAGAGGAGCATTGTTGGGAGAGTCAGTTGGGAAGGGGATCAGGGTTTGCAGAGAGGATTTTTTTTTTTTAAATATGATTATTTTTTCAAAAATACTACATCAAGTTTATACAAAATAATAGTAGTAATCATTACAAAGAAAAACATCATAATACAAAACAGAATACTTGTAAGCTGCAAACTTCCAATTCAGAGATAAATAGGAGTCATATGAGATTTCCAATTAAATTCTTACAGAATTCATCAAGAGGGGCCCATTTCCTAGTAAAATTAACAATATTGTTTTGTTTGAATGATATTTCTTCATATTTTCTGAGGGGGTCTTTTAAAAAATTTTTATGATGGAAAAAGTTTATGCGATCTTGGCTCAATATTCAGCCGGGGCCACATACCTTATGTGGCCCTGGCTTAATACTGGCTAAGCCCGCATAAGCTCCAGGAAGCCAGGAATTATGCCCTAATATTGAGTGCCAGTGCCCAGACATGGCTTGGCACTGAATATTGGGGCTAAATTTTGCCAGCAACGATCAGCACTTACAAAAATGCTGTCTGGTGCTGGCTGAATATCGAGGGATCTGTGTTGAGCTCAACAAACAGCTAGAAGAGAGAAACTGGTTATCGTACTCTGTTATGAAACAAAGAGAGTCCTATATCCCTACTAGATCTTCACAGAAACAGAGAGAAATAGTCTGCCTCAATGTTAATACAGCTGGATTTCTCAGCAGGTTTTGACGCTGTATCATGTAAGCACAATTGACAGAAACAGGTATTAGTGGCAACAGTCTATACCAGGCCTGCACAACTTCGGCCCCTTCCCCAGGCCAGGTTTTCAGGCTTTCCCCAACGAATATGCATGAGATCTATTTGCATGCACTGTTTTCATTGCATATTCATTGGGGAAATCCCAAAAACCCGACTGGATTCGGCCCTCGAGGACCAGAGTTGTGCAGGTCTGGTCTATACTGTTCAGCAGCACCTCAACATCATCATAGGTGTTGACCTGTGGGGTACCTCAAGGATCAATAGCATCATCTGCTCTGTTTAAAATCTGTCTCAAGCCACTAGCCAAGTTGATTCAGTTGATGGATACTCAGTTCTACAGCTACACAGATGACATACAGCTACTCATACCTACTGAATCAAACTTACCTATAGCTCTGAATAAACTACCTGTTTAACAGCAGTTCATGAATGGTTCATAACAAACAACAAAGCAGATAGAGTTATGACTGCAATAAAGTTGTCCTAACTTTTGTTATCTAGGCAATGGCACTAGGTTTCTATCACCCACATAACTTCCAGTGGCCATTCAACTCACACATATTTTCTGCCAGTGCCCGGATTAGGCCTTGCACTGAATCTCTAGATCAGCACCATGATTGGGGCCATGGCAGTGAGCAATTATATCAACCGAATAATTTATATCTTTTTATTATAAATGAAGGCCTTCACTTTGCTTTCTATAGGTAAACATGTCACTAGGCTAATATTAGGGCAAATGCATGAAAGATTCTCTAATATTTTGTGTCTATGGTCATGAGTTATGATATGTAAGTACTTAAGTTTTCAAATTAAGCAAAAATGTGTGCCTTTTAAATGGCCCATATTAGTGTTTGCCTTTAATTTAATTTGGCTTTAAACTAGCATACCATATTGTGCCAGACTATTTTAAATCTCAAAATCAGTGAACAGACAACAGATTCTCTTGCATTAAGTGGATCAGCTCAAACTATTTATAAGTGTTACACAGCATACTGTATTGTATTCATTAACCACTGGCCAATAAGGATGTTTCTGGAATATTAGACATCAATATATGGCTGTATATAGGTCTTCTAAATGAATCTAACCAGTGCCATTTTTTTAGGCATAGGTAGGTACCCAAATTCAACTAAAAACACCGTTCAAATGATACTTTTAACTCAGTTTCCAAGGCACCTAAAAAATTGGTGCCAGAATCACGCCTATGTAGTCGCTTGAGGCCACCGTACAATGCTATGGGCATGGCTAATGCCGGAAGTGGGATGGCCTAAAGTGCCTATGTAGGCACGATTCATGGCAATGATAGGTACCATAAATATAAGTCTGAAAAAAAACTAAAATAAATCAGAAGTAGAAGATCATTTTTAAATTACCATAAAATATTTTGGTTTATATAAAGTCTTAAAAGAAGGCTAAAAAAATATTCACTCACAGGAGTACCGCGAGAACCTGGGGGACCAACTAATCCTCGGGGGCCGGGTTCACCCTTAGAAATTAAACAAAAATATATGTTACTGACAACATATGCAACCTTATATGCATTCCAGCAGAGAGAGAGAACATATTTTTTTAATTCTTTACCTTTTCACCAGTAGGTCCTGCAGATCCATGTGGACCAAGTGGGCCTGGTAGACCCTGCAAAAAGTATGATGTACATAGTTTTAGAAATGCATACATTCTAAAGAACCACAATCATCAATAAACCTTGTTACAAGGTGCAGAGGCATGAATAATTTTACCATCTGTGATTGTCCATGGAAATTCATAAGTTCGTGGAATGCTATATAGTTAGCTTCAGTCCACATCTTAATACCACAACACTATTTTTCTCCATTCCTCTAGCACATTTTGTAAATTAAATTAGACGCCCAATATTCTGCAGCATTTAGCCAGCCATGAATGTGTATTTACCTTCCCCTACAATATCATCAATGTTGTAATCCTCCCTTCTTCTTCTCCTCTCCTATGCTTGTTATTTTTCCTGCGCTATTCCTTTCATTAGCCTATGAACTGCCCAGATGGTTTGTCCAATGGGCAGGATAATAAATTATAAATAAACTTGAAACTTAAATCACTTTGAATGCTGAGCAATGTGTAAGAATTATCATATTGGCAAAATAGGTGCTTCTTAAATAAGAAGGTGACTTTTTAACTCTGTTTCTGAAAAGGTAAATTAAGCCAGAACAGCACTCAAGATTCAGACTATTTTATATTGAGTAGAACAACCACCAAGAAGCAGATAAATCCAAGCATATGATGTATGATTTATTAGCAACAAAGACCCAACGTAGCCATGGTTCGCTCTCAGGCTATGTCAGGGGTAAAAACTGGAGGTGAAATTTGACACACAACCCTACTAGTCAGTACTTCCAAATCACAGAGCTAATCAATGTGGCTTACTTCAGGCTTGGGAAAATTTGACACACATCTTGCTTTCATTCTGAAGGAAGACATTGATTTGTTCTGTGGTTTGGAAGTACTGACTAGCAGGGTTGTGTGTCAAATTTCACCTCCAGTTTTTACCCCTGATGCAGTCTGAGGGCGAAACGTGGCCATGTTGTGTCTTTGTTGCTAATCAATCAGGCAACTTCTACTTGGACTTGTCTGCTTCTTGGTTATTGCTGTGCACATTATGGTAGATTTATGCCTCTATTTTATGTGTATTGAATAGAAGATAAAAGTTGCACACCCTACTACTGAGTCTTGGAGGTTAACCATCCTCTCACCATCAAATAATTCACATCAATTTTATAGGAGTAATACCTGAACTAAGGAAAAAGACTTGGCTCTGGTATTAAATGTAGATTTGCTAAATAACTATTGACCTGAGGCAAGGATTACAGTGTTAGATGGGTTTAGTTATCAACATAAAGCAGGCATGACTGAAGATTAATCACTCACCTCTACCTCCACCCCACCCCCTTCTACTGTGACCCGGAGCACTAAATGCTCCAGAACTTAAATACATATATTCAGTTTAAAGGATATTTCAGTAAAAATAATATATTAAAGTATAGTAAACAGCATAATATGGTAAGACCAATTAAACTGTAAGCTCCTCCCATTGTTTCTTATCAGTAATCATTTGATCTTTATGAAAATGCCGCTTACAAAGACCAAGTTACTCCTCTAGGTAATTTCTGAAGATGAATTTTGTAGCCAATGTCTTCAAAAAACAAATATATCCACCCTCCTCATTTTAAGAAGCCGCATTGAGCTTTTTTATCGCCAGACTTGGTGGTGGTATTAGCTTTGATGCTTATAGAATTCCTATGAGCATCAGACCTAATACTTCCATGACCTGCGATAAAAAAGCCTAACACGGCTTCATAAAGGGGGGTGGGGATGAGCGGGGAGGTAAACTGGAAAATGTTTCAGGTCAAACTATGCTTGCAGGCAGAATAGATTTACTTACTCTTGCACCATCATTGCCTGCTGTACCTTCTGAACCTTTTTCTCCTAAACCACCCTGTAGAAAATAACAAAGTTCACATCAATCAAAGTGAATAAATAAATGCATTGTTAAATTAAACTGCAGATAGAAAGATACTGAAATAATAAGTATGCATACCCTGTCACCCTTCGGACCAGAAATCCCAGCAAGACCTCTTTCCCCAGGCATACCCTGAAGACCTGGAGGACCTGCATCCCCAGCAGTCCCAGAAGGTCCTGGACTACCCTGAAAATGGGTAAAATTCAAAAGCAGTTTTAGATGATTTACGGTGACTAATAATGAAAGTGCTTTGGCAATTTCAGACATATACACAATGAGGAAGATTACTAATTAAGGCCCCCTTTCATCAACCTGCATTAGGGTTTATTATCACGGGCCACTGCAGTAAAAGCTCCAACATTCATAGAATTTCTTTGAGCATCAGAGTATTTTCCGTAGCAGCCCGCAATAAAACCCCCAACGTCGCTTGATAAAAGGGGGCCTAAATGATTTTGACATAACATTTTGCATATTAGAGAACAGGCAGCAATGTGGTACTGACTCTTGAAACTCTAATAACCAGTGGCAGGTTGATATTCAAAGAGATCTGGTCAGGAGAGGTGGTTAGTGCCTAATTTGTGGGCAATCCTGCAGTTAAGTGCCAATGTTTAGCACTTAACCACATCAGATAACTGCATAGAAAATCAATCCTATCTTTATGCAGTTCACCTTTTACTCTTATTTGCTGAACATTACACTTAACTGCATAAGTGTTAAAACACAGATATTCAATATGTATGCCCTGATATTATCTGGTATTGAATATCAGGGGATAAAGCTAGTGGCAGGCAGAAAAATGCTGACTGCTGCTGAATGAATATCAACCCCTAAGTTATTAGGCTGGGACAAAAGATAAACATTCTGTTAAAATATAAGTATGATACTCTATTTCACTAGAAAACTATATCCACCGTCCCCCGTTTCATAGGGCAGCTTAAAGGCAGATTCTGTTGCAAGAATGTAAAAATCTAGTTGTAAAGATTTTGAAAGGCTATAATAAGTTTTCATAAATGTACATTATTTTACATTGGGCTAGGAAAACCTGAATTCATTAAATTACTACAAGCCAGGTCTAATCTTGCATAACTTTTGACAATAGGAAACGCTCTAGAATTCAGCTAAGAAAGAGCCATGTCATATGCTCCAGAATGTCGTGATACCATGATCATTTAATTATCAATTTCCAAAAATGAGGACAGGAAAGATAGGAGTAAATTTTACATAATACAAATATAAAAGCTTTTTTATTTTGCTTATGTATCTAATCTAATCTTCCATTTGTGAGTCGCACATACCTCATACATTTGTGAGTCGCACATACCACTTAGGCTCAAGGTGACAGATCAAAGAGAAGGGAAAGTAGAGGGGGAAGGGGGTATGGAGAAGCTAGAGGAGTGAACATAGAAGTAGGGGGAGCTATACAGAAACTAAGACAGTTAATTGTCAAAGAGGTGAGTCTTCAGGTTTTTTCTGAATGTGATGTAGTTTGTCTCTTTCCTTATAGTTTCAGGTAGGTCATTCCAGGTTTTTACACCCAGATAAGTTAACATAGAGTGGAAAATTTGCTTGTAGTGAAGGGATTTTTGATGTCGACCAAACAGTAGAGAATAATTGGATGAGAGGGGCTGCTGAGTTTCTGGTGTAGGATACATGACGATTTGAAAATTATTCAGGATGATATTGGGAGCCATGTAGTTGCCTGATGAATGTTGTGATTGAATCAAATTTCTTTAATTTGTAGATTAGTCCAACGGCCATGTTCTGGGTTAGTTGCAGTTTGTGGATTAGAGTAGTGTTGATGCCAAGGTAAGCGGAGTTGCAATAGTCTAGTTGAGGCAGGACCATCATATGGATGATCAGAGCAAAGTGGTGTGGGTGGAAGTATGATCTTGAGAGTTGCAGTTGATGCATTGTGTAAATGGTCTTTTCCGAAGGCTAGATATTTGTGGCTCCATTATGAGAGTGTCGTCTAAGATGCAGCCTAGTACCCTGGTGGATTTTTCCATTATGAGAGTGATGCCTGATGAGAGTGAGGTTAGATATGACATTCTGTTGTGCGGTGCAGAAACCAATGGCTTTATATTTTAATTTTTGGGAGATTCATGGGAAGGGATTTTGATTATATCAGTGTGGGGGAGAAAAATGATCTTAGGATGGGGAGAGAAGAGGAAGAAAAGATCACTGAGAGGAAGGAGTAGCCTTGTGGTTATAGCTACAGCCTTAGCACCCTGAGTTTGTGAGTTCAAACCCCACACTGCTCCTTCTGGCCCTGGGCAAGTCACTTAATTCTCAATTGCCTCAGGTATGTTAGATAGATTGTGAGCCTGGCAGAACAAATGTTTCAGTGCCTGAATGTAAACTGCTTAGAAACCTTGATAGATAATATATAAATAAATAAAATAATAAATAAGGGCAAGGGGATCTTGGGAATGAGCTGCAAATAAGTAGAAGGACAGGAAATATCAGAAATGGATGGAGAAGAGAAAGAACAGAGATGGAGAAAGAAGACCAAGGACCTAGAAGAGGCAGGGGAAGGAAGGACTTGAAATGGAGAGAGAAGCCCCTGGATATAGGGGAGGGGAAGAATAAAGGATGATATAATTTCTGGGATCTTACGGAAAGGAAGAATAAAAAAGGGGTTTAGGATTTGATCTGAATTAGGGAAGCATGAGGTGTTCACTCCTTCGTTCTAGTTCTGCCTTTCATCCCGTCTGGTCCTCTTTCTTTAATTTACTTCCCCCATCTCTAGTCCTCTATCTCTCACCAAAACCTCTATCCTCAGCACCCTTTCACACATATACACACATCCATGTCAAATGCTGATCCTATCTTTTTCCTACAGACACACCTCTAACACTGATCTTATTTTCCCAATACATGTTAATATACATATACATACAAATCCCTTCTCGCCCTCCGTTCAAGTTCTCCCCAGCTAATCCACTCACATTTTTCCCTGACCCACTCTCACCCTCCAGAAGATTCCTCATTCCTTAGCCATTCTTTCTGCTATCTCACCTTCTTCATCCTCCTGCCATCCTCTGCAAATTTCTCACCCTCTTTCCCCCCCACCATAGATCCCTGCCAAGATTTCAGCCACCAGAAGAGCAATGTTGCTTTTGACTTGTTCCTTCTTTTCTACCACCAAAGACTACAGTAATGGTTTAAGCTGCACAATATGCTACTAACTACTACTTATTTCTAAAGTGTTACTAGATATATGCAGTGCTGTACATCAAATCATAGAAGAGACAGTCCCTGCTCAAAAGAGCTTACAATCTAGTCAAGACAAGAAGATGCATCTATACAGTGCTCAAGTGGGGGAATTACAGAGGAAATGATAAAACAGAGATTGGCGCTTAGCAGGTGGGTTGGAGTTTGGAACGGAAAGCAGCTGAAATAACAAAGAAGCAGAATTCAGCTCAAGGCAGCTTCTCAAGCTGGCCTAGACTGATGAACATTAAGATTGATTCTTCAATAATACAGTTCAACTATTACTGTATATAAACACATGAAACCTAAAGCATTAAGGAGATAATTCCATAAAGTTTATTAAAGTTAGGAGATAAGTTAATGCTAGTATTTGGGTTATTTATGCATGTATCTAAACACTCATGCCTTCTAAATGCCTAAATATAGGCACACTTTTATAGATTCTCCCTCTGCATGCACTGGATGATAATAAGTCTGAAAATATGCTATTCTTATTTGGAAATCTGGATTAAGTTCAGAAAAGGAGCTCTACGTATTTAATGAATTACCTTTGGACCATCTGGACCATGACCACCAGCCATTCCTTTTTCACCTGGAAGTCCTGAGGATCCTGGCTCACCTCTCTCACCTGGATTACCACGCTCTCCCTATAAAAATAAAGTATATTTTGGACTATTTCTAACATTATAGGTCACTGACTTAAGTCAAGCATACAATTTTCATAGGACTATAAAGTAAGTACTAACCAAATACAAATATTTTGGAGACCTTTTATCAAGGTGCGGTAGGGGTTTAATGCACAGAATACCGCACGTTAAACTGCCTGCCGCACTAGATCCTAACACCTCCATTGACGAGGCGTTAGGTTTTCTGCTTGCCGCTGGGGTAAGCGCGTGATTAAATGTCCGACGCGCTAACCCCGCTAGCGCGGCTTTGTAAAAGGACCCCTTGTCTCATACTTTATGCATATTCTAATTCATTGATGATAGCTTGATCTGTATTTGGTACTACGCAAGAAAGAATGAGAGATTGAAGAAAAGAAAAGGGAAAAGATAAAATAATTGGATAGAAAAGAACTAGAGAAGGTATGATAGAAAGGAAACATAGGTAGTAAAATTAATGGAAGATTAGAAAATAAAATGAGTAATTTATTTAAATTATATTACAAAATTATATCTGATAATTTTCAAATTTACTAGACTTCTACAAATTAATCTACTTTTGCTGCATGGGACAAAAATTAAATAACTGCAACTATAGAAATGTTCTTAGATTTATCTAAAGTATCTTAGATGCTACATATTGCACATATTTGTATTTCTTTTATTAAAGCATGTAAAGTAAATATGTCTGATCAGTGAGTGAAGGATGTGCAGCTAACTCTTGAAATTCACACACTAAGCTCTCCACATAAATATTGTGCTGCCATTTAGTCAGTGTTGCATATGTTGAGGTGCATTACTTACTCGTGGACCTAATGGACCTCCAGCTCCAGAGTCTCCCGGAACACCCTAGGTAAGAAGAAAAAATGGAAATATTGCATTTAGTGACAATTATGAACACCAGAATTCAAGAGAGGTATTCTAGTCAGCCCTAACCATGCTAAAATTCATCATAAGGATCTATCATGAGATGCATAATAGAAATAAAAATGAAGTCTTTTGTATTTATCATAAAAAACTGTGGAGCCATGGAGTAGAAGGGGAAGTGCACAGGTGGATCAAAAATTGGCTGGCGGATAGGAAACAGAGGGTAGGAGTAAAGGGACACTACTTTGGTTAGAAAGGGGCCACGAGTGGTGTCCCACAAGGGTCAGTGCTGGGACCGCTGCTGTTCAATATATTCATTAATGACCTGGAATCAGGGACGAAGTGCGAAGTTATAAAATTCATGGACGACACAAAACTCTTCATTAGGGTTAGAACTGTTGAGGAATGTAAAGAACTACAAAGAGACCTGAACAAACTGAATGAGTGGGCAAAAAAATGGCAGATGAGCTTCAATGTAGAGAAATGTAAAGTCTTGCACATAGGGAAAAGAAACCCGATGTATAACTATACGATGGGAGGGATGGTACTGGGGGAAGGCAACCTAGAAAAGGACTGGGGGTATTGGTGGATAAAACAAGGAAGCCGGCAGCACAATGCGCAGTGGCCTCAAAGAAGGTGAACAGAATGTTGGGTATTATCAAAAAGGGTATCATTACCAGAACAAAGGAAGTTATCCTGCCACTATATCAGGCGATGGTGCGCCCGCATCTGGAATACTGCATCCAGTATTGGTCGCCATTCCTAAAGAAGGATATCGCAATGATTGAGAAGGTCCAGAAAAGAGCAACAAGGATGATAAAGGGCATGGAAAACCTTTCATATGCTGAAAGGCTAGAGAGGCTGGGGCTCTTTTCCCTGGAAAAGCGGAGACTTAGAGGGGACATGATAGAGACTTTTAATATCTTGAAAGGCATAGAGAAGGTGGAGAGGGACAGATTCTTCAGACTAGCGGGGACAACAAAAAACAAGAAGGCATTCAGAAAAATTGAAAGGAGACAGATTCAGAACAAATGCTAGGAAGTTCTTCTTCACTCAGAGGGTGGTAGACACCTGAAGGGGTGATAGGATAGAGTACGATATTGGGTTTCAAAAAGGGATTGGATGATTTCCTGAAGGAGAAGAGGATTGAAGGGTATAGATAGAGGGTTACTATACAGGATATTAAATGATTAGGGAATAAGAGGTTTAGGTAAAGGATCACTTACAGGTCTTGGACCTGGGGGGCCGCCGCGGGAGCGGACTGCTAGGCATGATGGACCTCCAGATGCAATGCTTATGTTTTTAATATAGGTATCCTTTCTAAAATGACAACCAACTATGCCCATTTATTTTAACATGAAACCTAAAGCATCCATCTTAGAATGGATAGCCTCACCATTTCATTATCATAGTCTAAAAGATGATATATTTCTAATTCTCATTTTCTTTTGCATTTTTATTGCCAAATCTTAACCTTTCAGCTTAATAATTGCTACTTATTTCTTAAGACTACCAGGCATACACAGCACTGTACCAACCAATATAAGAGACAATGTGTGTTCTAAAGGTCAATGTTAGATATTTTAGAGCCCAGGGCAGAAATTTGGGAGGGGCCCCAAGCTCTCTATGAAGCCATACCAAGGCAACTACTTTATTTGCATCCCTTAATTCCAGACCTGCCTTCTCCACAGAATTGACAATCTAATCAACAAGCATGCTTGACAAACAAGAGAGTCTATGAGAATATATTATAGATGTAAAAGCAATTTTAAGATGAATATAAGTCTGGATTTGAATATGGCCAGAGAAAGAGTATGAAGTACCAGCTCAAAGTCTGTATCCAGGAAATCGTTCAGCAAGGTTGAAAGCCAGAGATAGGACATAGAAACAGAGGAAGAATGAAGGGCATGAGTATCCAATGTGCAACCCTGAGATGCATCTCACTTAAGAATATTAGAAAAAAAAAAATTATCTCAGCTAGTATACATGATTTTCAAGTATTACAGAGCTTCTTATTAGATACGAAGTCACATTTTCAGAAAAGATTTACACATTTTGATGAACCATCAAACACAGACATGGATTTTTCAATCTCAAGGTCAGTATAAAAAAAATAAATCTCTTGAAGCTCAGAAAGAAAAAAAAAAGAAAAGATTTCTGAGCACTGTTGAAAAATATGGATGCCTCTGCTATTCAGAAAGACAAAAATAATAAGGACCTGTAAAGTGAATGTATTTGTTGATGAGCAATAGAAATATGAACTGGACAGAAACCCAATGTAATCGCTGCTACTAAACATCAGTTCATCCGACAGTCTTGCACAGTTCTGTTTCTGTTACCATGCTATGTTGCTCCAGTATTTGTATTTCTTTATATTAAATGTAATTAGGGGGGTGTCAATATTCAGCTGGTGGCAGTGAGCGTTTTGCTGATCATCGCCAGCATTATTTCTGGATATTCAATGCTAAGCCATGCCCAGGGTTTAGCACTGAATATTTGGTTTACGCGGAGCTGACTAATGCACAGCTGGCTAAATCGATATTCAGAATGTAAGAAACTATGGACTGTGTTTTATGTGGTCCCATTTATGCAGCTACCTTGGCCGGTTAAGTGGTGAATATCAGTACTTAACCAGCCAATTTCTGACTGCCCCCAGAACATGCCCAAAATAGCCAGTTTTCATTTATCTGCTAACCGTTAATATTCAGCAATTAAGTGCCATTGAAAATTGGCAGATAGCCTCCAAACAAGCAATTTAACTGGTTAGCAGCTGTTTCTGACTGGTTAAATCAACTTGAATATTGACCAATAGATCTCTTTTATTGTGTTGTCAAATGTCAGTGCTGAGGAACAGTTAACAACTGAAAGCGATTCAATTCTGCAAATACTGGATACTTCAACTATCTTCCAATAGTTCAAAAGGTTCTTAATCCTTGAATGGCACTCTTAGTAGGGAACCCAATAGATACCATAAATAAAGAATGCAAATAATAAATATGATGACTGCAAACCAGGAATTCTCAGCTCAGTACTGCCTTGTGGCCCACCAAGCCTGTCTGGTTTTCAAGATTCCCATAATGTAATATACAAGGGAAATAGTGCATGCAATTTTACCTCATGCATATTCATTGTGGTTATCTTGAAAACCAGTCTAGCTTCATGTGTCCTAGGACTGAGTTAAGAACCTCCACAGTAAAACAGTGGAAGCAGAAAAGATCTATAGAAAAATGCAATTAGTTTATTAAATACTTGAAAACTTATAATTCTTACCTCATCTCCTGGCTTTCCAGTCTCTCCTGGAGGGCCTGGAGTGCCAGGCAAACCCTGAAAGCAATAAATGGTTTTAATTAAGAAGGTGAGAATTATATAATGTGATCACAAAGATCAGCATATCTTAGTTAATGCTAAAGTTTGAACCAAAATTCAGAATCAAGGACAGCTTCCTGTGGATAAGCATATGAGCTTTAAAATACTGCTTCAACTGGGTTGGGGCCCCCACTTTACAGACAATACAAACATAATAAATCAGAAGTACTCAAGTCATCAAACTGTGAGGTCTATGTACTAACCCAGGGGTGGTGAATGAAGGCCACAACCCAGTCGGGTTTTCAGAATTTCCCCAAAGAATAAGCATGAGATCTATATGCATGCATAGATCTCATGCATATTCGTTTGGGACATCCTGAAAACCTGACTAGATTGTGGCCTTCATTCCCCACTTCTGTACTAACCTGTAAGATGCAGGGAAAGGCAACCAGAGAATTTTTGCAGTCTGTGTACCGATGACATCATCAGTACATAGACAGCCCCAGCAAGAAGGCCGCGAAGCAGCCTGTGAGTGCTGCTGGCCCGATGCTCTTCTGCAGCAAAGTATTTATGGTCGCTGTTGGGAGGGAAGGATGGATGATCGGTGGTTCAGCTGCATGGCGAGGGCGGCAGCGGGTGCTCAAGGGTTCTGCTGCACAGGGGGATGGGAGGGAGGGAAGGATGGAAGCTTGGCAAGGGTTCTGCTGCACAGGGAGATGGGAGGGATTGAGGGATAGAAAGATGCTGCAGAGGGAAGGCACAAGGGGATGGGTGAGAGGGGAGGAAAGATGTTGCACATGTGGGGGAAAGCAAAGAAGAAGAATTGGGGTGAAGGAGAAGAAGGGAGAGATGATCATGTACATGAAAAAAATAAGCTCTACCCGATAAGACCTAGTGCCTTTTTTGGGCCCCAAATGAATATAAGACACTGTCTTATTTTCGGGGAAACACAGTAGTTAACATAGGGTTTACATGGAAACACTTAAGGCCAGATTCTATAAACAGCACCTAACTCAGTATGTGCCTAGCAAAGCAACACCTACCACATATCAATAAAAAGTTAGGCACCATTGGTAGAATCATGCCTTGCGGCTCCTAAATCAACAGGCACCCGTAGGCATCATAATGTTAGGTGCAAGTATATTAGGCCAGAGTTTTCTTGGCCTAATTTACTGGAGCCTAACTCAATCCACATCCAATCCCCGTCCCTAACCACATCTACTTTCCCTGTAGGCAGTTCAGTGTAGATGCCTACCATAAGGTGGTAGGTGCCTCCTGAGTTAGGTGCCTACCAGCTAGTTCATTTTTTATTGTTTTTTAACAGCACTTTCAATTAACAGCGCCGATTAACCAATTAATTCAGCCTACTAATTCAAAAGGCTTCTTTTATAGAATCAGGGCCTTAGTGCTTCCTAAAGAGGGCTGGATTCTATAAACAGCGACTAGCAGCCAGGGCAGGATTATAGTAGGCACGTGCCTAGGGCCTGAAATGGTCAGGGGGGCCCGATGAAGGAGGGCATCAACATTGTTTTTTCCAAATGGCGATGAGCCCCTCCAGCATCGACCGGCAATGTGGGCCCCCTCCCCCCATCGACGGAAAGTAAGACAAGAAAGCAATGCGGGTAAGAAAGGCAACGGGAATTGTAATTTTGCAAGCGGTGCTGCTTGCCCAAAGATTCCCTCTGACGCAGCATCCTGTTTCTGCCTGGGCACATGGTGGGGTGGGGCGGGGCAGGGGTCCCAGTGTACCTGTGTGCCTAGGGGCCCTTGACAAATTAATCCTGCCCTGCTAGCAGCACCTACATTATAGGTGCCAATTGGCGTGGTTGTCAATAATCTCCAAGGTACCATTTTTAGAATCTTACCTAGTGGCACCTAGGCATGCTTAGATGTTACTAATGTCCTGGAGATAGGTGCTGGTATATTAGGCCAGGTTTTACCAGGCCTAATTTACTGACACCTTACTCGGATGCCTAGTGACACCTAAGTCAACCATGCCTATTTTTCACTCCTAATCACACTTACTTTCAGGTGCCTAGACTTAGGTGTCATTAGTCACTACACAGAATTCCATGCCTAACTTTTTTTATTCAATTTTTTTTTTATCATCATTAATTTTGATGGCGCAAATCAATTACCAAGCTATTAATTGAAGTAATTTAGCTTAGACACAGATTTTAGTTAGCCATTGTTTATAGAATATGGCCATAAGTGCACCTATATTAACTTACTGCAGATAACATGCGCTAATGGCAACATCAGAACGCAGCCTGCAAAAATAAAACTTGACAATACTTTTAAAAAAGGTTTGAAAAATCCAGGCTTAATGAACAGGAAAAGCCCCATGTTAGCACTCTTAAAGCATGAGAAAATCTCACGTTAGCACGCTCTGTGTCCAGATTTTACCACCCATTAGTAAAGGGCCCCTAAGAGCAGGTCTAATTTTTTTTTTTTTTCAAGTATGTGTGTAATGACATTGCCAAATCAAAAATACATACATATTTTTATGGTGCACTAAAAACAGGTCTCCTTGGAAACCCAATAGATCTACACGCAAAAACAGAAAATTTCTAACACAACATGGTGATCATTTTACACATGGAAATGCCTCTCTTTACGCATACCTTTCAAAATAACATCCAGAGCATGTAACGTTAGCCATACCTGAAATCCTGTTGGACCTGGAGGGCCCTGCTCTCCTCTTTCACCTGCTAGACCCTAAATGAAATCAAATAAACCAAAAATAAATGAGAACATAATAAGGGCCTTCAACATCTGTTAAAACTACATGTGTCAAAGAAAATGTCTTTTTTTTTTTACATATTTTAATTGCTTGATTCAAATCCAATTAGATGACTAACTTGGATAAAGCCTTTAAAGTCCCTTTTGACCCATGAGTTCATTCAAAATCAGATCTTTTTATTCTACTGTGGATTCTAGTAAAGTGCAAAGTATGATTTTTTTGTTGTTGTTTTGTTCCAGCAACATACAAAGGTCCAAAGTATAATTAATTGCAGATGTGTGAATGGGACATTGGACCACACACAGGATGCGCCTTAATCGCTTCACTAAACTGACTCAGTGAAAGTCAATGCATGCAGCATAGGTTTATAGGCTGTTTTCCAAACATCAAGCTTATCTGATGTGGAAATTTAAAAAATAGAAGAAGAAAATTGGAAATGAACATTGAACTCCTGTATAAGTTCATGTTACCTTTAACAGGACCAATTTTATTCATATGGTCTCTACTAAAGATAACATGTGCTAATCTTTATCAAAAGATTCCTAATTATAGTAGCTTCAACACATATCATATTTAGGAAGACATAGGGTTCAATATTCAAAATTGTTTAACTGGTCAGGACTCCAGTAAACTGGCCATCTGCCAATATTCAGCAGCACTTAGAGAAGTAGTGTCGCTGAATATTGCCTATGGCTGCCATGCACTGTTCCCTCTAAGCTAGGCAGGGGTCCTCCAACTGCACTGCTGCCAGCACATCAGTATTTTGTCTTCTATCAAGCCATGCAGAGTTTGCCTCTCATTATTGAAAATGCGATAACTAAACAGTGCCCTCTACTGGCAAGACCATACATGGAGGACTCCTTCTCAACTTAGAGGAAACAGTGCTGCCATGACACTATTACTGGGGCTGTTCAGAGATAGAGCCAGAATTTAGCTGATTAATGGTGATATTCAGTCCACTAATCAGTTAAGTAAAAGCATAAAGATAGGACAGCAAAAATCTTGTCCTAACTATATCCACCCAGCTAACCAGGCACCAGTCTGAATATTAGCCTGTGACTGTTTAACTTTCAAGTGCCTGCACTTATCCAGATGTTCAATGCCAGAACTGGGACATGACCTGCCACTGAATATCTATGCTTAATTCAGCCCATGGCTGTCAACAACCTAAAAAAACACTGATGGGCCAACTGAGCATAGTAGTGTGTGTATGTGTGTATGTATATAAAAAACCCCAATAGTCAAGAAATAATGTTAAGCAAAAGTCCAAGATATTGTATATGTTTAGTTTCATTTCTTAATTTATGAGGCTTACATCCACCTTTCCATGGAAGCTCTCTATTACTACACAAAAAGGATGGACATTTATTAGCAAACATGCAGTTTCTTGATGTTTCTTTAAAACATGAGTGTGAGCTAAATCAATTTCACATGTTATCCTATGACTTTGGAACAGTACAACAAAAAAAGGCAAGGGAGATGTCCTTTCAACCAACTAAAGTCTTTATTAGTAAAATAGTTCCAACAAGGATCCTAGTTTCAGCATTTACATACGCCTTTCTCAGGGGACACAAACAATTGCCAACGAAAGCAACACTCGGTGGTGCAAACCAAGAGATTAGATAGAGCTCAGAGTGAACTCCAAGCGTCCGTCTGAATGGCTCACAGCTGGCTAAATACCACAAAGCTGGCCATCTCACGCTGAATATCCCATTTGGTAGATAGCCCAGTGCCTAGCTATGTCATGCAACATAACTGGTTACTGATAATATTCATTGGCTCGCCATCTAACTTCAGTGGCCAGGTAGACCTGCCTAAAAAGAAGGTCTATCTTTGGCCATTAGAACTTAGCCAGCCAATTGATGAACATTGGCTTAGCTGTCTATGTCTCAGCCAGCCCCCCCAAAATAGAAATTCAATGCTGGTCACCAGATACGGCTCCAGCATTGAATTTACAGTTTTGCCATGGATCACGAGAGACAGCCAGCTATCTCCCACAGTCTGAATATCAAGTGGATTGTACCTTTATATAATGTTTTAATTTTCAAATAGCTAGCTTATTTATAAGACACTGTAAATTCTAAAATATAAATGACTTACAGCTGGACCTGCAGGACCAGTTGGACCAATTTCTCCGTCTTTTCCTGGAGTTCCCTAGGTGTAGTGAACATAGAAATAAAAATTCTAGAATACAATTTCACTTACAAATGCACTAGTAAAGCAATTCAGAATGTGATGGTCTCATTTTTTAAGCACATGGATGTCTCAAAATGCTCCGTTTGATGTCCTTGTGCTTGAAACTTCCAAATTCAGATTTTATAAAGGCAGAAAAAGGATGTCCAACATTGCAGTACATCAAAAAAGCAAATGGGGGCATGTTGTGAGTATGTTTTGGACAGGTCTAGGGAGGGCTCAAAATCAGATCATCTAACAGTGATTATTGAATAGAAAGAAATATCCAAGACTGAAAATTAGGGTGCCTTATGTTTGACCTGTTTCAATCAATCTAATGTACAAAAAGGTGCTCTGATTGAACAGTTAACCACTGGAGGGATTATGGCATGACACCTCCTTAACTAGAGTTACTATATGGCTGCAGAAAAAGGAGAACGGATTGAGTCATCTGGGTTTTACTTCTATTGAAAGCAATGGAAGTAAAATCCAGATGTCTCAATCCATCCTCCTTTTTCGGGAACCATATGGTAACCTTATCCTTAACCCCCCATGGTTGCTGTCCCCCGTTCCTCTTCCCTAAAAGTAACACTGAAAAGGGATAATAGGCTAGATGACAGCTTCAAGTATTATGGGTATTTTTAGCAAAGCAGGAACCAAGTCTGAAGAGTAGCTTAGTGTTTAGTGCAGTGGCCTTTAAACCGAGTGATCCAGGTTCAAATCACACTTTAACTCATTTTTTAATTTTATCGTGAGTCCTCCAGAAACAGAAAAATGTCTACTGTACTTAAATACATAAGACACATGTAAGCCTGAAGGCTGTTGAAGTAGTGTACTGTACATTCTAGTACAGTATGTACCTGCATTCTTCTATTCCTAGACGGCTCACAATTACAAAATGAAAAGTTAAAGGGGGATTTGAACTTGAGTCCCTTAATTTGCAGTACACTGTACTAACCACTAGGCTGCCCCTCTGCTCTGCATGAATGTCTGTGTGGCCATTCTTCTAAGAATGCTGTCAGATAGATATCCTTGTCCCTATTTTTTTTTTTTTTTTGTAGTTCATTCGTTGGACATTCTTGTTTATAAAATACATGTTCATACTGGATGCCCTCAGCACACAGATGTGTATTTCATGTATTTTCATAAAGGAAATCTTGATGTATTTCCTGTTCAAAAATATGCGAGGTAGACATTTGTTTTGCATAATATGAACTGGATGTCTCTTTTATTGGACAGGGACAGGGATTGGACGGATTCCTGAGGGATAAAGGGATCGTGGGATACTGAGAGAAGTATCCAGGGGGATACTGAGAGAAGTATCCAGGAAATAAGTATAGAAACCCGACCAGGTCGTGCATGTGCAAGACCGGAGGGTTAGGACTTCGATGGGAAGATAGGACTTAAATGGGAAACCAAGGTGGCAAGGGGGCCCTTCTGGTGATTCAGACAGGTTTGGGCCGCCGCGGGAGCGGACTGCTGGGCATGATGGACCTATGGTCTGACCCGGCGGAGGCACTGCTTATGTTCTTATGTTCTTATGGCTTGGACATCCTTTCACAAATGCCCCTTCTAGTGTTATATGTACTAAATCATGCTATTGCTGCTCATTGCAAAACAGGTAAAATATGCATAGTTTTGAGACCCTCCAAAAACACATTTAGTGCATGTCCTTTTAAAAACTGTGCATCGTAGAGGCATACATGTTTGCAGTGGCATTTCTAAAATTGCTATTAGCACATAACCCCCATTAACATGTGTTATTCACATAGGCCCCAGTCTATGTATTAGAATCTATTTATTAATATGTATGATAATTGTGTATACTAATATGGTAAGATTAGATTTACTAACATGTCTTAAAAAAATAAAATTAAAATATTAAAAATACTTACTCTCTGTCCTGGGACACCAGCATTACCTTGTTCTCCTGGTTTTCCTGGATCCCCCTAGTAATAGATAAGACCATTTTTAAACTTTAATAAATGATAAAAGATGTTCTGTTTTCAAAATACTGATTAGTTAAGTATAGATTTATTAAATGCCATACTTACATTATGTCCTTTTGGACCTGCAGGGCCCATACCACCTGGCTGACCTCTAATTCCTATTGGGCCTGGTGGACCAGGTCGACCATCTTCTCCTGTAGCTCCCTGAAAAATACTGAAATTATTTCAAAGCAAGCATATTCCTTAGAATCAGTAGCTAAGTCTGTGTAGGAATATTGAATTGTTTTCTGTGGTATTTCAGCTTTAAAAGAAAGATGTGAAAGAGCATGCATAAATGCCAGTATTTCAGTTCTCTACACGTATATGCTAATACATACATGTGTAAATGTATATACAACTGCAGATATAGATTATTATAGGTTTTTGTGTACTGTATGAACATGCTTCCTATCTTTTTCAGCCAAAGGAACAAAGTAGGGTGTGTAAAAACCAAGGATTCTCGTGCAATCTTTATTCTCAGTTCTCAAAGGAGAGTGAAGATGTCACATAAAAACTCTCAAAGACTCTCCACTCAGCTATGTTTCTGCTGGTCAGTCTAAAGAAATGTAAATTAATGTTATTGTATTAGTTTTATTTTATATAATATACATTTACATTTTTATTTGCATTTTTATCATTTAATGTGGCTATTAATTTTGGATATTTGTATCATCAATATTTTATTCTCTAATTACCCTTTTACATGTTTGTTAGGTTCAAGTTACTCCTGATGAAGGCTGACCAATCGAAACATGATCATGTTGAGAGTCTGAGAATTTTTATGTGACGTCTTTCACTCTCCTTTGACAAATGTGAATAAATATTGCATGAAAATATTTGGTTTCTACACATCCTACTTTGTTCCTTTGGCTATTTTTATTCCTTTTGGACATTGATCTAATTTATTCCATTTTTTCCTATCCTATTCAAGCATTATATTATTTCTTCTATTATGGATTGTTATTTTGTAACTGGTTAGTGCCGAAGTGCAAACAGCTATATCAGGGGCATTCCAGGGGTGTTTCATGGATGGAGTCCTGTTAGCTCCTGATATTCAGAACTAACAAGTTAGTGTTAGTACATAAATAGGATTGCATAATAAAAAATAGGATTACTATCTTGGGGTCCATTTTACAAAGCCGCAGTAGCAAAACTACTGCAGTAAATGCATCCAAGCCCATAGAAATTGAATGGGCTTCAGTACATTTACCAAAGCATCATTGTTACCGCAGCTTTGTAAAAGGGGCCCTTTATGCACTAACACATGGCCAGTTAGTTTTGAATATGGAGTTAATCGGGGATGTGCAACCCTGCTTAAAAAAATGGATATTCAATAACAGTGACCAGATATGGCCCAACCTTGAATATCCTAGTTCAAAACTGGCGGTGGACATTAACAGTGCTACCTGCTGAATACTGGGGGGAAGGGTTATTAACATCTTTTTGTTACATCACAGTGAGAAACAGTTTATTGCTCAATTTCCGACAGAGGACTTGGGGGGGGGGGGGTTTAAATAAGCTTCTAAAAAAGAATGATGAAATGGTCCAACAAAATATCAGAAGGGAAGTGACTACATGGTAAGAACTTGATCAGCTTGTGACTAACATTGCAATATGCTAGTGACATACACATCATCTGCTTGGAGAGGACATCTTCAACAAATTCTGTGACTGATATGAATATTATTGTTTACTTTGAAGGAGTAGCTCCTTGTTTGTTATTAATCAAATAGGTCACATAAGTTTTTGTTCAAATACTTAAGTGTTGTAATTTGCAAGCTATGTGACAATGTTGTAATGTGTATTGCTATTGCTTGTTTTCAATACCTCTGCATGTATACTGAAAATTTGACTTAAATAAGTGCACAGTAACTCGCTATGAGGTAAAAATGCATGGGTTCCCTTTTTTCCATTCATTCTATAGAGTAAACAATCACATCATGCTGATGTCACTTCTGCAGGATAGAAAAAATAAGCAAGCAGTGAGCTCTGGCACTCAATTATGCCAGTTTCAAATGGCACTGGCAACCCCTACCTATTATACACACAATTTACATTTACAATGATTGGGAGAAAAAAAAGGAACCACAGATTTTGTCATCCTGCTTTGTGGGTTAACAGTGAAATTTAAGCTAATTTGTGTAATTTGTACCAAAATAAATGATGAGTTGATTCAATGGTTAGCATGTGAAGGGAGGACTTCACTTGACTGAAGAACCCTTGCAATCCTTTCCACAAAACTAAGTCCTTGCAAAGTTGGGTCAAGATATGTTGTCACAAAGTGCAGCATGGTCAAATGCTCCAGTATTTGTCGATTAATGCTGCTAGAAATTCTTTTTTCATCAGATTAATCACATCACTGTCGGAATGCTGCAGTTGCTAAGCTGTATGAAGAGTATAAGCTGGTAATGAATTTTGCAAAGTGGGAATCATATCCAAGAATATTGAATAACTGAGAAAAAATGACCATGAAGGACACCATGTTGATATCAATTTGGGAAATCAAGTATTCCTTTTGTCTGTCCCTCAGCAGCGTAATCAGTGCATCACAACTCTCCAAAACTGATGACAACATGTCATGCAAGCCAAGCCATGACTCCATTTCTCCCTCATGTTTAAGGCTTTTTGGCAAGTTGGACTATATGCCTGATGCTTGGTTTGCGTATTTGATGAATTCATGGGAATAGTTGTCCAGATGAGATACGTTGGGGTTTATAGACATGACTTTCTTCCAGGCTGTGTCAATGGAAATATTTAGCCAGTGACACAAGCAATTTACGTGAGTTTTTGTAGCAGTTACAGCTACAACATTTGATCCTTTGTCAGCTGTGCATGGTTTATCATCCAAATTCAGTCCAAGTCCTGTGAGAGTGGTGTCAATAAAGTTCTCTACGTTCTTTGCTGTGTGATTCTCTGGAAAATACTCACATTTATACAGTCACCCAAAACACAAGGAAATCACTGTAAGAATTCTTGTTGATGTCATCAGTTGTCATATCTGTGCAGAATGACACAGCTTTATTGACATAACTAGTCATAACTTGTTCTTGATCTCTTCATGGCATTGCTTCAATTTTTTTTAATGATTGCTTTCCTTATTGTTAGGAGTCCATACAATACACCAACACTTATGTTTCCATAATTGCTGCTGATTAAAATCATTGGCTGGGCAAATGATTTCATACCTGAATTCTGAATAGCTTTTTTTTTTCTAGAAAAAGCATAATCCTAAATGTACACCACAAATAATTATTGCTATAAACAATGGCTTACCAATGGTCCGGGTTTACCTTCAGGGCCTTGTACCCCAGGGTTTCCAGTAAGACCCTAAAATAATATCACAAATTTATATATAAATAAGGGAACAAAGATACACAAAATTCATACAGCTATATTGTACTTCACTTGCCTAGATCAAGCTATATTTGTCTTCACTAAACATTATTAAATCATGATCTTGAATTCTTTATTTTTAGAATAAAATGGGAAGGGTAGCAATGTTTACAATTAACCATGAGCAAACCATGAGCAAATCAAAATCATAAAATATCTAATCCTAGAATTTTCAACATCTATTTTCAAAAGTAATCTGCCCTATCAGAAAACTCATTTTTTGCACTTTGCATATTTTCATTAGGTATTGCACTGGTATTCAGTTTTTGGCAGGTTTGATGCATCTTAATGAAAAAAGTATGATTCTAGATAACTTTTATAACTTCCATTTAAAAAAAAATGTTCATACTGAACAATATACTTATTCATAAAGATGTGAAAATTTTTATTTATAATACACTTACATGCCTAGAAATGATTTTGTCAGATATGCTTTTGTAGCTCTGACCATAAGAGGGTGCTGTTTGCTGCTGGACATGCATAATTTGCTAAGCTGTGGGACAAGAGCCATGTAGGATACTCTGGAGTATGAAATTTGAGGGTGGTGGAGAGAGCCTCACAAGTTTAGAAGCAGAGGTGGCAGGGGATGTGTAGGCGAATCTGAGAATTGTGTTCTAAGCTACCCAGAAGAGGATGCATCTGTGGAAGCAGAATAGGCCCAAATTCACAGATGTGATAGTGTCAGGCAGGGAAGAAGCGTAAAATAATCAACAGAGAATTTAATCAGGTATCCACTAAGCTTTGTAAACAAGTTTCATTGCCCAGTTTTCAAAGAATCCATGAAAAATCTATAAGTTTATGAAACAAATGTAATATATCTCTTATATAAGACAAAAATGTGTTTTGGAACAAAACCTACATTGGATGTTCAGAAAATCCAGTAGATTCAAGTAATTCAGCAGATCTGCTTCAGGTCACTTTGAAGATGCTTTCAGATTTTCCTGATAGATCTCGGCAACAACATCATTTTCCATAGAACTCACCAAAAGTCTGAAATTCACCTCACTCAAATGCAGTGGTGTAGTTGGATGGCAAATTTGGGGTGGGCCAATGGGTAGTTTGGGTAGACAACACATTTCCTCTCCACTCCACCCCACCTTCCCAATTCTCATTCCCGTGGTTCAACTTTAAAATTATACTTTCACTGACAAGCATCCCCAAGCCCTGTCTGAAGGACAGGTTTCAGGACTCTTGATAAGGGCTTGCCATCAGGGGCTCTGTTCTGGAAGGGGAAAGGATCTGATGCTTCGGGGGTGGGGGGGGGAATGAATCTCCATTTTCTGGAGTTACACGTGTAGGTTTGCAAAACTGTTACCTTACATGTGTATGAGTGGCACATACAAGTGTAGGTTGCTATTTAACAATGTAAGGTTGATTCTACCTCTACACATAGCCATGTGTTAATTTACAAATGCAGCACCTATACATGTGTTCCTAGGGGTAGAGATTTTGAATGGGACTTACACATGCATACTTGCCTTTTTACAATGACAGCAAAATTCTATCTAAAATGTGCCTCATTATGAATTTTTATTGATTATGTGTGGTTTGAACTGCCTATTTGACTGTTTTAAATAGGGAAAATGCTCGAAGTACCTGTATATAAACTGCTTTGAGTGTGGTTGTTTCTGTATTGGTGATATCCGACTCTAAAGCACAGTTACTTACCGTAACAGGTGTTATCCAGGGACAGCAGGCAGATATTCTTAACACATGGGTGACGTCACCGACGGAGCCCTCGGTACGGACCTTTTTAACTAGAAGTTTCTAGTTGGCCGCACCGCGCGTGCGCGAGTGCCTTCCCGCCCGACGGAGGAGTGCGTGGTCCCCAGTTAGGATAAGCCAGCTAAGAAGCCAACCCGGGGAGGTGGGTGGGACGTAAGAATATCTGCCTGCTGTCCCTGGATAACACCTGTTACGGTAAGTAACTGTGCTTTATCCCAGGACAAGCAGGCAGCATATTCTTAACACATGGGTGACCTCCAAGCTAACAAAGAGGGAGGTGGGATGGTTGGCCATTAGGAAAATAAATTTTGTAACACAGATTGGCCGAAGTGTCCATCCCGTCTGGAGAACGCATCCAGACAGTAGTGAGTAGTGAACGTGTGAACTGAGGACCAAGTGGCCGCCTTGCAGATTTCCTCGATGGGCGTGGAGCGGAGGAAAGCTACAGAAGCAGCCATAGCTCGGACTCTGTGGGCCGTGACAGTTCCTTCCAGTGAGAGACCGGCCCGAGCGTAGCAGAAAGCAATACAGGCAGCAAGCCAATTTGAAAGTGTCCGTTTGGAGACAGGGCGACCCAAACGGTTGGGGTCGAAAGACAAAAAGAGCTGAGGGGCTGTTCGGTGAGCTCTGGTACGATCAAGATAGTAAGCAAGGGCACGCTTACAATCCAGCGTGTGCAACGCCTGTTCCCCAGGATGCGAGTGAGGCTTAGGGAAGAAGACGGGCAGCACAATGGACTGGTTGAGGTGAAAAGCTGAGACCACCTTGGGAAGGAATTTAGGGTGGGTACGCAGAACAACCTTGTCATGGTGAAAAACAGTGAAAGGTGGTTCGGCAACCAGTGCATGCAGTTCGCTAACCCTCCTGGCAGAGGTGATGGCAATTAGGAAAAGCACCTTCCAGGTAAGAAGCCTGAGAGAAGTTGTGGCAAGAGGCTCAAACGGAGGTTTCATGAGAGCTGAGAGAACCACATTCAGGTCCCAGACGACAGGAGGAGGCTTGAGAGGCGGTTTGATGTTGAAGAGTCCTCTCATGAATCTGGAAACCAGAGGATGAGCCGTGAGGGGTTTTCCGAGAATAGGCTCATGAAACGCAGTGATGGCACTGAGGTGGACTCTGATGGAGGTAGTTTTGAGGCCAGCGTTGGACAGTGAGAGCAAATATTCCAAGACAGTTTCCACCGCTAAGGAGGTGGGTTCTTGATGATGCCGGAGACACCAGAAGGAAAATCTGGTCCACTTCTGATGGTAACATTGGAGAGTGGCCGGTTTCCTGGAAGCGTCCAAAATGAGGCGGACCGGTTGAGATAGATTCTCCGGAGAGGTCAGCCCGAGAGAAACCAAGCTGTCAGGTGGAGCGAAGACAGATTGGGATGTAGCAGAGACTGATGCTGTTGCGTAAGTAGAGTAGGAAACACAGGAAGTAGAATGGGTTCCCTGGAGCTGAGCTGGAGCAGGAGTGAGAACCAGTGTTGGCGAGGCCACCGAGGTGCGATAAGAATCATGGTGGCGTGGTCTTTGCGGAGTTTGGACAAGGTCCGCAACATCAGAGGAAGTGGAGGGAAGGCATACAGGAACCGATCCCTCCAATCGAGCAGGAATGCATCCGGGGCCAGACGGTGAGGAGAGAAGAGTCTGGAGCAGAATTGGGGCAGCTGATGATTGTGAGGTGCTGCAAAGAGGTCCACCTGCGGAGTGCCCCATCGAGCAAAGATGGAGAGCAGAGTCGGAGGGTCCAACGTCCACTCGTGGGGTTGAAGGATGCGACTGAGATTGTCGGCCAGAGAGTTCTGTTCGCCCTGGATATAGACCGCCCTGAGAAAAAGATTGCGGTCCGTGGCCCAGGTCCAGATGCGCAGAGCCTCCAAACAAAGGGGGCGAGATCCAGTGCCGCCTTGCTTGTTTATGTAGTACATGGCGACTTGATTGTCCGTGCACAGGAGGAGGACTTGAGGGCAGAGAAGATGTTGGAAAGCCTTGAGGGCATAGAACATGGCTCTGAGTTCCAGGAAATTGATGTGATGACGACGCTCCTGTGGGGTCCAAAGTCCCTGGGTGCGTAGATCTCCCAGGTGAGCTCCCCACGCGTAGGGGGACGCATCTGTGGTGATGATCATAGAGTGGGGGGGCAGATGAAAAAGCAGACCCCTGGAAAGATTTGAGGAGTTCAACCACCATTGGAGAGATTGCTGAAGAGATGATGTCACAGAGATGGGATGAGAAAGAAGGTCCGTAGTCTGTGACCATTGGTTGGCGAGAGTCCACTGAGGCGTACGAAGGTGGAGACGTGCCAGAGGAAGGACATGCACCGTCGAGGCCATGTGACCCAGTAGGACCATCATCTGTCGGGCAGGGATGGAGGGGTGCATGAGTACCTGACGGCAGAGATGGAGCAGGGTCCGCTGGCGATCGGAGGGGAGAAAGGCCCTCATTAGCGTGGTGTCCAGAACTGCTCCAATGAATTGAAGTCGCTGGGTGGGAAGCAAGTGCGACTTGGGGTAGTTGATCTCGAACCCCAGGAGGTGGAGGAGAGAGATGGTGTGATGAGTGGCTTGTAGCACGAGTTGAGATGAAGGTGCTTTCACCAACCAATCGTCCAAGTAGGGGAACACCTGGAGGTTGTGAGACCTGAGGAAGGCCGCTACCACTATAAGGCACTTGGTGAAGACCCTGGTCCGGAGGTAGAGTTTGGAAGTTGAGAGAGTAGCCGTGGCGGATGATGTTGAGGACCCACTGGTCCGACGTGATGACTTCCCAACGGCTGGAGAAAATGGTGAGACGACCTCCGATGGGTTGTGGAAGAGGTAGCAAGGGTGGATGACTGGCTATGCCCTGGAGAGAAGAGTCAAAAGGGCTGAGATTGTTTAGCAGGCTGAGGAGGCTTAGAGGGTTGAGTGGCCTGAGATCGAGCCTGAGCATGATGTTGCTGTTGACGGGGTCGCCGAGATTGCTGGGGAGGCGGGTTGAGTGGTCTGGCTGAGAACCTCCGTTGATAAGATGTTTGTGGCCGATAGGGTCGGGCAGGCGGTGCCTTCTTTTTCGGCTTGATCAGGGTGTCCCACCTGGTCTCATGGGCAGAGAGTTTCTGGGTGGTGGAATCCAGTGACTCTCCAAAAAGTTCATCCCCGAGACAGGGGGCGTTGGCCAGACGATCCTGGTGGTTGATGTCCAGGTCGGAGACTCTGAGCCAGGCCAAGCGACGCATGGCTACGGCCATGGCAGAGGCCCGAGAGGTGAGCTCGAAGGAGTCGTATATCGAGCGGACCATATACTTGCGCATTTGGAGAAGGCCAGAGATGTGCTGTTGGAATAGCGGGACCTTGCGCTCAGGAAGGTACTTTTGGAGGGCAGACAGTTGTTGGACCAAATGTTTCAGATAGAAGGAAAAATGGAAGGAATAGTTGTTTGCCCTGTTTGCAAGCATGGCATTCTGGTAAAGCCTCTTGCCAAACTTGTCCATGGTTTTACCTTCTCTGCCAGGAGGGGTAGAGGCATAGACACTGGAGCCCTGAGTCTTTTTTAAGGTGGATTCAACCAGAAGGGACTCATGGGGCAATTGAGATTTGTCGAATCCAGGAATGGGAATGACACGGTAAAGGTTGTCCAGTTTACGGGGGGCTCCCGGTACCGTGAGGGGATTTTCCAAGTTTTTGTAGAACGTTTCCCGTAGAATGTCATGCACGGGAAGCTTGAGGAACTCCTTAGGAGGCTGCTCAAAGTCTAAAGCCTCTAGAAAGGCTTGAGACTTTTTTGAGTCCGATTCCAGAGGAAGGGACAGGGCAGCAGACATTTCTCTCAGAAATTTAGAAAATGAGGACTGCTCTGGTTTAGAGGTGGCATCGGGTGCCGATGGTTCCTCATCAGATGAGGAGGGATCCTCCTCGGTACCGAGAGGAGTATCCTCCCATAAGTCAGGGTCCCTGACTTCTGGTGCATGTCGAGACACCGGGGTGGAGGGCGCGGTATGGCGAGTTTTGGACAAAGACTTTCCAGAGCGCACCGAAACGGTACCAGGGGAGGACGACCGGCGTCTATCTCGGTCCCGAGAAGAATGCCGTACCGCCTGGTGCCGAGGAGGATCCAATGTGGCCTGAGAATGAACCACCGGATCGCCCTGAAGTTGTTGGGCCGAAAGGATCAGCATGGATGTGTTCACCGGTACCGAAGGGGTGGACACCGGGGGCTCGGTACGGGGCTCGGGCCGGTCTGGTACCGGAAGGAGCGGTGCCAGGATAGTGGGCAACAGTTGTTCAAGTTGTTTCTTCAACTGTTCTTGGAGTTGAGCCTTTAAGATGGCCGAGATACGGTCATCTAGGGGTGGCATCGGAACCGCTTTCTTTTTCTTCGGTTCCTTAGATGCCGCTCCACGCCCCGGCGATGAGGAGGCCGATGACGAGGCACTCACCGAGATCGGGGCGGAGCGTTTGCGGGACCGGTGCGATGCCGGTAGGGACGGTGTCGCCACCGTAGCTGGAGGGCGCTCGAGGGAAGAGGAAGGCTTCTTAGCCGGCTTACCTGGCGCCAGTGACGCCGATGCGGGGTCGGTCGGTGTCGAGGTCGACGGTGCCGATTTCTGAGGTACCGCTGTTGAAGGTGAGGAGTCCATCGCCGACTCGGTGCCGAAGAGGAGAGTTTGCTGAATTCTTCGGTTTTTAAGGGTTCTTTTTTGAAGAGTAGCACAGCGGGTGCAGGAGTCCGCCCGATGCTCCGGACCCAGACACTGCAAACACCAATTGTGTGGGTCAGTTATGGAGATCGGGCGTGCACACCGCTGGCACTTCTTAAAACCGACCTGCGGGGGCATGAAGGGGAAGATAGCCTCCGCAAAATCGAAGCCCGAGGCCTGTATACTGGCAACAGGCCCCGCCGGGGCAAAAACGAAAGAAAAAAGGGAAAAAGCAAAGTTTTTTTTTTTTTTTTTTTTGCAAATCAAAGAAAAATAAACCCGAAGGTAAAGAAAGAAAAAATAAGGAAAAAAGCGCGAGCGGGAAGGCAAAAAAGTGGTTTCAACGGCCGTTGAAAAAACACACGCGTCTTCTTCGCTCCGCGGAAACGAAGAAACTGGGGACCACGCACTCCTCCGTCAGGCGGGAAGGCACTCGCGCACGCGCGGTGCGGCCAACTAGAAACTTCTAGTTAAAAAGGTCCGTACCGAGGGCTCCGTCGGTGACGTCACCCATGTGTTAAGAATATGCTGCCTGCTTGTCCTGGGATAATGATGCATGTTGGTTTCCCCACTGATTTTGCAGGATTGTTTGGTTTTACTCATGGGTGTATTCTTTACTGGTTGTACAGTCATTGTTGCAATTTTTTAATAAAAATTATACAAAAAAAACCCTCTCAAAACTACAATAAAAAAGGCAGTATACAAATCTCAATTCCAATTTGATAAATAAATTTTTTAAAACAGCAGTGAAAAAGATTTTCTGTGCAAGTATCAGCAGTGCAGCAATTTGGATTCCCATTCTACCAAAGAAAATATCTGCCTTACCCTTGCACCAGGAAGGCCAGGTTCACCAGGACGACCAGGATCCCCAGAAGCTCCTTTAGGCCCTGAAGCACCACCCGAACCACGCTCACCTTGAGCCCCCTAGAAAACATAACAAGAAAGAAAGTAAAAGAGAATCATTGCACTTCCACCCTGGAGTTTAATGAAGAATTTGCTTGCCGTATTTTCAGCTGTATGATCAGGAATGTGCCTTGAGAAAATGTGAATTTTTTGGCAAAATAAAATTTCTAATTTACAGCAATGGCCTTCACCATTTGTATGAAACACTGTACCTTTCTAGCATTAATATATTAGCTATCTTATGAATACATACTGGGGCCTGTTTACTAAGGAGCCCTTTTACTAATGCTTAGCATTCTACACTTATGGGCTTCTTAGCATTTAGCAGACACTTTATAGACATGTATCTTCTATATTGATGATTGTACATATATGTTTTAACATATACAGTACTATCTGTTTTATTATGATATTAATTTCCTGTTTTGTTATTGTTTTCTAGTTTTATCAACCCCTGATGCAGCCCTTAATGTGAGCGAAACACAGTATGTGTCGGGTTTTATATGATGAGTTTTATTTGATGTTTGCACCATAAAATTGTACTTGGTGTATACACTTTTTTGGCTTTGCTGCTTTTCGTTGACCAGCATGTTGGATTTTGCAGACCTCCTGCCCTATTGTTTTCTATTCCTTTATAGAATACTGACATGACCAGTTATCAATGCGCTTAATAAGTGGGAGCACCTGGCCAGCCACAATACTAGTGTTAAGTGAAAGTACCTAAGACAGAAGTGGGCAACCATGGTCCTCAAGGGCTACAACCCAGTTGGGTTTTCAGGATTTCCCCAATGAATATGCATGAGATCTATCTCTGTACATGCAAACAGATTTCATGCATATTCATTGGAGAAATCCTGAAAACCCAACTGGATTATGCAGTGGCATAGCAAGGGTGAGAGAAGCCCAGGGCAGTGGTACCCCTCCCCGCCCTCATCTCCACCTCTTCCATGATCTGCCTGCCATGCACCCCCCTCCCCCCCCCACCGCTCCTTCCCCGATCCTGCCTGCTGCGTGTGACCCCCATTCCTTCCCTTCCCCCGTACCTCTAGTTGAAGTTGTTGCTCGCAGCAGTCAACAATGTGCTCCTCATGACCCCATCAGCTCTCAATATGACATCACTTCCTATGTGTCGCACCCAGAAATGACACCAGTGGGAGGGCCGAATGGGGTGCGAAGAGCATGTTGTTGTCTGCCGTGAGCAATTTCAACTAGAGATATGGGGGAAGGGAAAGGGGGCAGAAAGGAGGAGTGGTGCCGGCATCCCCACCAAAATGGCGCCTAGGACGGACCGCCCCCTTACTATGCCACTGGGGTTATGGCACAGAAGGACTGAGGTTGCCCACCCCTGATCTAAGTGTTGTAGCAACTGGTGTAACTTACAATATTCTGTAAGCTGTGTGCATAAGTGGGACCCCCCCTAGGTACCATCCAAGCTCCACCTGTGTATGTCTCCTTTGTAATTACACACATTCTTATACACATATTAATGCTGGTATTCGTCACATTTACACTAGTTGGGCAGACTAGATGGGCCATTTGGCCTTTATCTGCCGTCATGTTTCTATGTACATAAATGTAAATGCCTAGGTTATAAAATTAACCCCTTAGTGCATGTTAATTTCCACATAAACTTCTTAACTCAGAAGGTAGTGGCAAATGGGTAAGGAATGTGCAGATAGTTAACATGCAGATAAATGAGGTGCTGTTAATTCTACCTGAACAAGTGCAGCTAATAGCACTGCATTATATTCTATTGAGTTAACATATGGAAAAGAGGTTTTCCCAGTGTTAACTCAATGGCAAAATGGTAAGTTCAAAATCTAACTGCACTTTAGTAAATAGTGATGCCACAATAAATCTGCAGCAAACCACAGAGAGGCTCTTCAAATCTGCAACAGCAGTGATGCAAAAGAAAGCGATCCAAGATGAACTGCTCCAAAACAAAATATCTTTATTAAGACAATCACCTGGCATGGCCCTTGTTTTGTCCGCTTTTGGGCTGATAAAGGGGTCTAATACCAGAAACGGGAAGGCTAAAGGATTTGCAATCCCAACTAATATACAAAAAAGCTAAGCAACACTGAGGGCCTGATTCTATAAACAGTGCCTAGGTTAGGTGCCGCTAGGTGTATAAATTGGGGATGTCTAGCCAAGTTCTGCGCAGAACTCAACATTGATTAATGAGCTTAACTGGCATGATAGTTGACCACTCCATTAAAAACTCATTTAAAAAAATTAAAAATGATCAGGTGTTCCGCAGTTCTTTAAATGGTGCCTAGTGGGTGATTGCTAACTATGCTGAGTGGTGCCTAGGAGATAGGCACTGTTTATTCTGGAGGCCACATTACCGTAAAAATGTACTTCGAGTTGAGTCAGTCCAGCGAATGGCCACTAGGATGGTCTCCGGACTCAAGGGTCTCTCATACGAGGAAAGACTGGGCAAGTTGCAGCTCTACTCTCTAGAGGAGCGCAGGGAGAGGGGTGACATGATTGAGACATTTAAGTACATCACGGATCATGTCGAGGTGGAAAACGACATATTCTTTCCTAAGGGACCTTCAGTCACAAGGGGGCACCTGCTCAAACTCAGAGGAGGGAGATTTGGTGGTGACACCAGGAAGTATTTCTTTACAGAAAGGGTGGTGGATCACTGGAACAAACTACCGGTGCAGGTGATCAAGGCCACTAGCGTGCTCGACTTTAAGAATAAATGGGACATCCACGTGGGATCTCTACGTGGGTCGAGCAGCACTCTGACTTAATGGGGTGGGACAGTAGAGTGGGCAGACTTGATGGGCTATAGCCCTTTTCTGCCGTCATCTTTCTATGTTTCTATAGGATCAGGCCCTCAATGCTCACAGCAGCATGGACACACAGAGGGCCAAATTCTCCAAACGGCGTCCCAAAGTTAGGCGGCGGTAGGTGTCCTACTGCCATCTAATGAACCAATTGTGATGCATGTTTAAAAAAAAAAAAAAAAATGCAGACGCCGTTCTTAGGTGCCAATCTCATGCCTACTGAGGTACATTGGGATGCCTAAGGCTGGTGTGGTTTGCACCAGAAGTGGCCTTAGGTGTCCGTAAGTGTACCTATGTGCCTCTGTAGGTGCAAGACCGGCCCTTTAAATGTAGGCCTTTAAAATGCTGGCCTACATTTAAGACGCCTATGCTAAAAAAAGATGCAATTCTGGACATAGTGTCTGCTGGTGATTACATGCAGTAGGTGCCCATTTTGTAGGCGCCTGCCATGGCATGTGCTGCTTCCAGAATCAGGACCAGACTGATCTCACTGCCATTGTTTTAACAAAGAGATTTTGTTTTGAAGAAGTTCATCTGAGATGTTTTTTACAACAATAAATCTGTGGCCAGCTATAGTGAAAATATCATGAAACAAAAGTGAAGCAATATAGAAATACTTACATTTTGCATAGGATTCGCTGATATGTACTCGTACATTAGAGAATATCTAGTTTCCAGCAGCTGCAGAAATTCTAATTAAAGAAGCAATTACACTATACCTTTGGTCCAGGCAAGCCATCAGAACCAGGGAAACCTCGGTTACCAGGTGCACCCTAACATAAAAACAAAAAACAAATTCTCAGAAAAATCTGGATTAAAATGACGTGTATGCAAGATTTTAAAAGATGGACAATGCCAAACTGCCAGACATTGGTCACAATTTTCACTTTAATCAAATGTCTACATTGTATAAACCCTTGGCCAGTTTCAAACAATACATACAAACTGTTAAGAAGTGATCGCCATTCTGCACACCCAAATTGATGATTTTAAATGAACCAGTCTCATGTTCATTGTTTATTGACAGCTTTTATACCGCTGACTCAGGGAGGAGTGGGGGGGGACAATTGAGAGCAGTTACATGAACTTCTGTGATGGTGTTATAATACATGAGCTTTTGTGATGGTGTTACAATACATGTGCTATTATAGAGGTTTTACAATACATGAGCTTCTGTACTGGTGTAATAGTTTAGAGTTAGTATGTTTCTGTGATGATTTTCAGTGCAGTTTCATGTGCTACTCATTTGACTGAGTAAACAATATTTGTACACTATCATCATCCTATATATATACTAGGGAAGACTAAATTCACCCTATATATTCAATATAGTTTCTTGTGGAATTCATTTGGCTGAGTAAGCAATATTTACACACTATCTTCATTTTATATATACACTAGGGAATACTATATTTACCCTACGATTACATTCATCTTATGTACCTACAGCTTTATACAATAATCCTATGTATATACACACCTAATATTAGAATCGTGCACTACTTATCTTATCCACAGAATTCTAGGCATCTCTATTGTGTTCACCCTATTGTGTTCCTGGACAACTTATCGGGGGTGGGGGAGGGGTTGGGGGGAGCCGGCTATAAGGGTGCTCCAGGATGAGTGCTCTTTATAGAATAGCATTCCTTGCCAAATACTAAGCCAACTTTGGGTGCAAAAACTTGCATCAACTGGCGTGCAATTTAGATGCATACACAATATTCCATAATACTGTGTGCAATTTTCCACAACACCTCTGACATGCCCTTCCCATGGGATCGTCCGCTTGGCAAATGCACATTGATTAAACATAGGTGTTAGCCTATAACTGGTTGTGTAAGTGTATTTCCATACAGATCTGCCATTTTAGCCCCATTTTGGCACATTGCAGGTTTTATCATGTGTTTCAGTACCGAATGGGTGCAGAATTAGCATCAAACTGTAGGTGTTATTTATAGAATTCCCTAGTTAATGTGTGGTTTACCACACAGTAACTGCTAAATTACTGCAAAGCACCTTAACACAGCTCTGTTCTAGCAGTTACCATGTGGTAAACTGCTCATTAAGGGCCCTTTTACTAAGCAGCATTAAATAAAAGGCCTGGGCTAGTCAGTGTGGCTCTTTACCACACACTAAGACCACTTTTAGCACTGCTGCAAAATGGCCAATTTTTCTATTTCAGCAAAAATGGCATTGTTCTAATTTTCCCATTATCTGTTAACTTATTTTTACATTGATGTTATATGTACACTCAAAAGTTGATATGGTAAGAGGCAATATGCCTTCATTATCTAAAGCATTAAACATAAGCCCCCTGATATTCAACCAGCAGTGATCAGCTATTTTATCCCCTGATATTCAGTGTCAGGTTGTGTCTGGGCATCAATACTGAATATGAGGGGATTTTCTGTGCGGGCTGGCATCCCAGGGTTTATGTGGGCCTAGGTTTATGGTGGCCCAGCTGAATGTCAGACTGGACCTAAATTTAAAAAAATTAAAACCTGCTTCCAATCCCTCCGACCATGCCCCCAATCCCCTCTTTGACCCCTTCTCCAACCCTCAGCCAAACCTTCCCCCCTAAAGGACCCCCACTCCCTTCAATGTGTAGGTAGCCCCACCCCCACCCTCCCAGGCCTACCTTTGTCCCTTTTGAGCTCTCCTATTATCTTATGCAGGCCCAAGCTAAATATCATTGGAGCCCGAATGAGTCCCAGTTCCTCCCTAGCACCGCTCCTTGGCCCATCCCTGACTTTTTTGGGGGGGATTGTCAGAGACTATATTAAGTAACGCTTGCCCAACTTTCCAGTTTATAAAATGGCTGGTCATGATGGATGTCTCCAGCACACGGACATCCATCTCATGAATTTCTGAACAGGTAATCTCAACATATTTCCTGTTTGAAAATACCTGTGAAATGGGTGTCCATTTTGGATATTCTAACATGGACGTCCCTATTTTGAATTGATGTCCTTTTGAAAATGCCCCTCTACAGCAAGTAACACATGAACTTTTGCATTACAAAGTTAATTAATATTCATGTTATGGCATCAACTGTGCATTAAGGCTTGCATTAGTATTGACAGAGCTTATTGCTTAAATCCTTTACATAATTCCAGTTCCAGTACAGCTATTTCTAAGATCTCTTACTCGCTCTCCAACTTGACCTAGTGGGCCTACTGTTCCTGGATCACCACGAGGTCCTCTTTTTCCTTCTTCACCAAGGGGCCCAATTGCTCCCTGAGGGCCATGAGGACCCTATAGAAAGTGAAACATATATATTTTTAGTAACATTACTGAAGAATATGTACACATCTAAATATCTTTTTGTTTTAAGCATATAATCCAATTCATCAATATCCCAAGTGATTTCTAGAACCTATTTATAATTAGCATACAGTCAAACAAGAGGCACAAAGGCCAGGTATGTTGTTCATGTGAATGACAACTGGCTTCAGAGACCACAATCCTCATTTGCAGAACTTCGTGTGCATAGACAGTTCTTAACATGCCCCAATTCAAGTCTAAGTGAAGATATAAAGAAAGATGAAAGAGGACAACTATAGAATGAGATTGAGAGGATTTATGTGAAATTTGCCCCCTCTTCTCTGAAGACAGCAGATCACCCCCCTCTTCTACGAAACTGCGATAGCAGTTTCTAGCGCGGGAAGCTGCGCTGAATGGCCCGCGCTACTCCCAACATTCATAGAGTTCCTATGAGCATCGGGAACAGCAGGGCCATTCAGCGCGGCTCTCTGTGCTAGAAACTGCACTCGCAGTTTAATAGAAGATGGGGTTAATCTGCTGTCTTCGGAGAAAACCCATGAAAGGTAAGACAGACAGATCAACAACTATGCAAGTGGGATTCTCTACTTAAGAATTGCCTCCAACAAAAAAGCAGCCATCCAAAAATAATTTTCTATCAGGCAAACTATGCTTGTTTGCAAGGAAACCTTCTCCTCCTAACCTTGATTATTCACAGTCAGAAAATTCAAATTTGATTCATTCTAAATTAATTTGAAATCCATGCACATAATTTGTATTCTAGTGATCCACACTGGCCCTGAATTTTCAAAAGAAAATTCCATATGGAGCTCAAGTTAGCTGGTACAAATCTTCTCTATTGATACAAGTATTTAAACCAATAGGAAAAGTAAATTATATTAGATTTTGAAGTTATATATCACAGGGCTGAAATTATGAATTGATGTGATCCCCAATTGCTATATTTGAAGTACCTTCAGTTTTCAAAACAAGAAAAATCTGTTTTGTTTCAGATTCTGAATCATCATATTTAAAAAAAAAAAAAATACAACAACTTGAAAATTACAAGTACTCATTCTCTCCCACATATGAAATAATTCCAAGAGGAGCAGAAAACAAATTTGACTAGATCCAAAACGAGCTATGATGATTGCAGTTCTCTAGTCCTGTTTATTAAGGTTTTGTAATCAAAGGATATGGATACCATAGACCCCCCCTACTAGAGGGAGGAAATGTCTGCTGTCCATGAGCCTTCTGATTTCCTGAAATAGAAGACTGGTACCTTCCTTTTCAAGATGGTCATAAATAGATTTTTGATAGATCTCATTTGAGGAGGATACCGTTTGCCATGTCCTAATCCAGACATAGACATCAGCATCCCCAATGCATATCATTTCTTCATTCTCCTGCACCCACAACAGTTGAGGAGAGAGGAAAGATTGAAGAGATGACACAGGAGGCATATCTGATATTGGGGTACCCAAATGTCTATTTAATGAAGCAAAAGAGATAGAAAACCAAAAGAATCTTAAAAAAAATTCACAGAGATATCCTCCTTCTCTGATGGTACAATATAAAAATAAAAAACTAAGGAAGTATGGTAGAACATGAAAAATTAATGCATGTATTAAGAAACTGTAGGTAAGCTCTGTAATAAACATCTGAGTTTTCAAAACAGACACACAAAGTACTTTAGAAACCTATGGTGCTTTGTGTGTCTAAGTGCTTTGAAAATATGCATCTATGTTACATGACCCACTTGTATGGCTCGATTTATCTGCTTGTCATCAGGACGTTCAGGGTTCATACCTATGTAATGTATGAGGTCCCAACAACAAGAGGGTTGAATACTGCCATATTGTAAAGATGGTTTCTTTTAGGAACTGAACTGAAATCTCCAACTCAACTGCAGGGTCAATATTCAGCCATTGTGGTTAGTGATTTTTTTTAAATTATTATTCAGTAGCTGCTGTGGTCAAAAAAATATTTGGATACTCTGCACTATTATCCAGAGAATGATCTTTGCAGAATATATGAACAAGACACTAGTGGCCAGAACTTATTCTGATAGTGACAATATTTAGTCTGTTATCCAAATAATTTAGCTGGATAACTTACAACAGCTTATTTGTCCTAAATTATCTAGGTAAGTTATCCAGATATCACACTGATTATTACCACTATCCCTAAAGGTTCTGTGATTGCCTTAGCTTCACCCACTCTCTGCCTCAGAACTATCTGGATGATGCCTCTGAATATCCAATCAGCAGTTGTCATCCAAATAGGTGCTCTTGATTACTGAACTCTGTCTAATTTTGAGAAAATAAATTATGTGTTATTGATCAGAAGTGGTGAAACAGATGTGGAAAAAAAAAACTTCTGCAATACTATCCTAGTTTGTTTAAGCCATTCAATCATTGAATGACATTCTGCCACAGTTACACTGATTTCAAATGTTACAGTTGTTATGCTTTTGGATATACAGTCCGACCTTATTCATGTGTTCCTGAAGCAGGAGTTCATGCATCTGTGGTTGCATCTATTATGACCAAATAGTCCTCAATTGTGCTGCGTTCACATATTTACAGACCAGCTTCCTTTGCTTTCATTTTCACTTAATCTCTGGCGTTCGCTTCCAGATATTGCCCCAAGTGTCCAGAGAGTGAATTACAAGCATCTACAGTCAGTGGGCATAGTAAGGGGAGGCAGACTGCCCCAGACAACATCTTTCAGAGGGGTGCCTGCACCAGTGCATCTCCTCCCCACCTCCACCCCCGTGTACCTCTTTAAAAGTTCACCAGTGCGAGCAGCATCTCCCATTTGCTGCGCATGCTGGCCTTGGCTCCTTTCTAGCACCACTTCCTTGTCGTGAAACAAGGACGTGGTGCCAAAAGGGTGCCAAATCCGGCATGAACAGTGGGTGGAGAGTGCTGCTCACACCGGTGAACATTTCAAGAGGTACGCGAGGGCATGGGGAACCATGGAGCAATGGGGAAGACTGGGAAGAATGGGGGAAGGGCACATGGTGCAGTGCCACCCTCCCTAGCTACACCACTGTCTACAGTGCTGTCCCATGCATGAACCTAACCCTATTTTCGCAATAGGATCCACTATTCACTTTCTGCCATTTTGAGGCACAAACATGTACTGCTGGAAACTAACCTCTGTTTTCCCGTAGACTCAATGTTTCAGTATTCATGATTTTGCAGTTTGCGAACATTTTGGGGAACCATACTACAGCGAATAACGAGAACAGACTGTACCAGTTATTCTCACTGCTCGCTCCTGAAGAGGTGCTGTAACTCTTGGTGTTGCAAAGCCAAAACTATGACATAGTTATGAATCAATACCCTTCATTCTAATTAATTTCAAACAATAAATATTCACGAGGTAAATTTATGAATAGGGTTAAGAAGACAGAAGGCACCTACTTAGCCACTATTATATAAAGATGCATAGATACCATAAAATACCATTATTAAGCGGTATGAATTATGCCTGCATCTAGATTATTCAAATATGCATGTAAATTAGCATATTTTCTAAACTTTCCCCCTAATTCTATAAGTGGCACCCAAAGTGGTGCGTGTACATCGGTATGCATAGCCTATGTACACATACAACTTAAAAGATTAATAGGCCTAACTGGTGCCAATACGAGACTGGCAATCAACACCTCATATCTATGTCAATTAGCATTAATTGAAAGTTATGTGTGTAACTGGGTAGGCGCAATTCTATAAAAGTTGCGTGTCAGTTCAAGTGCACGATGTTGAAATGGGGACATGGTTAGGGGTGGATCATGGGCATTCTTAAGTTTTGTGGTTTTAGCTGGCCCAAATGGGTGTGCCTAAAAGTTGTGATGCATAGGTACTAAGCATAATTCTATAAGGTATAGAATTGTGCTTAGCACTGTGCTAGTCAGCGCCAATTTTTTAGGCATCATACATAGAACTGGTCCCTATGTGTGTACCTATAAACTCCATCCACAATCCACCCAAATTCCTGTCCATGCATTCCATCATTGTTTTTTCCTCCCTTCAACAGCATTGTAACTCTCCCCCCCTTTTCCCCTCACGACTCATGTTAGCTTTAATCTATAAAATGTTAAAGTTATTTTGTATGTCGGCACCAACTATTTGTTTGTATAGTTTTATTATATTGTACATCGCTTAGTAAATTAAATAAGCGATTCATTAAATACAAATAAAAACTTGAAACCAGCAATGTGCTGTATGCATCATTATCTCATTGGACATAACTTTATACCACTCAGTATTTTATGAGATACCATTTACATGTGTATATGTCCACATATGAACAAAAATGACTTTAAAAAAATTACCTCCTCAATGTATAACATAGGACATTTATGTTTAATGAACTGTGGTATACTTACAGGTTCTCCTTTGGGGCCTGCTTCCCCCTTGAAGCCAGGAACTCCAGGATCTCCCTTTTAAAAAACCCCAAAACCAAATGTTACTTCAAGCAATATTAAAATGAACATCATTTATTATGATGCAAGCAAAGCTTCTGTTTTGCCATCTAAATATCAAGGGACTGTATTTCTCACAATTATATTTTACTATCTAAACAATGAACAATTAGGGAGGTCCAAAACATGTGCCCTAAAGAGGCTCCAGCAACACCGCATTTTAAACACTATCCATCAGTAACCAATCCAAATTTATTGGCTTTAAGTGGGGATGCATGTAAACAAAACACACAGTTATATTGTAATTCACAATGACATGCATTTGTGGTGGTCTTGCGAATGCTCTGCAATTAGGAACAGACCAGTTCCACAGAAATCGGTTCCTGCAAAATAGTCCTTCAAAGGTAGCTGATACTCAGATTGTAAGTCAGTAAAAGGCAATAAAAATTATACTCCCTTAGCTTCCCATTGTTTGAAAGTTTTGGTATGAATTCAGAGTTGCCCTGAATTGATAAGTGAGGCATCATTTTAAAAGAGAGACTATCTCCATTTCTAGACCACCTTACATAAAACCGAATTGTTCAGGCTGTCCACAAGGGACAGACTCCCCACAGAAAGAAGAAAACCAATCAAATGAGTAGAACCTAACATATCAAATTCCAATGCAGACATTGAAAAATAGATGGTATTGTGGAACCAGTCGTTAAGATGACGCATTCCACATTCTATAAACATGTATTTTATGTTAAGCAATCCAAGGCCTTCCTGGAATCTGTAACTGATATGAGGCCTCTTATCACTCCATAGGTACATTTGCAGTCCTCTGTGCAGGTATGTCTCATCTGATCTAGTAAGGAACAAAGGCAGCATTTAAAATACATACGAGGGGTGTTCAATAATCTATCTACCTCAGTAGGAAAGAAAAGAGATTTTTTTTAAATGTGTTTTTATTTTCCAATATAGTCCTCTGATAGTTCCATACACTTCATCCACTTTTTTGCAATAACTTTAACCCCTTTGAAAAGAATTCTTCTGTTTGATCTTCAGACCAGGACATCATACTTGAAAACCGCTGTCCACAAGGAGATTTCTTCAAAACTCAGAACAGGAAATATCTGAGGGAGCCAGGTAGGATGGATGGTTCAACTGCTGAAACCCAAATTCTCGGACGACAGCCTGTGATTGTCATGATATGTGCACCGGCATATTTTTGTGAAGAAGCATGCTTGCTGTGAGTTTTCCCTCATTTTTTCTCCTTGATTGTCTTCTGCAATGCGATCATTGACGAAACTCTCCCCGGTTATGGTTGTCTTGTGTGCCATGAACTCCAGAAGCAAAAATCCTTCATCATCCCAGAAGACAGTTGCCATGACTTCTTTGCCTGCAGATTTTTCTGTCTTGAACTGTTTTTTGAGATGGGGCATGACTTGTCCTTCTACTGTATTGACTCCATTTTGGACTCAGGATCTCTGTGATAGACCCAAGTCTCATCTCTAGTCACCACTTGATGAAAAAAATTCACTTGGTCTTCACAGAGCATCTCATCTTGCACTAACCTTGGACATGCCCAGCTTTTATAAATTTTACAAACTGTACCTTCCGAAATGCCCATTTCTTCAGCTATTCATGAAATCTTAACTTATCTGTCTGACAAAATTAAATCCTCAAACTTTCTTGCACTTGCAGATGCCAAAACTGCCATGGGATGCCTGAGAACAGACCAAGGTAGTGGTTTTAACCTGCAGTAAACACGTGTTAGTGCTTACCACAGCTTAGTAAAAGGGTCCCTTAATGTTCTTTTCTCCATTTCACCAAATACATCTTATCTCAGTCCTATCTCTCTGTACCTTGTTTTCTTCTCATTTTTATGTTTCTGCATTCTCCTTTCCACCTTTCTTTTCTGCCCTTCTTATTCATCATACCCTTTCCTTCCTCCCACCAAAAATTAGGCCTCCTCTTAGAAATAGATACACAGAAATATGACGGCAGATAAAAGGCCAAATGGCCCATCTAGTCTGCCCATCCGCAGTAACCATTATCTCTTTCTCTCTCTGAGAGATTCCACATTCCTATCCCAGGCCCTCTTGAATTCTGTCGCTGTCTTCTTGGATATTATAAAATCTCAGATCCTACTGGAAATATGTCAAGTCCACAAGGTCCTAATTACTATAGAATATTGTCTTAGTTCTGTTACTTTAAAAAACTGCTCTTACCGCTGAGCCACGGATGCCAGGAGCACCAGTACTTCCTTGGGGTCCGGGAGATCCAGACGGGCCTGGAAGGCCATGTGGGCCTCCAAGACCAGGCGATCCCTAAAATAGATATAGCTTTATGATGAGAAATTCATACACATTAAAAAGATAAAGAAAATAAAAACCTAAAGGGACTGTATGACGTATGCTGAACACAAGAATGGAGGCATAAACCAACTCACAAAATGGGTTTTTAATGCTAAGAGAGGAATTTACAGAAAAATGATATTACCCAAGACATTTCCAACCATTTTAGTTCATTTTTCAAAACTGCAAAACGTCTATCTTTAAAAAAATAATTAAATAACTTATGTAGACATTTTAGCCCTTAGTACAGGGCTAGTCACATCCGGTTCTCGAGATCTACTGGCAGGCCAGGTTTTCTGGATATCCACAATGAATATGCATGAGAGATTTGCCTGCACTGCCTTCATTGTATGCAAATCTCTCTCATGCATGTTCATTATGGATATCCAGAAAACCTGGCCTGCCAGAAGATCTTGAGGACTGGACTTGGGCAGCCCTGCCTTAGTATGTCTATCTTTTTTGGCCATTCTTGAATATACAGATGTCCACATGAAAAACACTAAAAAAAAAAAAAAAAAAAAAGCTTTTTTGATGTCCAAGTAGCTAACATTCTTAGCAAACTGTTCACAGAAAGCTGAGTAGAGCAGAGGGACACTAAGAGGTACTGTAGTGAATGTCACAAAAAAAGTTCAAGGTTCACATGTCACTATAACCTGCTTATATTGCATGTTGAGCCCTCCAAAACCCACCCAAAACTTACTGTACCCACCTGTACACCACAACAATAGCCCTTATGCCTGCAGGTGTCATCTTTATGTAGGTACAGTAGGTTTTGGAGGGCTCACCATATAATATAAGCAAGTTACAGTGACATATGACCTAGGACTTTTAATTTGATATTCATAGCAGTAACCCTTAGACTGCCCCTTTGCTCTGCTATGGAGATGTATATGAGCCATGTAAATCTGTAAGGCAGACTGGAAAGTACTGGGGTTTTTTTTCACATATTTGGGTGGTGGGAGGAGATTGGTGACCACTGGGGGAGCATGACTTAATTCCTCCAGTGTTCATCTGGTTAGTTTGGGCACCTTTTTGATTCTTATTAGTTTTTAAAACAGGTCTAGCCCCAAATGTCTAAATGGTGCCCCAGATGTTTTGTTAAAAGTTTGATTATCCCTGCAGAATGTCCAAGCCCTAAGCCCAGCTAAAGCTCACCCAAAACATGCCTCTAACACCCCCCCTTAAGAGTCAGACACACTGGAGAGACCAGAAAGACATCTAGAAAGTCTGTTTTGAGAATGCCCACTTGGACATTTTGACTAGTAAGATGTCCAAATGCTGGTTTATGCTGTCTTTTGGACGTCTATCATTTTTGAAAATGCGCCTTATTCTGTACTTCGAAAGGAAATGAATGTCTACTGTATAATTTGGTATACCGCTTTACACACAGGTTTTTAAAAGTAATTTACAATAAAAGCAAGGTAAAAACAAAAACATAATATAATATAATACACAAATAATGCAACAGACATTATAGGGGGGGATTCATGAAAGGGCTTTATCCTACGCAATCACGTTAGCACATGCTAACTGCTAAAGATGCCCGTTATAATTTATGGGCGTTTATCATCTGGACTCTATATTGTTAACATCAGTAATAAATCTCAAAGGGAAGCCTCAGCCCCACCACTCCACCACAAAGCTGCTTTTCAAATTGCAGGAAGCCTTACGTGGCGCCTCATCATTGGCTGTCACCTTCTTGATAGTAAACTTTTCTTTGTTCTGCTTTTTATGTGGTGAAATTATCTAAAAAAAATTTTGTTGCAAAATAGCATTTCCTCTAATAAATATATATAAATGTAAAGTGCTTAAATAGTGCATTTGTACTTAGCTTATATCACAGCCAAAACCTAGGAGTCTGACCCCTCATACAGGCGTTTTATCATCTGGACTCTATTACTGATGTTAACAATATAGAGTCCAGATGATAAACGTCTATATGAGATAGTACTGGACTTTAAGGAACATTCTAACTTATGCCACAGTTTATTTGGGCATTATAATTTATGGGCATCTTTAGCAGTTAGCATGCGCTAATGCGCTTAATGCCCTTTCATTAATTCCCCCCCCCCTCCAACCCCACCATACACACATAAATATCCAAAAAGATCAATATTGAGTTTTACACCTGATCCTAGGTTGTATAAATTTCAGATAAAAGCTTAATGAGCAGTACTCCAGTAGAGAGATTCCAGGGAATTAATCCCCCAGTGGTTTATATCCTTCCCAAAAGTGAAACTGGCAAGGGATACCAGGGGTACTTTAGATGTTTAAAGGTCTACAATGGATACTACCACTGCAAGTAACCAGTGTATAAATGTCCATTTCTCAATGTATTTTAGAACAAGGTCTGATCATGATGTTACAATGAACATGAGATATCCCAGCCTGGATGTCTCAATTCCATTTTGTACGAGTATGTCCTTTCTGAAATGCTGCTCAAATTTACCATACACGTATGAATGACTTACCGTTGGACCTTTAGCACCATTTGAACCATCTGTTCCATCTGATCCCTAAGAAGAAAATATAATAAAGATAAGTACTATAATATGTTCCTTGGTTGAAAAGAAATACAATGTAAAATATTATTTTAAAAAAATGAATAGGACATTGTGAACTGGATGAAAACTATTGTAAAATTGTGGCAAAATAAGTTCATGTTGTCCATATGTCATTTTGTAGCAGACTTGATTGAATTATTAATAGTGCTGGATTCTCAGTTATTCTTATTTGGTTATGCAAATCCGGTCTCCTCACTAATTACCAGTAGTCCTTTTACTAAGGTAGCCAATTTAGCGCACGCTAAACACTAATGCGTCCATTATATCCTATGAACGCGTTAGCACACATTAGTGTTTAGTGCGCACTAAATCGACTAGCACACCTTAGTAAAAGGACCCCATAATGTTAATGGGGAATGTTTAACCAAAATGATTATAGCCAGAAAACAGAACTTGGATCAACTAGGGAAAGTCTGGAAGGTGATGTCACTGGATAATAACATGGTAAACGATAGCAAATTAAAATCCCCATGGCTCATTCAGTCTGCCCAATGGTGATTTGTCTACTTTGGGTAGTTGCAAAAACAAATTCACATTTGCATCTCATTAAATACTGGACATCAATAAATGTGGTGATTTTCACATATGAGAATGTTATGGGGTCCTTTTACTAAGTTGCAATTAGACTAGCATGTGACTAATGCATCATAAAATAAAATACCACAGGACACGCTCTGATCTCCTGCAATAACTTTAAAATGTGAGCACACAAAAATATTTCTACTTTTTTTGAGAGAGGTGTTAGGGGTGGAAAGAGGGCATTCCTGCACTAACCAATCAGAACATCTACATTACTGTGCGTTAAGGAGGGAATTCAATACATGTCACTGAAAATTCAGTGCCGAAAACTTGATCACTAAGCACTATTCTATAAAGGGAGCACACCCTTTATAGAAAAGCATTTGGCGCAGATCCTATGCCTAACTTACGCCTGCTAAAAGCAGGTGTAAAAGCCTGAATTCAACTTAAGCACACTTCGGGCAAATTCAATACATCAGTGCGCAACATTTTGGAATGCCTCCGACATACCTCTGTCCATGCCCCCTTTTCAGATATGTGCGATTTAAGTTAAGCACTGTGCTTTATAGAATAGCATGCAGCAAAATGTGCATGTTGCTGCAAATTAACATCAATAATTGGTTGTTAGCTCCCAATTATTGATGTTTCTAAGCTCACTTAGTCAATTTATTTGTGCATGCATCTCTGATGTGTGCACAAGGTTGTACACAGAAATTTTGGCTTGATATATATTATATGGGGGTAAGTGGTTAGCGCATGGATACCTATCAGCCCTTACTGCCACAAAATAGGTGTTGAAATATGCTCACATGGTAATTTAAAAAAATGGCTGCACACTAAAGGCCACATTAGTATGGGCCATTAAATCAAAAATAGGAAATAGGTCCTTGTACGGCTGTAATAAAAATGATGTTAACGCATACAAGAAACTCACGTAAGGGCACACTAAGGTCAATTTATACTGCACCTTTGTAAAAGGATCCTTAAATGAATTAAAATTTACCCCCCTCCCCTTTTATACAAAACCATAGAGCATTTTTAGCACTGGCCATGGCAGTAACAGCTTCAGCTATCATATGAATTCTAGGAGCCTGGCAGCAGGAGGGAATGGGCATCTCACCTGCCGACTGGAAGTGGGGGGTGTCAGAGGAGTTAGGCAGGAAGGAGTAAGCATCCTTCCTGCCGATTGTGAATGTGGGTGTCAGGGGGGTCGTCTGCCATAGCTGGTTCAGCTGATCGTTGCAGGGGTATTTTCCCCCCCAATCAGCTTAGCTGGCAGGACTCCCCAAGCCACAGTTTCTAGGAGATCTGCAAGCTCAGCTGATCAGGGGCTTCCCTTGCCACGATCAGCTTTTAGGATTGAAATGTAGGCCACCATTTTGCAAGCCTATATTTGAGGTTTCTGTCGTGGCTCTAAGGAGACACAAAGGGATGCTTAAACTCACCCAAGGCCACTTCTGGGTTAAACCACGTCCATTCCCAGTCTTGAGTGAGCTTAAGTGTCCCTACACATCTCTATAAACCCGCAACAGATGCCTACAATGTAGGCGACCTTTCTCGCCTAGGTTTTTTTCTAAAAATGTGCATCCCAATTGGCAGCCAGACAGTGGTAGAATGCCTTCTGCCACCTACAATTGGGATGCCCATTTATAGAATCAACCCCTTACTGCCTACATCAGCATTCAGACCTTCTCTGGCTTTTCTTTTCTTTTTTTTTAAGGAGACAGGAGTTCCTTTGTTCAGGTGGCTTGGTAAGAACTAGAGAATGACATGGGGACACATTTTTCCCCGTCCCCGCGGGAACTCATTTTCCCATCCTGTCCCCGCAAGTTATTTTCCTGTTCCTGCCCCATTCCTGCAGGTTCCATCCTCATCTACAGAAGCCTCAAACACTTTAAAAATCATACGTGACTAAGGCTTGTGTGGTTAAGGCAGAGCTTGCAGGAATGGGACAGGGACAGCGACAAAACTCACGGGGACAGGACGGGGAAATTGAGTTCCTGCGGGAACAAATTTAGCCCCATGTCATTCTCTAGTAAGAACACAGTCATGCTGAAAGAAGAGAAATATGGTTAAGGAGGGGAAGGGACCTGTTTATGTATACCCAAGACATCAGCAAAGAAAGTCAAGACCCCCTAGTTCCTAAGTTTGAGGGAGCAGGCCAGGAGCAAGCACCGGTCAAATAGTAGTACAGGATATATCTATCTACCTGCTAAAATAGAGAGAATACTGAAAGTGAGGTTGCTACACAGTATCCTTTATGTCAGAGCTCTGGCATTCTCACTATCTCTACCTGCTGGTAGATGGGCATAACCCACTTGCCTCTGGATTGATCTGTGGAACATAATGGAATGAAGATGGAAGATGTATGGTTGCCATGGAGAGAAAAGAAATGTCAAAATTGGCAAACGGAAACCAGAGACTGGGAAAATACATTTAGAAAAAGTAAAATTATAAACAAAGGTAACTAGAAGAAGAGGAGATCTGTACTTATCTTTACGTGGAAAAAGCAGAAATTTCTAAGGCCTTTGTTATCCTGCACCTGGCAGGTCATGAGGAGCATGCTGTTACTCTAGTCGCCCTTCAAGGGGAAGTGTGCAAAGTTGCTGCAGTTCCACTATTTGATATCCTGAATTTGCATGTTTGTCTTTTCTGGTCTCAGTATGGACTGTGTACCTGAACCTGAGGTGGAGGATTTATGTGGAGGAAGGAAATGAGCTACCTTCAACTTGAAATCTCTTGATATGGCTGTGCTTGACTGCTATCATGTGGCCTGGTTTTGATTTGTTGGCAGACCTGTGAATTCAATATGGTCATATTTGGAGGGCTGTCAGTCTTACTAGCTCAAAGCACTAATGCCTTGCCATTACATTTTCCTGGAAGGATGCAGCATTTCTTGTTTATGGTAGACCAACTGATCTAAAAAGGAAGGCTGTTTCCTGAGGTGTGAGCTCCTCTCTCCTCTCCACACTACTCCTTTCTTTCCTACAACACTAAAGATCATTCAGGGATGGGTCACACACATTAGGAAGACTTGGATACATAGTAGTTGATTATGCTATTACTAAGAAACTGCAACCATAAATATATTTACATTGGACTGCTGTGTCTGGAGTCTTCATTGAGTGTAACTTAAATTGAAGGATAGGTGGAATCTGACAATGCAGTTCTGGGTTGGTCATTGCTTCCCTAGTTATGATGTACTAATAAGAAAAACAGGAACTTCAAACTTAGTGGCTTTCTGAATCATTTCAAATATGATAGATGTACTTTTCATCCTAAATATTATTCCCGTGTAGAATTACAGATGTTCAAAGTATTCATGACTGCTGAACTTACAGAAAGGCCTTGTGATCCAATTGGTCCTTGTGTTCCAGTGTCACCTCTTTGTCCTTGAGGACCTTCAGGGCCACGTGCACCTGTTGGGCCAGCTTCACCCTAGGGTTAACACAGAAAAAGAGCAAACAATTAAACAAAAGAGTGTAAATTCATTAAAAAAATATTTCAGGCACTGACTAAAAGAGGTTCTTTTTACTAGAAAGAACTGTAAATAATTTTCTACGTTTTTTTTTACAATCACTGAGTTTTACTAAACTGTGGAAGAGTTTCTTACCATGAGCCGGCAAGGTAAATGCTCCAACGCTCATAGGAACTGAATGAGCATTGGATCATTTACCACATCAGCCCACAGTAAGAAGCTCTTACAAGGTATAGTAAAAGGAGTTCTACATAGGGATCCTTTTACAAAGCTGTGGTAGAGGTTTCTAGCACAGGCCAGTAAGATAAATGTTCCGATACTCATAGGAATTCTAGGAGCAATGGAGCATTTACCTCGCCAACTTGCTGTAAAATCCTCTATCACGGCTTCGTAAAAGCCGCTGATAATTTTTAGCCCAGTCGAATTGTTCAGGATTTTCACTACAGTATTACTTGATTTTCAAGCATTACTATAGGCATTGATTTAGAAATAATCCTTAATTGGGGTCCTGTCAATTTCTGAGAAGGGGCTCCTGTCAACTCTGCCCCAAATGTGTTATCTATTTGCCAATCTATATCTAACCAAGGGCTGCTGAGAACCCTCGATATTTCCTCCCAACATAAAAATCTTTGTGGTTGAAATTTTCAGGAAACTATAAACATTTGATTGTTTTTTTAGATTGGCACCTAAATGTGATGGTGCGTGGTGTGAACGTGGGTGCAAACATGGTCTGGCTATGAGCATGAGTGGCACACGAAGCTACACATCCACATTAAACGTCTGCCATTCAGTAAAACCCCACTAGTTGTTTAATGGATCATAGTAAAATGGCCCCATAATTCTGAAATTTCCAAAAATATGCATGTATTTTTAATTCAGAAAATCTATTCATGCACATTAGTTGGTACAAATTTCTTCAGGTATTTTTCCTTTGATAATTTTCAAAGCAAACACAGAAATGTAACTTTACTTTGAAAATCCAACAAGAGTCCATACATGAAAAGTCTGCATTTTGATTGAATTTAAGTACTTTTATAGTGTAATATGATTGTATAATGTGTTGCACTTATTTATGGCTTCAAAATGAATAAAGATTTTTTTTTTTAAAAGAAGTCTGCTTTTTTAAGACAGTGTGCCAATTCAAGCAGTTGTTAGTTTAAAGAAAAACAAAAGGTGTTTGAGTTCAGATTACTGCATATGTTGTATTAATAATCTGCAATTAAAAAAAAAAAAAAAAAAAAAAAAAGTCACTAAAATAAACTTTACCAACCTTTGAAACATACACATTTTAGAGCAATACTTTTATTACTTGGTAACTGTGCTTTCAGGTGCAATGAACATGAATCCGAATATGTTTTTTCTACAAAGTTCTCAGTCTTGAAACCGGACTTTTAAAAAGATACCAGAAATAATTGCCATTATTTCCACTGCAAAGCTTTTTCTCCCACAGTCCTATATTATTACTAAAGGAAGTCCGTCTTCTCCATGTTTTACAGCAAGCCAAGAGAATTCATGGATAACTTTTTGTTAGGAAGTGATCTTAACACTATACTGTAGACCAGGGGTGTCCAACCTTTTGGCTTCCCTGGGCCGCATTGGGCCAAAAAAATGTTTCTGGGGCCGCACAAACGCTGCAGCAAGATAGAGGAGGGAACCGGCAAGACGGTAAACACGGGGGCAGCACAGGAAAACACTGCATCGCCTTCGACCGGGGCCGCACAAAATGCTTCATGGGGCCACAGGTTGGACACCCCTGCTATAGACTAATCCTTTATCCACTAGACCCAGTATAAGTATTAACAGTGAGTCACAATCTATGCGCTGAAGCTGTAAGCCAATTTATCCAGAGGTAGCACCCTTCTCAAGACCCTAACAATTTTTGTCATTGCCCTTCCATACAGTTTTTTTGTGATTAGTGGTGGAAAGGTCATCAGATATGCGCAAAAAAACACTGGGGGACAACATTAAAAGGGGTTGAATTTAATTATCATATTAATGGACTGAGCGGTACCACTATCTGGATAAGTTAGGACAGCAAAAAAGCTGTCTTAATCCAGATAATGAGCTCAGTATTGCTACTGTCAGGACAGTGACGTCAGTCACCACTTTATCCAGATATTCAGCAGTGGTCACTAGATACAATGCTGAATATCATTAGCCCATATGATTTTTAGGAATAATGAGTTTGACCCACCATGTCACATGGCAGTACCTTGGTCTGAATTTAGTACATACAGTATATATTTCATTGGGTTTTTATTTCTTTTCAAACTAGATAAAGGATGAGTATTAAGCAACCATACAGTGAGTTACAGATCTCTATACCTGACCAAAAGGCAATGATGATTCTGATGGAGGTTGACTAATTCTAACTCGTATAAACAATTGTTACTCACACTGGCATAGTGAGGGTGGTAGGCGCCTACCCACCCCCCACCCTCTTCTCTGCCCACCCCCTGCCGTGCACATGTCCCTTCCCAGCACCTGTTTAGCTTCTCAACGCGAGCAACAACTTCAGCTTGCTGCCCGTGCCGGCGATGGCTCTCCCTCTGACATCACTTCCTAGTTGTGAGACCCGGAAGTAACATCAGAGAGCGCTGAGGCTGGCGCGAGCAGGTTAGAGCTGCTGCTCGCGCCGGTGAAGAGTTAGAGGTACAGTATTGGGGGGGGGGGGGGGGAGAGTGAAGGTGTGTGTGCGATGGGGGAGGAGTGGGAAGGAGCGGGGGAGAAGAGAGGAGGAGAGGTGCCCAGGTAGTCCACCCCATCCTTACTACAGTACTGGTTGCTCATAACTCCACTTCAGAGACATTTATAAAAAGAAATTAATTTCTGAATGCTAAATCTTTTTAAAAGAAAACTATATAATTGATCCTTATAATCATTATTTTATCTAAGTTCTGCAAATTTAAAAACTACAAGTTGCAATAGGATTCATAGAGTTGTGAGCGTCAAGAGCAGCGTAGAGCAGTCCGTATGCCAGCCTGCGCTAAAAACTGCTTCCACAATTTTGTAAAAGGAGGGGTGGGGGGGGGTCTTGTTAGTACCTACCCAAATAAAAGAGAATAGCAAAACCTCAATTGTACTGATTCTTCTATTAGAAAATAACTCAAATCAGATAATCCTAAACAAATGTATGTGTGCCTCTTAAATCCCCAGCAATGTATCCTTAATGTAGACTATTCTGTGAGTATCTCTTGTATGGTAAAACTGGAGGCTATGGGTCCCCCACTCAAAAACAAAATGCTGATTCACTTCTCGCTCGTCATTCGCAGGGGATATGGGCAGAGCCGGACCGCGAATGGCGAAAAACTGCGATTATCCGGCTCTGACCCACCCCCACCTCCCTGCCCTTACCTGGTGGTCTAGAGGGCTTTTGGGGCAGGAGCGATCTTCCTATGCTACTGCCCCGTGCAAATCGCCATGAGGAAATGGCTGTAGGGAGTTCCCGACGTAGTCTCGAGAGACTACGGGAACTCACGTCTGCGCATTTCTGGGTGCCTCAAGCCGTGGCCACCACCTTTAATGTGCCCCGGCTCGAAAAAGTTTGAAAGACACTGTTCTAGAGAGTATAGCTAAAATGTTTAATAATATAATTATATATAGGGGAAAAGATATTTGCAGAAAGGACATTACAGTAAATTCACAGAGTTACTGTTAGTTAAGACCCTTCAGAGTTTTACATGACCAAAAGCATCTCAATTAAACCAATTATAGACATAGAAACAATGTAAAACTGATCTATAAATCAGATACCCATAGCAGGAATATGAGGTTTTTACCTTGGACTTGCCAAAGAGTGGCAGAATTAAAGTGAAAATGACTTTGGGGACCAGGGGACACACTCCTCATTGTGGGGCTCCCTCCGATTATGTATATAAGAAAAGATGTCTGCATTTGCGCTACTAAACGAAGATAAGTAAAAGTTTTCATCAGCCTCATATTTTATTGTGCATCTATGAGTTCAGTTTTCTTTCCCTTTCTTTAGGGTCCTTTTACTAAGCTGCAGTGGGCACAAATGCATGCTTACTGCAGCTTAAAAAGGGTTACCATGGGACACACTGAGACATCCCATGGGGTGTGTTTGGGAGTGGGCGTGACAGTGCTAATTCGTTATTGCATGGGGTATTGTCGTTTGTTGATCAGTCCGGAACCCTTACTGCCTGCAAAATAAATGGTGGGACAGGCTCACATGGTAAGGTTTTCAATGACCGTACACTAATTTCTTAATTAGTTCACGGACATCACAGTAAATTCCAGAAATAGGAACATCTGCCTATTTCCAGCCACAGAAAAAATGACTTGGTGTGTGAAAAAGACCTGCCATAAGGGCACGCTAATGCCACTTTTGCCTCAGTTTTACTAAAAGGGCCCCCTTATCTTCAGGATTGATAATTGGGAGGTTGATCTTGGCATATGCCGAGTTTTTTGTTCCAAACTTGGAGTCACTGCATAATTACTTTGTTTCTATTTTTGTTATTGTTTACATCCTGAATCTCTGATGAAAAATATCACTACAATTTCCTTTCTGAGAGGAAACAAGACTTCCACGAGGCAAGAGTTTTAGTTTATTCTCATTCAGAGCTCCTTTTACAAAGCTGTGGTAGTGAGTCCTCGTGAGGCAAATGTGGCACAGACCATAGGAATTGCTACCGTAGCTTTAGAAAAGGAGCCCTCAATGAGGTAAAGCTTGTACATATCGGTTAAAAAATTCATAAAGACCATTGAAGGGTTTCAAGAACAGCATTTCACGATGATCAAATCTTTTGAAAGCTATATGACCAAATCAAACTCCCACTGTTCAGGTCAGTCTGATCTTCATTATCCTATGGCAAAGAAACAGAGACACATTTGCCAATTCAAATTCACCTAATATTTCCATCTAAACATTTGAAATTTTGCTTAAGGCACGGCCCTATTACTTAACTACAGCGGGATCTAATTTTAAAAGCTTTATTGTATATGAATGGAAAAACAGCTTTTAATAACATTGGCCAGTATGTTTAAGCAGTTCTGTTTCCTCCACTTGCTTCCTTTCATGTCACATAAGCAAAACAGATTTTTGTCCAAGCCTAATTCAGTATGAAGGTAGATCTTGTATATGATGTCTAGGTTAAAAAAAAAAAAAAAAAAAGAAATGTTAATTAAAAAGAGCAGAGATGAATAACTATGGGACTTTTGACTAGCCTGTGGTAAGCACTAACAGATAAAAGGCACTATAGGCGTCAGAATGGGGGAGGCCAAGGGGCCATGGCCTTCCCCAAAATTGGCAGTCACCAGTTGGTGCCTGTCCTCCCACTCGTTTCCTGAAGTTGCATTTTAAATGTTCGGGGCAGCAGCCACACAGCGTCAACGAGCAGGCCTGCCCTATAACCCTTTATTCTACTTCCAAAGGCAGGCCTGCTCATTGCTGCCGTGCGGCGGCTACCCCGAAGATTTAAAGTACAATGTCGGAAGGAGGTAGGGGGTGGAGTCGGGAGTTGATGACGGGCCATGCCGCAAAGCATTCCACTGCTTATAAAAGACACCACCGCTCAGGCATTCCATGGTAGTTTTGTGTTTGATGCGTGCTACCTATTTGCTACAAAATAGAAAATATTTTTTTGCACTGGTGCTTGTCTGAGGGGGCAGAGAGAAGGCATGCCAGCACTAATTGGTTAGTGCAGCTAAATCCACGCACACTAAGGGGCAAATTCTGTAAAGAATGCCTAAAAGTTAGGCATTGTTTAGACGTCTGGGAGAACAATGCTCAGAGCGAATTCTATTATGCATAGATGCACAAGAGAGAATCATGCTCAGCGGCATCCAGCAATTTTAAACGCATCTATCTATTTAGACGTCCTTTACAGAATCGCCTTTTAGGCGTCACACAGATGTCCTGATATCTATAACGATATCACATTTTAGTGTTATGATGTCATTAGAACAGCGATTTTATAATGTTTTTTACATTAAAATTGTATGCAGTAAAATGGCACCATTTGGCTACTTTATTATATTTCCCTTCCGTCCTGGTGGGCTCAAACTCTTACTTAGTGTATCTGGGGCAATGAGAGGATTAAGTGACTTGTCAAAGGTCACAAGGAGCAGTGAGAGATTTGAACCCATAACCTCAGGGTGCTAAGGCTGTAGCGCTAACCACTGGGCCACACACTCAGCCATTAAACTGCATGTCATTTTAAAAGCCAACCTTATTTCCTCTTGATTCTCTAGGAAAATATCAAATATGTACCTTCAACACTTGTCTGGTTCCTCTGCTGTTTTATTTTGGGGTTTTTTTTTGTTTTTTTTTTTTTTAAACTCCTTTGGCCCTTGTGTTCCTCAATCAAAGCACATGAAAAAATATATTGCATACTAAACCTCATTCCCAAAAGGTTTTGTTTTTTTGGTGTAAAGAGTACTCCAGTTTGATATTAAGGTTAAAAGATATTTAATAATGCATTACTCAAGCAAAGCACATGAACAAATGTATTGCATACTAAACCTCATTCCCAAAGTTTAAGAAAATAAGAAGAGAAACCCTGCTCACAATGGCTGTGGCTCAGAGCAAGTGGACATATCTGATGCACAATCTTGATATCGATGCGACATCATCAATATGCACCTAAATGGCAGATTGTTACTTAAAAAAATAGAAATAAGTGCTGGGCTACCTGACCATACTTGGGGCTTGAACCCATGACCAGTAGAAGATGGAAAGAATGCCTTTAACCGCTGAGCCATAGGAACTTTCTTTTATGCAGGGGTTTCCGCTATGTGAGATGATACCTTAAGCGATCATAACCATCTCAGAGTACAAATAAGTTTCCCTCTAGACTCTAGAAACGACAGAGACCAAAAAGAAGCTGTTAAGGTACAGGGGTGTGTGTGGATTTGAATCCATGACCTGTAGAAGATGGAAGAAATGCTTTTAACCACTGAGCTACAGAAGCTTCCTTTTAGGCAGGGGTTTTTATTTTATTTTATTTTTTTTAGTAACAATCTGCCATCTAGGTGCAAACTGATGATGTCAAGATTGTGCTTCAGATTTGTCCACTTACTCTAAAACCACAGCTATTGTGAGTAGGGTTTCTCTTCTTATTTTCTTAAACTTTGGGAATGAGGTTTAATATGCAATAAATTTGTTCATGTGTTTTGCCTGAGTAATGCATTATTAAATTTCTTTTAACCTTAATATCAAACTGGAGTACTCTTTATACCAAAAAAACAAAACCTTTTGGGAATGAGGTTTAGTATGCAATATATTTTTTCATGTGCTTTGCTTGAATAATGCATTATTAAATATCTTTTTACCTAATATCAAACTGGAGTATTCTTTATCCCCAAAAACAACACACACATACAACTATATCTGGACGCCTCCAGCATGCCTAACTCACACTTAGCTAGTGCCCAACTCACGCCCAAAAGTAGACCTGGTTTTGTAACACTTACATTTTAGGCGAGATTGTAAATTCTGTAAATGGATGTCCATAGTAAAAACACACCCATGCCTATCATGCCGCAGCTTTTTCTGATGGGCATCTATGACATTCTGGATGCCTATTTTGTGAATCATGCACAGCCTCTGGACGTCTAACTTCCAATTATTGCTGGTTAAAGTCATTAATTGGGCTTATTATTCAATTTATTTGGATGCCTAAGTGGTTGGACGTCCACATTGTGGATACCTAACTTTAGGTGTCCTTTACAGAATTTGCTCCTAACTGATTAATACACGGTTAGTACGGAGCCCACACTGCCTGGAAAATAGTGTCAGTAAGGGCTCATGCACTACTGGCAATGTGTAACCAGATGATACAATCAATTTTTATCTCCTTTGGTTGGGGGGGGAGCTTCTGGGCTCCTGAGATTGCTGTCTGTCACAGGGTTCTTTGGAATTCCTGGGCAGCTGTGAGCACCTTGGGTCTGGTGGTTGGCTGCCTGATGGGTTTTGTGCATGCATTTGATGGTTCCAATGGTGTAAATTGGTAGAGAATAATTTATTAAGATAACTTATGTAATGATTTGGGAATTTTATTGGAATTTTGGAGAGTTTGATGAGAAAAATATATTACACAAATGAAAACACATGGTTATAAATTTTAAAAAAGCAGGGTCATCAAAAGAGTTGGGTTGAATGGATCCACCAACTAGGAAGTATTTTTCTTTAAATTTGTCCAAATTAGTCTCAAAATGTTCCCCTCCATTATTGCCTATGGGCCAAAATGGAGCCTGGAATCTTGAAAGTAGAGATTCCAGCAACTGTAATTTCTGTTTCCCTTATTGATTGAACACAGGTCTAGTGGCAAAAGCCAAGCTGGAGTTGCCATAGTGATCTTGGACCTAGGGTTCTGGTGGCATAAGCTAAGCTGGCGTTGCCATAGTGATCTATGTAGGAGTTCTGAGTTAGTTAGGAGTTAGTTAAGGGACTGGTTCGGTGTTGATGTGGTTGCTAGCACCTGTGGTATATAATATTTGAAAGTAAAGGAAGGAAGCAAAGATTGTTTTAATAGCAATTAGATACAGAGTAGTGGTGCAGCCTGACTACAGAAGTCAGAGTAGTTTATTGAGTTGTGAACCGATACTGTTTAAGGAAATAGGGGTTTTTTGTGTGGGGGAGGGGGTTGTAATTGTAGTAGTGGCTCTTATGATCAGTAATATAGCAGAACAGCAACAGTTGATTTAGGGACGGTAGGGCTGAGCCAAATAAAGGGAGGCCTAAGAAGGGTGAGAGCAGAGGAGATTGAGAGGGACATGATCAAAACATTCAAGGTACTGAAGGGAATAGACTTGATAGATAAGGACAGGCTGTTCACCCTCTCCAAGGTGGGAAGAACGAGAGGGCACTCTCTAAAATTGAAAGGGGATAGATTCCGTACGAACGTAAGGAAGTTCTTTTTCACCCAGTGAGTGGTAGAAAACTGGAACGCTCTCCTGGAGTCTGTCATAGGAGAAAACACTCTCCAGGGATTCAAAACAAAATTAGATAAGTTTATGCTGAATTAGAACGTACGCAGGTAGGGCTAGTCTCATTTAGGGCGCTGGTCTTTGACCAGAGGGCCACCATGTGAGCGGACTGCTGGGCACGATGGACCACCGGTCTGACCCAGCAGGGGCAATTCTTATATTCTTATGAAACCTGAGGAACTTTTTATTAAGCGGGCTGGGCTGTGTAGAAACCTGTGTAATAGGAGGAAAATATAAAGATGGGCCAGTAGTAGGTTTCCCATCACAGCTAAAGTTTCTGGATTCAGATTGAAAATCCATCCAGAAAGACCTGAACAAGGAGGAAAAAAGAAGCCAGCGCACTTGAGAGAGAAAACCTGAAGATAAGGTGTTTTTTTTGTGCACACACCCTTTGGGACATTTCATATTCCTTTTGGTGAACATTAAAGTAAATCTGATAGAAAATACAATAACTCTTATCTGATTTAATATTAGTCAATGGGATCTGGACACTGGACATCTGAAGAAAAGGTAAGCACTTTAACACTCTTGGGAGTATTTTAAACATTGGACAATTTTTAAATAGGATATTTATAAATGCATTTTTAATTGGAAATGTTCAATTGTTTTAATTGTATTTAGTTTGTGAACTGGATCCATTTAGGGTCATTTAATAGGAAAATATAAGAAGTATATTAAAACAAATTCTTGATTTGTTGTCAATTATTTAGAATATTTATATTGTAAGAAATTGTCATCTAACTCTTACTTGTCCAGCAACTGTAGCTTGCTGTGTCCCTTATTCCCCCTTCCCTATTTATTTGAGCCCACACTCCTCAGAGTGAAGTACTGCCTGAGGTATCGGCCTGTTTAGGGCCTACAACAATTAAAGGTAAAGTAAGGCAGGGTTTCCGTTCTGAGGGGTGTGGTTACACATGCACTAATGGTGAATTAGCACTTTAGACAAAATGGAAAATGAAGCCATTTTATAGACACGCTAAAAGTAGCCTCAGTGTGTGGTAAAACACTGGGGCTACTGTGGGCCATGTTTAGTGGAGTTTAGGGCTCCTTTTACTAAGGTGCGCTAGCGTTTAGTGCACGCACAAAATTACCGCACAGTATGCTTCTAGAACAGAGATCTCAAAGTCCCTCCTTAAGGGCCGCAATCCAGTCGGGTTTTCAGGATTTCCCCAATGAATATGCATGAGATGTGCATGCACTGCTTTCAATGCATATTCATTGGGGAAATCCTGAAAACCCAACTGGATTGCGGCCCTCAAGGAGGGACTTTGAGATCCCTGTTCTAGAATAATGCCAGCTCAATGCTGGCATTAAGGTCTAGCATGCATGGCAATTTAGTGTGCGCTATTCCACGCGTTAAGGCCCTAACACACCTTAGTAAAATGAGCCCTTAGTAAAAGCGTCCCTGTATTTTTTTTTTAATGTGCACATATGATCATGCACCAGAGGGATTGCCAAAACTGGCTCCTCATTTCAACTGCCTCCTTAGGTATAAATGATGGCTTCCCACATTTGTAATTTATACATATTCTTTTTTTTTTTTTTTTTTAATCTTTATTCATTTTCAAACTTACAATAAGTGTGACAATATATTCAAACAAATTAATAATAAATAAATTTATACATATTCTTGTTGTAAAAATCATAAATACATACATACTTTTAGTTCTTGCCCAGGCCTACAACCTGCTTCCTTCCAAACTACAATGTCTTAACTTCTACATGTGTGAATAGGGGCTTTATAACGTAATTTACATATATTGGCCATTTACACTATTTATACTTGTAGAAGCTATGCACAGTTAAAAATATGAGTTCCTTAATTGATCACCAAAAATCAGAGCTCGGGATATGAACCATGTCACAGAAACCAGATTCATGTAGACAAAAGAAATTCAATTAAAAGTGTTTTTGCATTATTCCAATAAATTATTAGTGAAAGAACATTTTAAATTGTTAAAAGGTAAACAGGATATTTTCTAGTTAATGGTTTTGTGATTTTTATAAGTAGTTAAAAAAAATCAGTTCTTACCTTTGAACCAGGGATTCCTGGAAAACCAGGAGAGCCAGATAAACCAATAGGACCCTATAAGGCAAAAAGTAAATGCAAGGTAAATTTCCTATATAATAATCTACGTGTGTATAATATGATCTATGAATAGCATAATCATTGATATGAGCCAGGTTCTAGAACTGGAATCCCTAAGTGTGTTCTTGGTCCAATTTTCTAATGGTAAATAGATGATATGACTGTAATTCATCAGGCTTCTTGTCATCTGTTACATTCTAGCAGCTAATTGATGGCAGCATAGCTATTGCTAGCATTCAGCATTTTCAGTTGGCATAACTAATGTCAGCGAAGGCCTATGGGAAATTATATCAATCTCACTCTGGAATGTAGATGCAAATAGATCCTGAATGCTTATTCACAGAAAGCATCTAGGAAGATGGTTTCAAGTAGCCCTGATTAAATCATGATTAGCTAAAAGGTGTTAAAGTGTTAATGTCTGATTAAGAGGGTGCTTAGGACAATGGGTCCAGGTGCACAGATAACTAAAATTAATCAGAAACTATTGTCAGAGACATACTGGAAATACATATATGACTACAGCCTATTTTTCTCCTGTCTATGAAGGAGGGGGAAGTTTAACTTCTATTGAAGCTCAATAGATTCTATATTTAGAATAAGCTTCCAAGCTATAAAAGCCTCCTCTCTGCAACACACATGGAGCTCTCTCTTTCTCTGTCTATCTCTCTGTCTATCCTTCTCTTTATCTATGGAACCCGAAGCTTAGACCATCACCCCATCCCCCTTTTCTCTTTCTCTGCCTTTCCCTGGAACTTCACGCTTCCTTCTGGACTCTGTAAGGCAGGGAAACTGCTTTGCTCTCTACTTAATTGTAATGCTTATAAATATTGCTTTTCTGTAAGCCTATTTCTATAATATATTCTTTATGCAATCACCTCTGGCTGTGTTTCTTATTGGATTCTACTCCTGGTGAATCTTCTGTGAGGGAACTGGACCTGGGACCTGGCATTTGTAAGGGAGCCTCTCATGTAACCCCGACCACCTAATATTGTGGGGGCCAGACTAACAATCCTTACAATTGTTAGGTGTGGATCATCTATTACAGGTTAATGGGATTCTTTGTAGCACCATAAATAACAGTGAGATCAGCATAGATTTCACACAAACTGGCAGGGGGTAGGGCTGACTGAACCATTCCATAGACTAGATAGTTGCAGAGAACACTGCACAAAGAACACACTTTTTCAGAAAGAGTATTTGGTATAGAGCAGTATATAAATGGTGGTGATATAAATAAATAGTGTGTCCAATCTTCACTGGCTCCCAGTGATTTCCAGAATCTATTTCAAATGCTCCTGCCTGGCTTTTAAGATCATTCACGGCATCCTTCCTCCCCTAATCCCACTATCCTTTAACTCCTCGAGTCCTGACTCCACCAGACCCGCCCAAAGATATAAACTATCCTTCCCCTCTCTACGCGGTATTCTCTATGCAGGTAAACTGGGAAAATCTCTTCTCTTCAAAATCACAGATCTCTGGAACGACCTTACTATCCCGTTGCGGAACCTGGGCTCTCTCCAACTATTCCGCAAGCAACTGAAAACTTGGCTCTTCTCTAACATGTAATTCTATTTTTCCCCTTACTTTTCCATTCTATATATAAGCTCATGTAAACCTTTTCCTTTCTCTTCCTATATTTTAAGTTCTTGTAAACCGTGCCGAGCTCCACTTCCGTAGAGAGGATGCGGTATATAAACTTAAGGTTTAGTTTAGTTTAGTGTGTGCAAGTCTGAAGATTTGCAGAGGTCACCTAATACCCATACACCATCCCTGTATACAGTATATCTGGGTCCAAGGAAAGGGCCAAGCTGATGCTGGAAATGTCCTGGCTGCAATCTTCAAAGGACAAAATAATTGTAAGAATATAAATTATATGCAAAAACATACCACTGATCCAGCCAGTCCAGCCAGTCCATTGGAACCACGTCCACCCTAAAAAATAAAAGTTTAAAAAAAGAAAGCGAGATATTTTTTTCAATATAACTTCCTATATTAATCAATCTGGTCATAATTCCATAGCACATAATTTCATAAAATTTTGTAGAGAATATATACTATTTATAAATATCAAACTCCCTCTTGTACTAAGCCACAGTAAAAAGTTTGTTCGGCAGCCTGGAGTGCTAAATGCTACAATGCTGCTCCGAGGCTCATAGAATTCCTAAGAGCGTCAGATTAGCCTCAGAACATTTAGCACCCAGGGCCACAGTAGAAACCTCTACAGCAGCTTAGTAAAAGGGCCAAAATTAGCATCAATAAAAGTTGTACTCACAGGAGCACCCTGTGGTCCAAGCCGTCCTCTCTCCCCTGGCATTCCTCTGGGGCCCTATAAACAGAAAGTATCAAATTTGATAATTGACTGCATGGTGTAAAGTTGATAAGCATCAAGTTATTTTTCTCCTTGTAATATCTGTGGAAAACACACAATATTTTGTAATTTAATTATCTTTTCTTCTTCTTCCTCAGGCTAACCTGGGTTTTACACAGAACCATGATGGCAGATAACGGCCAAATGGCCCATTTAGTCTGCCCATCTGCAGTAACTATTATCTTTTCCTCTCTCTGAGATCCTATGTGCCTATCCCACGCCTTCTTGAATTCAGACACAATCTCTGTTTCCACTACTTCCTCCAGGAGACTGTTCCACACATCCACCACCCTTTCTGTAAAAAAGTATTTCCTTAGATTACTCCCGAGCTTGTCACCTCTTCACTTCATCCTATGCCCTCTGTGGTTAAAGTATTGTGTTTGGTGTATCAGTCTACTTTAAAGGTAATAAATAGAAATAAAACAAAACAAAGTTTATTGATTACCTCATATTTATAGCACTCACATTTTAAGTGGTTTATTTCATATAGCTTCCAATACGTGTGAAAAATCATCATCCAGAACACGTACTATACAGAGAAAGCTATATCATCACCATACAAATTGACAAAAACTTAACTTTTTCAAAAGTTTACAAGAAAAGAAAATTATTTACTAACCCAAACTCATACATAACTCTAACACACAACACTTCTCAATGCCAAAATTCTAGAGTTGTCTCTCCAGATAATGAAATTAGAGAGAGTATGTAGTCCTGTTGCTGAACAAATGGAAAGTGTTACTAAGAACACACTTGAGACCATTATGGCTTGTGATCCTTGTTCTTATCCTGTCCGGGAGTATGGTGGAAAATTGTGTTTTCACATACTCTTTCAGTGATGTGCCATCATGGCCTTCAGTGAGTCCCCCAACTGCCTGCTCAACCAAACTATATCAGCAACAAATAAACAAACAACAAAAAAAAAAAAAACTCCCACAGCTGAGTTGGGGATTCACCTGGCCACCTGAAGGCCCTAACAGCACAACTCCGAGATTTGGGAGTCCTTTTATTAAGATGCACTAACTGATTTAGCACGTGCTAAAGATTAGTGCGGCTAAATATTAAGGCATCCATTATACCTCACACTAAGCGGAAGAGCGTTGTCCAGGGAGATCCCTCCATACCCAGCCAAATGATGATGAAGCGTTTTCTGACAAGCTCTTCGGTTGTTGTTGGGGGAGAAAAGCCTGCTGTAGTTCTGATGGAAGGAGCCACCAGAACCTTAGGCTTGGAGATCTCTCTTTCCCCCCTACAGCCTGATCCCCGCCGAATCCAGCGCAGACCAGCGTGCAACATGAGAGAGCACCGAGCCAGCTGAGCACAGCATCCTCAAACGGAGGGGGTCAAATCACTGACCGAGATGCTGAGCTTACAATCTCTGGAGTAGCAGAAGGAGCTGACTCCTCGGCGGCGACATTGGTTAATATACTTCAGATTGTCCAGAGACTCGAGACTGTGGCACAAAAAAAAAATTGACAGAAAATACTTCCAAGGTAGTGAGTAAATTAGAAGATTTGTCTGCCTCAGTACAACATTTTCAAATCGAAACAAGAAATTTGAACGAGTTGATAAAGAGTTATCTTCATTGCAGAATTTATCAGCAACTTTGGTGAAGGACAGGAATCTTTTACAAAATAAAATAGAACAGTTGGAAAATTTCAATAGGAGACTGAACTTGCGTGTTTTGAATTTTCCTAAGTTAAATTTAATTTCACCTATTGATACCTTCAAGAAATATTTAATGGAGACATTAAAATTTGAATCAGAGCTGATACCACCGATTAATAAAATTTATTACTTGCCAAGGAAGTTAGATAAATCTCCTCCTCAGGAAATAGATTTAAAGAATTTAACTGGTATTCTTGAAACATCTCAGGAAGAAGTTCAATACCGTGGTACTTTGATAGTTTCTTTCATATTTGAGCAGGACTTAAATATGTTAATGAAGATTTTCTTTTGTTTCTCCCAAAGTTTGTTTATGGGAGAAAAGATCTGGATTTATCCAGATGTTACTAAGTCCACTCAAGAGAGTGGGAAAATATTCCCAAGTATGAGGGAAGAAACTTTAAAAATGGGTGCTACCTTTTTTCTTAGTTATCCATGCAAATGTATGATTAAATATTCTGGAATGAAATATGTGTATTTTGTGCCGGAGCAACTTCAAAGTTTCCTGGACAGTAAAAAGTAATATATAATATAGATTGGAGGGCTGTTATTAGGAATTTTGAAACGGATTGAATCACATTAAGCCTTTTTCTAATTTTGATATAGATATATTGTTTGAGAACTCCATATCTCATTATATTCTTGTCTTTGTATAAAATATTGAGGTTTAAGAAAGAAGGTCTATTTAATTCTTTTTATTTTGCATAATATGTTTTATTTCTTAAAAATTATGTTAATAGATTAATTTATTTTCATGGATTTATGCAAATATTTACATTTATTTGTTCTATTTTTCTGAAAGAGGATTCTTGTATTATAATTATGAAATTAATAAATAAATAAATTTTTAAAAAAGGCATCCATTATATTCTATGATCACCTTAGCATTTAGCATGTACTAAATCAGTTAATGCACCTTAATAAAAGGACCCCTTGATTGGTTGAGCAGCCAGCAGGCAGAAGCCTGCTCAACCAATCCAATTGTCTTAAGCAAAAGGAACATGCCCCCCAGGGCCTTCAGAAGGGACATTGAATCCCCAGCCCATGGTCAGAGCCATCTCAATAGGAGAAATTACAGCACCCTGCCTCCAAGTCAGTTCTCTCCTCTGACACGAGAGGCAATAGGCATGGAATGGGTAGCCCCAGCTGGATGGAAGGTGGAAGGTGTTTTTCTTCTCCTCTTTTGTCTGCCCACTGCAGCTTCTACCTCCCTAGGGTGACCAGGTTACCCATTCCAGAAGGGAGATTTTTTTTGGCCAAAATTACATCCCAAAGCAGTGTAGCATAGGCAGCGGAATGCTTTTTTGTTTGGGGGGCCCGCAAGCTCCGCCCAAGACTCTGCCCCATAATAGTACACTTCTCCCTCCCTATTCACGGTTTTGATGTTCGCGATTTCAATTATTCATGATTTTTCCCCCCAGCCCCCCCCTGAGAATCGCTCGTTAGCAGCCCACATCGAAAAAAAACCGGCCCCGGGACTTGGATCGGGGCGAGGAGGGAGGCGATCAGAGGAGGAGGGCAGCGATTGGAGACAGAGGGGGTGATTGGAGGCAGAGGGGGGTGAGCAGCCACCCCAGGAGCATGGACCTTACCTGGTGGTCTAGCGGTGACATGGGTCAGGAGCGATCTTCCTACACTCCTGCCCCATGCAGAGCTGTGTTGCGAGTTCCTGTGGTCTCAAGAGACTACAACAGGGAGTTTCTGTTGTAGTCTCGTGAAATCATGGGAACTTACAGCACGGAGCCATGAACTGACCTTTTCAGATAAGTGATCTACTGTTAAATATCTTTTATAGAGCTATAACATTTGCCACTCCAACAGAAGTAAGATTCTTTGCTCCATGCAATGTGTTATGATTAAAATCCAAGCACCTTTCCAGCGACGTTATACCGCTGATGTGGTGCCTTGCTGAAGAGCACATTTAAATATTTAAAAACCTTTAAAAGTTATCTGATGATATTAATTTGAGAGACTTGCCCAGTACTGATGAAAGGGGGGTCTTTTGTTGTTTTGTTCCATTTTGGAAAGTATTGCCCCCTCGAGTGGATTGTAATTTAAAATCCCCGGTCTGTTTGGATACATCCATCTTTAGCATTAACTTTTAACATTCAACGTTCTGCTTTCTTCTCAAAATCTACTTTTCCATGCCTTCCCTTCCCATCTATCCATGTGTACCATCTCCTCCCTCTTTCTTCTCCCCTACTCCTATCTATTCATAAGAAGCATTTTGTCTTATCTCTTCCCTGCTGCACCCATTGCTGTGCACCATCTCTTCCCTCTATTTCCCCTTTCCCTCCATCCCTATGCACCATCTCATTCCTCTCCCATGGTCTTCCCCCTTCCCCCCACATATGGTCTGGCATCTTTCTCCTCTCCTTCCCATAGCCTGGAATGTCTCTCCTCTCCCGTGGTCTGGCATCTCTTTCTCCTTCTCTCCCTCTTCGCGAGGTCTAACATCTTTCTCCTCTCCTTTCTGCCATCTGGCTTCTCTCTCTCCCCTCCTCTTCAATTCTGTCGTTTGGCATCTCTCTCTCCTTCCCATTTCAGTGGTCTGACATCTCTACCTTCTTTGGGTCATATCTCCATCCTCCCAGTGTACATTTCTCCCTTCTTCCTCTCCTCCACTATAATGTTCAACAATTCTTCCTTTCCCCATATACATCATCTCTTTCCCTCTCACGCCACACACCTATGCTCAACAATTCTCCATTCCTTTTCCCTTCCCCATCAGCAGGATTTCTTTTTCTCCCTTCCCTCTACTTCACTTGTGCAGCATCTCTCTTTTCTTCCTTTCCTAACCCCTCCTCCCCGCCCATGCATTTGTCCTTCCCAACCCTCTCCCAGTATGTGCCATATCTGTCTTCCCAACCCCCTGAGCATCTGTCCTTCCTGCCTTCCCAACTCCCAACCCCCTGCACCCAGCCTCTCCCTGCCAGGCACTGCATCCAGCCCCCTTCCCTCCCTCCCTGTCATACTCTGCATCCAGCCACCTTCCCTCCTCCTCCTCCCATCAGACTTTGCACCCAGCCCCCTTCCCTCACTACCCCCCTGTCAGGCTCTGCACCCAGCCCCCTTCCTCCCCCCCATCAGGCACTGCACTGCTCTGAACCCAGCCCACCTCCCCCTCCATGTCAGACTCTGCACCCAGCCCCCTTCCCTCCCCCGTCATGCTCTACACCAAGCCCCCTTCCCTAACTACCCCTCTGTCAGATTCTGCACCCAGCCCTCCCCCCCCTGTAAGGCACTGCACCCAGCCCCCTTCCATCCCCCTGTCATAGTCTGCACCCAGCCCCCCTCCCTGCGCTCCTATTTTGCTGCTCACCTGGTGGGTGGCAGCAAGTGGGATGCGTTTTTTTTTCCTGCCGCTCAGTGGAATCGAGCTTGAGCATGCTTTGACGCTCCTGCTCGGCACCGAGCGTCTTTTTGACTGGCTCCTGCGAATTATCGCGATTTGTGATAATTCGCAGGAGCCAGTCAAAAAGCCACTCAGCACCGAGAAGAAGCGCCAAAGTGTGCTTATACTCGTTGCCACTGAGCAGAGAAGAAAACGCATCCCGCGGCTGCTGCCACCCACTGGGTTAGCAGCGGGCAGGAATGCGGAAAGCTTGCTCCTGCCCGCTGTACCTCTGGACCACCAGGGCTAAATTTTTGGGTAGGCCACAGCCCCTGTGGCCACTCCCATTCTGACGCCTATGTAGTGTAGTATTTGGAGTCCATGATTCTATCCACTGAAATCAGTGCTGCATAATGCACCAGGATGAGGTTGGCAGGAATCCAGGACTGGCCAAAATCTTCCTTCTGGAATGTGTAACTTGATCACCCTATACCTCTCTCTTCTTCCCCCATCCCACTGCAGTCTTGTCCTTGTACTTGGCAGCAATTACCTCAACCCATGTTAAGCCAGCAGGTTGGGAGCTTTTTCTGCAGGGCTTGCCTATTATGACAACTTCCTTGTTCAACACAAGCAGGACCCTGCAGGAAAAAGGTGCCAACTCTGGCTGAACATGGGTTGAGGTAATCACTGCCGGGGATAAGGACAGAAGACTGCGGGGAAAGGAAGGAAAATAAAGAAACACAGAGTAAAATGGAAGGGGACATTGGAGGACATAATGACATGAAGGTAAATGGGGTAGGGGGCATTCTGGACAGGAAGTAGGATGGAGGAAGGTCACATAAGGGGGAGATGCTGAAAAAGAGGGCAGATGGAAAACAAGGAAAAACACTGAAAAGGAGGGAAGATGGAAGAGAGACTGGGGACAGATGCTGGAGAGGAAGCCAAGTAGAAGGGTAGATCAAGGGAAATGCTGGGCAAAAGAGAAGGTGGAAGGGGACATTGAAGGAACTGGAAATGGAAGAAGATGGAAAATTGAGGAGAACTGGAAAGGAGGGCATTTGACAGAAGAAACAAAGTTGCTAGAAAGGAGGCTAGGTAGAAGGGAAGATGTTGGGGAGATGGTGGATGGGCTGGAAATGAAGATGAGAGAAAATACTTGGCACGAAGTAAGGTGGAAGGGAAGATTGTGGGGCATGTAGGAAGATGGGAAAAGAGGGGGGGTATTTGTGCAGGAAATAAGGTAGAAGGGGAGAATGAAAAAGATGCTGGACAAGAAAAAAGATAGGAGAGATCAGGGAGAATAATGGATATGGTCGAAAGGAGATGGGAGGATGTTCTGGACATGGAGGAAAGTGGAAGGGAAGATTGGGAAGGTGCTGGACTGGAGTGAAGATGGAAGGGAAAATCGGAGAGAAATAGCTTTGCATGAAGGAGGGAAAGCCAGAAGATATGCCCGATATGGATGTAGAATTCTAGAGACCACACTTTCATAAAGATATAAGCAGGATAGAGTTTGTCCAGAAGAAGGCAACTAAAATAGTTGGTGGTCTATGATATAAGTTGTATAGGGACAGACTTAAAGATCTCAATATGTATGCTTTGGTGGAAAGATGGGAGATATGATAGAGATGTTTAAATTACATAAATATGCATGAAGCGAGTCTCTTTCAATTGAAAGGAATCTCCAGAGTGAGAGGGCATAGAATGAGGATAAGAGTAATAGGCAAAGATGTGACATCATTCAGCACAAACAGTGAGCACATTAACTTTGGTTAAGTGTACATATCACACAAATGTTTGGCATAGGAGTATCCAACCTCGGTCCTCGAGAGTCTCAATCTAGTCAGGTTTTTAGGATTTCTCCAATGAATATGCATGAGATTATTTGCATACATTGCCTCCATTGTATGCAAATAGATCTCATGTATTTTCATTGTGGAAATCATGAGAGCCAAGGTTGGTTACTCCTGGTTTAGCTCATCTATTGATACCCTTGCTATAAATGTCACTGCACGCCAATGCATACTCAGGAGTATAAGTCTTTTGAGATCCTGCAGGTACTTGTGACTGGATTGGTCTCTGTTGGAAAAAGAAAACTGGGCTTGATGAGCCTTCAGTCTGTCCAAGTACGGCAATGTTTATGTACTTATGTAAATGTACTCATAGCACTTAACGCCTTACTCACTTTTCTTCCTAAAAATTCTGAGTAATTCACTCTTCCAAATTCCCTGCCCCTCCCCCCCAATGACAACTCTAAGAACAGTGATGGTGCAATGCTTCAGACCATGTCCTCTTCCTCTTCTGCTCAGGACCCTAGTGTTAACGGTTTGAACCACATAGTAAAACTAAGATACTCAAGAGCCAGGCAGGAAATGCTGAGGACACGGCATGAAGCGCTTAGTTCCAGCTCTCCTCTTCCAAATTCCAATCTGGCATGGAGAGAAAGGTGAGAGAAAAGAAGGGTGCACTACCTCATTGTTGCTACTACTGCCACTGCTGACCCCATTTTTCAATGTGATTCCATAGGAACCAGCCCTTTCTGCAGCAAGTATCAAATTTGTGGCCATTACTGCAGCCACTGAATCATGACAGATTAGGGCCTTAAGGCTTAATCACAGATGGCATTGTCTAATGTGAGTGTTTAATGAGCTCAAATTGTTGAGTACTCTATACACACATGCGGCCTAAGTTATAGTGGGGTGTTCAAGCCTGAGGGCTCAAATTCTTTGGAAATGGCTGATGTTGCAGCCTAGATCTAGATCAAGTCTGTAAGTTCAAGCAGGGCATGCTAATTGCCCTAAACTGAAGGAATCAGCCATCATGTAGTGATGGCCAAGTGGTCATGCAAGTGAGTTACAGCTTGGGTCTTATTTGCAGACTACATCCTCCAGGACATGTAAGGGAGGAGAGGATAAAAAGAAAGGGATATAGGACACAGGCTCTCACCACACAAGAAACTTCCTTGTCAGATTATCTCATAAAAGTTGCAGCCATTCGTCAAATATGTTTGGATATTGCTTGTTTTGGGGGAAATAGGATGATATAAAGAAGGGGGCTGATCTGGGTTTGCTACTACCCCTGTTACTGAGAACTACTATTCTATGGTGCTGAAAGGTGTACACAGCTTTATACATTAATATTCAATAGGTTGAACAATAAACTCAAAACCATGAAGCACAGGATGACAATACGTTTTGAGAAATTATAGAATGCATAAAGCTACCCACTGAAGCCTGTCCTGCTGGCTGTATTTTCATAGATACTAAAGCGAGCTCCAATTGTACCCCCAAAAATTAAAAATTATAGATTATGGTTAGATTATATTTGAACCCTTTCAACTATATTAGAATATAACAGAAAACTTTGAAGATCTGATTATACCCACCGCAGGACCATTTCCTCCCAGAGGACCTGTTGGGCCGGATTCACCCTAAAATGTGAGAGAAAAACAGATATCATGTGAGAAAGAAGTAACTTAGAACTTGAAGTAAATAAAAACCTTCATTACAAATGTTTTTTATTGTCACATTCTCCCATAGTTTCATGCTACATGCAGACTCTTAAAAAGTTGGATTCTCAGATGATAAAACAAATCTGCCATTCTAAAACAGTTTTATCCTGTTCAATCTGAACTATAGTTGTTTCAAATTGCCTAAGACAAATTACCATGTCAAATAGAAATCAATGAGCATACAGGCTTTCAATCTTGCTGCATTTTAGTTCAGTATTCATGTGATACAGCCAGCTGGTTGCAGGATAGAGCTCTGGAGTCTAACACTAGGATTTCATCACGCTCCTTATCATTATGTAATTGCTTTCAGCCTTCTTGGCTTGACCTTGACCTTAAAGCATCTTCCTCTGTATTATTCTCACTTTCTATTTATGCAGCATAAATCTAAGAAATCTAATGACTTGGAAAATACTGTATGGAAATTCGTTTAGCCATTCACCTCATTTTCCTTTCTTTTGTATTGTGTATCAAGGTTAACTATAGTGACATCAAACACATCAATCATTTCAGTGCTCCAAGTTGCCAATTCACAGCACTTTGTAATAACGTAGTATTATAAGGGAATATGAATGATAATGCTCCAGCAAAAAAGCATTGCTTTGTAACCAGTTTAGCTATGAAGGGCTGTACAGAAAGCTCAAACAAATAAACATTTATTTATATTCATTAAACTAGCTTTGAAGAGTTCTACAGTGCTGAACCAAAAAACGATTTCTATATTGATGAGGATGAATTCATCCTGGGAGTTTCTTTTATGGATACCTGTTGAAAAGTAAAGGGTTAACATTGGAATGACTAACTGAATGAGACCACCACAGCCACAAGAAGTGCATGAGTCTTCTCCTTCCATATTGTTTATAAAAAGTATTGAAATGTAGACACTTGCTGAAATATGGTAATAGAAAATAAAAAGAAAACTGTGTTATTAATTATAGCATAGAGCATAAGACAAATTAGCAATCAAAGAACAGAAGTGAAATGTCCTTCAGAATTTATTGTTTTAGCATGGGTTTGTCCTCTTTCTGTCCTAAATCTAACATCTCAAAAGTGACTAATAAGAAAGTGAAATAATTCTAAAATCATATTTTGCAGCTTACTATGATGCGGCATCAAATCTCTGTTGGTGTAAAGCGCCCTTTTAAAGGCTTTGCGTATCACTTTCCCAGGGTATCCCTGTTGTCTTAATCTCAACTTCAAGTGTTGGGCTTGTAACTTATACTCTGATGTTGTGGAACATAAATTGCCGGTACCTTAAAAATTGGGAGGCTGATAAGATTATTCTTTAAATGTGCTGGATGGAAACTATCATGATGTAAAAAAGCATTTTTATCTGTACCCTTTCTGTGTACTGTAGTGAACAGTTCATCATTTCTTCGTAACAGGGTTATGTCCAAAAATGTTATTTCCCTTAAATCACATTGCATCACAAAATGAATATTCGGGTGGCAACTATTCAGCCACTCCACAAATTCATTCAAATAACTAAAATCTCCTTTCCAAATAAAGAAGATGTCGTCAATAAATCGGTTTCAGCAAAAGCATATCTTCCCTGACAAACTTGCTGCACTTCTTTGAGAGAGTAAACAGGCGGATAGACAAGGGTGACCTGGTCAACATTGTATATCTGGATTTTCAGAAGGCATTCAACAAGGTTCCACATAAACGATTACTTTGGAAAATTGCAAGCCATGGAATCGATGGTGAAATACTCATGTGGATTAAAAACTGGCTGGAGCATAGGAAACAGTGAGTGGGGGTAAATGGACAATACTCAGACTGGAAGAGTGTCACCAGCGGGGTGCTGCAAGGCTTGGTGCTTGAACCCATGCTCTTCAACATCTTTATAAATGATCTGGGCATTGGTACGACAAGTGAGGTGATTAAGTTTGCTGATGATACAAAGTTATTCAGAGTAGTGAAGATACAGGGGGATTGCGAAGATCTAGAAAGTGATATAATCATGCTCGAGAAATGGGCATCAACATGGCAAATGAGGTTCAACGTGGATAAGTGCAAAGTGATGCATATCGGTAACAAAAATCTTATGCATGAATACAGGATGTCCGGGGAGGTACTTAGAGAGACCTCCCAGAAAAGAGATTGCACAATGCTCTGTGGCGGCCAAAAGGGCAAACAGAATGCTAGGAATGATAAAGAAGGTGATCACGAACAGATCGGAGAAGGTTATCATGCTGCTGTACCGGGCCATGGTGCGCCCTCACCTGGAGTACTGCGTCCAGCACTGGTCGCAGTACATGAAGAAAGACACAGTACTACTCGAACAGGTCCAGAGAAGAGCGCCTAAAATGGTTAAGGGGCTGGAGGAGTTGCCGTACAGTGAGAGATTAGAGAAACTGGGCCTCTTCTCCCTTGAAAAGAGGAGACAGAGGAGACATGATCGAAACATTCAAAATACTGAAGGGAATAGACTCAGTAGATAAAGACAGACTGTTCACACTCTAAGGTAGGGAGAACAAGAGGGCACTCTCTAAAGTTGAAAGGGGATAGATTCCGTATAAACGTAAGGAAGTTCCTTCTTCACCCAGAGAGTGGTAGAGAGCTGGAACGCTCTTCCGGAGACTAAGACTAAGCTGGACAAGTTCCTGCTAAGCTGGACAAGTTCCTGCTAAGCTGGGATGTACACAGGTGAGGCTGGACTCATTTTAGACCACTGGTCTTGACCTGGGGGCAGCTGCGTGAGCGGACTGCTGGGCACGATGGACCACTGGTCTGACCCAGCAGCAGCAATTCTTATGTTCTTATGGACCAGTGAACAAATTCCTCCTTGAAAGGGTTATCCACGATGCACTGTGCTTCAAATTTGGACATAAACAGATTTGCAATAGAGGGAGCCATTGCTGCTCCCATCGCTACGCCTGTTTGTTTATAATATTTCTCCTGAAATACAAAAAAAATGTTTGCACATTGCTATTATAGCGAAATCGTCTTTTTTTTTTTTTTTATATTACTGAGTGCTAGACTGTATAAGTCTGCCCAGAACTACTGGAGTTACTGTTGAAGCTCAATACCTTGGGTTCCAGCTACTGGAGTTGCTGTCGAAGCTCACTCCAGCCTATCCAAACCATCACATCATTTGTGAGATACAGACCATAAAAGTCTACCCAGCACATTCCTCATGTTCTAAATTAATGGAGTTCCTATCAAAACCCTTCCCAGCCCATCCTAAACTGAATTGTCATATATGGGGCACAAGCTGTGCAAGTCTGCATAGTTCACACTCTTGTTCTTCAATTAATGCCAATCATTTTCTAATTAGAGATCCACTGTGCTCATCCCAAGATTTTTGAATTCCATCACCATTTTCCTCTCCACCACCTCCCTCGGGAGGGCATTCCAGGCATCATTCACCCTCTCAAGTGAAAAAGAATTTCCTAACGTTACTCCTAAGTCTACCACCCTGCAACCTCAATTTATGCCCTCTAGTTTTACCATTTTCCCTTTTCTGAAAAAGATTTGGTTTTATATTAATACCTTTCAAGTATTTAAACATCTGTATCATATCACCCCATCCCTTCTCTACATATTTGAGTTTTCCAGTTTCTTCTTCTGTGTCTTTTGGGCAAACCCCTACCATTTTCATCACCTTCCTCTGGACTTCAAGTCTTCTTATATCCTTAGCAAGATATAGCCTCCAAAACTGAATACAACACTCCAAGTGGGGCCTTACCATCAAATTGTACAGGTGCATCAACACTTTCTTTCTTCTGCTGGTTATACCTCTCTATATATAGCCTAGCATCCTTCTGGTTACAGCCACCACCATGTCACACTGTTTTATCACCTTCAGATCCTCAGATCTATCGCCCCAATGTCCATCTCCCCATCCATACATATTAGCCTCTTATCTCCCTCATATTTCTATTCCCCAAATATAACACTCTACACTTCTTGGCATTGAATTTTAGTTGACAAACATTAGACCATTCTTCCAACTTTTTCAGATCTTTTTTCAACTCCATCCGGGGTGTCCACTCTGTTAGAAATCTTGATATCATCCACAAAAAAAGCAACCCTTACCTTCAAACCCTTTGGCAATGTCGCTCACAATCAGCCTCAGCACCAATCCTTGAGGCATTCCACTACTCACCTTTCCTTCCTCAAGTGAATTCCATTACCCACCACCTTCTGGCATCTGCCCATAAACCAGTTTCTAATCCAGTTCACTACTTTGGGCCCTAACTTCAGCCTGTCAAGTTTATTCAAGAGCCTCCTAAGAGGAACTGTGTCATATGCTTTGCTAAAATCTAAGTATATTACATCTAGTGCATGCCCTTGATCAAATTCTCTGGTCGCCCAGTCAAAGAATTCAATCAGATTCTTTTGGCACCATTTATCTTTAGTAAAGCCATGTTGCCTCAGATCTTGTAACCCATTAGATTCTAGGAATTATTACATACCGATGGAAAAGATTAAACTTAGTACTGCTTTTAGATAAGAATTAAGGCTTGAAATATTCTTAACAAAGCAAATCTTTTGAGCTATGGTTCCTAACCCAGTGCAGAATGCTTACCTAATAGATCTGCTTTCAGGATATCCAAGATGAAATATATTTCCACTAGTCATAGCCCATTACATTAACGGGTGCTAGAATATATGTGTGTATCTGTCTTTATTTATTTCTTTCGCGCTCTCTCTCCCCTTAGCCGCTTTCTGTATTTCTGTCTTTCTTTCTGCCTTTCTTTTTCCTTGGCTGTCCACCACTCCTTGCTGTTCCCCCTGTCCATTCTCCCTTCCTTTTACCTCCCCTATGTCCACCACCACCCCTTCACTGGTCCCCTTATCCAGCAGCAGCCCTTCTCCCTTTTGTTTTACCTCTCCCCTGTCCATCATCACCTCTTTCCTGCTCCCCCTGTCCAGCAGTAGGTCTCCCTTCCTTTTTCTTCCCTCCCTTTCCATCAGCACCTCTTCCCCTGTCCATCAACACCTCTTTCCTGCTCTCCCTGTCCAGCAGTAGGCCTCCGTTCTTTTTTCTTCCCCCCCCTCCGTCCATCAGCTCTTTCCCTGTCCATCAACACCTCTTTCCTGCTCCCCCTGTCGAGCAGTATGCCTCCCTTCCTTTTTCTGCCCTCCCTGTCGTAAGCACCTCTTCCCTTGTCCAGCAGCACCCCTTACCTCCTCTCCCATCTGCCCTCCGCCGACAGCCGCCTCAAGCCACCATGGCCTACAGGTGCCGACAGCCGCCTCGCCTCGAAGCCCTCCTCCCGGCAGCCGCCGATAGCGCCGCTACGTGAAGCCCTCCTACTGGCAGCCGCCGCTCTGCACCGCCACGCATGCCTGAAAACGACAGCCGCCTCTCTAACGTTTCCGCCATACCTGCCACCGTGGAATCGAAGGCGTCCTGGAGTCCTGGTGTAGCGCATACGCACTCTTGCCAGCCACAGCCCGACAGATCAGGGAAAGAATGCGCATGCGCGCTTAGCATTTTATTATATAGATACATACAGTATATCTATCTTAAGTGTATTTATTATGGCTATCCAGAAAACCAGAGTGATCAGGTGTGCCTCCTGGACTGGGGCTGGGTTGGAAAGCATTACTATAGGGTTTCTGCTTTTCATTAAATATGTGTTCATTTAAATCAAAATTCCTGGGGGGCAGGGGTGTGTGTTTGTTTTCTTTATTGTTTTTAACGAGTGTGCTCCAAAAAGTAATTCAATTAATGATGCCGTTATATGTTGGCAAATTAAATATGCAAGCTTCTTGGACTATTGAGATCACTTCCTTGCTTGAGGCATTCAAAAACCCTTGATGCTTTGCCATCCTCCACTGTATTCCTAGCTTTTAGTTATGGAGTAGGATAACTAACCTTAATCAATAATAAGTTAAAAAAACCAACAACCAAAAAACATGAAGATGAAGGATCTGTTTAAGCAAAATAAGAAAAATATTACTTGGAATAAGTTAGGGTTGCATAAGATGGTGTACGTATACAGTAAATGAGGTAAAGCCAAGATCATAAAACACATCATACTGGGGATATCTTCTCTAAACTGCCTAGCTACATGGTATGCAAATACTTTTGGAGCCCTATATCCTTATTGAATATTCAAAGAGAAAAGCACCCAAGTACTTTTCCTTTAACAATTCAATAAAGCCAATATGAATACAAAAGTATTTGTGTTCTCTTTGCATGCGACTTCTGTGGCTGGGGTCAGATAGACTGTACAGATATACTTGAAAATTTTATGTATACGTGTAGTTTAGTTCGTTAACTCCACATCACCTCCCACAATATCAACATTGAACAACTAAATATAGGCATCTAGAAACTCAATATGAATACTTAGCCAGGCAGTTTTCAAACCCTTTAATCTAATCTGCTATCTTTTCAGTTAGCCAACTATATCATCCCCGAAGATTGCCGGCAGGAGGGTGCCCAACCCCTCAATGCCCCCCATAAGATCACCGGCAGGAATGTGCCAAACCTTTCCCAGCAGGAAATTGTCCAATCCTTTCTTGAACCCCAGTACCGTACTCTGCCCTATTACGCTCTCTAGAATCGCATTCCAGGTGTCCACCACACGTTGGGTAAAGAAGAACTTCCTAGCATTCGTCTTGAATCTGTCCCCTTTCAATTTTTCTGAATGCCCTCTTGTTCTTTTATTATTCGAAATTTTGAAGAATCTGTTCCTTTCTACTCTCTATGCCCTTCATGATCTTGTAAGTCTATCATATCCCCTCTAAGTCTCCTCTTCTCCAGGGGAAAGAGACCCAGTTTCTCCAATCTCTCAACGTATGAAAGGTTTTCCATCCCCTTATCAGACATGTTGCTCTCCTCAGAACCCTCTCGAGAAACACCATGTCCTTCTTAAGGTACGGCAACCAATATTGAACGCAGTACTCCAGATGTGGACGCACCATCATCCGATACCTTCTTTCGTTCTGGTTGTAATATCCTTCTTGATTATGCCTAGCATTCTGTTTGCCTTCTTAGTGGCCGCTGCACACTGTGCCGTCGGCTTCATTGTCATGTCCACCATTACCCCAAGTCCCTTTCTTGGGTACTCTCATTTAATAACATCCCTCCCATTGTATAGTTGTACCTCGGGTTTCTGTTTCCCACATGTAATATTTTACATTTCTCAACATTGAACTTCACTGCCATCTCGTCGCCCATTCCCCTAGTTTGTTCAAGTCCCTTTGCAATTCTTAGCAGTCCTCTTTAGTCCGAGCTCCACTAAATAGTTTGGTGTCATCCGCAAATTTTATTATCTCACACTTTGTCCCTGTTTCTAGATCATTTAGGAATATATTAAATAGCAGCGGCTCGAGAACCGAGCCCTGCGGGACCCTACTCATGAGTAGTGGCCCTTCACTCCTACCCTGTTTTCTACCCGCCAACCAGTTTCTGATCCATCTATGTACGTCTCCTTCCACCCCATGGTTCTTCAGTTTCCGGAGTAGGCGTTCATGGGACACCTTGTCAAAGGCTTTTTGGAAATCTAGATATATGATGTCTATGGGGTCTCCTTTGTCCATCCATTTGTTAATTCCTTCAAAGAAGTGCAATAAGTTTGTTAGGCACGATCTCCCCTTGCAGAAACCATGTTGGCTGGTTATCAGAAGTTCCTATAGCGGGAGGGGCCTTAAGCACTTGGGCCAATCAGGCCCTAGGATCCTGTGGATTGGGCAGGGGAGGGGCGGGCCCATCTCATTTGGACAGAGGCGGGCCTGCTGGCCGGACGGTGCAAAGACCCATCCGGCCAACTTGGCGGTAAGCTTGAGGGGTTGGGCACCCTCCTGCCGGCGATCTTCGGGGAGCCACTGGGGGGGTCCAAGGAGGGTGGTTAGGGCATTTTGTTTGGGGGGGGTTGTTGGGGGGAGGTCCAGCAGGAGGGGTTGGGTACCCTCCTGCCGGCGATCTTGGGGGGGGGGGCGGGTTCTTTCAGCAGGAAGGATTGGGCACCCCCCTACCATGAATGTCGGGGGAGGGGGGGTTGGGGAGACTGGCAGCCTTAGCTGCGGCCGCTATGCTAATCATGCCAGGAAAATCCCTTGCCGCGATAAAGTATAGCGGCCGTGTCTACTTACTATGTAGGCCAGCATTTTGCTAGCCTACATTGTAAGCATCTCCCGCTCTGCTAGGGAGACGCGCAGGGCCGCCTAGGTTCGCCTAAGGCTACCGCCTAGCCTTAGGCGACCTTAGACGGGCTTGTGGGCCTCCCTAGGCTCCCGGAGGCTCCTTCAATATAGGCGACCTGCCTGTGGAGCATTTTTTTAGAAAACGTGCCTCCCGATTGGCTGATTAGACAGCTGTAGGATGCCTACAGCTGCCTACAATCGGAATGCACTTTGCAGAATCAGGGCCTTAGTACACATTTATTCAAGTTTCAAGTTTCAAGTCTTAATAAAAGGAGCTCTTAGTACATGGAGTCCATAACTACTGGTACAATTTATATGAAAAGAAAATTTCCTAAATTTATATAAAGTGAAAATTTACCTTTGATCCAGCTGCTCCAAGTTCACCTTTAGGGCCATCTAAACCTTTATGTCCCTATGAATATAATAAATCATAAAATTATCCATAATGTTTCCTTTGTTTTCTCAATTTATGACTGTCTGCTGGTTCACCATCAATGTGCATTAAATTAGGGATGGACTTGTCATGGATTATCCTGTGCAGTGTCAAAACACCCCTATGAAATTACATTACATCATATATTGCAGGCTTAAACCATCGTGTAAACAAAAAAGGAAATGGGGAAGGGACAACGGTCAGACTATTATTGTGTGGACAAATACGTTTATTTTTCAAAAAAAATATATTTTATTTTTAGTTAACAAATATACACATGAATAAAACAAAATGTGGCAGGCATGTAAAGTCCCTTGTAATGAAACATATACTGGACCTCAACATGGCCTGTGTTTCGGCCACAGAGGCCTTCCTCAGGGGTGGTGAAAAGTAACCCAGTAAATGGTGCCAATTGACATGAAATCAAGCACAACTGAAATTACTTGTAGAAAGTCTTACAGGGTTCCTGCCACCTGACACAATATAAATCAACAAACGCAATAGTAGAAAAGATGCTGCGATAGAACTGCAATCAGATAAAGTTGAGTTGGTCAAGAAAGATTCCTTAGAACACAGCCATCTACCTCATACCAGATTTAATACTATAATATGGCAATATGCAAACTGGTACAGTATACTGCTTATTGGAATTACTACAAAGCATATTACTCAAGACCAAGCACTATTCCCCTCTTCTACTAAAGCCAGTAGCACAGGCCAGCATGGTAAATGCTCCGACGCCATTAGGAACTGAATGGGCATTGCAACATTTTCTGCATAGCACTCAGCTATACGGTTTTGTAATAGGGGACCTATATTATTCTACTTTTGCAACTATGCAAATAAAATATCTGTAAAATAATCTCTATTAATAATTCAAAGATGAATGCTTACTCTGTGACCCTTAAGACCAGGAAGCCCAGGAGCACCAGGGAATCCACGAACTCCCTAACAGAAAAAAAACAAACAAAGAAACCAAAAAACAGTTTTTACTTGTATAAATAATTAGAGTTAAAAGCAAATCAAAGAGCAGCCAACATAGGACTTTTTTTTACTAAGCTGTGGTAGATAGTGATCTTAGCATGTTCTTACATGAGTTGTTCCCACATGCTAAGGCCATTTTTTTCTGTAGCAGTAAAATGGCCATTTTGTCTTTATTTCATTTCAAATTAATGAAACAAAACAAAATAAAGAATTTCCAAAACACAACCCAACTCCCTGTCCTGTGTAAGGTGACTTGATGCCATTTTCCATTATAAGGTTCTCATCCTAATCTATGTTCTTTTCCATTTCTGTGCTAAGCATTTCTCTTTCTTGTTATCTCTTTCTATTTTCAGCTCCTAATCTGACTATTCCTTAGCTTGCTTCTGTTCCCTGTTAACAGAAACATTTATTCTGAGGGGTATATTGAGCATCCAGTAGGCAGTGTATTTTTAAAAACTGGCTGCTGTGGATTTTTTATGCCCAAACATTAGTGATGATATATATCTAGATACTACATGGCCCTGAATATCTGGGTGGAATTGAGCTGTTACATATTCAAATACAGGTGATAAAGAACATTATTTGGATAAACTAAACTAAGTAAAAATTTAAGTTTGTAGACCGGATCATCTCCGTAAGATGGAGTTTGACTCGGTTAACAATTACATTATAGCGTATAGACAAAGAGAAATCAGTGACCACCAATATAGATGCGAAGCTAAATGGAACTATTTTGTTAGTTGTTTAGAAAACAGTAGAGTTTTTTTAAAATTTTATGAAATGATTTAAGAGTCTAATTCTCTTATCCTTAACGGGATATCATTCCAGATCTCCGTTAGTTCCGATATATCTTATGCCCTTAGGAGAAGGTAATGAGAGTTTAGGTTTTTGGGTAGTCCTTGTCAGGCCCAATGTGTAAGTGTTTCAAGATAAGGGAACCAAAAGTATAAAGATACCAAACAAGATCTTAAAGGCGATACATGCACATTTAAATTGAATAAGGAACTGGATGACAGCTAGATCTTCAGAGACATTATTTTGATAATACTCTTGGATTATCCTGATATGTACCCAGTGAGCCATATCTACATAGGACCTGTTCTTTTATTTATAATTTTTTAGGTACGCTTCACTCTAGTGATAACATCTGTTGGAGAAACTATTCATCTCTTTGCTTTCCTTACTTCTGTAGACATAGGTTTGCTAAGCATGTACAACAGTTTTGATTGCTTCATCATTTCATATAATACTGGGCAGTAAATGCTAAGCTTTAAACATTTTTAATGGGAATCATCAGTTTGTGTTTTATTCAGTGCATGCCTTTTTAATTAATACAAATTGCAACAAAGTAGAATTATCTTACCGCAGATCCTGGGAATCCAACCTCACCAGATTGTCCTGCTCTACCACTATCACCCTAAAAATAAGGACAAAAACAAGTTATACCACTGGTGTTTCATACTGCTGCTTTTCATTTCATGAAAATATGTACAGGCCAGTAGTCAAGGCAATTAAGCATTCACTAGTAGCCAGGAAATGCATAACAGCCACATCTTTGTATTTCAAAAACTACACAGATGATAGTAGGTCATTTAAGGACCCCTTTAGCAAAAGCATAGTGTGCGCAAACAGCTTTAACATGCGCTAAATACTAAGAAGCCCAAAGGTATAAAATTAGCTTCTTAGCATTTAGCGCATGCTAAAGCTGTTTGCGCACACTTTGCTTTTGCTAAAGGGCCCCTTAAATTGCTAAAGAGCCAGATCTTGCCAGTGGCATAGCAAGGGCGAGAGGCACCCAGGGCGGTGGTACCCCCTCCTTACCTCCCTGCCGTGCACACCCACCCCTTCCCTACCCTATACCTCTTTTAACTTCTATGACGCACGCACCATCACCAACTCACTGCCCGTCTTGGCTCTCCCTCTTATATCACTTACTGGGCATGGGACCCAGAAGTGACGTCAGGAGAGCCAACACTGGCACGAGCAGCAGGTTGAAGTGAAAAGAAAGAGGTATGGAGGGGAGAGTGATGGTACGCAAGGGGTGGAGCAGGAAGGAACAGGGGAGTGGAGAGGAGGAGGAGTGCTGGCGCCCTCATCAAGATGGCACCCTGGGCGTCAGAATTGACGTCGGGAAGAAGGCTTCCGGGTTCGAGTAGTGGCAGCAGAGGAGCAGCAGCGGTGGACCTAAATCGGGCCTGGAGGGAGGCTTTTTTTTTTTTTTGGTGCGGCAGTGGAGGGACAGGAAGCGATCGCCTGTCCCATTGTCCCCGCACACAGCTTCAAGACTGTCCCTGAAAATGGGACATTTTGGCGTCCCGAAGCTGTGTGTGGGGACAACGGGACAGGGGATTCAAAAACGGGACTGTTCCGTTCAAAACGGGACGTATGGTCACCTTAGGTATGAGAGAACAGATAACATTTCAGTTGGTTATGTTATTTACAGTATATATATATATATATATATATATATATATATATATATATATATATATATATATATATATATATATATATATATACTTGCAAAGCACTCGTTACAAAGCAGTTTAATAAATGTCATGAGGGTTAGGTTTTTTGTTACCAAGGCTGACCTTAGAACTGGGTGATCGCTATGGTGACACTCAGGTTAAGACCTGCCCTATGTGTGACCTGCACAGATATAGTCTGATCTCCATTTTACAATGTAATCAGTCACTGTACCAGGAACAGAGACCAAAGATATAACTTTCAATAAGCAATTGTATTGGCTTAATACTCTGGTTCCTTACTTGTCATGAAATGAATTAGAAATGGATGCATTTCAAACTCATCTGAGGTAAGATTATCACATAATAGCTTTAAAAAAAAAAAAAAAGCATAAATCATTTTTACAACTATTTAAACAGGGAAATAGCAACTTTAATCTGCAAACTACTCAATGAAAATTGTTCTCATTCTGTCCATGTTAACATAGATACACTTTTGGTTACACTGGGGGGGGGGGCAGCAGCAGGCAGGCATTTTCAGGGTGTTGTGCTATGGTTTGGATTGTAATAAAAAGCACACATGTAGATTATATTTGAAATCTATAAACATTTTCCTTGAAAAAATTCTCCACACAAAAAGTCAGATACAAAAATTTATGCATACTTCATTCTGGTGGGAAGTTCAAAGGAAAAGAATGTATGAAGTTTGGTACAAAATCCACAACTGAAAAGTACAAGCAGATTTTCCACATGAGCTGAGAATCTGGAAATTGACTGCTAAATGTTTTCCTCTAAAAAATTCAGTAATAAAGTTTTGACACAATAAAAGAATTTCAGACCACAATCCTTGAAGTAATAAGGAATAAGTGGATAAAACAGGAACATTACTTAATCTTATTTGTTATGATGGAAATGAGAAACATTGAAAGCCAGTTCTTGGGGCTTTCATGTACATAGCGGTTTGGCTCATTAGTTTGCTGAGCCCATAGACTTGAATGAGTTACTAATATCATTCAGAGACAAATTAAAAAGAATTTATATTTAGCTACAACGTCTGTTACTTATGCCCCTCAGATCTCTCTCTAAATGAATGGACTCAAATGGACTCTGACTATTCCAAACAAAATATTTGACAATTATTGTCATTAAGGATTATAGGTAATACAAGACCTTTAGAAAAAAAAAGCATAAAAATCCTCACTCCTTTAATCCTAACTAGCAACCAGTACTTTAATTAGAAATAAAGTCAGATCTGGAGCATAACACTGATTCAGAACACCACAAATTAGATACAATTCTCTCTCTCGAAGCTTAGCAATTCAAGCTTTCTGCATGGTTAAAATATTTCATGGAAATAGCATTCACAGACTTGGCAAAACAATCTATGGAGCCCTTTTACTAAGCTGTGGTAAACACTACCGAATTCCATGGTAGTTCTGGGATGAGACATGCTACTCACGTACTAAAAAATATAATTTTTTTCTTAGCGCTGAGGACATGTCTGAAAGTGGAAAGTTGGTATGTAGTTCGCTAATCAGTTACTGCAGCTACATTGCCACACACTCTCACTCACACTCACACTAAGGGGCTGATTCTACAAATGGCATCCCAATTGTAGGCGGCAGTAGGCATTCTATCGCATCTCACCAGCCAATCAAGATACACATTTTTTTTTTTTTTAATGGACGCGGCGAATGTCCCTATATTGTAGGCGTATGTCTCGTACCTATGGAGACGCATCAGGACACTTTCAGACACCCAAGGCCAGCGTGGGCATCCATAAGCGTCCCTATGTATCTCCATGGGTGCATCCCTATGCTTCTCCATAGGTGCGAGACACGATGCCTTAAATGTAGGTCTGTCGCTGCCTTTGGTAATCCGGAAGCTTTTCCTCTACTACTACTTTCTACCCCCGCATAGGTGGGAAGCAGTAGCAAAGAGAAAGCTTTGAGGTTGCTGGAGACAGCGTGTTTACTTCACTCACACTGCCTATGGCTGAAGAGTTAGAACAGCAGTGCTGGGAGAACAGTGAGCAAGCACCGGATCTCACGGGGTGGGGGGTAGTGGCAGCAGGCGTCTTTTTTCAACATCAAGTATGTAGACCAAAGGACTCAGGCACTGCACACTGCAAATAAAATCGATATAAAAAGCTTATCCTCCCAGCTTCCTGATGTAGTGTAGCGAAACACAGACTGTTTTGGAGCCGTGAACTGACCTTTTCAGATAAGTGGTCTACTGTTAAACAACTTTTGTAGAGCCATAACATTTGCCACTCCAGTAGAAGTTTAAGTTTTATTATACTAAGTTTATTAGGATTTTATATACCTCCTATCAAGGTTATGTAAGCGGGCTTTTTTTTTTACAATCAGGTACTCAAGGATTTTCCCTATCTGTCCCGATGGACTCACAATCTATCTAAGTATCCTTGCTCCATGCAATGTGTTATGATTAAAATTCAAGCACCTTTCCAGCGACATTGTACCGCTGCTGTGGCGCCTTGCTGAAGAGCTTATGAGCACATTTAAATATTTAAAAGCCTTTAAATGTTATATGAAGATACTATTTGAGAAACTTGCCCAGTATTGAGAGGGTTTTTTTTGTGTTTTGTTCTATAAAGATGGATGTAAGGCAGAAAGTGAAGGAGAGAAAACAGCAAATGGATAAGGTGGCCCTGTTTAGAGCACAGACAGAAGGAAGTGCAACCAGATAATGGGAAAAGTTAAGTAGAAAAATAAAATCACCATACAAAGGTAGGAAAAGTGATTTTATTTTCAATTTAGTGATTGAAATGTGTCAGTTTTCAGAATTTATATCTGCCATCTATTTTGCACTATTAAGGAAGAAATGTATTTCTTTCTATTTCTCTGGTGTTCTACTGCATGCAGAGTCTGGCATCCTAGGATTTCATTTGTGTATATTAGGACTTTTAGTTTGTGGTCCTGTATTTGCGTAGGGTTTATCTGCGTTTTGCAAGCATGACCAAGGCCAGGTGTTCTGGTAGGAATGTTTGTTGTGAAACATCATTGGTGTCATGGCCCCAAGTAGGAAAATATTTGTTGGCAGTTTGTCCAGGTTTTGGAAGGCCCCGAGCTTGGGCCGCGTCTGGAGGACCTCTGTGCAAGTGTGGATATTGATGTGATGGCATCATACACTTGTGCAAATGAGCGTGATGTCATCATATCGATGTTCACGCATGCGGAGGCCCTCTAGACCTGACCCAGAGCTTGGGGAAGGAGACATGAGGTGCATGTGTGAACGAGGTTGGGGGCAGAATGGGGCAGGGCTGGGGGAAGAACAAGGAGGGGCTGGGGTGGAACAGGGTGGAGCAATGTGTCCTCAATTTTTTTAAGAGGAAATCAGGTAACCGTAGTAAGAGGGTTTCTATGAATGTTATTTTCTGATCCTGCCATAATACAGTTCTCGGACACCTCCTCCAGCCCCACCCACATGTAGTTAAATGTTCCTATTGTAAAACCATTTAAGAGAACAAGCATTGGATAGAATGCTATTTAGCCAAGTAAATGACTGAAAATTGCCTGCCTCAGAGTAAATTGTAGGGGCTCTTTTAGTAAAGTGTGGTAAAATCTGGACTTAACGTGTTTTAATATGCGACTTTCCTGCACACTAGGCCCAGATTTAATATAGTACTTTTTTAGGGCTTTTTGTTGTTTGTTTATTTTAATTTGCAATTCATGTACTAATGGCCCCTTTAGCATGCAGTACCTGCAAAAATTTAACCTATTTTTGAGATGTTAAGTGATCCTGCATTAACACTGCTCTATTCACCAGCTAATCAAAATGCACTAGCTGGATAATGCAGGAATGCCTTCTGTCCAACCATCACATGTCTCCTTCGAAAAATATCTTGTAAAAACTGGTAACATGCTTTAATTAATTTCAGCAGTAGCCTGTTTGCATACGCTAACCAAGTAATAAGGGCTTAATGCCCTTTAGTAAATGGGCCCTATAACTAAACAGCAAAAAAAAAAAAACAGAATACCATTTTAACTCTGAAATATAAGCTACGGTACTTTTTTTTAACCTCCAATCAGGGTACATCGGTTTGTTGTGCCATTAGGGCTTGCGTGCATCTGAGAAGCTGAAAGCTATGCCATCAATAGTTTCATTACCAGCAGGGCCTCCCAAGGTGAACAGATTTGAACAGAGATGTCAGACTAACAATGTACCACCCATCTGGGCAGCAGCAGATGGGCAGCGTTAGAGGCGGAGGATCTCGTTTGATGCGACAATATCAAATTTATACTGCACAGAAGAAAGGCCCAGCAATCTACTTCTGTATTCTACCACAAAAACTTGGCGATGTTCATCAAGTCGCTAGGACTCAAACATGAATCAATGGCACTGTCAACTATTTTTATAACATGTTTTGCTTTCTTGTATCTTTCTAAGTTTTGTTATAAATATATATACAAATATATATAAGACACATTATTGCTAATATCAGCCTTATGGAAAATTATAGGCACTGCCTTGAACAGAGAGCTACGTGAAACTGATCTGGTCTATAGTCATTTATCTATACCCATAGATATATGCTTATGAAATGAAACTACCCCTAAAAGCTGAAAAGCCACAATACTTACATCTTCACCAGGTTTCCCTGGAGGACCATCTGGACCCCGTTGACCTTGTGGACCCTAAAAAATATATATAAGTAAATAGTCAGTATAAAATGATGATTTCACTGGGAATGAGCAGTCATGCAATATACTTCTGTCATTTGTTCCTGAATCAGGAATCGGCATAAACGCCCATCTTAAAATACTTGGAAAAAGGTGACAGGAAAGGATTACTGAGTAACAGTTTCCAAGCATTGCTATTGCTAAGAGGAACAAAAAAATGTTGTCTAGTTCTCAAAATTAATAAAGCAGAATGTGAACCAAAATTCTCTATTCTACCAAGATAATGTCTTGTTGACTCTGAATTTTCTCTTACTGGTGCCTTAATGTTGTTGCTCCAGGTGAAGAGGAGACAGGCTTTCAGATGAGTCATTTTTGGAGCAGCCCCTATGCATTCCAAAGAAGGTAACAAATGGGACTTGGGGTAACTTATGACAGTGGAATAGCCAGACATCCAATTTTGGGTGGGCCTATGCCCAAATGGGTGAACACAAAATTTTCTCTCCCCCCTCTTTCTACCTCCTCCTAACTTAAAAGATCCTGTCTATAATCTCCCATTCTCCTCTCATACCCTTTCTGCTCTCACACACAAACCCTTGCTCCTTTCCTCCTTGCACACATTCTTGTGCTCTGCTCTCTCCACCATAATTCTCTTATCTGCCACCTCTTTCCCTTATCATTACATCCCACTCCTTGCCCCCCTTCTCCCTGCTTCATCATCAGAATCTTCTCACAAAATCACTTCCTTTCTCTGAATGTAACTTCCAGGTACAGCAGCTACCAATCCTGCCCTTCTCCCATCCCCCTCTCTGCAATCTCCTTGTCTCTCTGGCCTCTCAGCCCTCAAAAGTCAGCTTCTCCCCATCTCTGTCCTCTCCTCTCCACCTACCTCCCACTGGGCATCTCTGTCTAGACCCAGCTTTTCATGCTCTATTTTCTTCTCTCTCCCCCCCCCCCAGTCCCTCTCCCACTTCAAAACTTCAAAGTTTATAGCGCTCAATGAATAAAATGTTTGGAGAGGGGAATAAGGGACTGGGGTACACAATAGAGTACAGAGAGTTGAATATAGGCAGAGAGGCTTGACAGCAGGTAGGCAGAGAAGACAGACAAGGTATAAGGAGAAATTTCTGTACATTTCTCTCTCCCGGTTCAGTACGTCTAACGTGACCATTTATTTTTTTTCATCAAATGGGACATCTATTCATTGTCAGTCCCGCCCCCAATAAGGCTTCTGGGCGGCGCACCAGGGGGGGGGGGGAGTTGAATTGGCACGGCAAGGAGGGAGGTAGGCTTTAGTGCGGCAGGGAGGGGAAGCGATCACCTGTCCATTGTCCCCGTGCACAGCTTCAGGACGCTGTCCCTGAAAACCGGACATTTCGGCGTCCCGAAGAGGTGGGTCGGGACAACGGGACAGTCAATCCAATAACGGGACGGTCCTGTTGAAAACGGGACATTTGGTCACTTTAAGTATGTCTGACAACATTTGGTTGGGATTGAAATCCCCACCCATGGCTACATCCCTGGTTCATGATAATCCCTAGTGATAACAGTAAGGGCTAGATTCAGTAAATACCACAAAAAAAAAATAGGCACTGGGAAAAATCAGCACTCAGCATTATTGTATGAAGGGCACTCCAGAATGTCCTTGGGCTGGCTCTTTTTAACATCTTTGTTAACAGGGTTAAGATTCTTTATTCCAATCAGTCAATCCACAGAACCATCCCATAGCATCCTTCTTATACAGAAAGCACTGTTGGTGCAGATGTATTTAAAAAACTCACCATTGATCCCGATTCACCAAGTTCTCCTGGAGCTCCTTGTGGTCCTACACCACCCTAATATGAACAAAATACAGACAATTTGAATTATAATGAGCATATGGCCAGATATGTAATGTAATGTAATGTAATTTATTTCTTATATACCAAGTTCTTTGCCATTCTATATCTATGAGAATAAAGATTTGTAAATTGGGCCCATAATATGCAGGGCCCAGGGTTCTTTTGTGTCCCTACAAAGTACCTATCCAGATATATGTAAAACTGATTAATTTTAATTGCATCATAAGTAGTACAGCAAATTAACTATATCTGATAGATGGGATTTGGCCCCTAGCAGTAATACTGTGAGACTACCACTTGAGGTCACTGGTACCATTTTGAATTTTGTGCCAGCAATAGGCAGGAGCAACTGGGAATTGCTTTTGCCCTGACCTCAATAGACACCAGGGATTACTAAAGGAAGGCCATGGGGGGGGAGGAAGGCGGGGGTGGGGGGGGGAGCTACAGGAGGGTGGGAGTTGTGCTCCTTATTTAGAGTGCTGGGCCCTTTAAGAAACTCTCTAAAACATTAGGCTGTAGCTTTGTGGCTCAGTGCGGCTAGGATAGAAAAATACTGCCAGCTTTTTGCTGGCTATATTTTTCCCAAGAACAATGAGACGGGGTGTTCACCACAGGCCATACTATTCAATTTGCAAAGCATGCAAAACACTCATTGCTATGTATCTCATTGTGTATCTCATTGCAATGTATCTCATTGTGTATCCCAAAGTAGTTTATTTTAATGTGTCTTATAGAAATATAATCAGTGTTATTGCCCTTTCACGTGCATTAAGAGGCAAATAACACACATTAGGGCCATAATGTAGGTTAATAACTACTTCCTAAATGTTTTATCTACTCCACAAACCTACCCCTGCTTCTGCTATTATCTCCACAATATGAAGGAAAATACACATACATAGAGGCTGTACAATTTTCAAAAATGGTTTTTCCCTTTGAAAATTTGGCAGGTATACATATCATTGGTATGCTGGTGCCAACATAATTTGCTAACAGCAGGATAGAAGGCAAATGTCCAGGCAGTGGCATGCGGTCAGGGTCTTCATCCTACCCCCTAAAGGCCCTGAGGGAACTGCTTTGAATTTGATTGGTTGAGCAGGCAACAGGCAGATGCTGCTCAGCCAATCAAATTCAGATCAGTACTGTCAGGGCCTTCAAGGGGTTCGCCATGTTGGACGGACTATAGACTACGACGTGACATGGTGCAGTATGAAATGAGATATTAACCCCTGAAGCAGCCTCTGGCAAAATGTGGATTCCCTGTCAGGTACTTCAGCATCCAGATGAAAAAGCAAATTTGTGAGGATATTAAAGTAGAGGTTCACTGAGGACACAAAGCACAGTTACTTACCGTAACAGGTGTTATCCAGGGACAGCAGGCAGATATTCTTGACTGATGGGTGACGGCACCGACGGAGCCCCGGTACGGACAATTTTAGAGTGATTGCACTCTAAGAACTTTAGAAAGTTCTAGCTAGGCCGCACCGCGCGTGCGCAAGTGCCTTCCCGCCCGACAGAGGCGCGCGGTCCCCAGTTAGGATAAGCCAGTTAAGAAGCCAACCCGGGGAGGTGGGAGGGATGCAAGAATATCTGCCTGCTGTCCCTGGATAACACCTATTACGGTAAGTAACTGTGCTTTATCCCAGGACAAGCAGGCAGCATATTCTTGACTGATGGGTGACCTCCAAGCTAACAAAAAGAGGGATGGAGGGAAGGTTGGCCATTAGGAAAACAAATTTTGTAAAACAGATTGGCCGAAGTGTCCATCCCGTCTGGAGAATGCATCCAGACAATAGTGAGATGTAAAAGTATGAACTGAGGACCAAGTAGCAGCCTTGCAGATTTCCTCAATAGGAGTGGAACGGAGGAAAGCTACAGATGCTGCCATAGCTCTAATCTTGTGGCCCGTGACAGAACCTTCCAGTGTCAGGCCCGACTGAGCATAACAGAATGAAACGCAAGCAGCAAGCCAATTGGACAGGGTGCGTTTAGATACAGGATGACCCAACTTGTTAGGATCAAAGGACAAAAACAGTTGAGGCGATGATCTGTGAGGTTTGGTGCGATCAAGATAGTAAGCCAGAGCACGTTTACAATCCAAGGTATGCAAAGCCTGTTCACCTGGATTAGAATGAGGCTTTGGGAAAAAAACAGGTAGAACGATGGATTGGTTAAGATGAAACTCAGACACAACCTTAGGAAGGAATTTTGGATGTGTACGGAGGACGACCTTATCATGATGAAAAACAATGAAAGGTGGATCAGCCACCAGTGCATGGAGCTCACTGACCCTCCTGGCAGAAGTGAGAGCTATAAGAAAGACCACTTTCCAAGTTAGAAATTTAAAATGCGTTGTGGCCAAAGGCTCGAAGGGAGGCTTCATTAATGCAGAAAGAACCACATTAAGATCCCATACAACAGGAGGGGCCTTAAGAGGTGGCTTCACATTGAAAAGGCCCTTCATGAACCTTGAAACTAAGGGATGAGCTGAGAGGGGTTTTCCATGAATCGGCTCATGAAAAGCTGCAATAGCACTAAGGTGAACTCTTTATCGAAGATGATTTAAGAGCAGAGTCAGATAAGGACAAAAGATAGTCCAACACCAGTCCCACTGCTGTAGACATGGGATTATGGTGATGTAACAGGCACCAGGAAGAAAACCGAGACCACTTTTGTTGGTAACATTGAAGAGTAGACGGTTTCCTGGAGGCATCAATAATAGAACGGACAGGCTGAGAAAGGAGAGCGTGAGCCGAAGTCAACCCGAGAGATACCAAGCTGTCAGGTGCAGAGACTGTAAGCTGGGATGAAGTAGAGTTTGCTGATGCTGTGTAAGTAGTGAAGGAAACAGTGGAAGAGGTATGGGTTCCCTGGAACTGAGTTGAAGCAGAAGGGAGAACCAATGCTGTCTGGGCCACCGTGGAGCGATGAGAATCATGGTGGCTTGTTCCCTCTTGAGCTTGAATAATGTGCGCAGCATGAGCGGAAGAGGAGGGAATGCATAAAGGAAGAGATTGGTCCAATCCAGGAGAAATGCATCGGGTTCCAGACGGTGAGGAGAGTAAAGTCTGGAGCAAAACAGGGGCAGTTGATGGTTGTGGGGAGCTGCAAAAAGATCCACTTGAGGTGTGCCCCATTGAGAGAAAATGGACTGGAGAGTCGAGGGGTCGAGAGTCCATTCGTGAGGTTGAAGAATTCTGCTGAGATTGTCTGCTAAGCAATTCTGTTCCCCTTGGATGTAGACTGCCTTCAGGAATAGGTGACGAGCAGTCGCCCAGGTCCAAATCCTTTGAGCTTCCCGACACAAGGGACGGGATCCCGTCCCTCCCTGTTTGTTGATGTAGTACATTGCAACTTGGTTGTCTGTGCAAATGAGTAGTACCTGAGGAAAAAGAAGATGTTGAAAAGCTTTGAGGGCGTAAAACATCGCTCTGAGTTCCAGGAAATTGATGTGGTGTTTCTTTTCCTGGGTAGACCAAAACCCCTGAGTTTGGAACTCGTTCAAGTGAGCTCCCCATGCATAGGGGGAGGAATCCGTATTGATGACCAGTTGATGAGGAGGTAGATGGAACAGCAGACCTCTGGATAGATTTGAAGATGTCAACCACCAAAGAAGCGACTGTCAAAAAGACGAGGTCACAGATATGAGTTGTGAACAAGGATCCGTCGCTTGGGACCACTGGGTCGCTAAGGTCCATTGAGGAGTACGCAGGTGGAGACGTGCGAAGGGTGTGACATGTACTGTGGAGGCCATGTGACCCAAGAGCACCATCATGTGATTTGCAGAGATGGAAGTTTGCTGGAACACCTGCTGACAGAGATAAAGGAAGGTGTGAAGGCGGTTTGGAGGAAGAAACGCTCTCATCCGAATAGTATCCAGAATGGCTCCAATGAATTGAAGTCGCTGAGTTGGAATGAGGTGCGACTTGGGTAGATTGATTTCGAACCCCAACAGTCGAAGGAAGTGAATGGTCTGATTGGTGGCAATCTGAACGGCCAGAGGAGAATGAGCCTTGATGAGCCAGTCGTCCAGATAAGGGAAGACTTGAAAGTTGTGAGAGCGGAGATAAGCTGTGACCACAATCAGACATTTGGTGAATACCCTGGGAGAGGAGGCTAGGCCGAAGGGTAACACCTTGTATTGGTAATGATGTTGGTTGACAAGGAAGCAAAGATATTGTCTGGACGTCAGATGAATTGGAATGTGAGTATACGCCTCCTTGAGATCGAGGGAACATAGCCAGTCTTCCTGAGAGAGAAGAGGGTATAGGGTGGCAAGAGATAACATCTTGAACTTCTCCTTGACCAGACATTTGTTGAGATCCCTGAGATCTAATATTGGTCTGAGATCTCCGGTCTTTTTGGGTACGAGAAAGTACCGGGAATAAAATCCCAGGCCTTGCTGGTCTTGAGGAACTGGTTCGATGGCATTGAGAAGAAGGAGGGATTGAACCTCCTGAGCGAGGAGGAGGGATTGAGCCTTGTTGGAAGCAGACTCTTTTGGCAGACTTAATGGTGGAGGAGTCTGAAAGTTTAGGGAGTAGCCGTGGGCGCTGATAGCAAGTACCCACTGGTCGGAGGTGATTGATTCCCAGCGAGAAAGAAAAACATGGAGTCGACCTCCTATGGGCTGAGGTAGAGGACAGGAGGGAGGAAGACTGGCAATGCCCTGGAGAAGAGAGTCAAAAGGGCTGTGTTGGCTTAGGTTGAGGAGCAGGCTTTACAGTAGGCTGTTGTTGCTGACGGGCCTGTTGCTGTTGTTGACGCTGTCTGCGAGGTTGAGGGGGATGAGGCTGAGCCGGTCGAGCAGAAAACCTCCTTTGATATGAAGATTGTTGCCTGAATGGACGAGGAGGAGGAGGTTTCTTCTTGTTTTTCAACAAGGTGTCCCACCTAGTTTCATGGGCGGAGAGCTTTTGCGTGGTGGTATCCATGGACTCCCCAAATAGCTCATCCCCTAGGCAGGGCGCATTGGCAAGCCGGTCCTGGTGGTTTACATCCAGGTCTGAGACACGTAGCCATGCCAACCTTCTCATTGCCACAGACATAGCAGTAGCCCGTGATGTCAGTTCAAAAGTATCATAAATTGAACGGACCATAAACTTTCTGAGTTGCAAAAGACTAGAGGTACATTGCTGAAAAGCAGGAAGTTTACGGTCCGGAATATACTTTTGAAAAGAGGTCACCTGTTGAATGAGATGCTTCAGGTAAAAAGAGAAGTGGAATGCGTAATTACCTGAACGGTTGGCCAACATTGCATTTTGGTAAAGGCGTTTCCCAAATTTATCCATGGCCTTTCCTTCTCTGCCAGGAGGGACAGAGGCGTATACACTAGCTCCTGCAGATTTTTTCAGGGTTGACTCCACCAGCAGAGATTCATGGGGAAGTTGGTGTTTGTCAAATCCTGGAATTGGAATCACTTTATAAAGAGATTCCAGTTTTCTTGGGGCTTCTGGAATCGTCAAAGAAGTTTCCAGATTCTTATAAAAAGTTTCCCTCAAGATGTCATGGAGGGGCAACTTTAAAAACTCTTTAAGAGGTTGGTCAAAATCCAGAGCATCCAGAAATGCCTTGGATTTTTTAGAGTCAGACTCTAAAGGAATAGAAAGGGTGTCTGACATCTCCTTTAAAAATTTGGTGAAGGAGGAGTGCTCTGGCTTAGCAGCAGGATCCTGCACCGATGGATCATCCTCATCAGATGAATAATCTTCCTCGGTACCGAGGGGATCATCCGAGTCGTCCCACAAGTCAGGGTCCCGTACCGATTGGAAACGGCCCTGGGAAAGTGGAGTAGATGTTTCAGTATGCTTAGTCTTGCATACCGATTTCCCTGAACAGGTGGAGACGGTACCTGGAGAGTGTAGTACGGTACGGGGTTCAGAGAACGGTACCGGGTCAGAAATCATAGGAGTAGTACGCCGCTTCGGTTTCGCTGACAGAACAGGCATGGATAGAAATTTGTGCAGTGCCGATAAAGTCGATGTCAATAAAAGAGGCTGATCGACAGTCGGCACCGAAGGCTCAGTCGGTACCAATACTGGAAGGTTCGGAGTCAACAGAGCCGGGAGCAAGTGTTGGAGTTGCTCCTTAAGCTGGACCTGGAGGATAGAAGCAATGCGCTCATCCAACGTTGGTCCCGATGGCACCGGTACCGGTTTTTTCTTGCTCGGTACCTTCGGTGCCGCTCGACGCTCGGGTGAAGTCGATGCCGATGACGAGGCAGTGACTTCAATGGGAGCGGAGCGCTTATGGGGCCGGCGCTCAGTCTGCAGGACTTGGCTCACTGCATGCTCGACTGGCGGGCCTAGAACAGTAGGGGAAGGCTTCTTAGCCGGCTTACCTACAGGAGTCGACACCGGCGATGTATCTTGCGGTGCCGAGACAGTCGGAGTCGATTTGGAGGAAGTCGTCGACGTCGATACCGGTGTAACTTCCATAGCGGTACCGAAAAGGATACGCTGTTGAATTTGATGATTTTTTAACGTTCTTTTTTGTAAAGAACTACAGCGGGTGCAGGTTTCAGCCCTATGGTCCGGACCCAGACACTGGAGGCACCACTTGTGCGGGTCGGAGAGGGAGATAGGGCGTGCACACCGCTGACACTTTTTGAAACCCGGTGACGGGGGCATGAAGGGAAATACTGCTGTAGCAAAATCGAAGCCCGAGGCTTCGATGGTGCCAACAGGCCCCGCCGGGGCAGATCGAAAAAAATGAAAAATAAAACTATTTTTTTTTTTTTTTTTTACACAAACGATAATTAAAAAAGAAGGAAAATAAAATATGAAGAGAAAAATACGCGCGAGCGGGAAGGCAAGTGATAAGAAAAAAATCTTCCAACAGCCGTTGGAAACACGCGTCTTCTTAGCTCCGCGGAATTAAGAAAACTGGGGACCGCGCGCCTCTGTCGGGCGGGAAGGCACGCGCAGTGCGGCCTAGCTAGAACTTTCTAAAGTTCTTAGAGTGCAATCACTCTAAAATTGTCCGTACCGGGGCTCCGTCGGTGCCGTCACCCATCAGTCAAGAATATGCTGCCTGCTTGTCCTGGGATAATTCAATATTTGGTACTTGCAGCATCCAGATGAAGAAGCGAATCTGAGGAAGGGACGTTGCTAAATATTGGTGATTTTCAGGGTCACTGTATTCAATTTTGTTGTTGGTGACTGAGCTCTGAGCCTTCTCCTGGATGCCAGCCATACTTTATTTATTTTTTTCATTGAGGAGTGGAGTTTTTCCAGACCTATGAAGCTTAACTTGGTCTTTTTCTCCACTCCTTTAATTTTTCTTAAATTTTTTTCAAATTTTTATTGGTAGTTATTATTGGTAGTCTTGCTGGCTGTTTAACTCGGGAGTCAGCGCCTTGATTCTGCTGAATGTGTATGTCATTTTTGGGATTGTTTGGTTAGACACGCCTGGGTCTCTGTTAAAGAGGTTTGGAGAATCCCCAGCCTAAGAGCCCTGCTTTTTTTGGTGGGGGGGGGTAACTTTGTTTTATACAATTTGACTGGTTGAGCAGGTTGCCTACTCAACAAATCAAACTGCATCAAGCAAAAAGTAAAGTAAAAAAACTAAAAAAGCAGGGCTGTAGAGCTGGGGATTCACCGAATCCCCTGAAAGCCCTCACCACACATCACTGCCACCAGGAAATTAATAAAAAATGAAGAAAAAGATAGGCAGGCACTGGCAGAGGTTGTTGCAATTCACCACCCTTTGCCTGGGCCTGCCTACCTTTTTCTTTACCTCTATCTGTCAGAAGGTAAGTGTGGTGATTTTGAAAAAATAAAAAATAAAAAAAAGATTATGTACTTACCCTAGTAAGCTCTTTTACAGTAGATAGGTGAGACATTCTAGACAGTAGAGTTATTTCCCTTTAGCCGCATGGCTGCAGAAGGAATCCACTCTGGATTTTTCACTCTGCCTCTATAGTACTTCACTGGGCTGTTTAGCTCTCTCTACAGTTAGCACCCAAGCATGGAGAGCCACCCAATACACATGAAGTATAGGCACCCTGTAGCAACAGGCTCAGACCAAATGTTCTGCTCAAGAATTAAATCAACATTAAAGTTAAATGCCAACAAAGGCTTCAAAGGAGCTGAGAAACCATTCTCCAATAAATTGAAACATATATACAAATTCTTTCCAGTCCTCAATGGCTGACAGGCATCCAAGAAACAGCTTGGAGAAGCATAAACAGACTGAAAACTGTAAGCAGGTGCAGTAAATAGTGGGCAGGAGTCTAGGATGTCTCACCTATCTACAGAAAAAGGTTTACCAGGGTAAGTACATAATATTTTTTTCCAGTGCAATAAGTGAGACATTCTAGACAGAAGGGACTTATAAAAGCAGTCCCCCAAAAAACTAGAGTGAGCTTGCTTGCGCCAACTCGTAAGTCCGAGGACCAAAAGGTGGAGTCCTGTCTTGCTGCCATGTCCACTCTGTAGAACTTGGCAAACGTATGAAGAGAAGACCATCGGCCTGCAAATCTCCACAAGGGAGACAGCTCTAGCTGCGGCCCACAAAGGGGCCACACTTCTGGTAGAATGTGCCTTGATGGAAACAGGAGACTGTCCCAGCAAGAATGTAAGCTGACAAAATGGCCCTATGGATTCAGCTGGAAATCGTGGCCTTGGAAGCGGGAGTGCCTTGCTTAATGAAATGAGTCAGCACAAACAAATGGTCAAAGAGACAGAACTCGGTGACCTCCAAGTAATGTATAAGAACTCTACGCACATCTAGTTTCTTCAACAGGTGACTGAGAACCTGTCAGCTGAAAATCAGGCAAACTCACATCCTGATTGACAGGGAAACTGAACCACGTTTGGCAAGCAGGAAGGAACCATCCAAATAAAATCCCCATCTCTGAAATACAGAGGAAAGGGTCCCTACAAGACAAAGGCCGCAGCACCGATACCCGATGCACCCATGTTATGGTGACCAGAAAAAGCAGTCTTGAGTGTCAAGTAAAAGAGGGTAGCATCTCGAAGGGGCTGAAAAGGAGCCTTAGTAAGGCTAGACAATACGCGGTTAAGGTCCCAGGAAGGGAAAAGGTGCTTAACAAGTGGCCAGACATGAAGAGCTCCCTTCAAGAATCTAGTGACATCAGGATGAGATGCCAAGGAAGACCGACACTTCCAGAATCTAAAACGGGAGAGCCCGGCCACATAGACTCGAAGAGAAGCCACATTAAGGCCTTTATCCAAACTAGCCTGAAGAAAGGTGAGAATTAGCAAGATTGGAGCAGAATAAGGGTCCACCTGGACCTGTGCATACCAATTATGGAAGGCTTCCATTTGACTTCAGAAGAGTATCAACAACCAGGACAAAATATTTTGTCGCTCCAAGAGTGCATGCTCAAGAGTCAAGCTGTAAGAGTAAAGTGATCTGGATCCCCCATCGATACCGGACACTGCATGAGGAAGTCCGGATAGATGCTCAGCCAAAGGCTGCCACCTCTGTGCAGGTGCAGCAAAGCTGCGTACCATGGTCTGTGAGGCCAATCTGAAGCCACCAGAATGACACGGCCTAGAAGAGCTGCAATTTTCCAAAGGATTTGGCTGAACAACAGCCAAGGAGGAAAATCATACAGGAGAATCTCCGGAGGCCACAGTCACACCAGACTGTCAATGCCCCACTTCTGGGCTCAGAGCTTCAAATGAAGAAAAGATCCACTTTCTTGTTTCTTGCCGTGGCCCTGAGGTTGAAGCGGGGGGTCTTCCCCAGCACCCCACTATCACTTGGAACACCTCTGGAGACAGAACCCTCTCACCTGGATCCAGAGTCTGCCTGCTGAGAAAGTCTACTTCCACCACCTGCGCTGCCAACAGCACTAGGACATGACACTCCATCCAAAGGAAAAGAAGATGGGCTTCCTGAGCCAGAAGAGTGCTCTTGGTTCCTTTCTGGTGAGTGACAGAAGCTACTGTTGTTGTAATATTGGAGAAGACCAGGACCTCTCAGAGATAGTTGAATGACTCTGAGCTCCAACCGGTGGATTGACCACTGTCACTGAGAGGATATCCAACATTCCTGAACAGGACAACGATTGCAATGAGTTTCCCCAACTCCGAAGGCTGGCATCTGTCATCACCACAATCCAGGAGGCAATGTGTAGTGGAACATTCTCAGAGTGATTGCAGAAGAAGCCACCAGCCATGCTTGTTCAGCTTTCAGAGTCCAAAGTAGACGGGTCTGCAAGGCATCCCTGTGCAAAGAATCACATCCATACCGAAAAGAGCCGGCCGCTCCAGAAGGGAAGAAATTTAATCATACAAATTCTGTAAACGGTGTCCCGAATGTAGGCAGCAGTAGGTGTCCTATTGCTGACTAATAAGCCAATCGGGATGCACGTTTTTTTAACAAAAGCTTCCCAGGCAGGCCACCTACATTGGAGGCACCTCCAATAGCCTAGGGAGGCCTGCATGCCCGCCCACGTTCACCTAAGGATAGCTGTGGGCATGGTCTGCCCTGGAAGTCACCTTAGGTGAAACTAGGTTGCCATACGCATCTCCCTAGTAGAGCTGGCCTACATTATAAGTAGACGCAGCTGCTAAGCTTATCGCAGCAAGGGAACCCCCTGCCATCATACATTTAGCGTCGCAACTGCAGTCACCAGTCCCCAGCCTCCCCTGAACAAACACAGCAAGAGGGTGCCTAATCCCTCCTGCCAGAACACCCCCCACCCCCAAAGATTTCTGGCAGGAGGGTGCCCAATCCCCCTGCCGGACCACACTCCCCTGAAGATCACCGGCAGGAGGGTGCCCAATCTCTCCTGCCAGAATACTTCCACCCCCCCCCTGAAGATCACCAGCAGGAGGGTGCTTAATCCCTTCTGTCAGATCACCCTCCACCCCCCTTGAAAATCGTCAGCAGGAGGGTGCCTACATAATAATTGCTGCAAGGTCAGACCAGTGGTCCATCATGTCCAGCAGTCCGCTCTCGTGGTGGCCCTTAGGTCAAAGACCAGTGCCCTGAGTCTAGCCTTATCTGCGTACATTCTGGTTCAGCAGGAACCTGGCTAACTTTGTCTTGAATCCCTGGAGGGTGTTTTCTCCTATAACAGCCTCCGGAAGAGCATTCCAGTTTTTTACCACTCTCTGGGTGAAGAAGAACTTCCTTACGTTTGTACGTAATCTACCCTCTTTTAACTTTAGAGTGTCCTCTCGTTCTCTCTGCCTTGGAGAGGGTGATCAACCCGTCTTTATCTACTTTATTTCCTTCATTATCTTGAATGTTTTGATCATGTCCCCTCTGTCTCCTCTTTTCAAGGGAGAGCAGGCCCAGTTTCTCTAATCTCTCACTGTACAGCAACTCATCCAGCCCCTTAACCATTTTAGTCACTCTTCTCTGGACCCTCTCGAGTAGTACCGTGTCCTTCTTCATGTACAGCAACCAGTGCTGGACACAGTATTCCTGGGGGGGGCATACCATGGCCCGGTACAGCAGCATGATAACTTTCTCCGATCTGTTCGTGATCCCCTTGTTAATCATTCCTAGCACTCTGTTCACCCTTTTCACCGCCGTCACACATTGCACAGAAGGCTTCATCGACTTGTCAACCAGTACTCTCAAGTCTCTTTCCTGGGGGGTCATGCCAAGTACTGCACCAGACATCCTGTATTTGTGCATAAGATTTTTCTTACCAACATGCATCACCTTACACTTATCCACGTTAAACCTCATTTGCCATGTCGCAGCCCATTCTCAATGCTCCTGTACTAAGAGTTCAAAGGACGGTAAACCGCAGTTAGTCTAGTTTACGACGGCAATGGGAACAAGGATTTCTACCACCTCGCAGTGGTTTGCACTAAATGTTTCAGTGCCTGTGCTGAAATCATTAGAGCGTTCGGCAGACAGTAATGTGTGCACCAACCTTGCACTAACCCTCTTAACACCAGCATTATTTCTGAACATCAGCCACTGAGACAGCAGTTGCTTCTAACTGGATACCATTAAGACAGGTTATTTTACCACAAATTGTGCTATTTTATCACAGGGTTTCATTTTATGGAAGTTCATTCAAAAGCACGGTCATCACACACTAAACATTAGTAAGTAAGAGCCTAAATGTATTTGAGCTAAATCTAATATAATAAAACCCTAAGCGTGCATGCGCACTCCCACCTGCATGATCCATAGGTCTGTGGCAGGTAGGAGTGCGCATTCGCGCCCAGGATTCCATTAGCTTGGGAGGAAATACGACAATGGCCCCACACTCGCTGACCCCAAGGTAATGTTCTGCAGTCTGGCCAGCTCCCTTACACTCCCTGTCCGAAATCATTTCCAAGTTCAAAGTCACCACGGCCACTCCTCCCACAAGCCACACCCACAAACCTAAAGGAACACCCCCCCCGCCTCCCTGAATATCATTTGCAGGAAGGTGCTTAATCCCTCCTACTGGAACACACCCCCTTGTGTGGACCCCCCACCCCCACATCTACTAACCTCCCCCTCCCTGGTACCCCCACACTAATCTTAAATGTTGGCCGGATGGCCGGGTCTTTCTACCATCCGACCGGCAGGCCACCTCTGTCAAAATGGGGCGGGTCTGCTCCTTCCTGGAGGGAACTTCCTGGATTGGAATCTTAGATTGGCTCATGTGCCTAAGGCCCTGCCCACAGGAGGGACCTTAGGTACCTGGGCCAATCAGGTCTTAGGCCCCTCCCTGGTGCATCCCACATGCCCCAGGAAGGGGCAGGCCTACCTCATTTCAACAGAGGCGGGCCTGCCGGATGGATGGTCGGAAGACCCAGCCATCCGGCCAACATTTAAGGTTACTGGCAGGGGGGGTTCATGGGTCCACAGGGGTAGGGTGGGATCTAGGGGGTTAGCAGAGGAGGGGGTCATTGTGAGAGGGGGTTTTCCAGCAGGAGGGATTGGGCACCCTCCTGCCGGTGATCTTCAGGGGAGTGGATTCCGGCAGGAGGGATTGGGCTCCCTCCTGCTGCGTTCATTTGTTCGTTTGGGGGGTGGGGGGGACTGGTGGCTGCAGTTGCAGCCGCTAAACTTATGGCAGCAGGGAGATCCCTTGTCGCGATAAGCTTAGAGGCCGCATCTACAATAACCCAGTTCTCTAACATGGACATCGGTTACAGAATCTGGTTTATTTTAGGTGGCCTTAGGTCCAATTCTATAGAGGACACCCATCGGCTTCTGAGACTGGCCATCCTCTACAGAATCTGGGGCACAGTGTGTCTGCAGGCTACTGGTAGAGAGTTTCAGCCTTTTGCTGGGTTGAAATGAACTCCCAGGTATCCGACTGAGTGCGTGGGCATCAGATGGTTCATTTTTGTCTTGAGGTTTTTTGAAGCTGACAATCCAACCCAGGTCTTCCAGCAGCTGGAGCACCCATCCCAACATATGGCATCCCTTGGACAAATGAGGGAGCTTTGATCAGCCAGCCGTCTAAATAAGGTGCACCTGGAGACCCATCTGCCACAGGTAAGCCACCACCACTACCATCATCTTAGTGAAAGTCTGGGACGCTGAAGCCAGCCCAAAGAGTAGGGTCAAGAACTGATAATTCTTTTCCAAAACCTGAAACCTCAAAACTTTGCGTGGGCCATAAAAATGGGAATGTGCAAGCACATCTCTGTAAGATCCAGAGAGGCAAGAAATTGTCCTGGAGTCACTGCTGCAAGGACCAAATGCACGGTCTCAATTTGAAATCATGGAATCTTGAGAGCTGCAGTCACGTGCTGAAGATCCAGAATAGGCCTCTACTCTTCAGAGCTGTTCTTTGGAATGAGAAAGTATATGGAGTATCTGCCTGAACCCGAGAGGTCGGGCAGTACAGGCTCCATAGGTTGAAAATCTAGCAAGCGCTGAATGGTAGCCAGAATCCCGAGTGCTTTGCCTGGGCAATCTGAGCAGAGTCTACTAACCAATCTGTTAGAGGTTGAGCAAATTCCAGTTTGTAACCTGACCAAAGAATGTCCAAGACCTACTGGTCGGATGAAACGCGCATCCTGATGGGCAGAAATGTTTTGAGACTGCCCCCAATTCGCAGTGAGGCATCCCTCATCCTGGTGCCATTGTGCATGTGCATCAGGAGGCACAGCGCTGGAGTGGGGAGGCTAGGAACATCTGTAGCCATTATACCATCAGCAGTAGCCCCAAGAAAACACCTGCAATGTGTCACTTGCATACGGTTAGAAATACTGGGCACCACAAGATCAGATCAATCAGAACCTCTGCTATCAGGCTGAGTCATAGGGTGAAGGTCCAGTCTAGAATCCATGAAGTTGTCCAGACCTTTGCCAAACAATCATAGCTCCTGAAAAATCAGTCAAGCCAAAGGAGCCTTGGAAGTGGAATCAGCAGCCCACTGTGGGCAGAGAAGGAGCAGTCTGACGCCTTAGTCAAACTCGCATAGGGGAATACAATGCATTCGGCATAGAAACTGTTGCCAAAAAAATGTTGAGGAGAGGTTACCACAGCTTCACTTTCCAGAGTGCGCTTTTGAGCATGACAGGCGCGTGCGACACCAAACGTCACCAAAGCCGCTTCAATGCCTAAAGCAGCTATGTCAAAGAGCTTCCTGAGAGCCACCTCCACACAGTAGTCCTGCATAACTTCCAATACTAAACCACCCACATTGGGGAGAAAGGTGCATTTTGTTACCTGCGCCACCAAAAATCCACCCTGGGCTGATCCAAAAGTTGCTGACACTCCCGTGCCAGCAAATCCTAGCATGGCATAAATCTAGCAATATTCATAGCATATCAAGGTACCAGGGGAAGGAAATAAACTGCAAGCAGGAGGAAGAAGTGGACAGAGCCAGCTGAGTGACCTGAAAGACCTCCTGTAAAGATTCAGAAAGAAGGTTTGGCAAAGCTGCAAAATCCAAGAGGCGCAGGCTTGTGAGAGCATTTCCAGGCTCCCAAAACTCCAGAGGGATCCACAAATCCAGCACACAGTCCTTGATCCCCATCCTGGGAACGCTGCACCTGTAAAGATGGGTTCAACAAGCAAATTATCTGCAACCGGACGACCCCAGATCAAGGTCAGGCAGCGCAAGCAAAGTGGCAGGGAGAATCTAGGACGTGTCCAAAGGAGTAACACCCCTGATAGACACCGTGCAGGCATATTGGGACTGCGCAGGGGGAGAGCACAGTGATCCAAAATCAAAAGCACAAAAATTTCAAAAATCATGAAAAGGTGTCTGGCTCCTAAGTCATAGATCACCCTAAGGTGGTTAAACTGAGCCTTTCAGAAGCAGTACAGACTCCGCAGCCTGAAAGACAGAATTACCAGCCGTGCCGAGCACCAAAAGCACGAAAGCCACCCCACCGGGCTAGTTGAGTATTTGGGCACCTGCTTCAGCAGAAAAGAAGCTAAGCTGGATGCTGCGCCCCCCACACCCCAGCTGTGCCATGCTCTAAAAGTGTTAAAATTGTACAATCCTGGTATGAATCCACAAAAGGATAGCCAAAGGACTCCATCTCAGCAAGTTTCAAGGCAAAATTAGCAGTTTTGCAGAGGCAAGGAGCATTAGAAAATAAAATCGCTAAAAATTCAAGATGGCCGCTGTTACAAAATTCATGCAAAAATCGTGATATTTTTCACACATTCCAAACATTAAAAACGGCGATTTTAAGATTTTACAGAAGGAGGAACATTCAGAAACACTCAAAACACCACTTTTCAAACCTCCCCCGATGTCTCTCACAGACTGTCAAGCCTCACTGTGACCTGAAAGGATAAGTTAAAAGTGCTGCAAGCCTGCTTTCAGCTCTCTCACAGTAGCTGGATGAGAATATTCACTGCCACAATGCTGGGAATGCTCCTACAAAGCTGCCAGTCAGACTCTAATGTCTGACTATACCTCCACCCTTGCGGATCATCGTATGCACACTGGAATGGGCAGAGGTGTGACGACGCTGCCGAGACTCCTAAGGGCACTTAACAGCCTGTGCTCAACCTCTGATTAACAGAAGGTGAGACCACCTCGGGGATGGCGCTGAGATCCAGAGAAAACTATGCAGGCCGGCCAACATGTATCAGAGGGATCGGCCTGTCAGCTACACACCGAAGTCTATGAATTCTAAAGCAGGCAGCGCTTCAAAATTGCTCCAAGCACTGATTCACCCAAAAAAAGGGATGAAATTACAATAAAATGGGGAGAGCATAACACACAGAACTGCATCCGTGTGTGCAGAAGGAAAGAACTGTTAGAGGGAGCTAAACAGCCTAGTGAAGTACTATAGAGGCAGAGTGGATTCCTTCTGCAACCATGCAACTAAAGGAAAATAACTCTGTCTAGAATGTCTCATCTATTGCACTGGAATACAATTTTCACATGCAAGTTCCTTCTTCTGATATAACTCCATCCATAGTTTTATGTGGGTAAAATTTTTGAGAAACAAGTGCAGCTTTTACTAACACATGGGGAATGGGAGATAAATTTTCACATACATTTACCCACATAAATGCTTTTGGTTATTGCCTTTGTCCTATTTTATACCATCACTTACTTGTTGTCCTGGAATACCTTGAGGTCCTCTTGGTCCAACCTGACCCTACGGAAGAAAAAGGTTTGGTATTCTTATTGTGAACACTATTATTTTTCATTAAGCTACTACATCCAGCACATGTGTATCAAGTTGAATTGTCCCATGATGAAAAGTAATTCTATAACAGTGCACTTATATATAAGTGGCCTAATAGAGCAGCATCTATGTCTAAGATGCCTAGTGACGCCTAAGTCCGCTTAGGTGCTATTAGGCATGATTCTATAAAATGGTGCCTAAAATGTAGGCGCTGCTAGGGCCATTTATAGAATCCGGGCGATCCAGAAGTAGCATTAGGGCAGAGCCACAATTTAGTCAGCTGACAAGAGGTTATTCGATCCGCTTACCAGCTAAGTAAGCACACAAAGTTAAGATTAAGAAAGTAAAAAGGCTGTCCTAACTTTATGCACCAAGTTAACCAGGTACTGGCTTGAATATTGACCACTGCCCAGTTAACTTCCAGGTCAGCGTACCTATGTGGATATTCAATGCCAGGAGCTGCACATGTCCTGGTATCAAATATTTGGGGTTATTTCAGCCCATGGCAGAGAAGGCTTAAGGACTTACTTACCGAGCCTTGCTTTCAAGAGGAAATCTATATGCTAAATGTAGAGTTATACTGACAACACCTACATACCTAAGACTTTACTTAAGAACAATCTTCAGAAACCTAAAATGGGAGTAACATCCTTTGATCCTTATGTAGATACCCATAAATGTTTATGTATGTTTATTAAAAGCTTCAATACTGCTACTAATGACTGGGGAGTCAATTCAGAGTGGTATATTCACAGGTTAGTATTCATTTCTCCAAAATATAGCTAGGAGATGCAAATGAGCTCTTGGCTCATTTACATCAATAGCTACATTTCACATGTGCTCCAGAAAGTGACAACACATGACAAAGTTCCCTTAGCTTGCCTGTCAAAATTAAAGGGCCTACAGTTCTTTCTCCTGAGATTCTCCAGCCTCTGGCAGACCAGTGGGCTCAATGTACCCCTCTCCATCCACAACATGGGATATAAATATCATAAGCCTGCCTCTCTCCCCATTTCCCCTAAAGCCCTGTCAACGAGGGTCAGGTTATGCTAGGGTTACCAGACATCCGGGAAAACCAAGACATGTCCTCTTTTTAGAGGATCATCCAGGTGCTTGGATGGACTTTCCAAAACCAGCAGTTTGTCCAGGTTTTGGAAAGCTCCGGACGCATCTGGAGGACCTCTGAGAATGCGTGGATGACATCATACACATTCACGTTTGCTCCAGGCCTTCCAGACGTGGACAGAGCTCGTCGGGGAAGAAAGGAAGCCTTGTAGGGGTGGGGCTGGGGGGCAGAACAGGGCATGGTCAAGAGGCAGAACAAGGCAAGGCCATGTGTCCGGGGTTTTGTGGCCCAATATGGTAACCCTAGGTTATACCAGCTTGCCCCCACCTTTCCCATAGTCTCCCTGTCTCCCCCAGGATCCCAACTCACTCCAAAGGGATCTGGAAATAAAGGCTTAATTCTTCAAAACAGGGTATGGTAAACTCATAGTACTACCGCTAGGGGTTAAACTGTCCCCATTTTGAGGACAGCAGGGGGAAGAATAAATGAGGATCACTCTTGCCCCCTGGCCCTTTGAGGTGTGTGGGCTCCTGGAATAGGAAACAGGGGATAATGGTAGGGGTGGAACAAGCAGAGCCAGGCAAGGCTGACCCTCATCAATGGAGAGACAAGCTTTTGGAGGATGGGAACAGGGTTATGATATTTTTGTCACATGCTTGGGCTGGGGTGGGAAAGTGGGCTACATTCCCATTGGGCTACCAGAGATCAGAGATTCCTGAAGGGATGGGGTTCAGGGGATTCCCTTCAAGATGGTGGGCCCTTTAATTTTGGAAACCTAGCTGAAGCCACTACCACACTAAAGGAACTTTATTTTATCTTGGCAGCTATTGAGCATTATTAATATTTTCTATTTTAAAAAAAAATATGCCCAAACAGCTTCTCTCATGCTTTTATTTCTCAGGATTAATGAGGTGTTTACATAAATTTTTTTATGGCATCAGTTAATTAATGCAAAAAAAATAATTAAAAAAGCATCTGAACTTTGGCATTTTGGCACTTTTCCAGGTCTTTTGTGCTATTTTTTGCAAACTCATGTCACACTTTAGTACATAAGGAGCTCTATAGTTTTCTCTTTAGCAAAACTTCCTGTTGAAAGGTCACATGAAACTTTTCTATCACACCTATCTGCATATAAGTTCTGGCATGCAGTATCTCCGAGTCTGCATAATTTTCTATACATTGATACATACTCGTATGTCCTGGAATTTGGAATGAAATGCACATGTCTCAGAAAGGTTCTCGCAATTTTTTGCGATACACTGACATAGATGAAATTTGTATTCTCTTACCATTGCACCAGGCATCAGTCCCATTTGAGAGCCAAGCCCAGATTTCTCATCAAAGCCTCCTTGCATCTGTGATTGAAATGGCTGTAAAAAAAATAAAATTTAACAATGATGACTATAAGAAAAATATGCATTCTGCTAGATTTTTTTTATTTTATTTTCTGATGAAACACTTCCAGAAATAAAGGTTTCTTATACAACCTACTCTCTTATTTGGATACATTCTGATTAACCATGTGCGTTGGAATTGTGAGATTTGATCACCTTTTGACCAAGGAACAGCACATTGTTCTATACATGGGGGAAATTGTTTTCTAGGGGTTCTTTGCCCAAGATGCCAATAATGGATCCTTAATATTCAGGCCCCGTCCCTCTAACTATCCATCTGAGACCACTGTAACTCTATTTGCTGCCGCATGGGGGAGCACTGAGCATAAAAGATACTAATTGCAGGAAAAACTGGTTAATTGTCTGATTTTCAGCCTCTCTTCTCCACTATTCAGACTTCTGGTTTATTTTACTAATTTATATTAATAAGTTTTTAAACTTGTCTTAGAACTTAAATTGGGGACCCTTTTACTAAGCTGTGTTAAATATCTAGAGCACATTTTACTGAACAGTAAACTTTAGCGCTAGTACACGCTAACATATATCGTGCAGTAAGACAGACATATTGTGCAGTAAGACAGACATATCGTGCAGTAAGACAGACATATTGTGCAGTAATGTCACACTATCTGCTTAATGTGGCAGGACTGGGGTACCGCAGGGAGTAATCTTCCCCTGACAGATAGCGCGCAGATGACTACCACATGCTACCTGTCCAAACTGGTGATAGCACAGCCACAGTGATCTTCACCTCAAGAGGAGATAACAGCAGCACTACCAACAGTCTAGCACAGGGGTGTCAAAGTCCCTCCTCGAGGGCCGGAATCCAGTCGGGTTTTCTGGATTTCCCCAATGAATATGCATTGAAAGCAGTGCATGCAAATAGATCTCATGCAGATTCATTAGGGAAATCCTGAAAACCCGACTGGATTCTGGCCCTCGAGGACCGACTTTGACACCTGTGGTCTAGCAGCATATGCTTATCCAGAAATAAAGTTTAAGTGCCACAGTGGTGTATAGCCCCCACTTCACTTATTTTCTCTCCAGATCCTACCTCCCATTATTCTGATACCCCACACCCCATAATGACCATTCCCTAACCACCCTTCTTCCCAGGTCTGATCCTCTTTCAGCCTCGCCCACTTTCCACCCACCTAATCCTCCTCTTCCAATCCTCCTGCATCATTAGCCTCCCCCTTCTGACTTTCCTGGCAACAAAATCCTCCTCTCCTGGTCCTCTCCTTCGATAATAGTCCTCCTCTGTCTATCTCTCTCTCCCCCCCACCCCTAACCTCCCTTTCAATCCTCCCAGCATCAGAACTATACTCCTGTAAATGGCAGGAACAGAGATTTACGCCAGCCTTAGAGATGGTGTAAATGTCTGAACCAATATTTTTCAAGTACGCATGTAAATTTTTGTATTTTATAATTTAAACTCCCATAAAATGATGGAACAGTTATGTACTCCAAACTGTATGCTCACACGTCAAACTAGTAAGTCAAGCGTAGTCAGTATAGTGAAGTGAATGCCAAAAACTGGACAACATTTTTATAATGCTGCTTTAAGATAGGTTTGGCTATGTTGACATTGATTCATGGATGCTTTTGACCACTGAATGAAATACTGTAAGGCATCATCTACCACTGTTTTTTTGGTGGCTGAAGACTACTGAGGCATTTTCCTTCTTGATATTGCCAATTATTGATTATTATACCAGTGTGCAATTTCTTGATTTACTATTTTGAGGTACGAGTATTTTATAATCTACGTGTACCTACTACCCATGTTTTGCCCAAACTCCACCCCATGCCATCATTTCAAAGCACGCATTTCTGATACCAATTGGTACTTTATGAGGTCATTTACATGTGTATGTTGCTATTTTCATATATAAATAACTAAAATACTGCGAAAATGGGCATGTACTTTAACCACAGTACATATCCCCCTAATAAAATTACTTTTCACATTGAATGGTGATCTGATTTTTTAGTTCTGAGAAAGTTGTGCTCCTTAAGCTTTATTTATTTAATAAAAATGTTCTTCGCTGCCCTTCAACAATATTATACCTATCAAATCTGAGTACAAATTGGCTAAAAGTAGTCATATACTGTATATGGTTTCCTTAATTTATTTATTTAAAAATGTTATAAACTGCTTAAAATCAAAATAATGTACAAAACATACATATTATAAAGACAAACCAAATGTACTTCAAACAAAATTGTCATTTAGATTTACAAAAATACAATCTAACAAAATGAAAAATAAAAAAGCCAAGATCATATTTTTCAAAAGATACCTTTCAATATTGAGGGTTTTTTTTATCTACATTATGAAAAAAAATAGCCTGTATTCTAAGAAACCGAAACATAAAAAGAAAAAAAATGATAGCAGATGAAAGCCATGTGGTACTTTGTGTGTCTAAGTGCTTTGAAAATAAGCCCCTATATCTACCATGGCTTCATAATCCAATCTAATGCTCTACATAACATACCTGGCCAGGATGTGATGGGTGTCCTGGAGGACCAGGTTCACCAGGCTGCCCTGGAATGCCAGGTTCACCATCAAATCCAGGAGGACCACGAGCTCCCTAAGGAGAAAAAAAGATAGTGTTGATGAAAATAAGATATATAAAAATGATTCATTTGGAATCAAAAATATATCATGAATTGAAAGAGAATTTTTCCAAGTTTCAAGTTTATTAAAATTTTGATTAATTGCCTATCATAGTTTCTAAGCAATGTACAGTAAAAAACAACGTAACAGCAACTGATGAGAACAATAAACAGACGTATGGTAAACAAGATGGAAGGAGGTTGAACTACAATAAGTTAAGAAAAGTATACGTAAAAAGGTAAAAACAAAAGGAAGGAGGAGGAAATTTAGAAATCATAGGCCTCTTTTTGCAAAACTGCGATAACAGTTGCTAGCGCAGAGAGCCTCGCTGAATGGCTCACACCGCTCCTGATGCTCACTGAGTTCCCAAGAGGGTCGGGAGCAGCACGGCTCTCTGCGCTAGAAACTGCTCTCGCAGTTTCGTAAAAGAGGGGGATGCTTGTGATTCACCAAGCCAGGGGTGACCAACCTGCGACCTGCCTAATATCAGAATATAACCCACTTAAGATTTTAAGCAAAATACTTTTTTCGAACCTAGCCCCACCTTTTATAAAATTGGGTTAGCTTTTTTTTTTATCTCCGGCCGCAGCGGTATTAGATTTGATACTCATAGAATTCCTACGAGTGTATGAGCTAATACTGCTACGGCCAGCAATATAAAAGCCTAATTCAGCTTTGTAAAAAAAGGGTTGTGGGGGGGAGGACTACTTAGCTAGTACAAATGACTTTAAAACTATTCGGTGCATATGAAGTCACAAAGCCACAGTAACGGCTGCTGCTACAGTAATTGTTCTGATGCCCATAAGGATTTAATGGACATTGGAGTGTTTGCCTAATGTGAGCCGCTACCTCAGCTTTGTAAAAGGGGGTTAAGTTAGGTGCCTACACTGACTAGGCACGCCGATATAGGCGTCTAACTTTAGGCAGACTTTATGGAATTAGGACTATAGTTAGTAGATAGGCCTTATTGTGAATATGGGCAGACTAAATGGGCTATTCGGCCTTTATCTGCCGTCATGTTTCTATGTTTCTATAATGGGACTTGCTTTATTCAAATTGGATCATATTAACACATGTTAACAAATTAATGCAGAAAACGGCTGAAAATTCCTGAGATAACGGCAAATGAAGGCTCAGGCACCAGATTCCCAGCATTCATTCTGATTGAGTTGTTATAATGAGAAAGGAGGAACTACCGCGTGGCAGGAGAAGGAAGCAGCGGCTTCAAGGCAGCGAGGTAGCCGGGAGAGGAGAAGAGCGGCGGTGAGGAGCAGGTAGCGGCGAGAGTTAGCTCCGCCCACCCGCGTGACCAGCCGCGACACCAGGAAGATCAGCGCCCGACTCCCCCTTAAGAGGGGGGGTGCCAACGGCGCACGGACGTTCGGCGCGCAGCAAAGGCGAGCGGCAAAGGCGCTCGCCTTAGCGAGAGCGCCTTTGCGAAGGAGCCTTGGAAGGAGCCCAGCAGCGAATCCTAAACTTCTAACTTAAAAAAAAAAAAAAAAAATTTTCTTCTGTTCCCATTCTCCTTTTCTCTCTCTATTCTTTTAGCTAGCTGCCCGCCGAGCTAACTCACACTCAGCCAACCCTTCAGATACCTTCAGCTCTTAACTTCTTATTCTCTCAGACACCCAAATCTTTCATAATCTCGCACTAGCCCTCAGTAGGATCTTTCTAACTCTCTTTTCTTTTTCTAATTACTGACAGGCAGACCTAATTCACAACTTGGAAATGGCAGGGAGGACTAGAAGTGCCAAGGCTACAATCAAATCCAGCATTCCAGCCACCATGGGGACCCTGGAAGAGATCACGGACGGCGTACGAAGGGAGGAGGACTCAGGACGGCGGACAGAGGTCTCCGTGCAGACCGAATCCACCCCCCGGCACTACACTACAGTCTCCACGCAGACAGAGGAGGCTGCTCAGCTGGATGGAGCCCTCATGCAGGAACTATGGAGCCTCAGGGAGGAGGTGGTTTGCCTGAGAAGCATCCGAGAGGATGAAGCCTACATCGACGGAGTCGTTCAGGAGTTGTCCCAAATTACAGAGCAGACCCACGACAAGTCCATTCTCGAGACACCCAAATCATCAGCTTTGAAGCCAACATTTGGGATACAGAAAATGGCTGGCGGCAATGACACCTGGCAGTTGGTGACCTCTTCCACAGGTAAACATAGAAAATCCCCACCCCCCTTTTTCAATCTCTTCATCCTCTTCTTCTTTTTCTTCCCAACTGGCCAACCCTACATCAACCCCTCAACTCGTCCTGAAGAATAGATTCCAGATTCTTCAGGAAGAAGCTGCCGACAAGGTACAGGAGCAGGCCCAAACAGGAGCAGGCCCAACACGCAACCCCATCTGCTGACCGACTTCCCCCTCCACAACGGAAGAAGCGCAGAGTTATAGTCATTGGGGACTCCATGCTGAGGGGCACCGAGGGACCAATCTGCAGACCGGATGCACACTCAAGAGAGATTTGCTGTCTGCCTGGAGCCAAAATACGGGACGTCACCACCAGCCTGGGTAAACTACTTACACCTCATGACCATTTTCCTATGCTTCTTATCCATATAGGTACGAATGACACTGCCAGGAACACCCCGGAGACCATCACCAGAGACTTCGGAGCCTTGGTTGAGAGGCTGAAGCAGACAAGTGTGCAGGTAGTCTTCTCATCAATCCTCCCAGTTAGAGGCAAGGGAAGAGCCAGAGATGAATGCATCCTGAGAACGAACGAATGGCTACAAGGATGGTGTCGAGATATGAACTTCGGATTCCTGGATCATAGAGAGGCGCTACAGGGACTACAGGGACCAGACGGACTCCATTTGACCAGCAGAGGTAAGAACATCTTCGGACACCGACTAGCCCGCCTGCTTCGCAGGGCTTTAAACTAGGTAAGTTGGGGGAGGGGACCTACTCATATACTGGTGTGGAAAGGAACTATCCTGATGGGACGAGTCGACACTCTGTTTCCGAAGTAAGGACCCAATTTGCAAACAGTTCTCTAGGAGCCACACCGACTCAGTCAGGAATAGCCTTACAGGGACTCAGCAAACACAAACACAAAGTGTGGAGGGCCATGTATGTTAATGCACACAGTTTAGGCAATAAAATTCTAGAACTAGAAACTGAAATAAGGGATGCCAACCTGGACGTGGTGGCAATATCCGAGACTTGGTTCACGGACACACATGGGTGAGAAATGGCTATACCTGGGTACAATCTACTTCGTCAGGACAGAGAGGGCAGGTTAGGTGGAGGGGTAGCACTATACATTAAAGAGGACATCAAAACCACCAGGATCACTGATGTCAAGTATACCGGGGAGTCCCTCTGGGTAAACCTGGCAAGAGGTGGCAAAAAATGCCTGTATCTTGGTGTGGTATACAGACCTCCAAGACAACCGGAAGACATGGACGCAGAATTAATTGAAGACATAGAGAATATAACTCTACGGGGCGACACTGTACTGCTAGGGGACTTCAACATGCCTGATGCAGACTGGAACACATTTTCGTCAACAACCAGCAGCAGCAGGAGGCTTTTGACCTCCATAAAAGGAGTATATCTCAGACAGATGGTAAAGGAGCCCACTAGGGCCCAGGTGATCCTAGACCTGGTACTCACCAATGGGGAAAGCGTCTCAGAGGTCTCGGTAGGAGATACGCTAGCCTCCAGCGACCATAACATGGTATGGTTCAACCTTGGGAAAAGGTCCCCTAAATCAATTACAAAAACAAAGGTGCTCAAATTCCGGGGCACCGACTTCGCACGCATGGGAGATTTCGTTCATCAGACACTGCAGGACCAAGCAGAGACCGGCAATGTGGAAACTATGTGGTCGTACCTGAAATCATCCATACACGAAGCAACTAATCGCTACATAAAATCAGTAGATAAACGACAAAGAAACAACAAACCCCAATGGTTCACTGAAGAGATCTCGCACCTCATTAAGGAGAAGAAAAAAGCATTTCTTTCCTACAAACGTACGCAGAGAAGAGAAACTAAAGTAGAATATAAGACCAGATCTGCAGCGGTTAAAACAGCAGTTAGGGAGGCCAAACTTCGAGTGGAAGAAACTGGCAAAAAACATTAAAAAAGGGGACAAATCCTTCTTTAGGTATATCAGCGATAGGAAAAGGAACACAGACAGTATAGTACGCCTTAGACAACCGGACAGAAACTACGCGATGGCGGATTCAGAAAAAGCAGAACTACTAAATGAATATTTCTGCTCAGTCTTCACCTGCGAAGCACCGGGACACGGACCACAGTTGATGATAAAACAAGACGTGGATGACCCGTTTCAGAATTTTGTGTTCACACCTGGGGACGTCTACAACGAACTGGCAAGGCTAAAGGTAAACAAGGCCATGGGACCGGACAATTTACACCCAAGAGTGCTCAGAGAATTGAGAGATGTTCTGGCGGAACCGTTGGCAGTGCTCTTCAATCTCTCACTAAGTACGGGGAAAGTTCCAGTCTAACGGAAAACAGCCAACGTCGTTCCTCTACATAAAAAGGGTTGCAAGGCTGAGGCTGCGAACTATAGACCGGTAAGCTTCAATAGACTGTGTAAACTCATGGAAACACTAATTAAGTATAAATTAGATACGATCCTGAACGAGGAAGATCTCCGGGATCCCAGCCAACATGGATTCACCAAGGGTAGGTCATGCCAGTCCAATCTAATCAGCTTCTTTGACTGGGTAACAAGAAGACTGGACTCAGGAGAGTCCTTGGACGTCGTGTACCTGGACTTCAGCAAAGCGTTTGACAGCGTCCCACACCGCAGGCTGCTGAACAAGATGAAATCGATGGGATTAGGAGAGACTAACTGCATGGGTTAAAGATTGGCTTAGTGGCAGACTTCAGAGGGTGGTGGTTAACGGTACCCTCTCTAAAATGTCGGAGGTGACTAGCGGAGTGCCACAGGGGTCAGTCCTGGGCCCACTCCTCTTCAACATATTCATTGGGGATCTGACTCAAGGGCTTCAAGGCAAAGTAACCTTATTCGCTGATGACGCCAAACTATGCAATATAGTAAATGGCTATAATCTACAGGATGCTATGGAGCAAGACCTGCATACTTTAGAAAGTTGGTCCTTGAACTGGCAGCTGGGCTTCAACGCCAAGAAATGTAAGGTCATGCATCTCGGTAACGGAAATCCTTGCAGAACTTACACCCTGAATGGAGAAACTTTAACCAGGACTACGGCAGAACGAGACTTAGGAGTAATCATCAGTGCTGACATGAAAGCAGCCACTCAAGTGGAGAAGGCTTCATCTAAAGCACGGCAGATGATAGGTTGTATCAAGAGAAGCTTCGTCAACAGGAAACCTGAAGTCATGATGCCATTGTACAGAGCCATGGTGAGACCTCATCTGGAATACTGTGTGCAATTCTGGAGGCCACATTACCGTAAGGATGTGCTCAGAATTGAATCGGTTCAGCGGATGGCCACCAGGATGGTCTCGGGGCTAAAGGGTCTCCCGTACGAAGAAAGACTGAGCAAATTGCAGCTCTACACTCTCGAAGAGCATAGGGAGAGGGGAGACATGATTGAGACATTTAAGTACATCACGGGACGGATCGAGGTGTAAGATGATATCTTTCTTCTCAAGGGACCCTCGACCACAAGAGGACATCCGCTCAAACTCAAGGGAGGGAAGTTTCGTGGAGACGCCAGGAAGTACTTCTTCACGGAGAGAGTGATTGAGCATTGGAACAAGCTTCCAGTGCAGGTGGTCGAGGTACGCAGCATCCTAGACTTCAAGAACAAATGGGATACCTATGTGGGATCCCTACGAGGTCATGCTAAGGGATAGGGTCACTAGGACTTGAATGAGCGGGTCAGTAGAGTGACAGTATAATTACAATTATACTTTAGGGGGTCAGTAGACTTAAGAGGGTGGGTAAATAGTGTGGGCAGACTTGATGGGCTATAGCCCTTATCTGCCGTCATCTTTCTATGTTTTCTATGTTTCTACCTGGGCAAAAATAAATAAGCAAACAAACTGAAAAAAAGTTCTGTTCCACTTTTCTCCATTACTAAAATCCTCTTGCAAAATCAGCATAAGTTTAAACAAAGGCAGGGGATGAATCCATTAGATTATCGATAATAAATTTAATATCTGTTCTAAATATAACCAGTTATATCAGACACTTTTATGTATGCTGAACCTTCTTTTGGAGGGTATGTTTTCCACTACCAGATAAATATCCTTAAGACTATATTTCTATGAAATGCTACTGCCATCTAGTGGCTGATTAGAATAAGTACATATATACCACACGAATTCCAGAAGGACCTCTTTGGACACAGATATGTTGGGCCTTTTAAAGTAACTTGCAAAAATGTTCACTTGTTAGCACCCATTTCTGGCATATTTATATCCTCAACTAAACCTTGAACAAATATCTCACACATTACTGTAGCCAAGAATTTTACATGTTCCTGGCTGTGGTGGCACAAGAGAAATTTTGTTTTAAGTAGGGTTACCAGGCATCCGGATTTCCCCAGACAAGTCCTCCTTTTGGCAGTCTATCAGGGTGTCCGGGCAGCTTTCCCAGTTGCCCTCATTTATCCGGGTTTCAACGTTTAGGGGTCGACAGCGGCAGCAGTAGAGGGCCACTGTGTAGCAAGCCGCAACCCGCTGATTAACCCCTCCCCCTTTCCCTCAATGAGATCTCAATTTTTGTCCTCCTAAAAGCAGCAGTGAACAGGCTGCTCCTGGCCTGCTCACTGGCGCCTTCCCTCTACTGCGTCACTGATGACATCACTGATGATGCAGCAGAGGGAAGCCCTACCAAGCAGGCTGGGAGCAGCCTGATCTTACCATGTAGCAGTATCATCAGCAGTTCCCACATTCTGCCTGCTACTGACCCATAAACCTCTCTGCGGCACAGGGGAGACTTCAGGGTTAGCGGCAGGCAGCATGTGAGAGTCACTGCTGATACAGTAACCCGAAGAAGCAAACCTGGGAGTACAGGGGAGGAGAGAAAGGAAAGTTGGCGGCACAGGGGGAGGGAAGGAGTGAAAGGATTTCAGGAAGGAAAGCTGGTGGCACAGGGGGAGGGAAGAGGTAAGAGGAAGGAAAGTTGGTGGCATGGGAGAGGGAAGGGGTGAAAGGAACTTCAGGATGGAAAGTTGGTGGCACAGGGGGAGGAGAGAGAGGAGAGGATGAAATTACACATAATGAAGGGGAGGAAGGGAGAGATGGTGCATGGAAAGGGATAGAGAGATTTGACATAGGGCACAAGGAAGGGAATGAGAAAGGTATTGGGCATGGGGGTAGATGAGAGGGAGAGAGAGAGAGATGGAGGTGGAAGGGAAGAAGGAGGGAGATGGATCCAGGAGCAGAATGGAGTGATGGAGAGATGCCTGGAAATGGGAATGAGGGAAGAGAGTGGGAGAATGCAGCAAGGAAGAGATAGGGAGATGTCAGGCTACAAGGGTGGGGAGGGGATGCTGGGCTATAAGGGTGGAGGAAGGAAGATGCTGAGAATGGTAGAACCCTGAGGGGGAGGAGAGGGTGGCAAGGAAATGGATGTGAAGATAGATATAACAAAGGGTAGAAATATGATTGAAGATGAAAAGGAATGGAGGGCTGAGGAAGGAATGAGATGGGGAATGGGAGAGAAGATGAAAATTTGATAGGTAGCTGAAAAGTAGAAAAGAGGAAAAGGATAAGAAAGAGGCAGAAAAGAGCTAAAAAGGAATGATCAACATGTCTGAGGCAAGTATAGTGAGGGAATAGACAAGAGAGAGTAGAAAAGAGAAATGAATAGTAACCACTTGAAGTAGAACTAGCAGACATCAGGAAAGCAGAAAAAAGAAACTGGAACCAACATGATAGAAAAATAAAACATCCAGACAACAAAAGTAGAAGAAAAACATTTTATTTTAACTGGTTTAAATAGAATATGGATTATAATTAACAAAAATATTGTTTAAATTTTGACAAATAAACTTGCTGAATTTTCTAATTTTGTGTACAGAATTTTGAATTTTTTTTGCACAGAATTCTGCCGGGAGTAAACAAAGAGGTAGAACGGGGCAGCTGGTGGCAGCCAATCAGCAGAGGCACTGCTGTAAACAGGCTGTTCATTGCCAGCCCAGGCAGGGCCTTTCCTGTGCCATGTCAGAAGTGATACAGCAGAGGAAAGACCCTGCTGGGGTTGGCCGTGAGTAGCCTGTTTACAGCATTGCCTCTGCGGACTGGCTGCCATATCAGGGGTTGTATGGAGAGATAGAGGAGAGCTGTCTGGTCAGGACCGTTGCCTCTGCTGCCTCGGGGGCTGGATGGAGGGGTGTCTGGTCATGACCGCTGCCGTTGCTGCTTCGGGGACTAGAGGGAGGGACGTTGGAGGGGGGGTTGTGGATGCAGAACCCAAGGTGAGAGGAGTTAGGACTTGAAAGCACTCTTAAAAAGGTGGGCTTTTAACTTGGACTTAAACACTGCCAGCGATGGAGAACGCAGTTTGTTTCAGGGCATACGATGCAGCAAGATAGAAGGGCGGAGTCTGGAGTTGGCAGAGGAAGAGAAGGGCACAGATAGAAGGGACTTATTAGCTGAGCAGAACTCACGGTGGGGGGAGAGACATAGGGGGAGATAAGTGAAGATAGATAGTGAGAGGCAGCTGAATGAATACATTTGTAAGTCAGTAAGAGGAGTTTGAATTGTATTCAGAAATTGATGGGAAGTCAATGAAGCAACTTTAGGAGAGGGGTAACGTGAGTATAGTGGCTCTCACTGAATGAGTCGTGCAGCTGAATTCTGGACAGATTGAAGGGGAGAAAGATGGCAGAGCAGAAGACCTGAGAGTAGCGAGTTGCAGTAATCTAAGCGCGATCTTTTGCTTGTTTTCCAAATATTGCTATTCACACTTGAAGATGCATCTAAAATAAGGGCTACAGTGTCCTAAAGGATTTATTTTTCCATACAGCCTCTCTTTTCTACTCTACCTCTACTAAGGTCAAATGCCATCAGTGTGGGCACAAAATTAAAGAACTCGGATATGAAGGGCCACTGAAAAGTTCTCAGTGCAACTAACAAAGTTGGGGCAGTCTATCAAGGGCTATACATTTAGGGCTCCTTTCATCAAGTCGCACTAGCGGTTTTAACGCGCGTAATAGCGCACGTTAAACTGCCAGCCGTGCTAGCCGCTACCGCCTCCTCTTGAGCAGGCGGTAGTTTTTGGCCAGTGCAGGGGTTAGCGCGTGATGAAATGTCGCGCACATTAACCCAGCTAGCGTGGCTTGATAAAAGGAGCCCCTTAGTCCAGCGATTTCCCACTTTTTTCATTCTGTGATTTTCTGACAGAACGAAAAAAAGTGGAAAAATCACTGGACTAAGTATATAGCCCTTGATGGAGACTACTCCAACTTTGTTGGCTGGACTGAACTTTTCAGTGGCCCCCTCGTATGCCTGTTATACCTGAGAACTGCTGGCAATCAAATTGATCAGCTTACTAATCTGTGGTAAGAGGTTAATGTGCATCATTTACCATAACTTCTGTTTCTGACACACTTTACCATACAACACAGGTTAACCCTTTCAGGACCAAGGGACATTTGTCCCATAACTTTAAAATCCTATAAATTTTGATTGGGATAGTCTACAGTTCTAAATTTGATATGTACGGATTCCATATGATACTGCCTTTATGTAAACAAACTGGTTCCGACATTCATTCATTAGCGTCGTTGCCAGATTGACGAGAAGATTCACTTGCCACACTGTCCATAAGCCAGAAGTTTGATTTTTTAAATAAAAATAATTATATTTCACAAAAAAAAAATCAATTTTTTGGCATCTGCAAGCCCTTTTTACCATAAAAATGTCGTCAAAACCACAAAAATTGGCCTACGATCCTTATGGTCCTGAAAGGGTTAATAAACACATGCCAAGTTTTGCTACATTTCCAGAGACTTCATTTTTTTTTTAGTTCAAAAATTTTTTTATTGAGTTTAGTAGATGAAGTACAATAAATGTTAACAAGGCAAGAAACATGCATGCCGTACCAATGCAAAGATTCACAAAATATTATCTACATAATGTAATATAGCAGGCAGACCTATGCCTATCTATAAGGAGGAAAGTAGCAACACAACATGCAGCCAAAAGCATATGTAAAATCCAGAACACAGAGAATCACCGGAGCCATACACCTATAGGAACATTGGGAGTGAGCCATAAAGCAAGATCCAGGTTTAGATGATGATATTCATGTTTCAGCACATAAACTGAATGTCGTCAGCCTGTGTTGCAATAAGAGTTAACCGGACTCCATATTTTAGTATAGGAACTCATGACCTTATATTTTTCTGCTACAACGCTTTCATATTTTACTGTAAGGCATAGTGTATTCCACCATGTGTTGTAATTCACCTTAGACAGGTCTTTCCAGCAATGTAATATGTTTTTAAGGGCTAGAAATATCAATATGTTGAGCAGTCGCACATTGTGATCAGGCAGTGCATGCGGGAGGCCATGATGACCTAGTACAATAATGCTCAAACTTAGAGGTTCTGACATGTTTAAGATTTTAGAAATAAGTTTCCCATACTTTATTCCAATAACCTACTAAGTGTGCACAATCATAGATCAAATGCGTTAAGGTGCCCTCTTGCAAATTACAAGACCAACACATGGGAAAAAGACCAGTTGAGATTTTTGCTACCTTAATTGGGGTCCAGTGAGTTGTAACATGTTACTTGATAACAAGTGGGAAAATGAGAGAAAACGGGTTAAAAGCATCTGTGGTCAGTGACAAGACATTCTGACTAAATCCCTGACTTTAGAGACAAGTAACTCGTGTAGTATCTCATGTTCACAAAATTAGTAGTGTCCCATTCATATGCACACAACATATAAATAAATAATTAAATAGCTTCGCCATAGTAACATATAAATTAATATTATTCAGCAGAATCTATGAACTCACAATTTTTCCTTTTGATCCTCGTTCACCTCTTGGTCCTTGTGAGCCTGGAGGTCCCTGAAATTAAAAGTGTGATGTAACGTTTGAATAAAGAATACACTTTGTTTTTCTTTTTTTTTTTTTTCTTTCAAAAAGTGAAGCTTAATTTTAAAATAGCTATTCAAATCATATCATGCCCAGGCAAAACAAAATAGTTTTATCTTACATTAATTTAGGTGTAATCTAACCCTGATAAAAATCATTTTCTATATTATCAAAAACCTAGGTATAGATTGCGCCATTGTAAGAAACTAGGGGGGGGGGTCTTTTACCAAGGTGCGCTAGCCAATTTAGCAAGCACTAAATACTAACGTGTCCATAGAATATGATGGCTAGCGCGCCTTAGTAAAAGATCCCTAGATTCTTGAACAATTCAGGGCTCCTTTTATTAAGCCGCGCGACTTAATCACGCGCTAACCCCCCACGCTGGCCAAAAAACTACCACCTGCTCAAGGCAGGCATTAGCGGCTAGCGCGGCCGGCGGATTAACACATGCTATTACATGTATGGTACATATAGCTACAAAGTGGTATCATCAACTATTTTGGCTAGCCTGTTGACACTTGCCCAAGGCAGTCCCAATAGTTCCGATAAAGTTCAAAAGAAAGTAATGATTAAACAACAAAACCACTGCCTCCCACCTTTGTGTCTATCAATTATTCTTTGTCTCACTAGAATGCAATACTGTTAAAGAAAGAAAAGTCAAGATTCCAGGAGACTGAGAGGGGACATGATCTATACTTTCAAGATAATGAAGGGAATAGACTTAGGGCTCCTTTTACAAACGCACTTAGTGCGTGCTACAATGCCACATGTGTTAGCCGCTATCGCCTCCTTTTAAGCAGGCGATAGTTTTTCAGCTAGCACACGTTATAGCGTACACTAATCTTGTGCGTGCGCTAAAAATGCTAACTCACCATAGTAAAAGGAGCCCTTAGTAGATAAAGGCAGGTTGTTCACCCTCTCCAAGGTAGGGAGAACGAGAAGGCACTCTCTAAAGTTAAAAGGGGATAGATTCCGTACAAACGTAAGGAAGTTTTTCTTCACCCAGAGAGTGGTAGAAATCTGGAACGCTCTTCCGGAAGCTATTATAGGGGAAAGCACCCTCCAGGGATTCAAGACAAGATTAGACAAGTTCCTGCTGAACCAGAACGTACGCAGGTAAGGCTAGACTCAATCATGGCACTGGTATTTGACCTAAGGGCCACCACGGGAGCAGACTGCTAGGCACGATGAACCACTGGTCTGACCCAGCAGCGGCTATTCTTATGTTCAGACTAGGTGAAAATTAACAAAACTTTTCAATCTAATATGTGTTGGCATAAAGTTTTAAGAGAAGACAAAATTCCTTCTAGACTCAAAGCAAATTATGATTCAGGTAGGTAACACCAATGGACTATGGGCTAGATTCACTAAACTTACCGATCTGGATCGTTGTTGGGCGATTCGTGGTCGATTCATTACAGAATCTGATCAGACGCACGCCCTACAGCGATCAAGATGCATGCGCAGATTATCCTTGTTGGTTGTAGATGTGATTTGCACATGCGCTTGCTCTTCACACAAACAAGGTCAAAATAAAGGGGGGGAGGGGTGGCTGCAGTTTACTTGCTGGCCCCTACGAGTAGACATTTTAAAAAGGAATCATTTCAATTTGTGCAGCCAGATTATGGAACAGACAAAATTTTAAACTCGTGGGTTAAAACCAAGGGCTCACACTGCGCTTTTTGCAGAATATATAAAAAGGGGCTTTCTACTTATGCTTGCCATTTCCCCTCATTTGCTTGGGCGGATCAGATCAGGTGGGAGACTGATCGGGCAGAAGGTTAGTGAATCAGGTCAGGGTCAGGGAATGGTCGCAAACTGGTCGGGACAGGATCGGTGAGTTTAGTGAATCTAGGCCTATAATCTTATTTGGTACTTCAGGCGATAGAAAGTAAAATGACTTGCCCTATATTAAAGAATATCCGTGGGAAGCGAGATTTTAATTCTTAACTCTCTGACTCTTAATCCACTGTTCTAGCCATTGGGCATATATTCATTTTTTTTTTCACTAACATGGATTTCCACAAAGAAAATCACTTTGCAAAAAAAAAAAAATATATATATATATATATATACCCTTAATTTTCTCTTGTTATTTACAAGAAATATTTACCTTGATTTGCAGATTTAAATCCCTGTATTGATATGCTTGATTACAGAATGGGTGCACATTGGGTGTTAGAAATGATTATTTCAGAAGTCAACATCAGCATCCTCCAATTTCCAGTATCCTCCAATTTTTGATTTCAGTTCCTGACATAATCACCTGAGCTCTGTGTTCCTTTGCAGTTACTTCCCAAGAGAACAGCTTTACATTTATTTTAATGCCAGAAGTGAGGATCACAGATAATAGTACTGTATAACAATTTTCTCACCCTTGTTTTTGCCTCATAATCAGTAATAATCAAACAGGGCTATGTGTTTAAGAGTAAAATTTAGAGATTACTAGAGAATTTATATGGGTACATTATGAGCCATGTTTAATTGCTTAAGGAGATAATTTTCAAATATTCTACCTTGAGACAATATCCATAGGTACTTTTCAGACACTTGTGCCTGTGGACTGTTGCCTCTATTTTTTCTGTGGAGAATGTGTATAAAGTAGAAAATATAATTTGTGCACAATATTTTCCTTCCCTGGTCTAAACATGCCTCCTAGAACGCAACTTCTCATTTAGGCTTAAAAAAAAACACACAAAAAAAAAACATACTAATCCAGGGCTGGCTCAAGACATCAGGGTGCAAAAACTCAAAGGCGCCAAAAGCACCTTTACAGCAGTGACAGCGCATTCCTTTGCTCTCATAAAACCCATAGGTCTAGCTTTATACTAAATATCCTTAGTTTCTTCTCCCACTCTTCAGCTTCCATCTCTTCACCTCTCACCTAGCTTTCCATCCCACTCTTACTCCTTTTCAGATAACTCATTTCACTTTATATCAATCCTTTCCTAGTCTTATTCCTATTCTTGCTTTTACCCATTCCATAATCCCTCATTTTTACCCTCTGTACTCATTCTTCCCAAACCTCATCTAAAATTCATCTACTCTCTATAATTCCACAGCTAAAAATCCTTGGAATGCCCCTGACCTGCCCATACTCCTCTCCAGGACATGCCTCCTTTGGAGTTGCACATAAAATACGTTAAGTACACAAGTTAGAGAATCAGGCATAGATAGGGCAGATCCTCACTTAACTACTAATGGTGGCCAATTATCTCATTAACACCAATAATTGATTGTTATCACCCAATTTGGAACACATTCTATAAATGGTGCCTTAAGTTAGGCGCTGGTAAGAACCCTACCAGTGCCTAGCTTAAGTGCAAAATGCCATTTTAAAAAACATAAGGCACCTACCAATGCTTTAAAAAAAAAAAAAAAAAAAAAAGGCACATGCATCAAGGTTATGTAGGCGCTTTAATACACCTAACGCCACTGTAGGCATGGCTAATGCTGGAAGTGGCATTAGGCATCGTAAAGCGCCTCCATAGCCATGATTCACATGAAAGGTAGGTGCCAGAAATATAGGCCTTGAAAACCCTGGCCTACATTTCCGGCGACTACCTTTCACAAAGCTGCGATTCTACAAACACTGCTGGTGTATGATTGACACGTGATCAGCAGCCATTAATTAGGTGGCCACTGATACCAGCACCATTTGTAGAATCGGGCCCTTTGTGCACAGATCTGTGATCCACACCCAAAATTGTGCACCCAACTGTGGGCAACATATACAGAAACAGGGAGATAGTGTACACTATTATCAGCAAATGATAACATTTGAAATGTGTTATATTTTCTGCCTGCTTTATTTGGTAATGACACAAAGAAATCAGAAATGTCATATCCTGTGTCATTACAAAGGACAACCCATCCCCTATGTAGCAAAGTTAGATTCCTTTAATTACTAATAGCCTGAAATAATGGGGCCTGTTATATATAAGGCACGTGCTGCTTACGGAATATATTTTGAGAAAGGAAAAATAATTTAGCGAGAAATGACTTACAGTTGGTCCTGGGCGCCCTCGGATACCTGTTACCTAAATCAAAAAGTAGAAAAACAGCACAGTTACCCCTCAAAATGAAGTCATTAACTTTCCAGATGTATCTAGAAACTTAAGACGAGGAGTGTTCAATAATTTACCCGAGTATGAAAGAAAGTATCAAGCATATTGAAACAAGTCCATGCATGTTGTGACATGTCTCAAGGTTACTTTACTCATGCACAGTTGTGGCTTAGTGCGAGTCTAACATTCCAAGAGACAGAATGACAAGAGAGTCCTTGTGCAAATCAAGTAAGAGACTGCTAGATTTGGAGCACCATTCAGTGATAAAATTTCTCACAACAAAAGGCAAAAAGCCAAAGGAGATCCATGAATGCATTACTGCAGTTTATGGTGAGTCTGCCCCATCATCCTACAAAGTAAAATTTTGGAGCAATCAGTTTAAGTGGGGTAGAGAGTCCATTGAAGATGACGGCCTGTGGAAGCAACTTCCACAGAAATGTGCAAGAAAGTTGAGGGTTTAATTTTGTCAGACAGACAAATTAAGGTTTTCTGAATAGCTGAAGAATTGGGCATCTCAGCAGGTACCGTTTGGAAAATAATTTATGAAAAGCTGGGCATGTCCAAGGTTAATGTAAGATGGGTTTCAAGAATGCTGATGCCATGTCAGAAGACCTCGAGGCTCCAGTGCTGTCAGGAAAACTTGGAGATGCTCGGTGAAGACCAAGTGGATTTTTTTTATATCATTTGGTGACTAGAGATGAGACTTGGGTCTATCAAAGAGATCCCGAGTCCAAAATGGAGTCAATGCAGTAGAACAACAAGTCATCCCCCACCCCCAAAAAAATTCACAACAGAAAAATCTGCAGGCAAAGTCATGGCAACTGTCTTCTGGAATGATGAAGGACTTTTGCTTCTGGAGTTCATGCCACACAAGACAACCATAATCAGGGAGAGATATGCCAGCACAATGATAGCTTTGCGGGAGTCAAACAAGGAGAAAAGATGAGGAAAATTCAGCAGGTGTGCTGCTTCTTCACAACAATGTGCTGGTGCAGATGTCATGAAAATCACAGGCTGCCATCTGAGAATGTGGGTTCCAGCAGCTGAACCATCCACCCTACATTCCTAACTTGGCTCCCTTGGATTATTTCCTGTTCTTTGAAGAAATCTCTCAGTGGACAGCAGTTTTCAAGTGATGAAGGCGTCAAGGAAGCTATGACATCATGGTTTGAATGTCAAACAGAAGAATTCTTTTCAAAGGGGTTAAAATCATTACAGGAAAAGTGGATGGAGCTAAAAAAATTTTTTTTAACCGTTCTCTTTCCTACAGAGGTAGATAAATTATTGAACGCCCCTCATACCTATATACATAGAGGTCAAGACAATGGTCAGTTTTAGACCAAATATTTGTTAGATTCATAGATTTTAAATATATATTTTCAGAATTACAATATAAGAACAAAGTAAATATTTTAGAATGGGAACAAAGTCAGCAGTAGCTGTGTACTGTTTTTGAAATTTTGATGAACTATATAATCAAAGCTGCGATATAAATGTCTAAAATCTATAATTAACATTTAGATCACTTCAGAAGTGGGTATCAAAGGAAGGTATGATTCCTTTCTGTAGGTGGTACCGACTGTATGCACATTGTTGTGGAGAGCCTCCATGACTAGGTCAGCACATTTTGAATGTTTTGGTGGCCATTTTTTGTTTGCAATTTGTAAAAGAAACCAGCAGTCTCTATACATTAAACCCATCTTTCTGTCAAAATATATATATCACACACATATATATCTATATTTATATCTTCTAAATGGATCTGTGGTGATGCCAATGGCAAAGTCAGTTATCAGTTTAACACCTTGCTCGATTAACAATACAACAAGACGTTAAACTGATAACTGGCTTTGCCACTGGCATCACCACAGACCCAGTGTAACATATGGCCTTGTTGCAAGGAACTGAACAGAATCCCAGGCTTTATCCTATCTCAAGAAGACATTGAATTCTTGAGCGTTTCGAATGCCATTGATAGACGACTACATCAAAGTGAACATGTTTAGCTATTAGCGATGTATGTTAAATTTCTATTATTTTCCACAATAAAGTGAAATATTGAAGGTTTATTTAATAAAATACTGCTAAATTTTTTGCATGAAATGTCTTTTTATCAATATATCATTGCTGAGTGTGAAAACATAAAACAGCTATAATGCCAAGAAATTTTCTCCATTAAGCAAAAATAGCAAATTGTAAGAAAAATGGAGCTTTATGTAATCAGAGGCTTTGAGCGACTGCAGGATTGCATTTAAAAAATTTAAAATATTTATTTTCTGATCAAGCACAATTAAATTCACAGGAAAAACTTCAATTTGCGCAGTTTTTCTGGACAACCCTACTTCCAAGGATAGCAAAAAATGAATAAGGGGTGTCCTGATCTCCTTTTTGTCCTGCTCATGGCACAAGTTTACAAGGGGGGGGGTTCTCAGGCCCTATGCAATCCTCTCTCTCCCTCTTTCCATCTGAAATAGATTAGATCTTCTATAGCTTTCCATTTGCATCTCTTACCCCCACCCCCTCCCCCACAAAAAAAAAAAAAAAGTTTTACTCTAGCAGCTCTCAAATGAACCAGTAGGTGGACACATTCTTTCTTTCTTCTAAGAAACAAACCCAAAGTCTCCACAAAGCACTTTGCTCTATCTCTCAGCATATCGGTCAGGTTCTTAGTAATATGGTAAGGTACCTTAAAATTCACGTTCAATTACTACATTATGATGTCTACTTTTATGTCGGGGCTGAAAAGTTCTCAGCCCAACCAAGAACAGAATGACATGGATATGGTTCAATCAATGATCTATAACAATTTCAAAACAGAGAATATCATTTCTGCAAATTGGCACTTAATGAAATAAGATAACTCTCTTTTCAACTACAGTGGCAACATAACATTCGGAATTTAGAAAGTTAGTTGGTTGGGCTGAGAACTGTTCAGCACTCACTCATATATTTATGGAAAGTTGAACAAAAAGGAAAAGTACTTACAACTGGGACTGATCCAGGGTCTCCTTTTTGTCCCTATAATAGACAAAAAAAATCCAGTATATTGCAAAATATAAAGCTAATGCATAGAATTAAGCTAAAACTTTGTGCATTTTTACTGTACATCAAGAGGCAGATTTTAGACAGAACATGGAGAAGGGAATTTACAAGATGATCTGCCAAATGTAGATCATCTTGTAAAACAGAATTACACTTTAAAGTTCCTCCACATAGAAAGGGAGCAGGAATTCTAGAAAGCTCCATGTGAGGAAAACCAAACATACAACTTCCAACCCTATAACCACCACCACCACCACTACTACTACACATGCACATACGTTTACACTTACACACACACACACACACACAGACATATACAGAAGCTTACATTCATATGGGAATAGCTTTCTATAAATTATTCTTCTCTTTAAAAGCACCAATCCCACTATTGGCACCCTCTCAAAATAGCCAGCCCCTACCTCCATGCCAGCTTCCTCCTCCCACCACCCTTATCACATATATGGAAGCCTGTCCCCTAGCAGTAATACTGCAATATTATCATCAGAGTTCTCAGTGGCAATTTTGAAGGATCGGTGGTATAAGCATCACTTCCACCCCAAAAACTCTCAAGAACCCCGAGGAAGGGGTGAAAGGCTTGGGACTAAAGAGGGCTATCATGGGGAAACTGCCTCGTGTTAGGATGTTCCCACATGTGGAGGCCTCCCTCAAAGGGATGCTGCTTCGGGTGGCCACTGGGAAAGCTTCTTGGAGGCTGAGTTGGTATTATGGGAACCTCAGACATCATTATTTACAGCAGCCCCTTTAATGGGTACCTTGGGGTAGGTGCAGATAGATACTGACCTCCGTTTCTCAATACAGACATAAATTTCCTATCCATATCTATATTGTAGGTCCATCCAGATCACTCCCTCTCCCCATCAACCAATGCGCTCTTGCCATCTAGAAATACTCAGCTTTATCGAATCCCTGTTCTGAAATGGCATTTAAACATGTGGGCCTCTCCAGATGTTTAAATGTTGCCATTTATACATGGCAATGCTTCTAAAATAAGGACCTTCATGTTATAACTCATGGACATATCATTCTTGAACATCCATCCATTCTGAATCTCTGGCAAAACACTTAGAACTAAACCTAGTGTCCCCGGCTCAAGACACCCGGAAGGGTACCGGCATTGGCATGATGGTGTCACGCGCCTGCATGACCTCAGTGCACCGATGTCAGCACATGCGCAAAGGCCCTTCAAACGGGCCTTGCGCCGAGAAGGGCCGGCAGAGAGAAGAGCTGGAGAGAAGAGCCGTCAAAGAGAAGAGGTGCCAGGGTCGGGAGATTGCTTACAGAACATGCCTCTCTTTGCGAGAAGCATGTCCTGTAGGCAGCTGGTGTCAGCATCTCTCCTCTTCCCCAGTGTACCGCAGCACACCTGAAATCTCAGGAGGCACACAGTTTGAGATACACTGGTCTACAGTATGATCAGTACAAAAATGTATCATGGAGGTAGAACTCACCTTTGGTCCTCTTGCTACAACAAAAAGAAAGAAGAAAACACTTTAGTTTCTTGTTTTTAAATGGCGTTAATATATTCCACTCTTTAGGGGGCTCACTGAAAAAAGCCTGCTATAAGAAAGCAGGATATGACAGACAGGAAAGAAAACATGCAAAACGCTGATCTCTAAAATGTTTGGAACGCAGCAATAAAAACCAGGAGAATCACTCTTCAATAATGCTTATTTATTTTAGTGATCAAATGAAGAAAAGCTCTCCTATTAAATATATTTAGTCATGAAGATTTTATACAGTAATGAATAAGGATAACATACTGTAGAAATTAAATGTGAGTATTGCACGGGTGTTGGGTATAGCCAATGGCTAGCTCCTTATATAACAATGGAATATCCTGTGCATGACTGTTCTATGTAAAAACGGTAACTTATGAGTTTCCTACACTCACCCAACGGGAATATGCAGCTTTTTAGCAATCTGAATGATATTGTGGAAGATTGGTGTGTCAAAATGGTAAGAACATGCACTCGTGTAATTACAAAACTATGCCTGAGAAATAATGCATCAGTTTTTCTCTCCACAAATGTTTCCAATATTACCTGCACTGTATGTGCTACCACCTCCTCCTTGGCTTTGACAAACAGGACAACACTCTCCTGGGGGAATCACAGAGTTTGTACAGTCTAAGACTTTCTGACATGGAATCTTTTCACAAAGAATGGCGCCATTGTCACATACACAGAGCTCGCACGGTAAGGGTTTCCATATATCTCTGTTCAAGTACATCTGGTCACCTTGCTTGCAAGGTATATCTACATCTCCTGCAAAATAAAAATAATTTAAAATACATAAATAAAGCATAAAAATGCAAAATAGAACGCTAACATTTTGAGCTAATATACCAAATACAAGGTCAATTATTTCATGAAAGATGAGTGAAATGGTGCGGTGGCCATTTTAGTCCACTCTTCAAGGTAACAAGTAGAAATAAAACAAAAACATAAAGGGAATAAAAGAAAACCCTTTTAATTGGACTAACTTACCCCCCTTTTACTAAGGCACGCAAGCTGATTTAGCGCGTGCTAAATGCTAATGCGTCCATTATATTCTATGGACACGTTAGCATTTAGTGCGTGACAATGTTTTGTGTGCCTTAAGAGGGGGTTAATGTAGTTTATTATTAGCTTTATGGACTAACTTACCCCCTCTTTTACTAAGGCACGCAAGCTGATTTAGCGCGTGCTAAATGCTAATGCGTCCATTATATTCTATGGACACGTTAGCATTTAGTGCGTGACAATGTTTTGTGTGCCTTAATAAGAGGGAGTTAATGTAGTTTATTATTAGCTTTCGAAGGTAACCCCTTCTTCCTCAGATCAGAAATAAGCAAATATTGTCAAAATCAGTATATATAACAGAAACAAAGGGCTAGATGCACAAAATGTGAATTAGAGAATATACGGGGAAAAAGTCACTGCACCGTCCCCGGCCCACCATCCTCTGCACCGCCCCGTCACCGCCGTTCCCTTCACCGCCATCCCTTTTACCGCCCCGTCACCGCCACCGCCATCCCATTCACCGCCCCGTCACCATCCCCGCAGCATCCATATAAGCCTCACCATGAAGACAGAAGAGAATCCTGCCACCACTACTACTACTACTGCACTGAGAATCTGTTTCAGTGCCTCTGCCCTGTAGTAAAAACAGAACATAAAATAAATCAATTGACTTGTCCTCCCTTGCAATGACGTGTCCCCCATGTTCACCTATAGTTCGAATCAGGTCAATTGTACACACTAAAAATGCAGGTGGATCTGGAACGTGAGCGCAGGCAGGCAGTGATACAAAAACAGCAGACACCCGACCGATTGCAGTGTTCCGCCATCTCCCTCCATCTCACCTTAGATGTAGAGTATGCCGGCTTTCTTTTTCGCCCAGCCACACGTGCGGGTGCTCATTTGTTCAATATTCTCCTCTGATGCAACCGGAAACAGGAAGTTGTAAGAGAGGAGAAGATTGATCAACTCGAGCAGCCACGTAAGCGCGGCTTATTGAACGCGTGCGGCTGGCCGAAAAAGCCGGCATACTCTACATCAGTGTTTTTCAACCTTTTTACACCCGTGAACCAGCAGAAATAAAAGAATTTTGTGGACCGGCAAACTACTAGGACTAAAATTTTAAAACCCTGTTTCCGCCCCATCTCCGCAAGCTCGGTCACCTCAGTAACTATAGAAAAATAGATAAATATAGTGCAAAATATAGACAGCAGATATAACTTCTCAAAACTGACACGTTTTGATCACTAAATTGAAAATAAAATCATTTTTCCTACCTTTGCTGTCTGGTGATTTCATGAGTCTCTGGTTGCGTTTCCTTCTGTCTGTGTATCCTTTCTTTCATTTCTTTCTTTCTGCACTCAGGCCCAAGAATTGTCCCTTTCTATTCCCTCCCTCTTTCCTTCCTATGTCCTTAGTGCCCCCGGTGCCTCTTTCCCATGTCTTTACTGTCCCCAGTGCCTCCTTCCCAAGTCCTTAGTGCCCCTTCCTGTCTTTAGTGCCCCCAGTGCCTCCTCCCCATGTCCTTAGTGCCCTTCCTGTCTTTAGTGCCCCATTGCCTCCTTCCCATGTCCTTAGTGCCCCTTCCTGTCTTTAGTGCCCCCAGTGCCTTCAGTGCCTCCTTCCCATGTCTTTAGTGCCCCTTTCTGTCTTTAGTGCCCCCCCAGTGCATCCTTCCCATGTCTTTAGTGCCCCTAGTGCCTCCTTCCTATGTCCCTCTCACTGCCTTCCACACTTTGTCCCACCCCCACCCCCGAATCCTGCCTGCCTACCTTTCTCCCTCCCTAGCCAAAGCCAGCCTGCTGCCTCCCTGCTGCTCAAAAAAAAAAAAAAAAAAAAAAAAGCCTCCTTCCTTTTCCCCTGCTCTTACCGCCATGCTCATGCTGCAGCTACTAAAGCCGACAGGAAGTCTTTCTGACTCAATTCTGAAGTCGGAGAGGACGTTCTGGGCCAGCCAGGCAGCGATTGGCTGGCCCAGAACGTCCTCTCCGACGTCAGAATTGATGTCGGAAAGACTTCCTGTCGGCTTTAGTAGCTGCAGCATGAGCATGGCGGTAAGAGCAGGGGAAAAGGAAGGAGGCTTTTTTTTTCACGCGGACCGGCAGAAATTAAACCGGCTGTAAGGAGGAGGGAGGGAGATGGCGGGGACCGCGCGATCCTTGATTGCCTCCCTGCGGGGACAAGTCCATTCACCGCTCCACGGGGCGGTGAATGGCCTTCTCCCCGTCCCGCAGAGGCCACTATTTTTTCTTCCCCGTTTCAGCAGGCTACCCGCGGCTAAACGCGGCTAGCCGCGGGTAACCCGCCACCGTGTCATTCTCCAATGTGAATCACTGTTGGCCAATTTTTTTGTCGACTCTGGAACAGCGATTGATGCACCAACAAACCTCCATGCAAATTATTTGCATGGAAGTTTGTGGTAATCCCCGTCTGCAGAGCCAGTTTGTGGAAGCCCTAAAAGCTGAATGGCAGGGGAAGCCCCTCAGCTGTTGGGGGCTTTATTATTATTTTTTTTTATGGCACTGATGTGCATATGTTAACAAGCACAATATAGAAACATAGAAGATGACGGCAGAAAAGGGCCATAGTCCATCAAGTCTGCCCACTCCATTAACCCTCCCCTAACAACCTCCTAAGGGGTCGCTCACAGGTGGTATCACCTCTATACTGCCCTCGTAAAGATCCAACGTGGGCATCCCATTTATTCTTAAAATCTTGTATGCTGCTGGCCGCGATCACCTGCTCTGGGAGTTTGTTCCAATGGTCTACCACTCTATCTGCCCTATTGAAAAAAAAAAAAAAGTCACGCTGCCCCCCATCCCGTGCCAATGACAGCCCTCCCCAAAGACCTTCCCATGAACCAGCACCAAGAGACACGGCCCCTCCCCCCTCCAGGGAAGTGAAAAAATGGCAGGAGGAATGCCCACTTCCTCCTGCCAGGCGAACCTGTCCCTCATAGCAGTGAAAAAATGGCAGGAGGGATACCCACTCCCTCCTGCCAAAAGAGCCCTCCCCCCGCACACCAGGCACCCCCCCCCAAGCGACCCATCACCTACCTTACCCCTTACCACTCCCCAATAAAAAGGCAGGGGTGATGCCCACTCCTGGATGCTTTCCCTGAACATCCCCCCATCCACACACAGCCCCATACCTTTGTGAGAAGTTGAGAACAGGAGGAATGCTCAGTCCCTCCTGCTCCGAGGCCCCTTCCAATAACTGAGCCAATCAGGATCTTAGGCTCCTCCATCTGTATCCCAAATAGGTAACAAAGCAATTTGAATTTCTTTGTAGTGAGAATGAAAACCAAGGTCCTTGTTATATAGGAGACAAAGCAGTTTAAAATCCTTTATACTGGGAAAGAAAGCCACTACAAAGGATTTTAAACTGCTTTGTCACCTCTCTGTCTCCTACTTAACAAAAACCTTGGCTTTCATTCCCATTGTAAAGAAATTCAAACTGCTTTGTCATCTCTTTCTTCAACTACCACTAAAATGCTTTCATGATTCCTTTATAACTAATTTTGCGAACATTTGCTTATTTCTGATCTGAGGAAGAAGGGGTTTCCTTTGAAAGATAATCATAAAGTTTGTCCAATAAAAGATATTTTTTTCCTTGGTGTTTTTGTTTTATTTCTACATATTACCTTGGTAGATGATGAAAACCAAGATAGGAACCAAAACTAATTCATATAACACTTCAAATCTATAGGTGTACTTTTCATAAATGTACTGAAATAATATAATATAGTACTATTTCAGAATTTTTATCACAATAGAGCAGGAGTATCAAAGTCCCTCCTCGAGGGCCACATTCCAGTCGGGTTTTCAGGATTTCCCCCAATGAATATGCATGAGATCTATTAGCATACAATGAAAGCAGTGCATGCAAATAGATCTCATGCACATTCCTGAAAACCTGACTGGATTGCGGCCCTTGAGGAGGGACTTTTGACACTCCTGCAATAGTGATTCCAATGAGAGTGTTGTGACATATTAATGTGTCATACAGAGATAAGAGGTATCTCACCAACATTTGACAGAGAGCAAACCTCCACTTTCTGGCTGAGGAAGGTTTAGAGCAGAGTCAGGGGCTTAAAACCCTCTCATTATTCCTTGTTGCTGCTTAACCCCATTTCTAGTAATCATTGCCAGTCATCACCAGCCCAAACCAGAAATGTTACAGGCACCTACATTTTAGGTGCCATTTGGCGCAGTTGTCAATCAACTACTATGTGCTATTTAAAGAATCACACCTAGTGGTGCTTAAGCAGACTTGGGGGTCGGTAGGCATCCTAGACATAGGCACTGCTCCATTAGACCAACTTTTCTCTCACCTAATTTGGAAGAACCTATGTCATATGCCTAACATCACCTAACTCAACCATACCTATCCTCTGCCCTAGCCATGCCTACTTTTACAGATAGGTGTTATTAGGTGTCTTTAAGCATGGAAGAAGAACCTCCACTTAGACGTCACTAGGACCTAGATGTACAAAATCACCAATTGTTTAATGATCGTCACTAAACCAGTTTGACCAATTTAGTGACTGATCGTATTTGCTAACCCGATGTCCAAAAAGGCCCACTGCGTGTTTTACTGTGCAAGAGCTCATTCTCTAATTTGGGCATGCAAATGGGTCATTAATATTAAAAATCTATGCAAACTAGCCCACCAATCGATGTTCTAATATCCCACAAAAAATAGCGATCACTCCTACAGACCCAAAAAAACCAACAGGTCCACCTATATATATTTTTTTTTAATGGCACAGATATTGTGCATGTGTTACACACACATACACAATATCTGTCCCATTAAAAAAAGAAAAAAGCCCCCCCTCCTCCGCCGATGATGGCCCTCCCCAACAACCCCTCAACAAACTGGCATAGGACCCCCAAAAAAGGCAGGAGGGATGCCCACTCCCTCCTGTCACCGGATGCTCCACAAACCTCCCCTCACTCCCCAATCCTGCCCCCTCCCGTACCTTTGTGAGAAGTTGAGAGCAGGAGAGATGCTTAGCCCCTCCTGCTCCGAGGCTCGCCAGTCCAAAATGGTGGGCCTTCCCCTCCCTGGTGCATCATGTGATGCACCGGGAGAGGACTAAGACCTTGATTTGCCCAGACGCCTAAGGCCCCTCCCAAGGGGAGGGGCCATAGGTGTCTGAGCCAATCAGGCCACAGGGTCTTTCCCTCTGTTTCCCAGAAGGGCCTTAAGTGTTTGATCCAATCAGGCCTTAGGCCCCTCCCTATGCGTTGCTAGGTGACCACAATTAGGGTGCTAATGTAGGCATCCTATATAGAATCAGGGTCTTAAGGTGCATGCCACTTAAGCATATCAAAGATGCTATTAATTGACAGTCAAGACCTATGTAAATTAGGTGCTACCTTATGGAACAGCACCTATATGCCCTAGTTCCTAAATGCAAGAGAAACATACATGGGAGAGTGTGGCACAAAGTGTGGCGCAGAGATTAAAACTACAGCCTCAGCACCCTGAGGTTGTGGGTTCAATCCCACGCTGCTCCTTGTGACCCTGGGCAAGTCACTTAAGGCCAAATTCTGTACGAAGCGCCCAAAAGTTAGGCACCTATATAGGCACTGTTCAGCGTGATTCAAGTAAAATTGGGTGCTGTTTAGTGAATCACGCTAAGCGGCACCTATTTTGGAGGCACCCATTAAATAGGCCAGCTCTAGGCACACTTAAGTTAAGAGCCTAGCTGAGCGCTTAAGAGCAGGGATTCTGTAAGAAGGCGCCTAACACATAGCCACGCCCAACTTGCATAGCGCCTATTTTTTGAAGGCCGCCTAAATTTTTGGAGGTGCCTTGTTACAGAATCGTGTTTTCCTTGATAGGCGCCTATGTTTCAATCAGTGCTGACTAAAAAGCTTAATTGGGCTTATTATTCAATTTAGATAGGCGCCTATCTTGGTGGGCGCCTCCGAAATAGGTGTCTAACTTTAGGCGCTGGTTACAGAATTTGGGCCTTAATCCTCCCATTGCCCCAAGTACATTAGATAGATTGTGAGCCCACCGGGACAGACAGGGAAAAATGCTTGAGTACCTGAATAAACTCATGTAAACCATTCTGAGCTCTCCTGGGAGAACAGTATAGAAAAAGAAATATATGTGGACAGAATATGGGCAGACCTCAGGTGTGTCTCCCAGATATGCACAAAATTTATAGACTACTATAAATTATACATCACTTGGCACACTTAGATTTGCCAATATATACCTGCCATTTGCATGTGTAAGAGTACATGCCTATTGCCTACAATGGAAGCATCAATGCCGACTTAAGCTAGTATATAAAAATCTTAGCACCAAGATTCCATTACAGAATTTGTATTGGGGCACCCAACTGGGGTGTCAATTTATACAATTGCCACCTTATACCATACAGATGATGATCACATACGGTGCTACATTTCAAGCTATAATCTAGGGCTGAACTTTATTTTATGTGGATGACTTCAGTGGACCTTTGGAACTTTGACACTTTCAAATAAAGTCCATTTAGGAACATCGTCACTCCAGAGTTTTTTGGGGTTTTCTCTGAACTTTAAACAAAAGCATATCATAACAAAATTAAGATTGAGAACCGATATCAAATTTGATTTTAAAATAAGTTGAGGCAAGCTAGATATGAGCAAATCCACAGTTTGCTTATCCTAAAAATGAGACTTGTTTGTGACCCTTGAAGACTGATTAGATCACCTCTGACAAACTAACTTACACATAATTCTTTAATGTAGTAGAGAACATTGCAAGTTACAATCATTTCATCATCATAAGACTGCATACTATTTAACCCTTTAATTGGCAGATGGTGAAAACGGCTGCTTAACGAAACTTGATGTTGAATGAAAGCATCAGTGCCAAGTGGCAGACATTTAGAGATGCAGATCTCCCATAAGAGCCATAAAAACACTTGCAATGCACAACTAATATTTGAGAAATATCTAATTTTCAAACATCTAAGAAGGAACTGAAGACAACTGTGTTGTATTCATGCTTTGAAAATACCAACATGATGCCCTGAAATCTATTGTTATATAGGGCTTTATCGCATTGGGTACCATGACTTGTTAGTTCCGATTGTCTTATTGAATTTCCTGAAAAGTACAGGCAGGGCTATGAATCCAGGGATGTAATGATGTAAAACCAAGACTGAACCTTAGCGGGGAGCATGTCCCAATAAAATAACCCCCTCTTTAACGGGGAGCTGTACTGAATGGCCCGTGCTGCTCCCGACACATAGAATTGCATATATATATTGGAGGCATTTGCAGTAAAAAGTATTCTGCTTCATTTATATACACATATACACATACATATATATACATATACAAATGCCTCCAATCATTAAACTGGAAGTAGAAAACTAGGATGACTATTCACAACCTTGTATACAAAATTTTTATCAGAAATCAAATGAAAAAAAATAAAGAACAAAAATAAAAATAGCCCTTATTTCTGAGCTCCCGAAACTAAGCAAGCAGAGATACTCTGTATTACTTACAATCTCTTCAGTTGGGCCTGAGACATACAAAGCTGCGTTAGCAGCTTCAGCGCGCGTGACTTTTCATCATGCACCAACCCTCGCGCTAGCCTAAAACTACCGCCTGCTCAAGAGGAGGCAGTAGCGGCTAGCGCGGCCGACGGTTTAGCGTGCGATATTATGCGCATTAAACCGCTACAGTGCCTTCATAAAAGGAGCCCACAGAATTGCAATGATTCAGATGAGAAGGAATTTCAGAGCCACATGAATAACTAGAAATCTGAGATATTCAGTCCACTTTATTATAAATTATTAGTACTACTGCATAAAGATATGTGGGCCAGTCTGGGAGATATTTGGCTGTGCTCCTGAGATTTTATTCCTATGTGCCATTTTATGCAGACCTGCAAACTTTATAGTGATCAGGCTTTAATGAGTTATCTTTATAAAGAATAGATTTTAGAAACAAACTAGAGTTCCAAGCAGAATCTGCAGACTGGTTAAGATCTTTTCAGCTTGAACTGACCCTACATTAGGGAATTTGACCATCAGAGTGAGAGAATTCATGTCAGCCTAATTCTTTTTCCCTCCTCTGACATCATTCATCACACCATTATTTTCATTCTTCCGGTAAGGTATGTTACTGTTTCAGCAGCAAGAAAGAGAAGCTCAGTGTGGTCTTCCAGTTAGTTTATCGTGGAGTTCATTGGCAACAGAATGAGGTGGTCCACCTATCCATGGGCCTACCTATGTTTTATGCCACATAGCATTAGCAATCAGGAAGATGGGGTGAAGAGACAGAACTTACTTAGTTTGGTCCTCTTAAATATAAAAATGTTTTGCTTCCTCTGTGGCTCTACTACTCATATAATATGATAAGACAATGACAATGTGAATACATATGTTTTGGTCCCAATTCTATTAAAGATCCCAGCAGAGTTTTACCATCAGCTATATTCTGGCAAACTGAGTCAATTAGGCAAATGATAAAAAAAACTAGTAAGGCCAAAAAAAATTCTCCAGTCTCAGTTTTTGACTGTGAGAAACTTTCTTTTTCAGATGTAAAGGGAATTGTAGGCTGCATTTTTTTTCCAATTCTCTCCACTAAGTGTGGCTTATGTGCTATGTATTATCTGGCATCCTTCATTTCTTCCCAGATGTCTGGCATATGTCTCCTGTAATGTGTCACCATCTTCAGCAATTTGGGGCAGACTGGAATCATGCAGTTACTAAACAAGTGGAAAACCACAATTATCCAGCTTTTACCTAAACATATGGAGAATATGCTCGGCTATTCAATTAGATTAATGTGCCAATTTACCATTAGAAGTCAAAGTTGTCATAGTTCATATATGAACAATCAGAACTCCTACTTGCATCTTCATCACATGATGTAACTTACATATATCAAATGAAAATGTTTATGAATTTAAAAATAATGTATATTATTCTCCCATTAGTCAATCAGCATTTACTTTTGCTGACATTAGCATCCCCATGTACATACTGTATATGGTGCAATTGTATTAATGTAGAAACAGAGCTGTGAGAGATTTATTTATTCACTTTTCTATACCATTGTCCCAGGGATGCTCAGAACAGTTTACATGAATTTATTCAGGTATTCAAGCATTTTCCCCTGTTTGTCCCAGTAGGCTCACAATCTATCTAATGTACCTGGGGCAATGGGGGGGGGGGGTTTAAGTGATTTTGCCCAGGGTCACATGGAGCAGCATGGATTTAAACCCACAACCTGAGGACACGGAGGCTGTAGCTTTAACCACTGCGCCCACTTGGTCACCGTATGAGTAAGATCATCACATACTATATAGCACCCAAGTCCCTTTCCTCTTTCGTGCTCAGAAGTTCTTCACCCCTTAAACTGTGCTGTTCCCTTGGATTTCTGCAGCCCAAATTAATGACTCTGCATTTCTTAGCATTATTAAATATTAGCTGCCAAAAGTCATACCATTTTTCAAGCTTTCTCATATTATTCACACTATTGCAGATTTTTGCATCATTCGCAAAGGAGGCAAATCTTACCCGACAACCCTTCGGCAAATCGCTTACAAAATGTTAAAAAGAACAGGCTTAAGAACCAAACTTAAGGAACACCACTGGAAATATTCCTTTCCTCAGAATGATCTCCATTGTCCACTACCCTTAGTCACCGTCCATTCAATCAGTTCCTAACCCAGTTCATCACTTTGGGGCCCATACTGAGGGCACTCAATTTATTAGATGCCTGTGTGGAAGTCAAAGCTTTGCTAAAATCTAAATACACCACATCTAGTGCTCTCCCTCTATCCAATTCTCTGGTCACCCAGTCAAAGAAATTAAGAACATAAGAACATAAGCAGTGCCTCCGCTGGGTCAGACCAGAGGTCCATCGTGCCCAGCAGTCCACACACGCGGTGGCCCAACAGGTCCAGGACCTGGACTGTAATCCTCTATCTATACCCCTCTATCCCCTTTTCCAGCAGAAAATTGTCCAAACCTTTCTTGAACCCCAGTACCGTACTCTGCCCTATTACGTCCTATGGAAGTGCATTCCAGGTGTCTGACAAAACCTGCTTCTAGTGAATCCATGTTGCCTCAGGTCCTGTAATCCACTGGATTTCAGAATCTTCACTATTCTCTGTTTTAAATGTGTTTCCATTTATTTACTCACCACCTAAGTCAGATTTACCAGCCTGTAGTTCCTTATTTCCACTTTTGTAGAGAGGGTCAACATCCGCCCTTTCTCCAGTCCACCTCCAGAGAAGTACTAAAAAGGTCAGCCAGCGGAGCCGCCAGAACTTCCCTAAATTCCTTCAGTACCCTCAGGTGTACATCATTCAGCCCCATTTCATCCAACTTCAATTTAGCTTGCTCCTCACAAGCATAATCCCCTGAAAATTGATCAGGATCTATCACACCTCCAGCCCTGTTTGCGTTTTGTCTTCTGCAGTCCCGCTCCCAGCTCTTCAGTTGTGAACCGAAGGTCCATCAAGCTCCTGTTTCCAGCACTGTCCAATCCAGGTCACAAGTACCTGGCAAAATCCCAAAAGAGTAAAACAAATTTTATGCTGCTTATCCTAGAAAAAAAGGAATTAATTTTTCCAAGTCCATCTTAATAATGGCTTATGGACTTTTAGGAAATTAGCCAAACTTTTTTTTAAAACCCTGCTAAGCTAATGTCTGGTATCGCAGATCTTAAGATTTAAATGATAAAGGGCAATTTTATATAAAGCATGAGCAGACTGGATGGGTCATTTGGCCTTTATCTGTCATCACGTTTTTATGCCTTTAAGAATGTCTGACGTGCAAATGCAAAATAGGCCTTGTTAAAAGTATTAAAATTATTCTATAAGCTTACTGAAAAGAAAGCATACATGTGGGAGGAGAAAGAGAGGGGTGTGGGAGTGTCACCCATTTATGTGCACATTTTAAAGAATACTAATAGATGCAAGAGATAGATCTAGGCACGCCCTCCTACACCTGTCATTGCCTTGACATAAGTGAGTGAGCCTTCTTTTTGGCACTCCAAAGTGGGTTTCCTGTTGTATGCTGTAATGGTATTGGGATGCCCCGATGCCATTATAGAATTGATGCTATCTGCACAGCATTGGGGTGCCAAAAAGGAACACCAATTTACAGAATTACTGCCTATATAAATAAAAGTATTGCAAAACCAAGTGCCCTTAAATTTATGTACTGAAGAAGTGAAGGGGAGGAAGCGACAAGAGAAGCGCACACACCGCTGGAATCGTGAGGATAAGATGTCAAGTAATCAGTCATGGGTATTTGGTTCAAAAGTCACTTTATTGATAAATATGCTACAAAAGACTCATAGACTCGACATTGGCAGTGTTTCGGCATCTGTGCCTTGATCAAGAGTCGCTTACTCGTGATCTTCAGCTTCGCTTTGGATACTAGTTTTTTTCACTGCTTTGACGGATGTCTTACCAGCACTTTACCTAGAGTATCCGATTGCACTGTGCCAGACCTTCTTGATAAAGGCACAGACACCAAAACACTGCCAGTGTCGAGTCTATGAACTTTTGTAGCATATTTATCAATAAAAGTGACTTTCGAGCCATATACCTGTGGCTGATTTCTTGACATCTTATCCTGACAGCTCCTATTGTTGTGTGTCTTGGGCAAGTGTTGCACTCATCTCATATCGACTTTGCTGATGTTTCTGCAAGAAAGAAATTCTTTACTTGCCTATATTCTATCTGTTGAAACTCTCTTCCCTTGGATCTAAACCTAACTCACATTTCAGCACTCACAGTATATGCAGGGAAAAATCTCAAACGCATCTTAATATTGCTACGAATATGTTGTCTACAGCTGTAACTTGGTTTTGCTTGGTTTTAAAGAAGGGAGCCTTACCTCAGATTTAGGCTTTACACACCAGCTTAAAGAATTTCTCTCACTATTTCTTGCAATTTTGTCAGATCAACAAGCCTGGCAAGCATTCCACATAGCTATAGCTTTACATTTTGCTAACTTTCAAGGTCATATATGCAAGTGAAATAAAGATGACTGAAAATTTCTTTCCTCAAATGTGGCTAAAGTTGATGTGAGTTCATAACAAATCTACTTTTATCCACATTTAAAAGCAGCATTTCTGCTGAAGTGAAGATTTTCACCTGTATACATTACCAGGCCCAGCCTCGCCACTCACAAAAACAGCAGAAGCAACGCACACAGAAACTTGAAAGGAAATTCAAGCAATGATGCCAGAATGTAGGCACCAGGAAGAGGCTTACTGAGCAGTTCTTCTGCATTGCAATGCTAATATAGAATGCTATGTAAGTCCAAAAATTAGGCACAAGCGCTTATGCCAGCTCAAAGACTGTTCATAGTGAGGGAGAGAGGCACCTCGGGTGGTAGGACCCAGCCCTCTTCTCCCCCCTCCTCCCCATCGCATTTGCTCCCTTTACCCATACCTGTCTAGCTTCCCAGCCCAAGCAGCATCTCTAACTTTCTGCCCACACCTCAATCGGCTCTCCCTCCTACGTTACTTACGGGTCCTTTGACAAGGAAGTGACATCAGAGGGAAGCACAGAGGCCAGCATGAGCAGTAGGTTGTACTAAGAAAACAAGCTCTGTTCTATGGCCAATGAATTCTTATTTTTCCTGATGTCTCTAAGCAGACTCAAATGAAGAGAAAGCAGTTCCTGGCACACAGACCTAAGGCCTTAGCGGTGGGTGCGACCTTCTTAAAATTTCCATGTAAATGCCTTATCTCATATGCAAGTGATAAATGTCTTCTTAGATCCAGTCCAGTTAGGTTTTCTAAAAAGATAAACCGGTTAAGACAGTATCCTAGAATTAATTTTTTTTTTTTTTTTGAGGGGGGGGGGGTTATTTTCCTACTAGGGAGGATAATTGAAGAAATGTATAGATGCCACATTCTGCCTGCTTAGAAGTTAAAACGTCCTTATACTAAATTTAATCTGCTAAAGGAAAGGTACTTGTGGCCAGATAATGTGGGCTAGCTCGCTGAATGATTTTATTTTTCCTCTTTGTAATATTTATGTTGATGGTTGTTTTTTTGTTTTTTTTTTATTCAAAATTTTCATCATTATCATTTTACAACAATAAGAAAGAAAGGAATGTTGATGGTTGTAATTGGATATTCCTGAGTTTGTTATATAATTTGTAACAAATGAATAAAAATTAAAAAAAAGAATTTGGAGTTAACACAAATGATTTGTACTAGATAATGCTTTAAAAAAAAAAAACATTGTGTGTGGGGGGGTTATTGAAAATTTTCCTAAAGTATGCATGTTAAGATTGCTTGCATCCAACCTTATGTAACCATACTGTTAAAAATCAGTATTTGTTTTTAATGCAATAATGTTTTTATTTCCATTCTGTCCAGCTGATATTAAAATGTGATGTCACCAAATATCAACCATCCTGACACTATTCAAGATGGCAGCAGTAAAGAGAATATCTAATACTTCCCCAGGATAGGTATTATTGGTCCATTTGGGGAAGCACTAAAGGTTTAGAAACATAGAAACATGATGGCCGATAAAGGCCAAATGACCCATCTAGTCTGCCCAGCCACAGTAACCATTATTTCTTCCTCTCTCTAAGGGATCCCACGTGCCTATCCCAGGCTTCCTTGAATTCAGACAGTCTGTCTCCACCACTTCTTCTGGGAGACCGTTCGGTAAAAAAGGGTTTTCTTAGACTACTCCAGAGCCTATCACCTTTTACCTTCATCCTATGCTCTCTCATTCCAGAGCTTCCTTTCAAATGAAAGAGGCTCGACATGCACATTTACACCACATAGGTATTTAAACTTCTCTAACATATTTCCCCTCTCCCACCTTTCCTCCAAAGTATACATATTGAGATCTTTGTCCCCATATGCTTTATGATGAAGGCCACACATCATTTTAGTACCTTCCTCTGGACCGATGCCATCCTTTTTATATCTTTTTGAAGGTGCAGCCTCCGAATTGTACACAGTATCCCAAATGAAGTCTCACCAAAGTCTTATACAAGGCCATCAATACCTCCTTTTTTCCTACTGGCCATACCTCTCCCTATGCACCCTAGCATCCTTCCAACTTTTACCATCACCTTTTCAACCTGTTTGGCCACCTTAAGATCATCACATACAATCACATCCAAGTCCTGCTCTTCTGTCATGCTCTCTGGCCAAGGGCTCCCATGGAGTCAACAACCTAGAGATCTAGTACTAATGTGTGTGTGGGGGGAAGGGTTGGAACTCATCTTAAACTATTACTGAAAAAAATATGAGCTAAATCCAAATTAATTATGACTTAATTCCCTGAAGTGAAGTTTCAGCAGTAACACCAAAGTGGAAAAATTGTACTTCTTGGAAAAAAAAAAACCTTCAATGAAATAGAATGGAAATACTTTTAAAACAAGTAGGAGGAACTATTTTTTCACTCAAAGAATAGTTAAGCTCTGGAATTTGTTGCCCGAGGATGTGGTAACAGCAGTTAGCATAGCTGGGTTTAAAAAAAGGTTTGGACAAATTCCTGAAGGAACAGTTTATAGTCTGCTATTGAGACAGATATGAGGGAAACCACTGCTTGCCCTGGTATTGGCAGAATGAAATATTGCTACCATTTGGGTTTCTACAGGTATGTCTTTCCTGAACTGGCTACTTCTGGAAACAGTACACTGGGCTAGATGGACCATTGATCAACTCAGTATGGTTATTCTTATGCTCTTAAAAACACACAAAATTAGAAGTTAAACTGAAAGTTAACAGCTGTTCTGAGATTATCACATTATTAAAAATCGGGACCCTGATCTGCAACTACATAGGAGATTTGAAAATCATCTGCCTATTTTGTTGCCCTTGCTTCTTTGATTTAAATGGTCACATTAAATTGCAGCCAACACAATTTGGAATGTTTAGAATCAATTTGGTGGGAGCTTAAGGGGATCCATAAGAGAAAAAATAAGGATTGAATAGTAGATGCCAATTTAGAAGATTTGTAAAGACAATGTCATATGGAATCCCAAGTGGAGTCTGACATTTCAGTTTGGGTACCATTTTCCCAAGTTGAGCAAAGAGATGAGAGGCTAGGAGATCTAATAAATTTTGAGATGCCTACAAATTTTGGAGGCAATATGACCTGTAGCAAAAAAATTCAATGAGAGATCAAAAATAGAACTTTATTCTTGTAATCTAAGTTACTTTATATTTTTATATATATATTTCTTTGTGTATATGGCTATGTTGTACTGCACATTCACTAATTTAGCTCAAAACTCTTCCCCTATTAGTGTTATAAAGGTACTTAGCTCAGGTATCAGTCAACCCGGCCAGCCTGTATGGTAGTTTCATGTTAGGGCCACTGGCTAGTCTTATTAGAGCAGCAAGCAGGTCCCTGGAATAGATTAGTAGTCGATACAGTGGACTATAGAAAAGAGGAGCCAGGTCCCTATTCCATTCTCACTAATACACTTGTGGAGGAACATGTGAACCCTTTTAAAGATTTAAAGAGGAGACTGGGATGGAGCTCTTACGAAGAGATTATCTCAATTGTAACCAGGGAAAAAACTTAAGAATCAACAAGGGTCTGAGAGTGCTGAACCTGAGAAAATATTTTCCATCGTTTTGTTTCAGGATCAATAAAAAATGAAATATCCCAAATATTAAGTACTTGCCAAGAGGTCCATAAGACCATTTTTTTAATCTATTAAAATGGCAAGATTGTTCCAAATGGTAATAGGAAAGGAATTAGAAATAGGGATTTCTAATGTGGAATCAAGAAATTTGAGGGATTTGTAAGTACTCTTTATGATGGGATTAGCTTTCCCATGTTTAGAGAGAGTCATGCCAAGGATTTTAGACAAAGAAATTGGATACATGTAATGAAGTTCAAAGGAGAGCCATCTAGGCAAAGTGGATATATGAGAAGGTAGGATCCAGGTCTTGTTGTTCGAACATAGGTGACCTAAGACATCTCATGTTTGAATGTCCGCATTTGTATAAATATTGGAAGGATGGCTGGTCTGCTATTACTGAGATTCTACTTATCTCTGATCATATCTCTCTTAAAATTATAATCTTAAAAGGAGCTTATTTTGTTACCAGTTTACCAGAACCTTCCTGCCATTTATTAGATACACTATTAGCAACAGCTTTGAAAATTATTTGTATCTTTTGAAAGTTTCTCATTCACACTGGTGGAATTTATTATGCCTCACTTATAGATATGAATGTTATTCTGTTAAAAGAAATTGTCTCTATTGGAAAAATGGTCTGATCTCAAAGCATATTTCATATTGAATTCTGATTCTTGCAAGGTTTCCAGTGCATATCATCTTATATAATTTTGTTCATGACATATGTATATCATTGGTTATGTTTTGTTCCTTATTTTTTTACTTTGATGCTGCTGAATTCAGAGTGCACAGGATGATACATGGGAGCTAATCTTCTAAAATCTTAACTACGTGGAAGGGCATAATCAAAAGAAACATTTAAGTTCAATTTGGACGTAGGGCACTAGTCATCCAAAGTCAGCAGCCTAAAAAGGTCCATTCTTGAAAAGTATGTCCAAAAGATTTTTTTTTAAAAAAAAATCTTCTCTCTGTACATCCAGGCGTTTGATCATCTAGATCACCAGTATGTCTATCTTTATACCACATTCTTGTCCAAATATTCATCCAAGCCTTATATTCCGCCAGATCCATTATACTCACATTACCTCTTCTCCTCAAGTCACTTTATTGGCTCCCAATCAATTTCCATAAACAGTTCAAACTCCTCTTACTGACTTACAATATCATCTACTTTGTAATAATAATAATAATTTATTTCTTATATACTGCTACACCGTGAAGTTCAAAGCGGTTTACAGTAAAGATACATTTTGACAGTACATGGGATACAAGTGGTTTACAATAAAGATACATTTTGTCAGTAAGTGGGATACAAGTCATACAAGTGGTTTACAATAAAGATACATTTTGTCAGGACATGGGATTCAAGGGGAGAGAGGATAAGAGTTAGTCTCAAATCTAGAGTTGGGGTAGTGGCGAGGTAGATAGGAGTGCCGTGGCAAGGAAGAGGTGGGTTGGGAGTTTAGAATTTGTTAAACAATCGAGTTTTCAGAGATTTTCTAAAGTCTGCGTATGTAGTGGCCTCAAGTATGGGTTTTCCAAGCCATGTGTTCAGCCTGGCTGCCTGGAAGGATAACATTCTATCTAGAAACTTTTTGTATTGGTAACCCCCTATAGCTCTCCTCACTCATCTTCCTTTATGCTCCCCCCCAGGAACTTCATTCATGAGGTAAGTTCCTCTTATCTGTACCCTTCTTCTCCACTGCCAACTCCAGGCTTCTTCCCTTCTATCTTGAAGGACGCCGTATGCCTAGAACAGACTGCCTGAATCAACACGTCAAGTTCTGTCTCTAGCAGTATTCAAATCCAAGCTATAAAAAACCAAATATTTTTTAAAGGCTACTTCCAACTCCTAACTCCCACTCACCAATGTCCATACTATCATTCTCTCTGCAAGAAACTCCAACCCTGTGGGCTAATTTTACTAAGGCGCGCTAGCGTTTATAACGCACGCTAAAGATTAGTGCGTGCAAACCACGTGCTAAATGAAAAATACTAACGCAAGCTCTATGGAGGCATTAGCGTTTAGCGCACAAGGCAATGTAGCATGCACTAAGCACACACTATAACGACTAGTGTACCTTAGTACAAGGAGCCCTATATGTCCTGTCTATCTAAATTAGATTGTAAGCTCTTCTGAGTATGGCATTCAGTGCTATAGAAATGATAAATAGTAAAAATTCATTAAAAAAAAAGTTACATGCAAACCTTTACAAAATTAGGTTTGTTGTAAGTCTTTTCAATTAAAACTGGAGAAGTACAGTACAGCCTCTATCATTTGAAGTTTACCATGACAGTCATCCCAAGGGGCCCATCTAAGACTTACTTTACTTTAACAAAGTCGAGTCTCGTACTTCAGGAGATGATACGGTACATATATTTAAGGCTTAGATTAGATTAATTGGAAATGGGCAAAACTATATCCAACAAGCAAAAATTATCTGACATCAAGGACCCAAGAGGAACTGTACTGGGCATAAAGAAAAGAAAAAAGGGGGAGGGGACAAGAGAAAATCTTGACTGACAAGACAGATTTCTCCCATTGCCTTCTTGTTTTTAACCTTAATTGTACTCTTTTCTTTTTAAAATTGTATTTCCCCCTACTATCCTTTTGTTTTCATGTAAGTTACGTATTGTCATTAATAAGTATGTTAATTGTTCCCCATTTTTAATTTTTATTGTTAAACGCTTAGAATTTTGATTAGCGTTTTATCAAATTTTAATAAACTTGAAACTTAACCAAAGTGTCTAAGATTTCTGAAGGGCGGGGATGTCACTCATTTTCTTTGAAGTTCAATTGCTACTATTTGACCAGAAAAATCTGAAATCTTACTGTATTTATTAAGGAGCGCATTTTCAAAGCACTTAAGACATTTAGGAGATTATTTAAGAACTTTTAAGATGAGTTATTATAGAGAAACCATTTGTATTACGATTGTTTAACTGGATTTGTTTTTCTTTGTGATCTGCTTTGAACTCTTTGGAGTAATGGCAGAATATAAATCATAACATAATGTAATGTAATACAGTAAAGCTGACCAAACTCAATTTAAGTAAAATATAACATCACAATGACTATCATTATCTCTCAGATTGATTGCATCTCAGCTTGCAATGTAAAAGTAATAAGCAGTTATTGTCAGTTTATTATTCTATGAGATTGAACACCAGAACAAAATTTTTCTTTTCTTTGCCCTTCCATGGTACTCTTGAGAAATTATGACTTCATATGCACTGTAGCCAATTCATACATTGTTGACAACATCATTAGCAAGAAATCTCTCATTAGTTCTATTGTGGAAGTCATGAATTCTTTTCAAATGACTCTACTTGTCTCTTCCACCTCAATAAATATAACTTGCTGTTGGTCACTGTGTGATCCTAAAACTGCCTTGGCAAGTCTTTACAAATCGTTTTCATGGGCAAAGTGGGATCTGGCAACCCATCATTACCTAACATTTCTCTCATCTCGTTAAAAGGCGCATTATAAACTGTGGAAATGTTACAGATTACTAGGCAGATGCTGTTAATTAATTTGTCAATTTACCACAATTGCTCCTTTTCTAATATACATAGAAAAGACGACTTATTCTAATATTAGAATATAAGAATAGCCTTAATGGGGCAGACCAATGGTCCATCAAGCCCAGTAGCCTGTTCTCACGGTGGCCAATCCAGGTCCCTAGTACCTAGCCAAAACCCAGAGAGTAGCAACATTCCATGGTACCGATCCAGGGCAAGCAATGGCTTCCCCCATGTCTTTCTTAGTAAAAGACTATGGACTGTTCCCCCAGGAAATTGTCCAAACCTTTCTTAAAACCAGCTACGCTATCTCTCTTACCACAACCTCTGACAATGCGTTCCAGAGCTTAACGGTTTCCTCCTATTGGTTTTAAAAGTATTTCCTAATCTCAACAGTTAACTGCTTTTTTGGCTTTGTCCCAACTGGATGAAGGGAAATCAATTGCTCAATATTTTATATAAGGCACTCCTACCTTAGCTCTATCTGTAGCCTATCTTGCTATACAGATTTATATTTCTTTTTGTTCGCCTGTATGTAATCTTGGAATCAAAGGTTGTGGACTTGAGTTAGTTGAAAAAAAGTTTTTCCTTTGTTATAAAATTATGTTAAGGTGTAAATGTGATTTATACTTTTAATTAAGTTATGTCCTCACTAACTCACTTTCTGTACAAGTGAATACTTGATATGTAATTTAAAAAATTTATAAATAAATTTTTTTTTTTTTAAAGTATTTCCCTGTAACTTCAAGTGTTCCCTAGTCTTTGTAATTTGGATTTGCTTATACATTCTTAGATCCTATTGATATCAATGTCCAAGAATAATACGAGTATTATGAACACATCCTAGTCAGCATGAAAATCATCTGTGGTAACTATATAAAACTGTTATAGAATACAACTAAAGCTTACATAGTGTTGGAGCAGATTTATTAAAACATTACCACTAAAAAAAATCCACATTTCATCCTCTAGATGGCAGTAAAAATCATCAATTTAACTACTGGATTCAAAAGACTTGCTCTCTGCCAATGTTCATAAACCACACCCTGTCTTCCCTATGATAATTGTAAGTTTCATTCCTTTCCACTGAACTGATTACAAATGAAGCCTTTACTTTTCCTCTGCTGTATTCAGTTAACCCAATGTGACTCAATCACTGTTAGTATCCATTCCTCAGTCTAAACAATAGGGTGACAGAGGTCTGTAAGCAATTTTAAGTCTCACTTTGCTCTACAGGCCAAATTCCTTCTATCATGCTCATAACTTTGTTCATCCGCCAGCAAAAAATTCTGAACAATCTGAAGGAGATGGGATATTATCAGATTTTCCTGAGCAAGTACAGGGGAAAGTTATAAAAGAAATAACCGTGAGACTCAGATCTGCAGTAGACTTTTTCTTCACTTTGGGAATATTTTTCCCCATGGCAACAAGTTGTGGTCACAAAAAAAATGTGCTTAACATAAGAAAACAGCAACCATATCCAATTAGTAAAAACAGATGTGCAATACCAGTCAGTTTATTGCATGCATCAGTTTAACAGGAGGAAAAATGTTCTCTCTAAGCACCACACTATATAGCAAGAACACAGTCCTCTTTTAACAGCTATTACTGTTATTAATTTATATCTCAAGCAGAATATTTGATGAAAGCAGAATGAGAACTCTAAAGTCATCATATTTAACCATCTTTATCTGCCTCTCTAGCAGCTCTTTACTCCTAATCTGTCCAATTTGATTTAGGCCAATCAGCACTTTGGGAGGGGCCTGAGGTCCATGAGCCAATCAGGGACTTCCTTAGGCTCAGCCCTAAAGAAATCCCTGATTGGTTCAGGTGCCTCGGGTTCCTCCCTTGGGAGGGGCCTGAGGTGATTGAGCCAGTCAGGGCCTTAGGCCCCTCCCCATGCATCACATGATGCACCGGGGCGGGGTCTAAGGCCCACATTCACATCGCGGATGGGCGGAGAAGGAGCAGGAGGACTTTCTGGTGCCTCCTGCTCCCATCACTGGAGATCACTTGTAAAAGTATGGGGGAGGGGAGTTAGGGCACCGGTGGAGGGTTTCGACGGTAGGAGGGAGATGGCATCCCTCCTGCCATATTTGCGTGGGATAGGGGAGGGGGGCACTGCCGGGTAAATTCGGGGGGGGGGGGTCCTGACGGCAGGAGGGAGTGGGCATCCCTCCTGCCATTTGTGGGTCGCAGGGGGGCAGTGGTTTTTTGACAGGTCTGACTGTCTTTTCATTTTTATGGAGCAGATATTTGGTGTGTGTAACACATGCAAAATATCTGTGCCATGGAAAAAAAAAATGAAAATAAAAAATAAAAAGACAGGCAGACCTGTCAAAAGAATGACAGATCTGTCGATAACAGTTACCAACAGGTCTGCAGCAGTCGGATTTTAGGATATTAAAGCCCGATTCAAAATAGCTAAGCAATTGTTAGTGAATCAATCGCTTGGCTAATTTGCATGGGTTGGATTGGATTGGATTGGATTGGGCAGTGGGTCGTTTATTGAATTGGGTCAGGAACAATCGCAAAACCAGTAAAATTGGTTTTGCGATCGTCAGTACAGAATCAGAAGGTTTAGTGAATCTAGGTCTTAATCCTCCATTGCCTCAGGTACAAAATAAAGTACAGTGGAACCTTGGTTTACGAGCATAATTCGTTCCAGAAGCATGCTCGTAAACCAAATTGCTCGTATATCAAAGCAAGTTTCCCCATAGGAAGTAAGGGAAACTGCTTTGATTGGTTCCACCTCCTCCTCCTCCCTCCCCCCCCGAGACTACCGGCGCAGCTCCATTCTCCCCCCCCTTGAGGAATCCGATGCTGTTCCAAACCCCTCCCCGCGATCCGGCTTCCCCCCTGCGAACCGGCATCCTCCCCCAACTCGCGTTGCCCCCCCCCCAACCGCGAACCTACTTCCCCCCCCCCACCCGAGCACGTCAATGACCTTTCCTTTACCCAACTTGGCACCAGTGCCGATGCCCGAAGATCCTCCCTCTTCTGGCACGGCCTGGGCTGGGCGGTGCATTGGAGATCCTCCCTCTTCTGGTCTGAGCTGGACTGGCTTTGAGCATTTGCGCATGCTCAAAGCCTTCTGGTCTCGCTCTCTCCGAGATTGAGAGCGAGACCAGAAGGCTTTGAGCATGCGCAAATGCTCAAAGCCAGTCCAGCCCAGCCCAGCCCAGAAGAGGGAGGATCTCCGACGCACCGCCCCAGCCCAGGCCGCGCCAGAAGAGGGAGGATCTTCGGGCACCGGCACTGGTGTCAAGACGGGTAAAGTTAGTGTCATTGACGTGCTCGAGGGGGGGAAGTAGGATCGCGGTGGAGGGGGGGGGCAACGCGAGCGGGGGGGATGCCGGATTGCGGGGAGGGGGGCGCTCGTACAGTGAGGCAAGCTCGGTTTACGAGGCACCAAGTTTGCAAATGTTTTGCTCATCTTGCAAAACACTCGTAAACCGAGGTACCACTGTACCTGTACATATGTAAACCGCTTTGAATGTGTAACCACAGAAGGTGATACAAGTCCCATTCACCCTATTTTCCTGTTCCCATCTAAGAGTAATGAAAAGGGAAGGCAGCCCCCAACCCCCACCTATTTAAGAATTTTACCAGAAGAAAGGAGTCCAGCTTTAATTTTAAATGTCATAAGAGCGAATGGGTACTGTGGGAATGCTTCCCCACCACTCCTCATCTGCACCCCACCACCAGCTTCACTTTGAAAAAGGATTTGGGTAGCCAAATATAGACATTTTGGTAACATCTGAATATGGTCACTCAAGTTAGATGGCTAATGCTGTAGATAAACCCTATCACCTAAATTCCTTTCTCCAACTTGACCTCTGTCCTTAGCCATGCCATTTCTACCTTAAATTTTGAGCTTCATGAGAGCAAATATTTAAATGCAAGTGCTCAAACTCAATTGTATTTTCCAAGGGATCAATTTAGATACCTATCTCCCAAAGTCTGACTCCAAAACCTTCTGCAAATTGATCCTAGATGAGTATCTAAAATGTAATTAGGCCTTCCAGTTCAATGCAGTTTGCTGTAGAATGATGTCAGCATTTTAGACTATATAGCAGGGGTGTCCAACCTGTGGCCCAAGGGCTGCATGCGGCCCCGTGAAGTATTTTGTGCGGCCCCAGTTGAAGGCGATGCACTGTTTTCCTCTGCTGCTCCCGGGTGCTACCATCTTGCCAGCTCCCTCCTCTGCCTTGCTGCAGCGTTTGCGTGGCCCCAGAAACATTTTTTTCAGCCAATGCAGCCCAGGGAAACAAAAAGGTTGGATACCCCTGCTATATAGTTTGTAATGCTGGTCTAGTAAGAGGTACTTACATATATAACCAAAACTTAGAATAGCAATTAGCTCGATATTCAAAAAAAACCTACTGACCTGTGAAGTTTAACTTAAAATTTGTCAAAAATCTAACTAAATGTAGATTCAGTAAATCAACAATAACCCGTGAAGAAAAATGGTAACAAAACCTGCATCCTCTCTCTATATTACATAAAAATATATTCAGACTCTTAACTCCTCTCTATTTCCCTCCCTCCTCATACGCACGCATTCTTTTCCCAGCTTCAAAGAAATGCTTTGTAGCTGATGAACTCGACCCCACCCTCAAAACTTTTGCTAGGCAAAAAAGCATGATCCCCCCTCCCATATTTAAGGGAAAAAAAAAAAAACCTCATTCCTTTCCTTTCCCTCCTAATCCCCACCCCCAACGATCACCAAAAGTCCTCTCTATACAAAACCAGGAGGAGGATACAGACTTATCTCCTCCCACCTTGGCATCCAGTGTTGCTCTGGCAACAGTTGTTACTGATGGTTGACAGGGCAACCCTGGAAGCTGAAGTAGGGGCTTTGTCTTCTTCTCTCCTGGTATGCAAAAAGACCTTACATGAGAGTTCTAGGGAATGAAAATCAGGAGATATGGAAGGAAATTGGGTTACTTGGGGTTATTCTTAAATCCATGAAAATGATCAGCGAGTAGCAGTGTGAGCTGTGGAAGAATTCTTTTTGAAAGCTTAAGAAGGAAATTAAGTGGGGCTGACCCAACCACTAAGCACACTGGGCATTTATCTAGGGCTGCAGAATTGGGGAGCAGCAGAATACAGGAGGTAGAGAAGCCTAGGCACAAAAAAAAAAAAAAAAAACACACCTTGAGCACATGCCAGAACTTAAAAACCTGCTGAATCCTGCTACTACTCCCAACAGTAAGATGCATCATAGAAAGGCCAAGGTGGTAAGCCTTTGAGTGCCAACATGTGTTTATGGCACCATACTGCATGCTTACAGGTTTTAAGAGTTGCAGAGTGGTGGCAGCAGCAGAGGAGAAGTGAAGTAGACTTAGCATGTAAGTGAAGGAATGAGGTGGGAAAGATGCTGAACACGGTGCGGACACAGGTTGAGAAACAAAGATGCTGAGCATAGTGGAGGAAAAAAGGAGAGATGCTGGAAACTTAGTAGGGGGGTTGAGAAAGGAAGATGCTAGAAAACTGGGGGAGCCCGAGCAATAGGAGATACTAGATATGGGAGAGGGGGGGTTAAGACTTTGAATGGCCCCAGGGAAAGTGATGCTTGACTGAAGATTCACCTAGGTCCTAGGGTGTCAGTACCCTTGGGCTGGCTCATCTCAGGAGATGTATAGGGTGCAGCAATTTTTCTATTTTTGCAGTTGTCGCCCCCTTTCTTTGGAATTCTGTTCCAAACTCTTTTAAGAGAGACAACATCCCTAGAGAAATTCAAATCCTCCCTTAAAACGTTCTTTTTAAGTTCATAAAATTTTTATTGAACAGAGAGGATGCTTTCCAAGTTTAACTGTCTTTGTAAGGAAATTTTAAACTTTACTTAGTCCATACTTTTGGACGGATCTGTTGTTTCCCCTTCCCTTTGTGTTTTCCCCCTCTCCTTTCTTTCCTTTAATTATATTGTAGTTCTCCCCACTCCCTCTTGTTCCAGTTCATTTAATTTTGTTTCGTCTGTCTTATTGTCTTGTTTGATGTTTAGTTAATTTAGCCTCTCTAAGCTTATTTTGTATTCTCCCTTTGATTTTATTGTACATCCACCATGAAATCTATGATAAGGTGGTATAACAAATTCTAAATAAACTTGGAAACTTGGAAGGTCAACAGCACTTATCCAGATAGCAGGTATTGTTATCCTGATAAGTGCTATTGAATATTGATACCTGTTATATTATTATTATTGGACCTCAACTGCAATTATGTCTTTATCTAATTACCTGAGATTAGTAAGTTCAAATTCAATTTATTTTTGATATACTGCATTGCAAGTGGCATCAATGCAGTTTACATAATGATTTATAGCAGGAAGAAATTTAAGGTGGTAGGGAGAAATGAAAATATTAGGGAGATTGAACTACAATGGTTAATAGGAAAGAGAAGAAGAGAGAGAAACATAGATGCTCTGGGTAGTTAAGCAGGGTGAACATCTTGGATAGTTCAGTGGAGGATAGAGGAATTAGCGAAATTATTTGAATGCTCTCTGAATAAGAAGTTTTTCAGTGCCAACTTAAATTTGTCTAATGAGGTTTCAAATCTGAGTTGTAAAGGAAGCGCATTCCAGAGTGCTGGTCCTGCTATAGAGAAGATGCTTTGACTGGCTTGACTAAATGTGTATTGACAGCAAAACTATAAACACATCTGAAAATGTAGCCTTCTATGGTGCAGTGACTACCAAAAAGACCTAGTAAGCAGTGGCATAATAAGGGAAGGGGGCAGTAGGACAGTCTGCAGGACCAGGAAGTGATGTCAGAGGGAGGCCTGTGCAGGCAGCAGGTTGGAGGAGTGTGTGGCAACGTGTGTGGAGGAGTGTGTGGTGCAGTAGTTGGATCTACAGCCTCAGCATCCTGGGGATGTGGGTTCAAACCCCTTGCTGCTCCTTGTGACCCTGGACAAGTCACTCAGTCTTCCATAGCCCCAGGTACATTAGATAAATTGTGAGCCCACCGGGACAGATAGGGAAAATACTTGAATACCTGATTGTAAAACCGCTTAGATAAACCTTGATAGACGGTATATAAAACACCTAATAAACTTAAACTTGAAACTTGAGATGCTCTTCATGTCAGCAAAGAGTTTAAAGGTGAGGTGTGTGCTGCGGGGAGCACCACTGCCTCGGACACCTCCTATCCTCGCTATGCCACTGCTAGTAACCTGGAGTTGTCAAGAAGGCCCAGTACAAATGTAGGTACAGAAATAGCCCTACAGATCCTTTCCAATGATTCCTGGACCACTGATGATTAAAGTAGATCTTGGAGAGTGCCTATGGGAGGGTTATGGGGAGAGTCAGAAGGGTCATTGGGGTCAGGGTTAAAAATAGTTGGGAGGCATCTTTGTGGGGGATGTTGAGGGGAGAGAGACCCCCCCCCCCACCCATACTGCACATCTTTTGGGCAGCACTGGCATTTTAAGATGGAAACATCAGGTCAAGTGATAGCAATCTGTTGCTCCCAAACAGGAATAATACAGCTTGCAAAATGCCACACAAGCTGTGTTATTCAGTTTACATAATGAATTAGATGTTTTGCATCACATTATGTAGCCTGCAGTACTCTTACATAATGTGCATGATGTTGATTTTCAACATGCATTAAGGGGTAAAATTTATGCATTATACCATCAAACACATCAGTAACTATCCCCATAAGCAGTTACCCAGTTAAAATTGGCAGACAAAAATAACTTTCCTTTTGCAGGTAAGAAGTACTCACATTTCATCTGTGCCACAAGAGGCTGAGGGAGGGGCTGCTAACAACACTCATACATGCTTCAGCATGTGCAAAGTTCACGGGTAGAGAAATACTACAACTACTGGTAAAGCACTAACACTTATTTCTATAGCACTATGTACACGTGCACATAAATACATAAAAGGCAGTACCTGATCAACAGAGCTTACAATCGCAGAACAAATAAGGGATGAGGGAGTTTCATTTATTTTGAGAATGATTGCAACAACATGGGTATGGAACAGATGAATTTGAAGAGCGGCCCGGATGCACAGAACCGCACAGGACATCTCCCTCCGAAAATTCACTGCTAGAAGTACAGGTACAAAATAATCCTAGCTAGGCCTGCATAAAACAGACTTCCCAAATTTCCTCTGGTATGTTTGTAGAACACAGCATAAAGTTATCAGCTGAATCTAGAGTCACCCAACAGGCTTGATCTAGTCCTGGGTTTACCCCATTTTGTAGTCTTGCTGCTTTTCTTAGGGAATGCACTGGGGAAATCAGACTACAAACTCCTGCATGCAATGGGGTAAACCCAGGACTGGATCATCCCAGTTGGGCAAATCTGGGTACAGTTTGCAACTCTTAAGAACTTACCAGAAGGTTAACCTTAGAATAGTCTTCATTTTCTAGCCATCAGTTGGTAAAGGCATGTGGTTAAAGAAGTGGGCTGAGAGTCAGACTAATCAGGATTCAAATCTGCTTCTTTCACCGACAGTCCTTGTGACCATGGCTCCAGAAAAAGGATAGATTGAGACATCTGGGATTTACTTTTTCAGGAGCTGTATGTTAAATCCTACGTGGGCATGTCATTTCACCCTCCACTGCCATAGATTCAAAGAGTATGAGCCCTCTGCAGCAGGGAAATTTCTACTATACCCAAGTAACTCATCTTCAGTTTGGATCTGAAATGGCAAGTAACTAAATCCCAAGCCCAAATCAATATTTCACTTATAGAAAGGATGGAGAAGAACAGTAATTCTTTTATCTTTTACCCTCTGATGCTTAATCTAACTGATGCTAATCTAACTGATGCAAACCGCCTAGAACTCGCTGGGTATGGCGGTATGTAAGAATAAAATTATTATTATTATTATTGAGAACGTCAAATAGTCTAGAATAGCCCTAATCTAACCTTCTTTCTAATAAACACAACTCCAGCAGGTTCATATACATATCCAAAGAGCAATTTACCATACCAGCGAAGAGATCCTTAAAAGCTTAGACTTGCATGGATAAACTACCACCCAGAACCAAAATCATTGCGATTATAGTGTTTTGCAGCTCTTTGCCAGAGCAAATGTTCTGTCTGTTAATCTATTCCAGCTCTCTCTGCCTACAGAAATGTTCTAGAATCTAGACTATAGTGAATAGTATTGTTTTGGCTGAGAGTATTTCCTGTATCCTTTCTTTGCCAACATTAGACACATTTTCCACCAGAACTCAATCTGTATTTTTGTCATAAATATCTTTTAACATTCTGCACTGTCTACCCTCTTCCACACTTCCATAAGGGAATAAAGAACTGTTACACTGCTTGATTCCAAGAACTGGAGTATTCAAATCCTTTCTAACATCTCACCTATACTATGAGAAGCTCTTTTTAAATGTTAAATGGTGGCTCTCCTTTAAGATAAACATGCTAAAATTCAACAAGGCTATTTTAACAAAATACATAAGAGTTGTCTTGAGTCCTGACTTGATTTGTTCTCCTGTTTTCTATTGCTTTTACATATTGATATCCTATTTTGCTTTTTTATCTATATTTATGTAAATTATTTCACGTTTTATATATAGAGGTGGTATATAAATTGAATGAATTAATGATTAAATGGTCCATAGAGCAGAGACCGTCTCTAATGTATATCTGTAAAGCACTGTAATAGAGTCCCCAGTGAATATCTTGTAGTAAGGCCAACAATTTCTATATTTTATTGAGTTCTGAGAGGTGGGGGGGGGAGAGAGATTATCTCCATGGCCCCGTTATGAGCAACCCAATCAAAAAAGTTAGCACTCTAGCCTCCTGTTCCTTTATCTGCTTATGAACAGATCCACAGCACACGCTGGGATGCAACTGAAATGTCACATTACTATATGCAAAATGGATTACAATTCTGTTGCAATTTTATTCTACAAAAATAAGATCTACAAACAATCCACATACTCTCCAGCTTCTCTAATGTTTAGCTTCTCCTCTTCCAGGGGTAACATCACTCACTGGTTGGCGGGTAGAAAACAGAAAGTATGGGTGAATGGACAATACTCGGACTGGAAAAATGTCACGAGTGGAGTGCCGCAGGGTTCAGTGCTTGGACCCGTGCTCTTCAACATATTTATAAACAACCTGGAAATTAGTACGATGAGTGAGGTGATTAAATTTGCAGATGATACGATATTCAGAGTAGTGAAGATGCATGGGGATTGCGAAGTCCTGCAACGTGACATAAACACACTCAAGAAATGGACTGCAACATGCCAAATGAGGTTTAATGTGGATAAGTGTAAGGTGATGCATGTCGGTAACAAAAATCTTACACACACCTACATGATGTCCAGTGTGGTACTTGGAGATACCTCCCAGGAAAGAGACTTGGGAGTACTGGTCGACAAGTCGATGAAGCCATCCGCACAATGTGCGGCAGCGGCAAAAAGGGCGAACAGAATGCTAGGAATGATTAAGAAGGGGATCACGAACAGATCGGAGAAGGTTATCATGCCACTGTACTGGGCATGGTACGCCCTCACCTGGAATACTGCGTCCAGCACTGGTCGCCGTACATGAAGAAGGACATGGTACTACTCGAAAGGGTCCAGAGAAGAGTGACTAAAATGGTTAAGGGGCTGGAGGAGATGCCGTACAGTGAGAGATTAGAGAAACTGGGCCTCTTCTTCCTTGAAATGAGGAGACAGAGGGGACATGATCAAAACATTCAAGATAATGAGGGAATAGACTTAGTAGAGAAAACGAGAGAGCACTCTCTAAAGTTAAAAGGAGATAGATTCCGTACAAATGTAAGGAAGTTCTTCTTCACCCAGAGTGTGGTAGAAAACTGGTACGTTCTTCCGGAGGCTGTTATAGGGGAAAACACCCTCCAGGGATTCAAGACAAAGTTAGACCAAGTTCTTGATGAACCGGAACGTATGCAGGTAAGGCTAGTCTCAGTTAAGGCACTGGTCTTTGGCCTAAGGGCTGCTGCATGAGCGGACTGCTGGGCACGATGGGCCACTGGTCTGACCCAGCAGCGGCAATTCTTCTGTTCACTTCATGACCCACGAACTTCTTCCCCTCCAGTGATAGCTTTAGGCTCCACCCCTCTTTCCTTGGACCTCCAGCTGGGTTGGTTCTAGTGGACCCCCCTCACCCTTCATTTCAAAGCTCCTTGCTATTACAGAGCTACTGGCTGTCTCTGGTGGCTGGAAACAGCCAGTGAAACCATTGAGTGTCTTGGGAGTAAGGGAGAGTTTGTAAGAAGGAGTAGGAGTATAAGAGGAATGGGGGGAAGTATAATGGGAAGAAGAGCTGTTTATATCCTTTCACAAGCACCAAAGAAAGCTAAATATTTTCTTTTGCGTCTTCCATTTGTATATATATTTACACCTCGGATACATTATCTTACACTTTGAAGCATCCACCCTTGACATCTCTAGCTTTTACCAGAGGCCACAGAGGGTGAGAAGAACTCATTTAAGCTTCCAGAGCTGCCAAGTTACTCAGTTACAAGAGGGAGACTTTTTTGCCAGTCCTGTTTTGTGGACTTGCAGCCCAATTCAAAATGCCATTGGACGTTTGATTCTTCCCACTAAAATCAGTGCAATGCATCCCACAATGCACTAGGACTGGCCAAAAATCTTCCTGTTGGGATTGGATAACTTTGTGGCTCTCCAGCTCTATCCATTAAGCCTCTCCATCTAAAGTTCAAGTTCAAGTTCACGTTTTATTTGATAAATCGCCTATATAAGACATTCTAAGCGATGTACAATTAAAACAGATTATGGGGAGACTTAACAATCTTATTAGTAAGAAGTTAAAAACAAAAAAAAAACAAAAATTGTTAACAACTTATAAAAAAACAAAAAGCAAATTAAAATAGAACACATAACTCATTAACAGCAAATAAAAAGCAAAAATAACTAGAAATTTAGTGATTTCTCTGTACATATAGTTTAATGACAAACATGACAAAGAGGAAAGGAGGGAAAAGTTACAAATATTTCTCATAATAGGAGAGAAAAACATGTATTAGGAAAAAACAGAAGGAGGGGGGAAGTACGTTCCCATGTTCACTCAAACCATTTCTGCTGCTACACCTACAGCTACGGCCTGCACTTTTTGCAGTTACTTCTGGAAAGGTGAAATATGGAGGGAAGACCATGAATAAAATTTGTGTTGGGGGAGGTGGGGAAGCAGGGAAAATAAATAGGACTCTGTTGGGGGGGGGAAGGAATGAGCAAAAACATGGGGCTCCATGGTAGAGGGCACACATAACTACCTATTTATCTATAGTGTTAATCTGGCCCTGGTCTAAGCAGCATACCCCCTTACTTGATTTCATTTGTCTAAGGACTAGATCAGTGCCTGGGACACTACATAGTCCAGAGCCCTTTGCTCAGCAGAAAAGAGTAGCCAAGACCATGGCATGGCTCAAAAACCAAAAGCCCTGACTAAGGCATAGACAAAAATCCCTTTCACTCTAAAACATGGCCTTCTTTGACCTTGGATACTATTAGCTCATCCCCTGGATTCTTCCTAGGGTTAACAGATGTCTGGGAAAACACGGACATGTCCTCTTTTTAGAGGTCTGTCCAGGTACACCAACAGATTTCCAAAATCCAGCAGTTTGTCCAGGTTTTGGAAGGCCCCAAGCTTGGGGCTGCATCTGGAGGGCCTCCGAACATGCACAGACGCGATGCAATAATGTCACAGTCATGCGCATTTAGGATATCATCGCATCATATCCGTGCATGCTCGGAGGCCCTCCAGACATAGCCCCAAGCTCAGGGAAGAAAAAATGAGGTCTGTGTGGGGGCAAGGCTGGGGAGAGAACAGGGCATGCATGGCCACATGTCCTCTTTTTTAAATAAAGAAATATGGTAAGCCTAATTCTTCCCAAAAAGGGGAGCCTAGGTAGAAAAATCCTAGGAGCATAATTCCTTATGCTGCTTCCAGGGCGTATTTTCCCCTGCAAGGGCATCACAAGAAAAATCTACCTACTGTTGCTAACAAATTAATTAGTAGCACCTGGGTCACAATTGCTTATGTCTGGCAGTGTTATAAAAATAAGCAGTAGCAGTATAAGGATTACAATGCTCTTGTATGCCATGGCCAGCCATAAAGCAGCCGGTGGTGGCTGTTTTAGTTTAGTTTATTAAAGGACACTCTCCTGCCTTCACAAAATAAAAATGCAAGGTGGTTTAAATCGTTTCAATTCATAAGCAGAAGATAAAAAGAAATTACAAATACATCGAGGAGATTAACAGAGTAAGAAGGAGCAAGTAAGCCTTGAAGTTAATGTATTCACTATGACCTTCCCATGACAAGAGTTTGGTAAGCTAAGACATCCTAAGGGTCCTTTTATTGAGGTATGGTAAATTTATGCACCTACTGCACTTTAACAGTAGAAAAATTAAGGCACATTAAGGAGAGAATTCATAAATGGTGAAAAAAAAAAAAAAAAAAAAAATTGGTGCTGAAAAAACAAACAAAAAAAAAAAACCCAGTGCTAAGCACTATTGTACGAGAGGCCACTGAAAAGTTCTCAGCCCAACCAACAAAGCTGGGGCAGCCTCCATTCAGGGCTACACACTTAGAACAGAGATTTTCCACTCCGTATTTTTCCACCGGAACAAAAAAAGTGGAAATTACTGGACTAAAGGGAGGATTCTCAAAACTTACCGTGCCTTAACTGTGGTCACTAAACCGTCTGCAGCTGGTTTAACAGAACGGTTCACCGAGATCTTTAACAAGCTTCCTGTCAGAATCCGACTCTGCCATGCAAATGTATTACAATGAGATCATAAATATTAAAGAAGTAGTAAAATGGGCTCATCAATATTTAAAGTGCACTCCAGGAGATTCTCTATCATCACCGGGTAATTCCCCAAACATGGTGCCAACTTTTGATGACCAAAACTTACTGGCTGGTTCGGGGGTGCTGGTACTATGCAAAGTGTGTCTCAGGCACGTATTTCTGGCTGTGTTTCGTCATAAAATTTTTTTTAAAATACACCAGTCACAAATTATAGTGGTTTGGGGGGGGAAAAACACATCACAAGCACGCTTGAAGCATGTCTTATGTGTGCTTGTTGAAAGCCGGCATAGCATTTGCTGGTAGTTTTCTGCCTTTCATATCCACCCATGCCATCCATTGGCGCAGATATGACATCTTTTGCAAATTGAGTGTCTAATGGCTAGGCTGCATGTGATGTGTGCCTATGTCTTGTGCTTATATGATTTGTGCTCCAATAAGGCATGCACACGGTATGTGTGCCTACAGTGTAGCTTTTCCCAGCATATGCGCACATGTACGCCTCTTACCATGATATATTCTGCACACAAGCGATTCTTCTCATGTAAATTTGACAACCCTCCATAAACCTCTCTGAACCTCATTTGCATGCACAGTTTTTCGAGAATGACTCGTCTTTTTGAAATCATTACAGCCATGATAGCAGCCCTTCAGATTTTACTACCAGTATATATATTTTTTAAAATTTTTCATTCATTTTTTATATCAAATACAAAGTGCAAAAGCATGAACATTCAAGTAACGTACCATATTGCACTCTATTCCAACAATAAAATATAAAACTGTTTTATCCCCCCTCCCCACCCTAACCCATCCCCCTCCCACCTGGATAGGTATAATGTTCATTCATGAAACAAAGGGAAATAGTAGTAATAATAATGATAATAGTTCATATTCATCTCTTACAATATTTTGTTAACGGGCCCCAAATTTCCTTAAATTTACTATGTTGTCCCAACTGTAAAGAATTAATATTTTCAAACTTATAAATCTGGCTATAATTTAAGTTATCCCAACTTTTCCAGTTTTTCATTATCAATTGCAAGGCTACCCCTGTCATTGATGAGGAGCAATTCGTTTTGATTTGCATTAATTGTTTTTTTCGGGTAATAAAATTGTTCCAAATAATACTATATCATATGATAATGCTAGTGGAACATCCAATATTGTGATAATTTGACCCCAAATGGATTTACAGAATTTGAGTATCACGGGACATGATAGAACAAATGATCCAATGTCCCTACATCAAGATGACAGTGCTAGCATCTATTAGATTTAGAACTGTCTAACCTTTGTAACCTAACAGGGGTCCAAAAAGATCTATGCAACAAGAAAAACCAGGTCTGTCTCATAGATGCTGAAGCTGTACATCTCATTCTCCAATTCCAAATTCGTGGCCATTGAGATGCAGAAATTTGTCTCAATGCTCCAAATGTCTAAGACTATTTTTTGGCTTTATATTCACAAATTCAGATATTAATTTATACCACTGGGCAGCCTCATGTCCTAGGAAATCTATCTGGAAGCATAGAACCGGCAAACTATACTGATCTTTTAAATTCCGCCATTCAGGGAACCCTTTCTGAATATCCTGCTTCAACTGCAACCATTTAAATGTTTGAGACTTTGAAATACCAAAAGATTGTTGCAGTTGTGAAAACTCAAGCATCTTTCCATTTGATATCACATCAAGCGTACATATTCCCGTCTGCATCCAATGCTTCCAGATAACTTGATATCCGCCAATTTGAATCTTGGAGTTCAACCATAGGGACCGACAAGTGGACTGATGAATTGAAATCGGTGTCAAATCATTTAAAGATTTTATTGTTTGCCATGTGGAAACTAATATTTTGTTGTCCTTAAAGGCATCTAGGCATCTTGATACTCAAAACATGTCCCAAACGCAATGGGGATGCCATTCCAAATATAGCCAATCCGAAAGATGTTCCTCACTATCTTCCTACACGGTATCCTCTGGGTATACCGGTTCCCAAACCATCGACTTTTGGTCGACTGTCAGCTTTCCCCTTCTTCCTACTTTCAAATAACATCAAGAGAGAAATTGAGAAGTTTTTAAAGTAGTCTCATTCTGTCTATGCTGAGGTGGAGTCCATCCTTCCTGAATAGCTTGCTCTTTCTCCAAAACGTTGTCCAGTTGCGCACGAAGTGGAATCCTTCTTCCTCACACCAGTGCCTCATCCACGCATTGACTGCTTGCAGCTCCATCTGCCTCTTCTCATCGGTACTGACAGGATCTCTGAGAACGCTACCCTCAGTGTTCTGGTCTTCAGCTTCCTTCCTAGCATCCTGAACTGGTCCTTCAGTCCTTCCCTGCTGTAGTTCCTGTTGCTCACATTGTTTGTCCCCACATGGATCGCCACGGCCATATCTTTCTCTTCCACGCTGTCGATGATCCTGTCGATTCGGCTCACTATGTCTTCTATCTTGGCTCCCGGTAGGCAATCACCAGCCGATCCTGTCTGCCTCCTGCTATGTGGCTGTCTTCTTGTCTGATGATGGAGTCTCCCACGATGATCGCTGTCCTTTGTCTTCTCTTCTTTCCAGCTGCAGGTCTGTGTCCCCGGTGTATGTCCATCTCTCCAGCCTGTGTCTGTGTCCTCTGTGCACTTCCATCTTCCCTCATCCTGGCGTTGGCTTGCACCAGACTCATCTTCCTGTGGGTTCCGTCCGCTGTGTCACCCATTTCTTCCTTACGGTTGTCCTCCAGGTGGTCCTCACTCACTGTGAGTGTATCTTGGCTGTTCCACTGTTGCTGGTGATTTTCCACGGCCTCCCTGTATGCCTCCTTGATGAACTTCTCTAACTCCCGGACTTCTTCTTCAATGGCTTCCTCCATCTTGAAGTGTTCTGCTTCTCTTATCTTGTTCCTCCACTGCTTGTTTCTTCAGGCCCTCCAGTTCCTCGCATCGAGTGCATACATAAGACCGCCTCCCAGAGGGGAGGTAGTCATACATATGGCAAACGATGCAGAAAACTGGGTAGCTCAACATCCTACTTCTGTCTGCTGCTTCCATTGCTGTCCGCTTGCTGGTCTGCTGTCTGAAGTGGCTTCTCCCTTGCTTGTGTGTCCTCTGCTCTGCTTGCTTGTGTGTTCTCTGTGTCTGCTGTGGTTGCTGAACAGATGTTTATAGCTTTAAGCAGGTAAAACTGTTTGCAGTTGTTTGGAAAGTGTGCTTTCATAACTGTGAGGCATTTTGCCTGTTTGTCACGATTCCAAGAAAAGGTAGGTTCCTTTCTACGCCACGTTGTTTAAAAACCTGCAGTCAGGTATTCCTTTCCAAAGATAGTCATAATTAGTAACACATTTCAAGACCGTGGAATGAGCAGGCAATCTGTTGATACATGTTGACATTTGCTTTCATATCAGGGTACTTGTGTGTTTGGCTTTTCTAATAGTCAGTAGAGCAGACAGCTGTTCATATGCAATTATTGAATCCATATTCAAAACAAGATGCATATGAACGTATAATCCTCAAAAGAGGCTACTGGCCATATGGAACCATATTTTAACGTGATAAAATTTCAACAAATACACCGACAACATGTGGCAATGCTAACACATTTTTACATTTAGCCTGTAGGGTTTGCTTTTTTTTCTCTCCAAGCCGATGCAATAAATCTAGTATTTGTAGTACTTGGACAGTAATCTGCTGCGTTCCCTTTTCTTGCGAATTCACAAAATGGTACGCAGCTGCTACAAAGATGGTGAAAAATGACTGCATTTCATCTCTCGTGGATTCTTCACACAGAAAGCTGGCAAACTATATTCTTCAAAAAGTGAGCACAGAATCTTTGGCTCACCCCGACTTCATCTATAATAAACATAACCGCAATGGGATTTCAAGAAACAAGGAGTGTGTGGCTCAGTGGTTAGAGCTACAACCTCAGCAGCCTGAGGTTGTGGGTTCAAATCCTTTGCTGTTCTTTATGACCCTTGGCAAGTCACTTAATCCTCCACTGCCCCAGGTACATTAGATTATGAGTCCACCAGGACAGATAAGGAAAATGTTTGAAATACCTATATGTATGTATGGTTGTATAACTACAAAAAGGCTGGGGCTGGCGTTGGTGTCCTACCTCAAGAGCGTTATTTGGATATTATACTATAACAACGTCAAGACCAAAAGGGATGACAGCCTTTGTGACAAGGGTATTGCTTATGGGTCAGAAAGCTATTTTGACCAACTGGTTGTCCCGGGACCTGCCCTCATATAATCAGTGGAGATCCTCGATGATCATACGTGCCACTTTAGAGCGGAGACTGGTTGGAGATCTTGACCGAGACCGGGGTAGACGATTTTGTCAGATTTGGGAACACTTTTGGATGGACCTTATGCCTCAGTCTGTGTTAATGGACTCTACCCTTTGGAAATGGGGGGAGGGGGGGAGGTGTGGGTGGGATTTGGTTTGTGCATATGTAAGAGATCTGTATTGATGTTTGACTGTTTGTTCTAGCACTTTTTGGAAACTTTAAATAAAAAATACTTAAACATAACTACAAAAAGGCAGTATACAGGTCCCAATCCTTTTCCCCTTATGTTCATTCTAGTGTATCGCAAACTGTATGTCCTAAGATGCTGGCCAGGAGGAGAGGTGCCGGTGCCAGCTGACTGCTTACAGGATGTGCCTCTCGCGGCAAAAGCACATCCTGTAGTAAGCCATCCAGCGCTTGGGCCTCTCCTCCTCGCTGGTGTCTCTGTTCCTTCTTCTCACCTCTCTTTCTGCACCCACCGGCAGCAGTAATAGGAGGCTCAGGGCCATGGCTGGAGGACAACACGCATGCGCATTTCCAGATGCCCTCCAGCCAGTTTGTGAAACACTGGTTTATTCAAAGAGTTTTATATATTGTCATTTCTAATGACAGGTCACAGCGATTTACAATAAAAGAAAAATGATAAAAACATATAGAAAAGGAAAAGAAAGGAACTCCATTATACACAGGAAAGACACATTAGTCTGCCATTTAAATAAATAAATAACTTTTTATGTTTTACTTATTTTGTTCCTGGATTTCTTCTACTGTATATTTGTGTCTGTGTCTCTGCTTTGCTTCCCTCTGTGGATCACATCACGTGAGAAAAAGTTTTTAATGCATTCAATAAAAGAAAGCAACGCAATTTTAAACACTGCTTTATTTAATGCTTTCAGGTTCCAACAAGTATTGCTATTTCCAGTTAAAAATGCAAGTTTCTCAAGGCACCGCAAAAACAAAAGGAGCCATTCATGTGTTCTCCCCATTTAAACATTGCCTTGCTCACTTAATCTCTACAAGTTGCCTCTCTCTAATGCATTTCAAAATGAGATCAAACATTTCTCATTTTGTAAACTATAAACAACTGCGTATACATCAAATAGACACAGAAAGATCACAGGGAGAAATTAACGACAGGCTAGTACTAACTGCTCTTACTTATAGCCTTTTTCTGGTTGCACAGTAAGCACCAAAGGGGATGTCAATGATTTGACTTTCGGGAGCACCAAAAGTTACCGCAAACACTGCATACCTATTATGCCAATCATGCTCTCCATAGAGCAGTAAAAGGAGGGGCATCAGCAGTGGCATAGTAAGGGGGTGCGGACCACCCCGGGCACCAAGTCGGTGGGGGCACTGGCACCTCTCCAACCCACCACACCACGCTCGCGCCATCCCTCCCTCCACCCCATACCTCTGTTTTATCTTTGTTAGCGCGAGCAACTTCTGCCTGTTGCTCGCGCCAGCTTGGTTCCCCTCTCAATCACTTCCGGGTCAGAGAGCCAGGAAGTGACATCAGAGGGAAATCCAATGCTGGCGCAAGGAGCATGCTGCAGAAGCCACTTGTGCTGGCAAAGATTAAGAGGTATAGGGGGAAGGGATAGAGCAAATGTGGAATGGGGGGTAGGAAGGAGTGGGGGTGAAGGAGAGGAGGGCGCAGGGGGTATGGGGGGAACCAACATCCCGAGTGCCTCCTACCTTTACTACGCCACTGGACATCAGAACTCTAGACTCAGATTGATACCCCCTGCATTTTGCACTGCCATTGCCACTGTCACCTCTACCTTTAGGCTTTCAGCAGCTATCAAAACAATACTGGAGAGCCTTTGGGCTTAAGTGCTCCGAAACAAGAGCAAAGCCTTTAAGAGCATGTGGGTTCAACAGCTCCCCTGGGCTTATCACCAGTGTTTTGATTGCTGCTATGGGCCCATGGGCAGAGGCAGTGGTGGCAATAGCAGGAGCAGATGGGTAGGCAGTTTAGAGGTGAGATGCTAGACTGGGGGGACGGGAAAGAAGATATAATTGAAGGGGAGGGAGGGCGGGAGAGGAAGAAACATAAAAGGGAGATGCTGGACCAAGGGAGAGAGGGAATGGGAGAGAATGAAAGAGGAGGGTGCCAACTGATAGGCTACAGTGGGCACCAGAAACACTAGCACCAATCTTGCTTATAAGTTGGGATAAATGATATTGCATAAATAAGAGTCATTTGTTTGAATTTTATTGCAGCTTTGAAATTAAACAATGAGACTTTTCTATGATTCATGCTCTTTGCTGCCCAGAAGGAAAATCAAGTCTGGTAAGCTTAAATTTAAGTGACAGAGAGGGTCAAAGTTCACTACATAGAATCAGAGTAAAAGGAACCAAGTATGGGACAATCAAAGAAAATTTATTGTTGAACCTGACAGGCACTTTTTCACTGAATGGAAATTAATTTGCATATCTCGTTCCAATATACCAGACATTGTTTATCTCATGTGGTAATCTCCTTGATGCACAATTTAGTTGTTTTTTCATGATATGTTTATGAATCACAGTTCTTTAATATCATGCATATAACATTGATCTATATGCATTTTAATAACACAAATCGACGTACACTATAATTTCTTATGTCAATCTTCATAGATTTCCTGCTATAAATTTTATTCATACATGTTATATGGTTGTGGAAAAAGTGAATAATGATGATGAAATATGTTTATGTATGGTATATTCATGTATTACATATTTAATGTATATATGTTTATCTTTCCTATCATTTTAATGTATTGCACACATTAGATACTTATTTGTTTTATTATTTTGTACAAACCCCTGATGCAGGCATACTTTGTTGAAACACGGCCCTTGTCAGATTCAACAATAAACTTTCTTTGATAGTCCCATGCTTGATGGCACTTAGGCCCAGATTCTGCAAAGTGTGTCACAATTGTAGGCAGCTGTAGGTGTCCTACAGCTGTCTAATCAGCCAATAGGGATGCACGTTTTTTTTAAAAAATGCTCCCCAGGCAGGCCGCCTATATTGAAGGTGCCTCCAAGAACCTAGGGAGGCCCGCAAGACCGCCTAAGCTCGCCTAAGGCTAGGCGGTAGCCTTAGGCGAACCTAAGCGGCCCTACACATCTCCCTAGTAGAGTGGGAGATGCTTACAATGTAGACCAGCAAAATGCTGGCCTACATTGTAAGTAGACGCGGCCGCTATACTTATCGCAGCAAGGGATCTCCCTGCCGCGATAGGTATAGCGGCCGCCTGTCCCCCCCTGATGATCGCCAGCAGAAGGGTGCCCAACCTCTCCTGCTGGAAGGCCACCCACCCCCACAATTGCCAGCAGGAGGGTATCCAACCCCTCCTGCCAGAGGATGCCCCCTTCCGTAACCCCCTGCTATCATCCCCCCCGGGCCCCCCACTAATCTTTCAATGTTGGCCAGCCGGCCGGGTCTTCCTACCGTCTAGCCAGCAGGTCCGCCTCGGCGAAATGAGGTGGGCCTGCCCCTTTCTGACCCATCCCTGATAAGCCTAAGGCAAGGCGGGCCTGCCGGACTGACAGTAGGAAGGCCCCTTCTCAAATCCGCGGTGGTGATTCTCCTGCGGCAAATGTATCGAACTCCATTCAACTCATGGATTTTGGTGCATTTTCCACGGGAGAATTGCTACCATAGCTTTGTATGAGGGGACCTAAGAGAAGCCAGTGCATTATAAAGGTAATTTTCAAAACAAAAAGTGGTGTGGTGGCCATGTTAGTCCACTCTTCGAGATAATAAGTAGAAATAAAACAAAAACATACAGGAACAAAATACCTTTTTAATTAACATAGATACATGATGGCAGATAAAAGCCGAATGGTCAAGTCAGTCCATCCACAACATTATTTATCTCCTCCTCTCCCTAAGAGATCTCACAGGCCTGTATGGACTAACAATGTAGTTTATGATTAGCCGCCGAAGATTACCCCTTCTGATCTGAGGAAGAAGGGGTTACCTTCGAAAGCTAATCATAAACTACATTAAGTTACCGCAATAAAAAAGGTATTTTTTCCTTTATGTTTTTGGTTTTCCTTGCCAAAACGTCCAAGTCACCATTATTGAAGCTAACTTTTTACTAGGCTTTTTGTCTGCAGTGCATCTAAATCTCAAGGGGGTATTTTGGAGGCATGTTATGGGTAGGATTTGGGTGGGCTCAGTACGTGGACATTTTGCAGGGATAATCAATTTTACAAATCATCCAGGAACAATTTGGACATCTGGAGCTAGACCTGTTTTTAAAATGAGTAAGTGCCAAAAAGGTGTGAAAACTGACCAGGTAACCACTGGAGGGATTAGGTAATGACTCTCCACACTGTCCAAGTGATCACTAACCCCCCTCCCACCCCTAAAAAATATGAATAACAGTACATACCTGTCTCTAGAACAACAGCATCTGGTATGGGAAAGGTTAGTAACATCACACAGATGTCTTAAGTAGCCTGATGGATGGGCTAATGAGCCATAGAGAAGAGGACCCAGGTCCAGAAGACATTCTAACCATTGCAATTATGGTGGAAAGTGAGAGACACAGAAACATCCATGATGAAAATGGTCAAATCTAGACCATTTGGATGTGGGAGGGGCCAGCATTGCAATGAACTAGCCACACAGACATCCCAATAGAGCAGTGTGGCACCTTAGAGGGCACTGCTGTGAACTTCACATAAAGGGTGCCAGATATACATCTCACCATAACTTCCTTATAAATTATGGTGATCCCTCCAAAATTCCTCCAAACCTACTATAACCACCTGTCTCCCCCACCCCAATAGCCCTTAAGGCTGCAGATAGCATTTATATGACCTTTTTTGTCAATTATCGTATTATCCCTGTGATTTCTTAAGGTAGCATTTTTATGGCAGAAGAGTAGGATTTTGGTGGGTTTTGGTAGACTCATACTTTGCACTATAAATGTAGAGGTTAAGAGTATCTTATGAGCCTGGGTCTTCCTCTCTAAGGCTCTGATAAAAAATAAGGTTCCATAATTGTGAAGCACCTTCTTTGAAGTTCAACACTCTCTCTCCAGTTTCTGACTTGTGTAATAACTGTCTCGCACACTCTCTCTCAAATGGGTTTTTACAACCTTGGTTATTTAGCAGTGGAGTAGCAAAAAGCTTAGAGCAGGTCTGAAAAACCAGGAGAACCAGCCCCTGTAGCTTCTTCGGATCTTGGGCAAATCTCTTAACCCTCCATTACCTCAGGATTAAACTCAAACTGTGAGCCCTCCAGGAAGCTGAAGTACACAACACTTCAATGGCGTTTAGACTTGCATGCGATATGTAGGGTGCCCTCAGCATTATCTGAGGACATATAATGTGGCTGAGCCCACTTCCACAGAAAGGGAAGGAGGATGGGAGTGGGAACATATTATAGGAGGTAGTGATTGGAGGAATGGGATTAGATAGAGGTTAGGGGGAAGGGATAGATGTTGGAACATTCACGGGGAAGTTTTGGTGAGTTTTTGTCACCCTGGAGGAAGAGGCAACAGAAAAGGTTTTTGTGCAGGTAGGTTTTGGAGTAATTTGCCCCCCTACTCCACCAAAGAGGCAGTTTAAATCATCGGTCTGCTCCGGAAACAGAAAGAAAAAAACTCCCTCCAGGAAATAGAAGGGAGAAAAAACAGGCCCAAAACCACAGTCCATACAGGCCCTCAGCACACAATAGTTCCAAGATATTTAATTGGGCCATCTGACTACTCAGCACAAATAGTTTAGAAGACAACTGAAATTGGAGATTTATACTAGAGTATTTGTGTCTTCTCTTCCAGGCGGCTGTGAAAAGGGCGAACAGAATGTTAGGAATGATTAAGAAGAGGATCACGAGCAGATCGGAGAAGGTTATCATGGCGCTATACAGGGCCATGGTATGCCCTCACCTGGAATACTGCGTCCAGCAATGGTCGCCGTACATGAAGGACACAGTACTACTCGAAAGGGCCAAGAGAAGCATGACTAAAATGGTTAAGGGGCTGGAGGAGTTGCCATACACTAAGAAATTAGAGAAACTGGGCCTCTTCTCCCTTGAAAAGAGGAGGCTGAGAGGGGACATGATCGAAACATTCAAGATAATGAAGGGAATAGACTTAGTAGATAGAGACAGGTTGTTCACCTTCTCCAAGGTAGAGAGAACGAGAGGGCACTCTAAAGTTAAAAGGGGATAGATTCTATACAAACGTAAGGAAGTTCTTCTTCACCCAGAGAGTGGTGGAAAACTGGAACGCTCTTCCAGAGGCTGTTACAGGGGAACACACCCTCCAGGGATTCAAGACAAAGTTGGACAAGTTCCTGCTAAACCGGAACATACGTAGGTGAGGCTGGACTCATTTAGAGCACTGGTTTTGATCTAAGGGCCGCCAAGTGAGCGGACTGCTGGGCACGATAAACCACTGGTCTGATCTAGCAGCGGCAATTCTTATGTTCCAAAAGATGAGCAAAGAATTTTGAAGCAGGCAGGTTGACAGGTTACAGAATCTAACTGAAGTAGTGCTGTAGCTTTAATTACAGTTCTAGGTAAATCACTGCATTTTGGCTGCATTCACTAGGCAGATGTAAATGCTAGGTTTGCAGTAGATGTGGTTTTCTTTTAGCAAACATCTTATATACCTATCTAGCATAAACCCTGACTGTGTAGTGCCCTGTCATTTTCTCTGATATGCCAACCATAAAAAATGAAAGGCGCTTGTGCCACGTTCCACATAAGCCTAGATTTTACATGATGTGGAATATAGCAACGGTTTGGTTTCTTCTGAGATAATTGCTAGGTTATTTTTTTTCTCCACATTAAAATTTAGGTTTTGTGACTTGTTTTGGATAGTGCACCGTCCCTTCTCTCCTTCCCATTCAAGTGGTTTGACATCTCTCCATTCTTTGTGTCATCTCTCCTCCCTCCCAGTGTAACATTTCTCCCTCCCTTCTCTCCACCACTGTCAAGTCCAACAATTCTCCCTCTTTCTTCCTTTCCACATATACATCATCTCTTTCCCTCTCATCCCACACACCTATGTCCAACAATTCTCCGTTCCATTTCCCTCCCCCACCAGCAGCATTTCTTTTTCTCCCTTCCCACTACTCCACCTGTGCAGCATCTCTCTTTTCCTCTTTTCCTAACCCTTCTCCCCCCCCAGCTTGTGCATTTGTCCTTCCCAACCCTCTCCTAGTTCATGCAATTTCTGTCTTTCCCAATTCTTTAAAGACTTATCTATTTCAGAGAATTCAAGTGAGCCAATCAACAAGCCTCTCAATGCCAAGCAGGAGCGGCAGAAGAAAGCCATTCCCGCGGGTGAAGAACCTGACAGGGGTTGGGAGGGAAGGGGGCTGGGGCAGTGCTCGTTGCCGCTCTGCAGCAGAAGAAAGCCAATCCCAGATGAAGAGCCTGACAGGTGTTGTGAGGGAAGGGGGCAGGGGCAGTGCTTGTTGCCTCTTCGTGGCAGAAGAATCCCAATCCCGTAGGTGAAGTGCCTGACAGGGGAGGGAGGGAAGAGGGCTGGGGCAGTTCCAATTTTGGGGGAGGGCACAGCCCCTATGCCCCCCCCTCGTTCCGACACCTATGCTGCAAAATACTTACTAATCTAATAAAAGAGCCACAATTCCATTAGTTACAATATGGCTAATTAAATCAATTGACTGGATCACAATTTAAATAAAGCCTAAGGGGCTGATTCTGTATGTGGTGCCTTCTACGTGTCAAATCATCAACATGTGCCGCTTCCAAAATTGCAGATTGACGTGACCCTCAGCGCCAGAAATGTAGGCTAGGGTTTCACAGGCCTCCATTTTTGATGCCCAGGGTCCCATCAGAATCGCGGTCATTGGTGCATAGTGATGCCGAACTCCAGCATCACTTCTAACCACGCCCACTTCTGGTCTTCAGTATCACTACGTATAGTGATACTGAATTCCGGTACTGTCTCTTACCATGCCCATTTCTGGGCTTTGGTATCATTATGCGCCGCTAGCCACCAAGGACCTAGGTGCCGGTCCCAGAGACTGTAGAAGTGCCTTTTTTTATTATAATTAATTACTTTAATTGGTTTTAAATGAGTCAATTGCATCATTTAGCACCAATTAAAATAATTAATATAGGTGGCTGTAGGACGCCTACTGAGCCTAACTTTCAGCATCCCAACAAGAATCCGTGCATAACTTGTTAACAAATAGTAATCAAATAAATAGGATCTCGTCCCTAATACTAACCACAGAAAACTAAACTAATCTTTCACTCTTTTATCACAGACCACGTGCATTGAGGTCAATTCTGTTTAAGTGATAACCTGTTTTTAGGTACCAAAAACGTGCCTAATTTCTTTTGTGAAATACTAGAGCAGCAGGGCAAATATCCTGTTTCTCCGAAAATAAGACCTATCCCGAAAATAAGCCCTAGCATGATTTTTAAAGAGGCTCCTAATAAGCCTTACTCCAAAAATAAGCCCTAATTAAGATTGACCCCTGAAGCCCCCTGTTTCCCGAATATCCCCGACACTCCACGACTCCATCTCTGACACTAGTACTGCCCAATTTGCTGGGAAAAAAAAGCAAAAAACAATGGACTTGTCAATTCAGACCCCCCCCCCCCCACCTCTGCTGCTTTAGGAGGCCTCCGAACACAGGTAAGTCAGTCTCATGGTGGGAGGCTTGGTGGGGTTCTGTTGCACAAGATGATGGGTGGAATGATGCTGCACATGGGGGAGGGAGAAAGGAAGAATTGGGGTAGAGGAGTGGAAGGGAGAGATAATCTTTAAAAAAATAAGACATCCCCAAAAATAAGCCCTAGTGCGTTTTTTGGCCCCAAAATTAATAAGACACTGTCTTATATTCGGGAATACACAGTACATGCATATATTTTAGGAGCGCCCCCTTGTGCCATTTGATGTAACTGCTAGTGTAAAAGATTGTGCCTAGATGGCTAAAAAACAAGTTTGAATTATAGTATTCTATAAATTGCGGGCAAACTGTGTGCTCTGCCCACAATCTACCCAGACTCTGCCCATGTGTATGCCAACTTTCAAATAAAGTTATAAAGAGGAATAAACTATATAATCTTACTAGTAAGGCTTAAACAAATATAGAGAATATAACCAAAAAACAAGCTATGAATATTACCAATTATATCAATAGAAACTGTGGAGAAAAAGACCTCAGATATCTTGCTCCAACAAGTCCCAACTTCATGAGACTGAATATTTATTTTTTTATGAGGAGCTTCTCCAGTCATTAGTCAAAAAAACTCCACTTTTAAGTATACTATTCTATTGCAGTTTTTAAAAAAAATTGCAAAAATGTGTCTTTAAGCTAGAGAGTTGCGTGGGGACAGAAATCCCACCCATCCCCGCCAGGATCCTCTCCGTCCCCACCCGTCCCCGTTAGGATCCTCTCCGTCCCCACCCACCCCCATAAAAAGCAGCAATTACTTCTGACAGGATCATCAATTCCACAGTTTTTTGTGTTTGCGCTGCTGTTTTCCTTGTAGAATCTCTTTGGTGGAACCCTTTTTTTGTTTTCTGTTCAGGTAATTAACTTATAAACCCCCTCTTTTACTAAGGCTGACGAGTCCATTATATTATATGGACGAACCCTGCTTCCAAAGCCTTCCATCCTCGTGGGAGTCCCGTGGGCCAGAGGGGATCTTCGTGGGAGTCCCATGGGTTGGGGGGGGATTTCCGCGATCCCCGTGCAGACCTCTACTTTAAGCACAATTTTCATAGATACAATCCCATATATCACTCACAGCTTACAACCATGATGGTTGAAAAAACAAGCAAAGTCCAGCTGTATTCTTTATCTCGCATTCACAAAAAAGTCCAACAGCGGCCCTGTTTTGCCTCCCACTTTATCAAGAGCTGCAACAGCAGTCTTTGCCTAACACAAAATTCTTTACCCTCACTAAGGGATTGTACCAAATGGCTCAAAACACAGATGGAACTTTCAAATAAAGCCATCACTTTAGGCTCCATTTATAGACTAGCACATAGAATATTGGCATAAATATATGGCTACATTCAGACCATTTATGTGTTCTTGGCACCTAAATGGTAACATACTTCTTATATAATTATCAACATTAAGGGTTCCTTTTACAAATCCACGCTAGGGCCTTAACGCACATAATAGTGCATGCTCAATCGCCGCACACACTACCGCTAACCCGGTGCGTGCGATAAAACTGCTAGTGCAGCTTTGTAAAAGGACCCCTAAGTCTTTGGGCCATGCGTTCACTTGTATAGAATTCTTTTATGATCATTGGATTAAAATGTGCAGTGCGTTGATGTCTACATAGTCCTTTGTGCGGTTTTCTTCTGCATTGGGCTCCTTTGTGCTCATGATGACCATAATTGCACTGAAACCTTGCACAGAACTCATACTGAACACTAAGCTACCTACACACTTTATTAAAATTGGCCTCACAATGGGGACAGTATCCGATGGTGTTTGCGCTCTATCCTCTTCTTTCAGTAGAAGACCAAAGCACAACCAGTGTTGTACTGAGGACACTGGGGATGGTTATGCAAACACAAGAAAAACAGCAGCAGGAGTCTTTCTGATGTCAGCAGAAAGCTGTGTTGCATCCCCAGGTCCTCCCCATCTCCCTTCATTGCTTCCTGATGAAGTGTAAGAAGCCTCCAAAGGCAAAAGGGGGAAGACCCTGGGGCTACACCACTGGTGCCCCATAGCTGCTAGAACACAGAAGTAATACAGCAGGGTCAACAGATGTTCCTGGACAGCAGCCGAAAGTTTGGAGTTGGGAGAGAGAGAGCAGACGTGGGAAGAAGGATAAAGGGACTGGCAGCTGAAGTCTACTGGAAGTTGTGGGAGGCTTGGCAGCCTGCATGCCCTGTGGGAAAGCAAGTCCCAGCCATCATGCAAAGGTGACACCTCCTGACTGGCTTAAGGGAGCATTGGAGCAGAACTCTTGAAGGAACTGCAGTCTGTGCCTCGATGCGCACAGATGATGGTCTCTGGTATGAGTGAGCTAGATCAGTGTCTCAAACTTTTTTAGTTCCGGCATACTAAATGGATCAAATGTTTTTTTGGCAGCACATTATAATTAAATTATAAAATTGCAATATCAACAAAAATTTAAGAGCTCCTTTTATGAAGGTGCACTAGGGCCTTAACGCGCTAAATTGTCACGCATGCTAGCCGCTACCGCCTCCTTTTGAGCAGGCAGTAGATTTTCTGCTAGCGTGCACTAATCCGGTGCATGCGCTAAAACCGCTAGCGCATCTACATAAAAGGAGCCCTAAGAGTTATTTATTTAAATTTCTTTCAGCTATGTAGGGATAAATGTAACAATGTTTAAACTAAAGTAGACAGAATATAGATGATGGATCACAAACTAAAACTAAATTCTGAAAAAACAAAATTCCTTTTGCTCGAAAAAGCCCAAACTCCTACCATCACTGAACTGAAAATCAAAAATACCAAATACCCAATACAACCCGAACTAAAACTCCTAGGAGTTACGATAGACAGATGTTGCACAATGCAGCCCCAGATCAACAAAACAACCCAGAAAGCTTTTCTAACCATGAGAAATCTCCGTAAAATCAGAAAATTCTTTGACCAAGCACAATTTAGACTAATCATCCAATCCCTAGTCTTAGGTCTGCTGGATTATTGCAACTCCCTATATCTTCCTTGTCCAGCCACTATGATAAAACAACTCCAGACCATACAAAACACCGCCCTCAGATTGATCTACTCACTCAAAAAATAAGATCACATAACAACTGCCTTCTTAGACTCTCACTGGCTACCCATACAAGCATGAATCCAATTCAAATTCTACTGCCTGATATTCAAAGCATTACACGGCTCTTCCCCCTCCTATCTAAACAACTGCTTAAACCAAATCTCCACCTCAAGACACAGAAGAACCTCGAACCCTTTCGCTTTCCCCCCACTCAAAGGCACACAAAGCAAAAAAATGTTTGACAACCTTCTGGCAACACAAGCAGCAAAAATCAACCATTCCATCTCCAATCTTATGACAATATCAGACAACTTCAAAACATTCAGAAAAGAAATCAAAACCCTGCTTTTCAAAAAATTCATCCAAATATCTTAACTCCTCCTCTTTTACCTCCAGAAGATTCACCTACCTTCAGATAACCTTCCCCCAAATTACCCACCTTAACACCTTCCAATTAAACAAATACCATAAATAGATTGTAACCTACCCTCTCTAACTGCATTCCATATGTATTTTTCATACAGTTCTTCACTGTCAGTTTAATTTCCATCCTATAAGTTCACATAGAATTTTTCTTTTTTCAACCATCTTTATTTTCTCTTCTTTATTAATTTCCAGGTACTTTAGTTAGATTGTGAGCCTTCGGGACAGTAAGGGAATTTTTTAAGTACCTTCTTACTTCTCATTTATAATCTTAATGTATATTTTCTTCAAACCGCTTAGAACCTAACGGATGTAGCGGTATATAAGAAATAAATTACATTACAAATATAATTGCTAGTCAATGCATGGGTGTGCTTGGTTTTGAGCGCAAATTAAAACGCGGCTCGATAGTCGACAAGCAAACACGCATTTCATCATCCCCCATCTGCAGTTCTTTTTTTTCAATTTAATTTCTGTCAGAGCTGAAAATTCAAGTTTGCAAAGATAAGAAGTTTCAAGTTTATTTAAAATTTCTTATACCGATCAATCAGCCTTCTAGGCGGTGTACAAATTCATAAAAACATAAAACAAACTTTAGCTAAAATACAAGTTTAAGCTGACATTACGTCACCAAACTGTAACAATGATTTTCGAAAACTTTTAATAACAAAGACAAACAGGAACAAAAGGTAAAAAGGCAAGAACTACAATAGTCAAAATAAGAGAACAATTAAGGAAAAAAACAATAGGAGGGGCTGCTATAAATAATGTTGAGCTCAATTGCCCTTAAGAGGACAGTTAGGTCTCGAAGGCATCAAAAGAAAGAGAAATGTCTTTAGCTTCGTCTTAAAATTATTAAGAATTGATTCTTCATGTAAGTAATTTGGGATACTATTCCAAAGAGAGGGGGGGGGGCAGTGACAGAGAAGATAAGACCTCATTGTATTTATATACCTCAGTGACGAAATAGAGAAAAGGTTCTTAGCTGTCGATCTTAGAAAGATTATAAGGGGTAAGAAGATTATTAATAAGTTCAGGTTGATTGTTTTATCTGGTCTTAAATGTTAACAGAAGAAGATCCAGACGGTAACGAAGCTTTGATTGCTTTGTTGCTCAAGTTAGGATAACTATTGCATTAAAAATAAAAACAAAACACGACGTCCATGTCATCTATTCTAGTATATACTTAAGGGAATTTTTAAAAATAAAATAAAATTCTGAAATCTCTTGTGGCACACCCAGAATCTCTTTGGGGGGCACACAGTTTGAGAGACTGAGCTAGATTAAAAAAAAAAAAAAAAAAAAAAAAGAGCCAGATAAATAAATTTAAATAAAAGGCTCGCAGCAACATAACTAGCCCAAATGAAGCAGGAAACTAAATGGAGCAGAATAAAGGTGCTGGGCTGATATAAAAGACAAATTTCCCCATTGATGGCTTTAATTAAGATTACTAAAAGTCTGGATTTACCCAGACACGTCCTCTTTTTTAGAGGACTGCGAGTGTCCAGATGGGTTTTTAATCCTCGTAGTTTGCTTGGGTTTTGAAATGTGTTGACCTCGGGGCTGCGTCTTGAGGGCCTCTACACATGCGTGGATGCAAAATGATGTCGCGTGCATGTGACATCACATTGCATCCCGATGAGACGAGGTTTCTGTGGGGCCGGGGGGCGGAATGGAGCGGGGTTGGGGGCCCTCATCTCCGGCTCCTTCTCCTATCCCGCATGCCCCCCCATTTCCCTTCCACCTCTCATTGACATTGTTGCTCGTGGCGGTCAACAACGTGCTCCTTGCAACCCTGTCAGCTCTCCCTCCGACGTCACTTCCTACGCGCGGCACCTGGAAGATCATTGTTGACCGCTGCCAACGTCATCAACAAGAGGTATGGGGGAAGGGAAGGGGGGGGCATGCGTGTGGAGGGAAGGAATGGGAAGAGAGGAGGAGGGGAGCCGGCGCCACCACTAACATGACAACCAGGGCGTTCGCACCACCCACCCTTACTATGCCACTGTATACTCTCACATCCAGTCACAATCACGAAAAAACTGGCAATTTCAAAATATCACTGTTTTAAAAAAGTTGTGTTTGGCATCTATAGTAGACCATGAAGTCATGGACAGATAGGGCCAAGGGTCTCTTTCTAAGGAAAAAATATGACCTCTGAGGGAATTACAGCAAGCTAGAACCCTGGGAATTGCTTCTTTTTTTTTTTTTTCTTTTCTATTACCGAGTTGGATAAGAACAAGAATTGCCATACTGAGGGAGGCCAAAGGTCTATCAAGACCAACAGCTTGTTTCCAACAGTGGCTAATCTAGGATCCGGGTTATATGTTCCTGGGCAGGATGCCAGAAAGTAGCAAGATTCCATGCTACGTATTCCCAGAGACGACAGTGGCTTTTCCCCAAGTCAACCTTAACGGTTTATGGACTTTCCCTATAGGAACTTATCCAAATCTTTTTGTAAGCCTAGCCACATCCTCCAGGAATAAATTCCAGAGCTTAATTATGCATCGAGTGAAAAAATAAATGCCCCCCCCCCCCTCTTTGTTTTAGATGTGGAGTGGCCTAGTGGTCAGGGCTGCAGCCTCAGCACCCCGAGATTGCAGGTTCAAGCCCAGCGCTGCTCCTCGTGACTCTGGCCAAGGCACAAGAACACTCCACTGTCCCACAGGTACATGAGTCAGCTTGTGAGCCCACAGAAATACTTGAGTACCTGAATATAAACCGCTTAAGCTATAAGTGGTGTATGAACACTAAATAAATAAAGTTTTACTTAATAGCTTCCTGGTTGATATTAAAAAAGAAACAATTTAATCATGAATTTTTAGAAATGAGTGTAACTGTTGGGCGGTCTGGATGGACCATTCATGTTTTTATCTGCCATTATTTACTACGTTACTATGTATTTGACTGGCCAGAAATAGCTACTGACAGATTAAATTGCTAGTCACTAATTTTCCATAGCACTTAACCAATTATTGCTGCTGAAAATTAGCAGCTGTCTAAGTGAAAACTGGCTATTTTGGGAGCTTTGAGGACAGAGTCAGAAGGGCAACTTCATAAATGGAACCACATAAAATACGACAACCCATGACCAGTTAAGTTCTAAATATTGACTTAACCAGCTTTGTGTTCACTGGTGTTGCATAGACCGGATATTCAATGCTGCAGCCCAGATATGGCCTAGCACTGAATATCCAGGAATAATGGTGAATGCGGTCAGCAAAACGCTTTCTGTGGCTGGCTAAATATTTATTCCTTCATGACGTTACTCCTAGTCCAGTGGTCTCAAACTCGCGGCCCGGGGGCCACATGCGGTCCGCCCAGTACTATTTTGAGGCCCTCAATATGTTTATCATAATCACAAAAGTAAAATAAAACAGTTTCTTGATCATATGTCTCTTTAGCTATAAATTACATTATTATTAAGACTTAGCCAAAAGGAAAGATTTATAAATTATAAGAGTTTTTACCTCATGCAAAATTGTCATTTCTTTAATAAGATATTAACTATTTTTTTCTGAGGTCCTCCAAGTACCTACAAATCCAAAATGTGGCCCTGAAAAGGGTTTGAGTTGAGACTATTGTCCTAGTCTTATAGAAACATGACTGCAGATAAAGGCCATCAAGCATCCACTAAGAGATCCTACGTGCCAGTCCCACGCTTTCTTGAATTCAGACAGTTTTTTGCCTCCACAACCTCTACCAGAAGAAGACTATTCCACACATCTACCACACTTTCTGTAAAAAATAAAAATAAAAAAACCACCCATTTCCTTAGATTACTCATTGACCTATTACCGCTTAATTTCATCCTTTGCCCTCTCATTCTGGAGCTTCCTTTCAAATGAAAAATTTGCCTCATGCGCATTTATGCCATGTAGGTATTTAAATGAGTCTATCATATCTCACCTCTCCTGCCTTTTCTCTAAAGTATTTCTATAGCATTGTTCACTAAAACATTCAAGAGACAGTCTCTGCTCAGTAGAGCTTACAGTCTAATTAAACAGACAAATAGGACAAATAGGGGATCAGGGAGTTTCTGGGGCATGGGTGCTTTACAAGCAAGTGGGGGTAAAGAGTTAAAAAGCTCTGAGTCGTTCCAGCACACTAAGGCCATATTTGCACACGGGGTAAATGGCCAATTTTATGAACTTTTCAATAAAATGGCCACACGCTAATGTGTGGCCATTAGTGAATTAGCACATGCGACCCTACTGCTACTTGTTTTGTAGGAGGGAGGGACTCCCATGCTGAACCTACACTAATCGGTTTGCCCACGGCAGTGTAGCTGCACTGATTAGTGCGGAACACACCCACTTTCCACTCCCAGAAACGCACCAAAAAGAAATTTTTTAGCATGTGCTTAGAAAGCGCACATGGCAAAGTTACCACAACGCTTACCTCTAAGATGCCTAGCGATGCCTAAGCATGTCTAGGCACAAGTAGTTTGACAGCCACGCCTAGCGGCACCTACAATGTAGGCGTACTTAGGCAACCTTTATAGAATCTGGCCCCATGTGCATACATTTAGGCGCAGTCCTTTACACCAGCCATAGACCAGGTTTAATTGTAGGCACCTAAGTGCTGGGGAAACAAATGGGGAGTTCCCACCTATGTCCCGTCCATGTCCTACGCCAATGGCCCCTTGCAAATGGCCCCTTGCACACTATGGGGTCCTTTTACCAAGCACAAGCTTATTACAGCTTAAAAGGGCTTACTGCAGGGCGCACTCACGTTTTGGGGTAACACGCACACACAACACGGTATCAAACATATTCCAAGATGTTGCTTTTAGCACCGGATTACCGCATTGTATGTCTTCATAGAAGGAGTGATTGTTTGAGAAGATAAGTGCACTTTCTTCCCTTCTCTTATAACATTGTTTTATAAGTGCGATGAGAGAATGGTGCTGTCTTGTCTTTGACTAAGAAATTGCACAAAAGCGTTACATAGTAGCTATTTCCTGAACACTTTGCACTATTTATTGTGTTTAAATGTACTGTATGAGAAGTAGTGAGTTCATATTACTGCAATTTAAATCATTGAAAGTATATATCATTCTGGGACTTTTATTCAATGCAGTAAAATACCTGGAATTTAAGGATAGAATATCCCTTTATTAGTAGTATCAGTCCTATTTTAGACAAGCCATAGAAGTAGGAAATGAGACATGAAGGTCGGTGCATCTCAAGTTTCATCAGTACAGTACTCCCCCCAAAATTTGCGGGGGTTCCATTCCGGGAACATCCGCACATTTTGAAAAACCGCAAATGCGGTTTTGAGTCTGTCAAAAAGCAGGAGAGGCAGAAGAGAGAAGCTGGGGTGCCGGCGGGTGCAAAAAAAAAAATAACCGGTATGCTCCAACAGTCTGTCAAAAGGAAGGAGAGGGCAGCTGGGGCACCGGCAATCATTCGTGGTATACTCCAACCGCCTCTTCCTGTTTCTAAAGTCAGGCTACACCAATCAGGAGCTGCTTTGACTAGCAGCTCCTGATTGGTGTAGCCTGACTTTAGTACAGAAGAGGCGGTCGGAGCATACCACAATATGCGAACCATGAATTTGCAGGGGAGCACTGTATTATAGAACTGCATTTGCCAACGTAGAGCCTAATCTAAAATTCAGGAGAAATGGATGTGTATGTGCTGGGTACATGCAGCATAAACCTCCATTTTAGAAAAATAAACACATAACATTGACAAGTTAGAAATCCAGCGCATATCTGCTGACACATACCCAGCTATGATGAACAAAGGCAACACAACCGGATATGTGCTTGGCACATAATGGGTTATATTTGTAGCCTTAGAAACACAACTGGGTATTTTCTCAGAGCTGTCACGGTGACCGGTTTCACTTGCTAGTTTGGCATTTGGGAGAGAAAGAAATACTGGGGGGTTAAGGAAGCAATCCCTTCCCCCCACCCACCCCTCCAAACTCTCCAGGGTTTGATAGCAGTTGTAACTTTCAACAATCTTTTAAAGACACACATTTAGTCCCCTTCTGAATTAGGGAACAAGCATCTCTTAAATTGCTATACACATGTCCCACCCAAAACATGCCCAGACAACACCCCCTGACATTTGCACACACTTGGGTTTTATGCATGCATATCCTGGTATTGTAAAATGGGGACTTAAAAACCTTTATTTTGCATAAATGTGTTTAAGTGTTGTTTATGCACATCTATATATATAAAATCGGATGTATATATGTATGTGCCGCGATCACGCAAAAACGGCTTGACCGATTTGAACGAAACTTGGTATGCACATCCCTCACTACCCGGGATGATATGTTCTGGGGGTCTCGCGGTCCACCTGCACACGTGGGCGGAGCTACAAACAGATAATCGGATTTCACCCATTCATGTCAATGGAAAAAATGTAAAGAGCTGCCAACGCAAAAACGGCTTGCCCGATTTGAACGAAACTTGGTATGCCGATCCCTCACTACCTGGGGTGATATGTTCTGGGGGTCTCACGGCCCACCTGCACATGAGGGCGGAGCTACAAACATAAAATCAGATTTCACCCATTCATGTCAATGGAAAAAATGTAAAACAGCTGCCAACGCAAAAACGGCTTGCCCGATTTGAACGAAACTTGGTATGCAGATCCCTCACTACCTGGGGTGATATGTTCTGGGGGTATCGCGGCCAACCTGCACACCTGGGCGGAGCTACAAACAGAAAATCAGATTTCACCCATTCATGTCAATGGAAAAAATGTAAAAACTGCCTCCGCAAAACCGGCTTGCCCGATTTGAACGAAACTTGGTATGCGGATCCCTCACTACCTGGGGTGATATGTTCTGGGGGTCTCGCAGCCCACCTGCACACCTGGGCGGAGCTACAAACAGAAAATCAGATTTCACCCATTCATGTCAATGGAAAAAATGTAAAACAGCTGCCAACGCAAAAACGGCTTGCCCGATTTGAACGAAACTTGGTATGCAGATCCCTCACTACCTGGGGTGATATGTTCTGGGGGTATCGCGGCCAACCTGCACACCTGGGCGGAGCTACAAACAGAAAATCAGATTTCACCCATTCATGTCAATGGAAAAAATGTAAAAACTGCCTCCGCAAAACCGGCTTGCCCGATTTGAACGAAACTTGGTATGCGGATCCCTCACTACCTGGGGTGATATGTTCTGGGGGTCTCGCAGCCCACCTGCACACATGGGCGGAGCTACAAACAGAAAATCAGATTTCACCCATTCATGTCAATGGAAAAAATGTAAAAAACTGCCATTCTCACAGTAATTCCAACTACCTGGGGTGATATGTTCTGGGGGTCTCGCGGCCCACCTGCACACGTGGGCGGAGCTACAAACAGAACATCAGATTTCACCCATTCATGTCAATGGAAAAAATGTAAAAAGCTGCCATTCTCATAGTAATTCAAAAACGGCTTGACCGATTTGAACGAAACTTGGTATGCAGATCCCTCACTACCTGGGGTGATATGTTCTGGGGGTCTCGTGGCCCACCTGAACACGTGGGCGGAGCTACAAACAGAAAATCACATTTCACCCATTCATGTCAATGGAAAAAATGTAAAAAGATGCCATTCTCACAGTAATTCAAAAACGGCTTGACCGATTTGAACGAAACTTGGTATGCAGATCCCTCACTACCTGGGGTGATATGTTCTTGGGGTCTCGCGGCCCACCTGCACACGTGGGCGGAGCTACAAACAGAAAATCAGATTTCACCCATTCATGTCAATGGAAAAAATGTAAAAAGCTGTGGGACCGATTTGAACGAAAATTGGTATGCAGATCCCTCACTACCGGGGGTGATATGTTCTGGGGGGTCTCGCGGCCCACCTGCACATGTGGGAAGGATGGGTTCACCCAATAATGTATATGTTCTTGCTCCTGGAGGTGAAACTAAAAATGTTGTTTATAATCAAGTTTTGTGTTAGTTGTATTGTATTCATTTTGTCAAATATTTCACATTATAATTTGAATATTGTACTTTTTATAAAGTAAAAAAATATTTTCATTCACCACTATAAAGTATCTTTATTTGAATCCATTTACAGTGTTATTGCTATAATTAAATACCCGTGCAACGCCGGGCCATCAGCTAGTAGCTTATAAAATTATAGCCAAAGGGTTTTAACACTGGGATCTCTTTGCTTGGCAAACCACCTAATTTCATTTTACAAACAGACAAATTAGATCACTGCATAAGAATCTTTGTTATCTTCCTCTTCTATCACGTGCACAATTGGAGACAATCTGTCAAACTGCATTTTTCCTTCTGGCGCAAACTTTGTGGAATTCCTTGCCAACATATTTGTACAAAGAATCCTCATACAACAAATTTAAGTTAGGCCTTGATAAAGGAGGATTTTAGGCCTATGAGGCCTATCTGGCTTAGCAGCAACAGATCTCATCTGACCTCTCCTTCCTGGTCCCTATGAGTAAGTAGCCCCATTGACTGGTTGTTTGCTTGCTTGCTTGCTGACTGTCAAACCCAACTCAAGTCTATGTTGGCAATGTCTATAAAGACTGCAATATTATACACTGAATACTTTTGCCAGAATTTCACCTTAACATAACTACAATAGAACTATCAGCACTCCCTCACGCTTCAATCATCAGCCCAAAACCCTAATTGATAGCTATTGCTCTCGCTATCTCAGAGCCCTGAAGAAACGATCCTAGCATCGTGAAACGTTGGCCTTCGTCGGCAACAAACAAGAGGCTACTTCTATGTGGCAGCTCAGTTGTGCTGTTACGTTAAAAATCAAGCAGCTGAAAGCAACCGGCAATATCAAAGCCTTTGAAAGGTAAGTTCAGCTTGCTTTTTTCTATAGAGATTGTCACTATATTCAACACAGTTGTTAAGAATACATTAGAACAACAATTAGGATTTTTGGCTGATGATTGAAGCGTGAGGGAGAGCCGATAGGTCTATCTAGCTCAGCAGCCTGCGGCTTCTGAAGCCTTTTCCCTTAAGCTAACATTTTCTTTTGTAGTTATGTTAAGGTGAAATTCTGGCAAAATCTAATCTAGTCTAATCTTTGGTTTATATAGCAGGTCATCTCCCAGTGGAGCTTGACTCAGTTCACATATAATTAAGACTAGAGTACTTAGCAGAAAACATAGAAGGAAGAACTAATTAAAAATATAAGAAAAGCATAAGAATAATAACTATAATATTTTGTTGAGACTGTAGTTAAACCATAAAAATTGCGAGAACAACAAAGTTTTCAGCAGATTACTGGAGGTGTTTTTGTGAATGCGAGAAAGTTTTTATCGACTCCAGTTCCTCTTTTGTTGCAAAATATTATACACTGATGCATACACTATTTGATTGTCCCTATATTGGAAATAAGCTATCATGATACTGACCTTTATGAAAGATATAAATCATTTTGCTGTAGAAATATGAAAGGCAGTAGGGGTTTGCAGGCCAAAATTTGTTTTGTTTCCTCATGACATTCTTAGGATTTTTCATTCATTCATGATTAATTTTTTTATTTGTATGGGAGGCAATGTCATCAATAGTGTTCTCTACCTATTAATACATGGTGCATACTATTTAAGCAGTAGCACACACTGTTGATGACAATTGATAAGATGAAATTCCAGATTTTTACATGTTTTTTGGGTCCTGTAACTAAAGCGCGCAGGTCAATGGGGCGCTGACAATGGCGTGCCAACACCTGCATGCAGGATGATTGCGTGCCACCATTTCCAGCACTTTTCCAGCTTACTGGTAGCATTCCGAGGAGGCTTCGGGGGGTGGAACCGCCCTCCCCCAGTACACTTGTAAGTGATCGCGCTCCCGTTGGAGGAGTTTTGAGAGGGGGAACCCCCCAATAACCTGAAAACTTCTGTTCTCTCGCTTTTGGGGAGTTTTCAGAGTAGTGGGGGGGGGGGTCCCAACCACACACCTGCCCAGCAGGAGCATTGATAAGTATAGTTGGGATTCCCCACACACACACACACCCTCCCTCATAATGCTACTGGTAAGCCATAAAAGCTCTGGAAACGGTGATGCGCAATCATCCTACGTGCAGGTGTTGGCACGCGATTGTCAGCGTGCCAATGACCTGCGCGAAATTGACATGCTACAGTTTTTGGGCTTTAAAATGACATGGGAAATAAATAGACAATTAAAACCAATAAATCTACAAGTAAACTGAATTAAACTATATTCTGTAAGTACGGTAGTTTAATCCCTGAAACATTCATAACTACAGATAATTTCAAGCTCTTAAGTTCCTGTGCTTCATGTACATTTTCCATTAATTCCCATTGCATCTTGTACCAACTTGGAATTAAGCTCCTTCCCTAGGTCAACCATTTTAGTTAAATAAATGTAACCCAAATAAACTAGACCTAAGCCATCTCCCAAGCTCAAAATCTATTCCTTCAGAGCCATCACTGATTTTTCCAAAGAAGAACCTTAGCAGGCATGTTTTGTTTCAAATACTGTAATGTGTTTCCAATTAAACTTAAACTTCTCTCTCCCAAGACAAAAGGAGTTACAGCTTCAGTCTCAATTGTATCCGGCTTTCAGTAAGATTCCAATCAGTGGACATAGCGCCTCTGAACTGCTAACACCCAACAACTTCACTGAACACTGGCTCCCTTCACTAAGAGGAATCCTGAATGATTGGTCTTCATTGGGAGGAAGTTGAGCTTAAAGCATTATCCAGAGAAAATGGCAGAAGTATCTAGCAGCACTGCTTTGAGTCACACCATGTCCCAACAGACCTAATAAATGGTTCATCAGGATGTCTTTCAAGAGGAACACCTAACCTTTCACCTTCCTCTTCAATATCAAAATCTCTGCTGCAGTTTTGGAGGTCTATTTGGGACCAAGTAAATGATATGTTAGATAATCCAGTGGCTTTATCTTATGATACTATTTTATTTGGTACACTTATGAGAGTTAAAAGCCAATTATCAATGAGAAATAACAAGCTTCTATTAGTAATGACAGGGGTTGCCATGCAGCTTATTTTAAGAAATTGGAAAAACTGGGATAGGTTGAATTACTCATTTTGGTGGGAATCCCTGTGTTATACTCATGAAAAGGAATGTTGCATGGCCATACAACAGGGACGCTTTAAGAATTTTATGGATGTTTGGGAGCCATTGGCTAAATACTGTAAAGAAGAATAATTGATTTTTATTTTATAGACATGTAAACATACATATCTGGTTGGGGGGGGGAGGGAATGGAATTGTAATTGATCCAGGGATTTTATGATAGTTTCATTAAGGTTTTGATATATAGTGGAACCTTGGTTTACGAGCATAATTCGTTCCAGAAGCATGCTCGTAAACCAATTTACTCGTATATCAAAGCAAGTTTCCCCATAGAAAGTAAGGAAAACATGCTTGATTCGTTCCACCTCCCATCCCCTCCGGCCACTGGCGCTGCTCCACCTCACCACATCCCCAAAAGACACCCCCACCCCCGAGGCCACTAGTGCGCTTCTACATCTCCCCCCCTGCGAACCAGCATGCCCCCCCACCCGCAAACGCTGCCCCCTCACGAACGCCCGACCCCCCCCTCCGCACAAACTGGCAACCCCCACCTGCCCAATCTGCAAGCTTAACCCCCCCCCCCTCAATGTGGCACTGGCACGCAGCACTAAGCCACAGGAGGTGCCGGTGCCTGAAGATCGTGCCTCTCCTCCGACTGGCCCTTGAGCATCTGTGCATGCTCAAGGCCTTCTGGCTCTCGTTCTCTCCAAGAATCTCAGAGAGAACGAGAGCCAGAAGGCCTTGAGTATGCGCAGATGCTCAAGGTCCAGTCAGAGGAGAGGCACGATCTTCGGGCACCGGCACTGCACCTCCTGTAGCTTAGTGCTGCGTGCCAGTGCCACATTAGGGGGGGGGGGGGATAAGCTTGCAGATTGGGCGAGCGGGGGATGCCAGTTCGCGAGGGGGGGGCGATGCCGGTTTGCTGGTGGAGCAGTGTTTGCGGGCAGGGAGGCGATGCCCGTTAGCGGGCGGGGGGACTCGCAAATCGAGTCAATGCTCAGTTTGCGAGTCAAGATTTGTGAGAATGTTTTGCTCATCTTGCAAAACACTCGCAAACCGGTGCACTCGTAAACCGAGGTTTGACTGTATTTGTTTATTAGCTGGGAGGGTGGAGGAAATTTCTTTCTGCAGTAATTTGTAAGTTTTGTTGCGCTTATTATATAATGTACAAATATGTGAATCATTTATTGCGCATTTATAGTTTGAAAAAATCAATAAAGAATTTTTTTTTTAAAAACACCAAAATTTCTGCAAAGACCAGAAATTGCACTAAATTTTACAGCAAAATCACAGGAAAGCAATCCCTCTTCCCCCCCCCCCCTTACGTCCACATAGAGAATGACACGGTGACAAAATTCATCACCGTTCCAGTCCCTGCGGATAACTGCGGGAAATAATCCCATGTCATTTTCTAGTGTCTATTTCAACCTCAGTCCTTCTACACCAGCTTTATTCAATGCAAGGCTTGAGGGTCAGTGGTTGTGCCCAATTATACTCAGCTTCTTCCCTCGCTCCTTAAAAAATGACATGAAGATGGTTTCCTGCGGTTATCCGCTGGGACGGGAACGGTGATGAATTTTGTCACCGTGTCATTCTCTACGTCCACACAGGAGAGGTTGACTCCACCTAGAAGAAAGCTATGCTTATTAGAACATCTTAGCAATATCTGGATGCTCCTATAAGAGGAAATCCCCGTGCAATAAAACCAATTTCTGCCTTTGTGTGAAAGACCATGTCAACGTTGCCACCTTAGAAACTAAACTGGTTTAGAAACCTACTAGAAGCAGCTTAAAAAAATTTAAAAAAAAACTTCATTGACAGCACCATAGTGAAAAGCATAAACTCTGGCGACTCATCATCTCAAATTAATATATCAAAGGCCTTGGGCAATGTAAAAAGAACACAAGTACCAACAGAGTTCATAGCAAATCGGCACATCAAAGAAGCAGCTGGGGGACAAGGCTTTCAAAGTTTTCATAACAATGGGCATCACCTTAAAATCAACATACTGTCTGGCTGTAAGTCAATGCAACTGTTCTTCCTTTTTCTCTCTTTAATAAAGCAACTATGATCATGGCACCTAATCTTACAAAGCAACTTGGAAGCAAAATTCTGAAGACACTGAAATCCATTTTTTAGGTTACACTAAAGTCTAATAAATAAAGACAAGATTACAACGTACAGGCATGGGAACACAAAAGGTACAAGAGGATGTGCAAGAATCTTAATATTAGTCCATAATTCAAAACAAACAAATTCCATGTTTGTTCTTAAGAATAAAGAATGACACGGAATATCCCCCAGGGGAAGAGTGTGGTGCAGTGTTTAAAAGTTACAGCCTCAGCACCCTGAGGTTGTGGGTTCAAACCCATGCTGCTCCTTGTGGCTCTGGGCAAGTCACTTAATCCCCCCATTGCCTCAGGTACATTAGATAGATTGTGAGCCCACCGGGACAGACAGGGAAACATGCTTGAGTACCTGAATAAACTCATGTAAACCGTTCTGAGCTCCCCTGGGAGAATGGTATAGAAAATTGAATGAATAAATAAATAAATGTACTATATATCTGAAACTCAAAAAAAAATGTGTATATCTGCAAGAGTACATGGTTTGGACATATTTCTGGCAGGATAAAAAAAAATAAAAGGAGAATGCATGCTTGTCTCCAAACAGACTGATGGCAGAATTTACATTCTCTATCTGAAATATCTAAGTTTCAGAAAACTGCTCATATTAGCGGCGTATCACTGGAAAAATTAGGAGAGGTAGCCCTGAAAGTGAAACTGAAAAAAGGATACCAAGCTCTGATCACATCAGAAAAAAAACACACATGTATGTGTCTGACATAAATGTGTATGTTCAGGACCATGCATGTGCATGTTGCTTCTTTCTTATTTTAAATACATTTAATGCTTAATATAATCACTATATCATTGGGATAACAGAAAACCAAGAAAATTCTTACATGAAAATAAATTGGAAACATAATAGCAATAAGATCCTAAAATGAATAAGGAAATAAAAGAAAAATGGTAATCTATTAAACTGATGATATTTATCAACTGTCTGTCCCTATGTCATTTGTTAATCGGTTACCGTATTTTTTGCTCCATAAGACACACTTTCCCCCCCACCCACACAAAAAAGTGGGTGGAAATGTATGTGCGTCTTATGGAGCGTATAAAACAAATTTTTAAACAACCCCCCCCCCCCCCGATATCTTTTTTAAAATTCTGGTTTTCCAGCGCTGTATCAGCAGGAGCTTTCCATGCTCCTACCCCTCCCTCTCTGGATGGCTGCCTCCTCGTCTCTTGTGGCAGAGCGGTGCAAGCTTTTCACGCTCATGCCTGGCCCCACGCCTCTCCCTGAATGGCTTCCATCAGTTCTCATGGACTCAAAAGAACTGACAGCAGCCATTCAGGGAGCAGCACAGAACCAGGCAGGAGCGCGAAAAGCTCGCACCTGCTTAGTGCGCTGCTCTGCCGCAAGAAATGAGGAGGCAGCCATCCAGCGAGGGAGGGGCAGGAGCATGGAAAGCTCCTGCCAATAAAGCGCTGGACCACCAGAATTTTAAAAAGATACCGGGGGGGGGGGCTGCCTGCCACTTGACCTGCCCTGTGCCCTCTCCCGGCCTACCACTAGACCACCAGTGGGGGGGACAGGTACAGGGCAGAGCAGTGGGACAGAGTACACCATTTGGTTCAGAATTTTTTTTCACTTGGTTTTTCCTCTTCTATACGTAGATGTGTCTTATGGTCAGGTGCGTCTTATAGAGCGAAAAATACTTGAAAGGTATTAATATAGAACAAAATATTTTCCAAAGAAGGGAAAATGGTAAAACTAGAGGGCATAACTTGAAGTTGCAGGGAGGAAGACTTAGGAGTAATGTTAGGAAATTCTTTTTCACGGAGAGGGTGGTGGATGCCTTGAAAGCCCTCTCAAGGGAGGTGGTAGAGTAGAAAACAGTGATGGAATTTAAAAAGTGTCGGATAAACACAGAGGATCTCTAATTAGAAAACAAATGGTATAAATTAAAGAACTAAGGCCGGTATTGGACAGACTTGTACTGTTTGTTTCCCATATATGGTGATTCGGTGTAGGATGGACTGGGGAGGGCATCAATGGGAACTCCACTAACTTGGAACATGAGGACGTTACTGGCCAGACTTTACAGTAGATATCCTGCAAACAGGATGGATTGATAGCCTGGAGTGAGCTTAGATGGCAACTTCAGCGGTTGGAACCTAGGACAATATCAGGTGGACTTTAGTCTGTGAGCCAGAAATATCAAAGAAGAGACATGTACTGTATTTTTAATGAGAATAATTAATGGGCAGACTGGATGGACTGTTCAGGTCTTTATCTGCCATCATTTACTATGTAACTATGTTACAGCCCTTTCATTTTATAATTGCAAACTGCTTTAATGCTCTGGCCATTACACCAATTAAAACCAATTAATTTAGGCACATATATCGGTATGGAATCACTGTACATACAATGTAAAAGGAAAACAATAAAACCAGCAGATAAAAAGGTGTCTAGATAGTCAAAAAATAAATAAATCATTTCACATTTTTAAAAACATTAAAAATACATAATGTCCGATATTCAGCACTTTTTGGCTGGTCAGTCTAATAGCACATAGTCAGCTATTTGTGTTAAGACAGTAGTGATAGTTTCCGAACAGCAGAAGGGATGATAGGAATAAACATTTCTTGCACACAAGCATTAGTTTGCTTTAGCATCCTTGCACTCACTGTTAATTTTCGACTCTTTTTAAACAAAACTCAATAGCTCATTCCCACTTCCCTGGGGCTTAACGGGATTATAGGAAGACTAGCAACGTACTCTAAAATATTCTTAAAAGTCAACCACCATCGGTTTACAAAACATTGAAATAAGGAGATATGCATCCTCTTCCAACAGAGGGGGATTTGTATATTATAGATCATCTGGGGTTTATGGCATGATACCAAGAGCTGAAATGGGCAAATTAGAATAGCAAATGTTTCTCATCTGTTGTCATTCTCTGAAAATGGGAGACGGATGGTTAGGAGGTTATGGTATTGCAAACAACCCACACTTTTCTCCCTCAACAGCAAAGGCAAGGGAAGAGGCGAGTTAGACCACGTCTCTCCACTCCTGTCCAAGCTCCACTGGCTTCCAGTACACTCCAGAGTCCTCTTTAAATGTGCCTGCTTAGCCTTCAAGATTCTACACGGCATCCTTCCTCCCGTTATTCCACTCCTTTGGAACTCCTCTAACCCTAACTCCACCAGATCTTCCCAAAAACTGAAACTATCATTCCCTTCTACAAAAGGTATATCCCGCGCAGGAAAACTAGGAACATCCCTCCCCTTTAGAACTACAGAACTCTGGAACAACCTCACATCCCTGCTCAGAAATTCACTCTCCCTCCAATTCTTCCACAAACACCTGAAAACTTGGCTCTTTTCAAAAATCTAACACCTCCTGCTCTCTGGGACCCTTGTCCCTCTCTTTCTTCTTGTTCCTTTCCTATAACCCTTCATTGGAGTTCCTTTCTATCCTAACTCTGTAAACCGTGCCAAGCTCTACGCTTGTGGAGATGGCGCGGTATACAAACCTAAGGTTTAGTTTAGTTTAGTTTAGGTGATAACAACAAAACAAAGCCTGGAGAAAGGAAGAACCCAGTGATACAGTGGACTACGGGTTAGCTAACTTAAGACTTCCCAATAACCAGCCAAGTTAGAACCAACAGGCCGGTGAACATGTGCTGATCTGCGAGCCAAAAAGAAATCTAGTAGATTGGATGTTAGGACAACAGCCCGGCTGTTTTTAGCAACCCATCTCATGTAGTAGACTGCAGGCATCAGTACCTAGAAATGTACTGCAGGGGATGGGAAGGCAGGAGCCCCGCCCATAACCACTCCCAATAGATAAAAGCATGGAGGTGTTTGGTCTCAAGAAGAACAAAGCAAGGAGGTGGCCTAAGCCTTTGGCAGGGAGAGGGGGATCACAAATTGAGATGTGATCTGAAACTGTAAATGAAGGGAAGTCTCACTTGCTGAAAAAAAATAAAAATCGGGGAGAAGAGAATAAATGGGTGAAACAAGCCCACAAAGAAACCTATTACTACAAGACATTGGCTCGGCAGCAGACGCTTCTCCAGCTTCTGGGAAATAGTGTTTTTACTGGAGTGGAGAAGTATCTAATAATTAGTGCAGTGGGCTGAAAACCAGGTTCAGTTCCTACTCTGGCTCCTTGTGACCCCGGAAAAGTCACTCAATCCTTCACTGTACAGCAAATGTTTGTCACAGTGGGACTGTATGTTTTATGTGTTGCAAAATTTGCTGACATTGACTATTTGTGGTGCAGTGGTTACAGTTACAGCCTCCGCACCCTGAGGTTGTGGGTTCAAACCCCGCACTACTCCTTGTGACCTTGGGCAAGTCACTTAACCCTCCACTGCCCCAGGTACATTGGATAGATTGTGAGCCCACCAGGGGTTGTGTAACTACAAAAGGCAGTATACAAGTCCCTATCCCTAATCCCCCTAAAAATAAGGTAATTTCCTTTTGTCCTAGACATTCAAAACTGACTATGTTACTGCAGTAACACTGGCTTTTACAAAGCTGTGGTAGAAGCAAATCATAATCAAAGGAATTTTTATTTAGAGATGCCTATAACCTCTAACCGTCCTTATCAGGACAATATATTTCATTCTAATTTTATTAATATCTCTCTTTTTTATTAAGCAGAGCAGAATATTTTTTTTTTTACCCTTCCTTATGTTTTACCTTAAATGTCTCTTTCCTATCAAAAATGTAGTTCTCCCCTCTTATCCTATTGTACAAGTAAGTCAGTTTATGTTATTTATCATCCTTAAATATACAGTACTCCCCCTGATATTCGTGGGGGTTCCATTCCAGGAACCCCCCGTGAATTTAAAAAAAAAAAACCAACCACAAATATGGTTTGTCACCTGTCAAAAAGGCAGGAGAGGGCAGCTGGAGCACCGGCGAGTGAAGAAAATCACTCGCGGTATGCTCCGACCGCCTCTTCCTGTTACTAAAGTAAGGCTACACCAATCAGGAGCTGCTTCGACACGCAGCTCCTGATTGGTGTAGCCTAACTTTAGTACAGGAAGAGGCGGTCAGAGAAAACCGCAAATTATTACCCGCATTTAACTGTAAACCGCCTAGCAATCCATATATAGACGATTTAACAAATTTTAAATAAACTTGTAAACTTGTACCATGGGCCAGTGAGGTAAATGTTCTGACATTCACAGAATTCCTATGAGCATTGGAACATTTACCTTGCTAACATGCAGTAGAAACCTCTACCATGGCTTTGTAAAAGAAGCCCTAAATTAGGTAAGATTGATGTGCTCTGTATGCCATTTCCTAGTTAATTTTGTCTTACCTCAGTGTTAGCTATTCTAAGCTCTTCCTGTATATGCAATAGTGTTTATTTTCCTTTATGTAAAGAGACACATCTGTTCCTAGTCAAACTCAGCTGCACTATTGTCCATCCACGTCGGCAGGAAAAAGCTCCAGTTTAACTAGGCACAGATTGATCTTAACACTAGCTCTTCCTGTAGACCAGGGGTACACAACTCCAGCCCTTGAGGGCCAAATCCAGTCAGGTTTTCAGGATTTCCCCAGTGAATTTGCACCCCTGCTACAGACAAAGCGTGGTTATTGAGACTTCTTTAAAAATAAACATAATGAATTTCTTGGATGAAAAATTCAAATGTTCCCTGATCTTTCAAGAGAAACACAAAAACGCCAACGTTTCTTCTTTAGGAGCTATGTTTTACTTAAGGCACCCTTGTAAATGTATAATTTGCTACCATTCTATTAAGTAGGTTTTCTTCGAGCCTCAGCAAGTAACTACATTCTTGGCTTTATCTCGTTTGGATGGAGATAATCTTGAGCTCTATTGAACAAAATTTCAACTCCAGTTCCAGCGGTCTAATCTATAGCACATCTTATGTTGTATAGAATTATACTGTTCCTTTTGATTTGCTTATAAGAACCTCTTGGACCTATAAACTTGAGCTTATTTGACTATTTTTTATATTCTTTCTCTTCTTTTTTTCTTTTTAAAGTGTGAGTGTTTCACACTTTGATATTTTAAAAGTTATTGGTTAAATACACTTTCTATACAAGTTGTACTTGGTAAAAAAATTTTGAAAATCAATTAATAAATAATTAATTTTAAAAACTAGTCGCTGATTTTATATACCTAAGTGTGTTGTGTGTAGGTTAAGACTGCCATTTGGATCCAGATTTGCATTGCAGAGTTGATCCAGTCCTGCGTTTACCCTAGTGCGTGTTTGGACTTATAGGGCTCCTTTTATGAAGCCGCGCTAGCGGGGTTAACGTGCGTGACTTTTTATCACGTGTTAACCCCCGCGCTGGCCAAAAACTACCACCTGCTCAAGAGGCTAGCATGTCCCACGGTTTAGCGCGTGCTATTACGCGCGTTAAACCGCTAGCATAGCTTGATAAAAGGAGCCCATAGTCTTGCTTTTCTTATGATTACAATAGGGAAATCAGAACTGCAAGTCCCTGCATGCAATGGGGTATACCCAGGACTGGGTCAACCCTGTCCTATGAATCTGAATCTACTTAACAGACTAAGGGCCTCTTCTATCAAACTACGCTAGCAATTTGTAGAGCAATGAGCTGCGCTGAATAGCCCACGCTGCTCCCGACGCTCATAGGAACTACATGCCTACAAAATATTAGCACACAGATCGGTCACGATCGGGCAGGTTAGTGAATCGGGCCTTATGTTCAATTTCTTTAAATTTTTTCCTTTTTGTTCACAGGCAGTTGTTACTTTTCTGGGACCCTCCCCTCTGATTTGAGTATTATTTACATGTCAAAATGGAGCCAATTAAGGGAGCTGCATTCAAAATTATTTGTTTTGCAACCAAATTCATATTATAACTTTAGATAATTGCTAAAGACCTTTCTTTTCTCTTCAAACCTATAATTAGAAAAGACTAAAGGCATACCTATTCTTTTCAACCTGTAACCACTTTTTAGAAATCTTATTGCATAGAATCCTGTATGGCAGGGTATGGTATATTTACTCCAGAAATAAGCAAAATTCCTCTCTCAATTCCTTCTCCAAATTCCATATCCAAATGAGCAGTTAGCTAACAGTCACTTCTGTCTTGGAACAGATACTGTATAAATGTCAATGTTGGCATCTGTAGCCTAATGGCTAGCGCAGTGGCTGGAGAACCAGATTCAATTCCCACTACAGCTCCTTCTGACTCTGGGCAAGTCACTTAACCCCAGGTACAAAATAAGCTGAGGCGTACCTAGCATATGCGACACCCTGGGCCCATCATTTTTTGACACCCTGCCCCCCTCCCCATCTACCATGTTTTCCCGAAAATAAGACAGTGTCATATTAATTTTGGGTCAAAAAAACACATTAGGGCTTATTAGGGAGATGTCAGTTCTTTTGAGTCCCAGGAGAACTGATGGGAACCATTCAGGGAGAGGCGTGGGACCAGGCATGAATGTGAAAATCTCGCACCACTCTGCCACAAGAGATGAGGAGGCAGCCGTCCAGCAAGGGAGGAGCAGGGGACGTCTTAATTTTTTCACGTACAATCATCTCACCATTCCTCTCCTCCACTCCAATTCTTCCTCTTTCCTTCCTCCCCTTTCACCCATCCCTTTGTGCAGGATCTTTCTATCCCTCCCTCCCATCCCCCATGTGCAGCATAACCACACCGACCCACCCACCATGTGACTGACATACTGTACCTCTGAGGCCTCTCAAAACAGCAGCAGCGGCAGAGGGAAGGCCCCGTTCGGAGCGCTGCAGCTGCTGCTGTTTTGGGAGGCCTCAGAGGTACGGTATGTCAATCTCACGATGGGAGGGTCGGTGGTGTTCTGTTGCACAGGGGGTTGGAAGGAAGGGAGGGATAGAAAGATGCTGCACAAGGGAATGAGTGAGAGGGGATGAAAGATGCTGCACATGGGGGGGGAGGGAGAAAGCACTGCTGCCACTGCTGCTTTAAGAGGCCTCGGAGTGGAAGTATGTTAGGTCTCATCAGGGTGGGGGGAGGGGTGGTCGCTGAATTGACAAGTCTGGCGAATCGGGCAGCACTAGGGTCAGGAACATTTTGGGGGGGACCTTTGGGGGTTGATCTTAACTAGGACTTATTTTGGGGCTACAGCTTATATTAGGAGCATCTTTAAAAATCATGCTAGGGCTTATTTTTGGGGAAACAGGGTATATGAAAAACATGATTTTTAGCAACAATCCACATGTTGCACAACAAGAGTGTACCTAGGAAAAGGCAGCATCTTACATACTGCAGTGAGCAGTAGAACATCAATACACACATTGTAAAATTAAACAAGCTAGACTAGTACAGATCGATCCTGCAATCAATGCTAATAGAGAACCATGTCTTTCGTACACACAACACAGAACACACATTCGCCTAGTATGGAATATGTAATCACAAACTAACCCCTCCTCCTTTTACAAAACCATAGCACGGTTTTTAGCACCGGCCACACCTCAGACACTCATAGAATTCCTATGAGCATCAGAGCTGTTACCGCCTGGCCAGTGCAAAAAAAAAACTCTACAGTTTTATAAAAGGGGGGATAAAATAGAAATACATAGAAACTGAACCACCAAGAAGCTGGACTCTGCATACAATGCAACACCACAGAAACAGTGATGCATGTCTCCTAATATTGTGCAAAATATAAAGATAGGTGTAAATTTTTCATAGAAATAGCAATCATCACTTTACAAATTAACAAATAACTTCCCCCCCCCCTTTTATGATGCTGTGTTAGGGGTTTTGATTGCAGGCCACGGTGGTAAAAGCTTTGGCGCTCAAATAATTCCTATGAGCATTGGAGCAAATATCGCCACAGCTGCCGATAAAGCCTAATGCAGCTTCGTAAAAGGAGGCCAAAAGAAGGGGGAAAATAAACAAAAATGGAAAATAAGATACCATTTTATTGGACTAATACATTTTTCAATTAGTTTTCAGAGGCCAAAACCTCTTTTCTCAGGTCAGTAAAGTATACCGCTGTTACGTTATCCTGTCCTGACCCGAGGAAGGGGGTTTTGGTCTGTGAATCAGTCAAAAATGTATTACAATTAGTCCAATAAAAGGATCACCTTATTTCCATTTTCTATTTAAATATTTATCAACAAACCTACAATATTACTTTATCCTAAAGCAAAAAATAAATAGAAAATTTTTTTTTCTACCTTTGTCTTCTCTGGTTTCTGCTTTCCTCATCTTCTTGTCACTCTTCTATCCATCCATCTGCCCTCTCTCTGCCCCTTCTATATGGCATCTTCTCTCCTTCTATGCCCCTTCCAGAAACTATATGCCTCCCCCTTCCATCTCTCCCTTCATCCCCATTGGTCTGGCATCCATCTTCTTCCCTTCCCTCCACTCCTCCAATGGTCTGGCATCTCTCTCCTCTCCTTCCCTTCCCTCCACTCCTCCAATGGTCTGGCATCTCTCTCCTCTCCTTCCCTTCCCTCTCCCACACCCCCATGGTCTAGCATGTCACTCTCTCCTTTCCTTCCCTATCCATACTCCACCCCCATTGTCTGGCATTTCTCCCCCTCTTCTTCCTTCTCAAATTTATTTTCTGCATCCGTCTAGATTAAATTCTTTACTACCTAGGCCTCAATTTTCCTTTTCATTGTGTCTACCTACAGCTTGCCACCCGTTTCCCTCACCCTTCCAGTATTTCACTATCTCTATCCTCTTCCCCCTATCCAGCATGTGCCCTTTTTTTATTAATCCCCTCCTTTCATCATGTGCCCTCTTTCTATGCCCCTTCCTTCAGTATCTTCTCCTCTGTTCACTTCCATCCAGCATCTGTCCCCTCTCTCCACTTCCATTCAGTGTCTGCTCCCTTCTTTCTCTCTCCACTACCTTCTTGCATCTGTCCCCTCTTTCTCTCTTTCCTCCTCACTTTTCAACATTGCCCCATCTATATCTCCATTAATCCTCTATTTTAGTCTTATCCCCCTCCGTTTGCCTATCTAACCTCTTTCAGCTTTGCCTCCCTCTTTAAACCCATCTACCCCCCCCCCTTTCAGTATTGCTCCATGCTCCTATCTAGCCCCCCCCTTCCAGCATTTCCCCTCTGTATCTCCATCCTTATAGTTCCCGCTTGCCCCTTCTTTTCTATGTGGCACTATTTGTCACCCTGTAGCCAACATCTTTCCATCTTCCCTCCAATCCGGTATGACATTTTCCTTTCCCTCACTTCCCCCCCCCTCTCTTTCTCCCCCCTCACCCACAAGTCCTGAATCTGGCCTTCTCCCTTCCACCTGCACCCCTTTCCCTGTAGACTTCTTCAGTGACTTTGCAGTGGTGGCAATCAAGACAGGCTTGTGGCATCGGGGCCTTCCCTCTGCAAGTCCTGCCTTTGTGGAAACAAGAAGTTGAAATAAAGAGGCGAGACTTGCAGAGGGAAGACCCCGATGCCAGCAGCCTGTCTTGATTGCCGCCACTGCAGAGTTGCCGAAGAGGCCACAGTGAAGGGGATGCAGATGCAGGTGGAAGGAAGAGCGCCATATGAAAAGCTTGCCTGAAGAGAAAGGAGTTCCAAAACACGACGATCCCGTGGCCAGGATGATTTCTATTTCTGACTGTTGCCACTGCCCCCGCACCCACCGAAATGGCGAAAGATGGGACTAAAGCAGTAAATTGTGAAAGCCACCCAGACACCCAACAGAGGCCATATCCTGGGAGACCCAGACATCTGGTAACGCTACAACAGTAGGTGCCTCTGTGGATGGGACATTGGCAGCCTATTCTGTAGGCACCTGCAGGTGACTATATTTTTTTAAATTGGTTTTAAATGACAGTCAATTACCAAGTCATGTATTGTCAATTAAACCAATTAAGTTATGCGGTGGTAGGCATGTACTGCGTTCCATAAGATTTAAATACTCTTGCTTTTTATTTGTAGCATAGCTGCACTGCGGAGAACCAGCCTTTGATTTCCATTGCATCGGGGGATGCCCCTGAGGTTGCCCCTGACGAAGGTTACGAAATGAGGCTCTATAGGGCAATCAGCTGGTACCCCGTATGAAAAAAAACAGCGGTTTGCCCATTGAGATAAGTTCCTTATGGTCTAAAAATCGACAAGGCTTAATATCTCAGGAGCTTTTTGATTGAACGTTACGTAGAAGCATCTTTGAATTTTGCACTTTTATTCTCATTTAGATTTTTCAGACACCAGAGTTTTGGGCGACTGATAGTTTTTGTAATTAAAAACACATTTAAAAAGAACGGAAAAAGTAGCCTAAAAAGATTTTATAAATGGTAAATCTTTAGATTAGATTAGCAGAGTGTTTTAAAATGATGTGAGTGGGGAATGTCTGCTAGACACGCCAGTGCTTTTTGGCCGTATTGAACCCTGGTGAACTCGGATCAAATCTTTCCGAGTTCCCATTTACTGATGTAACACTCTGTATTCAATATTTTAGGAATATTTGTTTAAGTGGCTCAGTCAGCCCCATTCCCTACAAGTGTCAAGAGAATATAGAGTAGGTCTTATTTTGTAGGCATGTACTGGCACCATTCTGTAACCTCTGTGTGCAATTAAGAAAGCTTTTCATGAAATTATGCTTACAATTTATAGAATGAGGGGTCTATTTAGAAGGCCAAAACAGCAGATAAAAGATGTCTAGATATAATAAAGATAAAAACATTAAAAATACATATAAATTACAAAAACCAGATATCAATCATTTATTACTTTAAAAGCACAAATAAAATCAATTCACACAAGCATCAACAACAACATAAATAGTACATATGAAAACTCCATACAAAATTGTGCGTGTGTGTTTAATACATTTATCTAAAATGAGGAAAATCCAAACAGACTTTGTAACAAGTGACTAGATAAATATACACCGGAGTTTTACAACTTACTTGAAGGTTGTACTGTGAAAGGATGTTATTTTAGTTGGATAAATTTTATATGATTGTCGTTGTCTAGTTTTGTTTGTTGTACCATCTTTTTTGTTGCAGTTTGTCAGTATTTTTATTTTGCAAACCACTAAGCATGTCAAGATTGGTGGTATGTAAAACTTAGATGACTTTAAGGGTCCTAACACAAATTTACTCATTTTATTCATATCACTTATCAACATAGGGGCAAACATTTGAAAATGGTTCGGGCAAATGTTTGAAAATGAACTCACAGAAATTACATCCCTTTCCTGTGCACTGCTTCGAAGGTGGTCATTTTCAGACAAGCCAATTTATCTGGGTAAATGTTTAAACTGCACACACAGCCTTGAAAACTGTTCCCTCAAACCTAAGAATTTGAAAGAGGTTTGGCTTTAATCCAAACTTTCATCACACCATGGAAAATTTCTAACTCAGATGATCAGTCTAATTAGGATTGAGAAGGGGCAGACTGGGCTGAATAACTCTGGCCCTAACCAATATGTAACCACATGAAAGTCAACTAACCTGAAATCCCTTATGCAAGTCTGGAGATGATACTTTTTCCGCATTATGTCTACATTCACAAGGTTATTTTCCAGTCTGGTGGAGACATATCTACCACGTCAAAGTTAGACAAGAATATTTAAGAATAATAAGGGATTCAACCACCAAAATCTCTTACAGAGATTTCAATATTCTTCATCAATAAGATGCTTGTGAATCAACATAGTGGAAAAAAGACTCAACACTGATGTCACCTAAGCTACCAGCACAATGCTAGATAGCATAGATGAAAAAAAGATGAGGTATGAGATAAAGGGAGGTGTCTGGAGAAGAAATATACAGTGAGGTAGGCATGGATATGGTAGAAATACAGGGATGCAGGGAGCATCATGTACACAGGCAGACAATCCTAAGATTCAATTACTTCCACTGTAGAACTTGAGGTTCAAACTGGAGAATCAAGACGGTGACTGGGAGAGGGTCTCACTAACTGGAATTTTCTGTAAGCTGTGGCTATTTTGGAATCTTCTGCAACAGTAGTGTGGGTATGCTTTAATTCAAGGAGCAAGACATTTGATTTGGCAAGATAGAGGGGAAGCTCGGAATTATGTCTGCCTGTCTTGTAAAGTGTAGCATTATATTTCAGAGGTGTATCCCAGGATGTACTGAGAAGGAGGCCTAAGGCCTTTCTTATGGGAATGGTTTTAGGTATGTGACCAATCGGCGTCTTAGGCCACTCCCAGTGCATCCTGGGATGCACTGGGAAGGAGGCCTAAGACTCCGGTTGGCCCAGGTACTCAAGCATTTCTCCCCAACTGTCTCCGAGGGTTCATAGTCATAACTAAGGGAAATAGCTGGATTATTGCTGAAGTTATACAGATATGTCTCTCTGAATAAACCAAGCCCTGAATTTTTAGCTTGACCAGTGATTGAATTTAGAAGTAGTACGTGGATCTACGTGTTGGGCCTTGTTTTAGGTCCCTTTCCTTATATGTTAATTGCTTCATATTAGTGGTTAATAAATTCCAAGAAATAAATATAATTAGGGGCATATTTAAAGGTATATACCTCAGATTCATTTTTTTTTTTTTTACATATTGTTATTATTGTACCTCCAGTTAAGAATTTTCTATTTTGGATGGAATCAAACACAGCAGGCTCAGTGTCCTCCAGTCTTTAGGGGCTGTTATGAGTCTTCCAAGCACATCTGCTGAGCACTGAATTGATAGACCAAATCTTAACGTCTAGGTTAAAGAAGAAACAAAGCAATCCCTTCTATAAGCTCTAGACAGGCAGGCTGATGATGCCAAAATGTAGTGTTATGGCCCCAAAATAGAGAATATGATTCACAGGAGGAAATTCCCATTGCTCCCTGGCTCTGGCCTAAGATATATCAAATCAGGAGCCATGCATGAGGCTATCAAACTGAATATGGATGCAGTTTTCTAATGAGCCAGCAGGTGGCAGAGAAACAAATCAACATAGTAAACAGTCAAAGCATACAGAAGAGCAATCTTGTGACAAGAGTGTAATAAACATACTCAAGTGATGCTTTATTGCCTCTGCTTCCCAAAGTTCACCATTTTTTTCATGCTCTCTGTACCTTGGTTCTCCTCAGTTTTGTATCTCCTGCATCAGCATTTCACTTCCTTTCTTCTTCTCTTTCTAACATATGTTTCAGTATTGTGACTGTTGCCAAAACAAGCATAACACATCTGGAAATCATTCTCCACCACATTAGCTGACAAAATTCATGTGAGCTAAAAAATAAAAAAAATAAAAAAGTATTCCTATCTGAAGCCCTACAATATATGAAAGAAGTCAGCCTGAATATCCCTTTGCTCCGAATACCAAAACCACATTCCTAAAGGCGCAGGGATTTTTTTCCATTCAGTGAACAACCGCTTTTCCAGACAGACTTCATAATATTCTGCAAGAATAGTAGTAGAGTGCCACATAAAACTTGGCTTTCATGTTGCTGTTATTAGTCTCACTATCAGTGCGACTTTTCCACATTCCCCAGCACCAGTTCTGCTGCTCTACCACTCCTACACTACACACACATCCTGTTATTTTTTCATACTCCCCACTAGTTTTGCTCTTGATCCTCCATCCCACCTCCCCACCATCACCGATTCTCTTCCTCACAAATGTCAATTGTTGCTGATCCTTTATACCCACTGCTCTACTGTGCAACTAATCATTTCCCTCCCTCCCAACATTACTACTGATGCCACTTTTCCACCATAGCTTCTCTATACATCCTTCTCTGTACCACCATAGTTCCTCTGTATTTCCTTCATCACTGTTTCTGATGCTGTGCTCTATTCCCTGTCCCAACATACATATGTGCAGCAGCTAAACCTCCATACTCAGTCTCTGCTCTTCTCCAACCTACAAGCCTTCTAATTCTTCAGGATTTCTTCAGTTCCAGTCTCTCAGGAAGCAGATGCCTCATACAATTGGATATTTCCACTACCCACTTGATACTGAACTCCCCCCCAAGTTCTTCTCCCAGGAACACAGTAGGAACGCCCTGCTTGAGAATAGTGGCATCATCAGTGCTGTAACTTTTTACTAACCACATCATTGCTTCCTATATAGTTGATGTGACCTGTGGAAGTTTGGGACTCCTGAGGAAGGCACATACTGCTGAAACATGGATCATATTGGGCCTACTTACATCAGTTTACATTTTCTGCATTTGTGTACCATTAGACTTATTTTAAGCTTTCAAAATAAATTTATGTTAATCCATCCAGACACTGGTTTTACCCTTTGTCATCTTGCTTGCTCCTCTTTGAACCTTTTCTAATTCCGCTATATCTTTTTTGAGATACATCGACCAGAATTGAACGCAGTACTCAAGTGAGGTCGCACCATGGAGCAATACAGAGGCATTATCTACCAACCCTTTTTTAATAATTCCTAGCATCGCTTGCTTTTTTGGCCGCCACCGCACATTGGGTGAAAAGTTTCAGCATATTTGTTTATTTTAGCACTTCTTTCCTGCCTAACACCTAGGCAGGTTACAACTACATATACACAGTTCATTTACAGGAAAGGCAACAACTACAACTATAAACATTAACACATAATACCCTTTCTTCTTTTATATTGAGCTCTGCAACAAACTCCTCCACAAATGAGACTTGAGCAATCACCTAAATTGTTCAACATTTTTACATCAAAGTATTTGACCAGGCAATAAATTCCACAATCTGACCCCTCCTATTGAGAAAGGTACTCGACTTGTTGACATATAATGTACTGAATCCACCAACAATTGCATTGCTGGTTTTGATCTTAATGATCTTTTGGGAATATACACTGCTAATGCTTTTTGTAGATACTCTGTTGTCTAACCATACATACAAAGTCTGGTGAATTATCATCAAGACCTTACATTGGACCCTACATCTAACTGGTAACCAATGTAGTTGCTTCAAGATTGTCTACAATGACATCTAGATCATTTTTTTGGGTGCCGACCCCTAAGATGGGCCCTAGCATCTGGTAACTATGATTTGGGTTATTCTTCCCAATGTGCAACATTTTGCATTTGTCCATATCAAATTTCATCTGCCATTTGGATGCCCAGTCTTCCAGTTTCCTAAGATCTTCCTGCAATTTTTCACAGGCTACATGCATTTTTAACAACTTTGAACTGTTTAGTGTCATCTGCAAATATTATCACTTCACTTGTCATTCCAATTTCCAGTTCATTTATAAATATGTTAAATAGCACTGATCCCAATACAGATCCCTGGAACACTCTACTATTCACCATACTCCACAGGGAAAAATGACCATTTTACCCTACCTTCTGTTTTCTGTCCAATAACCAATTCCTAATCCACAACAAAACATTGCTTCCTATTTCATTACTCTTTAATTTTCTCAGAAGCCTCTCATGATGAACTTTGACAAAAGCTTTCTGAAAATCTAGATAAAGCGGGCCGCCCCGGGTACCAGCCCTAAGGGGGTGTTCCCGGCCTTGCCGTTCAGTCCCCCGCCACCCCCGAAGGACCGCTCGCCCCACTGACCTTCCTGCACCACCTGTGAAGCAGCCCGCAGCAGGATCGTGAAGTCAGCGTCAGCATCCCTGCGCTGCTTCCTGCGCCGCGATCCCGCCCCTCCTCTGACGTCAGAGGAGGGGCGGGACCGTGGCGCAGGAAGCAACGCAGGGATCGCTGATGCCGACTTCGCGATCCTGCTGCGGCTGTTCATAGGTGGTGCGGGGAGGCCAGGGGGGCGAGCGGTCCTTCGGGGTGGGTCGGGGCATCAGGCCTTCAGGGTGGGGCGGGCAGGCAGGCAAGCAGGCTTTCAAGGGGGAGGGGGTGGTGACAGGCAGGCAGGCAGGCCTTCAAGGGGGGACAGGCCTTCGGGGGGGGGGGGCAGACCTTCAAGGGGGTGCAGGCCTTCAAGGGGGGCAGGCAGGCCTTCGGGGGGGTGCAGGCCTTCAAGGGGGGGGGAACAGGCCTTCAAGGGGGGGAAAGGCAGGCAGGCCTTCAAGGGGGGAAAGGCAGGCAGGCCTTCAAGGGGGGGGGACAGGCCTTCAAGGGGGAGGGACAGGCCTTCAAGGGGGAGGGACAGGCCTTCAAGGGGGAGGGACAGGCCTTCAAGGGGGAGGGACAGGCCTTCAAGGGGGAGGGACAGGCCTTCAAGGGGGAGGGACAGGCCTTCAAGGGGGAGGGACAGGCCTTCAAGGGGGGGGAAAGGCAGGCAGGCAGGCCTTAAAGGGGGGACAGGCCTACAAGGGGGGGGACAGGCCTACAAGGGGGTGGGACAGGCCTTCAAGGGGGGGACAGGCCTTCAAGGGGGGGACAGGCCTTCGGGGGGGTGCAGACCTTCAAGGGAGTGCAGGCCTTCGGGGGGGGGGGGCAGTCCTTCAAGGGGGTGCAGGCCTTCAAGGGGGGGAAAGGCAGGCAGGCCTTCAAGGGGGGGGACAGGCCTACAAGGGGGGGAGAAGCTACAAGGGGGTGGTACAAGCCTTCAAGTGGGGGACAGGCCTTCGGGGGGGTGCAGACCTTCAAGGGAGTGCAGGCCTTCGAGGGGGGTGGTGCAGGCCTTCAAGGGGGTGCAGGCCTTTCAAGGGGGAAAGGCAGGCAGGCAGGCCTTCAAGGGGGGGACAGGCCTTCAAGTGGGGGACAGGCCTTCGGGGGGGGGGGGTGAAGACCTTCAAGGGAGTGCAGGCCTTCGAGGGGGGTGGTGCAGGCCTTCGGGGGGTGCAGACCTTCAAGGGGGGGACAGGCAGCAGGCCTTCAAGGGGGGTGCAGGCCTTCAAGGGGGGGGACAGGCAGGCAGGCCTTCAAGGGGGGTGCAGGCCTTCAAGGTGGGACAGGCAGACCTTTAAGGGGGGACAGGCCTTTGGGGGGGGGGGACCATGATTTAGAAGTATACGGAGGGAAGGGGGTGTTCAAAGAGACATGCATATGCCAAACTTTGGGGGGGGAAGAAATAATGGGTCTGAAAATAGAGGAGAGGGAGAGAGATGATGGACCATGGGATTTAGGGAGGGAAGGAACAGAAAGGGAGAGAAATTGGACACAAGGGATGGTGTGGAGGAGGGATAGAGATACTGGATAGGAGGGTAATTAGGAAAAGAAACGGAGAGATGGTGGACTCTGGGATGGTGGGGAAGGAGGGAGAGATGCCGGATGAAAGGGTATTTAAGAAAAGGTGGATCTGTGGAGGGAGATGAAAAAAAGGAAAGATACCAGACTTCCTGGGAAGGGAAGGGAAATGGAAAGGGAGGACAGAGTTGGCAGATGGATGGTTAGCATGCAGAAAGAAGGAGACCCTGGCAAGCAAGTTATCAGAAGAAAACCAGAGCCTTGGACCAACAAGATTTGAAATATAACCAGACAACAAAAGGTAGAAAAATTAATTTTATTTTCTGTTTTGTGATTATAACATGTCAGATTTGAAATGTGTATCCTGCCAGAGCTGGTGTTGGACTGCAAACGTGAGCTAGGATTTAACAGAAAGAGGAAAAGTCCTTTTTGTTTCTTTATTTTATTTACACCACAGCGCCAGTGTGGTTAGGAGAAGCCAAAGGGGGTGAAAAAGCTATAAAACCCACCAGGAATTTTGAAAAAAAATCACCCAACTGGGCAGGAAAATCGAATTGAAAAACCAATTCAATAGGGCTGAATCGAATCAAAATTTTTTTTTTCCTGTATCTGGCAGCATTAGTTTGCGCTACTGTCTTAGACTTTAGGACCTGGGATTGGGGAGAGATGGCATCCTCAGTACTTTATAATGCAAGTGAAACGAGGATTTGGTCAGACTTTTGAAGGGTCTGCAGAAAAAAAAATATTGTATAGGCCGGGGGACATGAGACAGCAGGAAATGGGAACTTTTCTTCCTTCTATTTTTGTGAATGGAAAGGCTGAGGATGTCAGAGAGGTCAGTTTAAAATATGTGCTTTATAAGAAAATATAATAATGTGTTTTATAAAGTTTATAGCATAGCTGGCCTACCCAGTGAGGTGTTCCTAGTGGTGATGGTGGCAGCGTGTCAATGTGTTGAGAGGAAGAGGTGGTCTGGGAAATTCTGCTGAGCAAACTCCGGGCCCATTTCCACCCCCCAGTTAGTCCACTCCACTCAACTGGTTCACACACTGAGTGGGTCTTTGGGTGTTGTTTTGGGATCTCTTCCAGTGGTTTATCTCCTTCTGGTCCAAGGAAGGAAACTTTGTTATCCTTAGCATTGACCTACAGAATATGTTTGTAACAGCGCTGCTTGTGTGGCATTAGGCTATGTAGTGATCGAAAGAAAAAAACAGACCTTTGCACATTTTTGCACTATATGGTGGGTGTATGAGGAGATTCACATTTCCTGCACAGCTAAGTCCATGTGAAGTTACCTTGTGCTGTATTTGACATCTAGCAAGGTCTCTGTTTGAAAGGAAAGATCTAAACTTATAAAATGAAGTGGCCAGAAGTTATGGTAAAAGCAGATAGTGTAGCTGGTTTTAAGAAAGATTTGGACAAATTCCTGGAGGAAAAGTCCATAATCTGTTATTAAGACATGGGGGAAGTGTCTGCTTGCCCTGGATCGGTAGCATGGAATGTTGCTACTCTTTGGGTTTTGACCAGGTATTAGTGTCCTGGATTGGCTACCATGAGAATGGGCTACTGGGCATGATGGACCATTGGTCTGACCCAGTTAGGCTATTCTTATGTTATGTTCTCATCTGTAGGGGCCTTTGTTTTCACTTCTTATTTTAATGTATTTTTTTTCTGGGAACTTATCAGTGTTTTTTATAATGGGAACAAAAATGGAAGAGAATTAATGTGTGTGGAATGGGGGGTAACTAATTTCTTCAGCTAAATAATTCAATCCACTTCAAACAGACATAGGAGAACTTGTGCACCATTCACACACCCTCCAACCAAAAACGTCAAAAGAAAAAAACTGTTCGACAACCTCCTAGCCATTCGAGCTACTACATCAACTGGAAAAAGGAAACACTTTTATCCACATGTTTATTCACACCTTCAAAGAAATACAGCAGATTGGTGAAGCTAGGCCTCCCTTGACTGAACCCATGCTCTGTCTCATTAAACTATGGTCGCGTTAGGGTTTTTTTTTGTTTGTTTGTTTTTATCGCTGGCCACTGCAATAAACTCAGATGCTCATAGCATTCCTAATGCTGTTTGATACTCATAGAACCCTAACGTGGCTTGATAAAAGGAGGCCTATATTTGTCTACATGTTCCATAATTTTATTTTTTATAATGGTTTCAACTATTTTGCCCAGCATTGAAGTCAGGTCTTAATATTTGTTTTTTCAGTAACCAGCAATGTATACCACCAGGTCCAGGTGATATATCACTTTTTGACTTGTTAATTTGTCTCAGTACTTCTTCCAAGTTCACTGAGATTTTTCAGTTCATCTGCATTGTCACCTTTGAAAATAATTTCTGGTTTAGGTAGATCATACATCTTCTTCTGTAAAGACAGAAGCAAATAATTTATTCAATCTCTCTAATATGACCTTATCCTCCCTAAGTACCCCTTTTGCTTCTTGATGATCCAACTCCAGATTCCCTCATAGGCCTTCTACTTTTGATATACCTGAAAAAAGATTTTTACCATGAGTTTTTGTCTCTTTGGCAAATCTCTCTTTATTTTCTTTTTTAGCCCTCTTTATCAATGCTTTGCATCTAACTTGCCAGTGCCTAGTTTGCCTCCTATTTCCTTCATTTGGATTCTTTTTCCATTCTTTTAAGGATGTTATTATGGCTTTAGTAACCTCTTAACTTCACCTTTTAATCATTCTGGCTCTAGTTTGCTCTTCTTTCCACCTTTATTAATACACAAAATACATCTGGGTTAGGCCCCTGACAGACCCCTTCAAAAACATACAAATACAGTGGTACCTTGGTTTGAGAGCTTAATTAATTCCAGAAGCATGCTTGCAATCCAAAGTGCTCGTATATCAAAGTAACTTTCCCCATAGGTCATAATGGCAACTCGGATGATTCGTTCCACCCGACCCGACCCCTGGAACTGGCTTTGTTGCTCCCCCGAGGCCACCGGCACTGCTCCCTCCCTTCGTGATCGCCTCCTCCCTCCCCCCCCCCCCCCCCATCTACCAGCCCTATCCTTACCCATGCACCGCCGGTGTTGTAAAAGTGCCTGCCGCCGGTTTTCTGCTGGGCCAGGGTGGGGTGGGGTCAAGTAGGGGGCTTGAAAATCGAGTCAATGCTCGGTTTGCGAGTTAGTTTGCTCGAGTGTTATGCTCGTCTTGCAAAACACTCGCAAACCACATTACTCGCAAACCGAGGTTTGACTGTATTTTAGTTTGTGGTTAGCCCACATACATTTGACACTTCCTGAATGATGCCGAGTGCATCCTGTGGTATACTATTTTAAGCTACATTAGTCATGTGTTAGCACCTAACTCGCCTTAGTAAAAGAGCTCTTTAGTGTTCTGACAACTCTGACCTTCGTATGACCCTTTTCCACTGTTACATTTCCTGTGCTGAGCTGTACGTATCAAAATTCAGTTGGGGGGTAGTTATCAAGGTAAGATATAAGGAAGCATAACCTCTACCACTAGGGGTGCCATTTTGGAGACTATACCAGTAGGACAGGAGTGACTGGGGACCACGTCTCCCCCTAATATATTGGGCCACTAAGTCCCTCGAAGATAGAGAGAGGAGGGCTCAAGGAGTCTGGATCAGGGGGATAGGAGTTTGATCAAGAGGTGGGCAAGGGGTCCTGGATTGACACTGTAGCTCCTTTAAGTTTTGGCCTAGAAGCATTGGACTATGGCTTGAGGCTTGATAATCCCAGTACAGGAAAATTACTCTAGCTTTTGGCTGGGATTATTTTACTATGATTTTATATAACAAGCACAGTGAAGATGCCTAATGGAGTTCACAGAAAATATATAATTCAAGTAAAACTCAGTCCAGATGAAGCAACTCAGCTTTATTCAGTAGCAATGACTCAACATAGCTAGGGTTGCCATATTTTTCTTGGCAAAATCCCAAAGTCTAGTCCCACCCCATTCTACATTAGGCCTGCCCCGTTCTGTCTTTGGTCCTGCCCCATTCCACCCCAAACCCCACCCCTGAAAGTCTCATCTCGTTATTCCTAACCTCCGGGCCATGTCCGGGGGCCTCTGAGCATACAGGGATGCATGACCGGTGAGTCTCACATCAATAGTGAGCAAACTAATGGAAACTCTTATCAAACATCAATTGGATACGATCCTAGATGAGGAGAATCTACGGGACCCCCGTCAACATGGATTTACTAAGGGGAGATCATGCCAATGCAACCTAATCAGCTTCTTTGACTGGGTGACGGGGAAGCTGGATGTTGGGGAGTCCCTGGACATAGTGTACCTGGACTTCAGCAAAGCATTCGATAGCGTACCACACTGCAGGTTACTAAGCAAGATAAGTTCTATGGGATTGGGCGATACATTGACGAAATGGGTTGGTAACTGGCTAGGAGGTAGACTTCAGAGGGTGGTGGTGAACGGCACTCCCTCAGAAATGACGGAGGTGATCAGTGGGGTGCCGCAGGGCTCGGTCCTGGGCCTGATCCTATTCAACATCTTTATAAGTGACTTAGCAGAAGGACTGCGAGATAAAATGACATTATTTGCCGATGATGCCAAACTAGGCAATGTTGTGGGCATTAACCCAACGGACGAAGATTCAATGCCTGACAACATGATGCACGACCTGCTCCTCCTGGAGAACTGGTCTAGGGACTGGCAACTCAGCTTCAATGCCAAAAAATGCAAAGTTATGCACCTAGGCGGCCATAACCCATGTAAGATATACACCCTTAATGGAGAGATCCTAACAAAAACGGTAGCTGAACGAGACTTAGGGGTGATAGTCAGTAAGGACATGAAAGCTGCCAATCAAGTGGAGCAAGCTTCATCCAAGGCAAGACAAATCATAGGTTGCATACGGAGGGGTTTCGTCAGCCGTAAGCCGGAAGTCATTATGTCATTGTATAGGTCAATGGTGAGGCCCCACCTGGAATACTGTGTGCAATTCTGGAGGCCGCACTATCGTAAGGATGTGCTGAGACTGGAATCGGTTCAGAGAATGGCCACCCGGATGGTCTCGGGACTCAAGGATCTCCCGTACAAAGAAAGGCTGGATAAATTACAGCTATACTCACTCGAGGAGCGCAGAGAGAGGGGTGACATGATAGACATTCAAACATCTCACGGGCCGCATCGAGATGGAAGAAGATATCTTCTGCTTCAAGGGTCCAGCGGCAACAAGGGGGCATCCGTGGAAAATTAGGGGCGGAAAACTGCATGGGGACACCAGGAAATTCTTTTTCACTGAAAGGGTGGTTGATCGCTGGAATAGTCTCCCACTTCAGGTTATTGAGGCCAGCAGCGTGCCTGATTTTAAGACCAAATGGGACAGACACATGGGATCTATTCACAATGAAAGATAGGGGAGAGTCTTTGAGGTGGGCAGACTGGATGGGCCGTGGCCCTTATCTGCCATCTATTTCTATGTTTCTATGTTTCATGTGACATCTGCGCATGCTCAGAGGCCCTTCACAGATGGCCAGAGTTGTCCAAAACCTGGACAACTATTGGGTTTTGGAAAGTTCTCCCGGGCACCTGGATAGGCCACTAAAAATAGTTCATGTCTGGGTTTTCCCAGACATAGCCCTATGTTTAGGCTATATAGCCTTCATGAAGAATCAGAACGCCGAAAGACACTCGCACCTCTGGCAATATCCAACTGCTTTAGAACATTTCCCCCTTAGTCTGTTAAATCAGATATTAAAAGTAGTTCTGAAAAACTTGCATGGCATATTTTAAAAGCCTGCATGTAAATTTTTTTAAAACATATTCATAACTAAAACAAGCAGACGCATAATTAAGACAGTATCCCATTTCAGACACATTAGCCTCGTCTGTTTTTCCAGTAGTAATTGTATAGTGCAGTTATACGATTTCCCTTAAACACTGGTTTCCTGTATGTTGTTTCATTGTCTATTGCAATTCAATAGCAGGTTCTCTCATACAATTTTCTTGAATCCTAACAGAAGGAGTTTTGATACTTGTATGTCTCTCAGAATAAATAGTGCCTAAAGAGTAGAATTATAGCTTTCTAATGGTTCTGTAGCTAGTAATTATGTTAAATAATAGTATCACTTGCACAAAAAAAAAAAAATCACATTTCTTCAGTATGAGTTCACTTCATATGAGCTGCCAAGATGTGGAATGATGCCTGAAGTGGGACGTCCTCTCCTGATGGATACTGTATCTGATCAGTAAAATATCGTATATAGTAGCAACTAACAAATTTTGATGTATATTTTATACTTCAGTTTCTAGAAATCTATGTTCCGGCCTGAACAAACTCTCTCTTCTCCCTCGCATAATCACTTCATTTTAATGCCATGAAAACTCCTTGGATGTGTGAATTTGATTATCCTAATTTTACTGTTCAATTCATAAAGTGGTTGTCTATAAAATAAGATGTGTGTCCCATTTATATGATCAAACTGAACATAATGCCACAAAAAAAAAAAAAACCCAAATAAAACAAACTATCAACAATCTCCTTGTGATGGAGCAAAATATCAGCATCTAAACCTTCTTTCAGGTTGGCTCAAAGTCAAAGAACTGACTGCAGCCAATCATAGAGCGTCGCGGGACCAGGCAGGAAGCACAAAGGTCGCACTCCTGCATTGTGTGTCGCTCTTCTAAGAAGGCGGCAGCCGTCCGGGAGGCCGTGCTGGATTACTGCCACTGGGGGGGGGGGGGATTCGGGCGGCTTTGGGCTGCGAGCGGCTTCAGACTGCTTTGGGCAGCTTTGGGCTTCCCAGCACCAGATCGCCAGACGCACCTATGTGTAGAAGAGAAAAAAAACCAAGACGAAAAAAAATTCTGAACCAAATTTTTTTTTTCTTCGTTTTTCCTCCTCTATAGGCGGGTGTGTCTTATGGTACAGTGCATCTTATGGTCTGAAAAATACGGTACTTTGCATTGCTATATTATAAGTAAACTAAATAAATATAGAAAAGAAAAAAAGAAAGAGACTATCGGAAAGTTAAATGGGATCCTATGAGGATGTTGGGTATGCTACAGAGTATACCAAAGACTCACAATAGCTTGCTGAGGATCCGTTATACATAAGAATGCTTATTCCTACAATGTCATATTCATATTGAACAACAAGAGTTTCTTTTACTAAGCTGTGATAAGCACTAACGCATGCCTACCTGAGCAAAGAATGCCTTACAATGGGGTTGAGCTGGGTTTAAGTGGCACAATAATTGATCACACCATTAAAACCCAATTAAAGCCTCATTTAAAAAAAATATATATATATATAAAAAAAAAAATTTCCCATTTCTGCGAGCTCTGTCTGAGACTTATGCAGTTAAGATAGGATAGGAAAAGAACTTGTGTGCAGGGATAGGAAAAGAACTCACTGGGACGGGAAAATCAGCTCCCGCGGGAATGGGGGAAAATTTGTCCCTGTGTCATTCTCTACTTGATTTTCCTTGGCCTAAATAGGTGCACCTAAAAGTTATGACATATTAGGGCTTAGCACAATTCTATAAGTTGTACATACTTTTTTATTGTTAAACAATTTTCATTATGAAAGTTTCTAACAATACTGAAAATGTTCAGAACAGAATCACGTTAAGTTTCGTTCTAGTCAGCGTCAATTTTTTTGGCACCATCTATAACAATAAAATGCTAAGCGCGCATGCGCACTCTCACCACGTGCTTCCCTGATCTGTCGGGCTGTGGTGGTAGGAGTGCGCATGCGCGCCAGACAAGCCTCCCTGCTCTCCACCTCACGCAATATGGCCCTACTGGCCAAAGTTTCTTTTTAATGTAAGACGCTGCAGTGGCTCCTCTCACGAGCCACTCCTGCGTCGGAGAAGGCTTCCAACACAGGCGGCGATCGTGAGAAGAGCCGCTGGAAAGTTAAACAAACTCGCAGCGGGCTTGCCGGCTCCAGAACACTTGCAATTACCATCTCGGCAGCGACTTTTTTTTTTCCACCTTGACTCCTTCCACGCCTCTGAAGGTGATTTCCAGCTGGGGAGGGGGAGGGGAAGCGGATGGTCGGGGCCAATGTTCCCTCTAAGGATTGATGAGGTGTGTGCAAAAAAAAAAAAATATGCATGAGCGACAAGTTACATACTCCACAAATTTATGAGCAGGCGCGGAGGACGCATTTTTAAACAAATGTAGTTTATCCTTGTACTCCTTAAGTAATTTTAATCATCTATGGCTATGTTTGTATGTTTATTGTTCAAATGGTTTTATTTATTTCCCCAAATTTATTTTTGTTATATGCATTGAAAATATTTGATATTGCGTTTAAATCAAAATCTCAAACTTGAAACTTGAAACGAGTGCCCGTAAAATTGTGGGAGGGTTAAATACTCAAAGCTTAGAAGAATAACAATTTACTTAAAGTTTTTGGTACGCCAGCTTTCTGGTATCTTTACATACAGTGGCATACCTAGCTTATGTAATACCCTGGACCCATCATTTTTTGGCACCCCCCCATCTGTAAGAAAAACATGATTTTTAGTAACAAACCACAAGTCACACATGAGTACCTAGGAAAAGGCAGCATCTTACATATTGCAGTGAGCAGTACATCAATACACCCATTGTAAAACTAAATAAGCCAGACCAGCACAGATCAATCCTACACCGTTAATCCTAACAGAAAACCATGTTTTTCGAACACACAGAACACAGAACACAGAAAACACCTTCGCCTAGTATGGAATATGTCATCACAAACTAACCCCTCACCCTTTTACAAACTGTAGTGTGGATTTTAGCCACAGTGATAACAGCCCTGACGCTCATAGAATTCTGAGCATCAGAGCTGCTACAACCACAGCTGGCGCTATAAAACGCTCCACAGTTTTGTAAAAGGGGAGATAAAATAGAAATACAGTTTCAACGCTCTAGCTCAGAGGTGCCCAAACTTTTTGGGCTTGCGAGCTACTTTAAAATGACCAAGTCAAAATGATCTACCAACAATAAAATTAAAAAACACAAAGCACACTATACGCTGAGAAAATGTTAATTATCATTCCTATTCTGGGTTTTTTCAAAGAGGTCAAGGCAGATGACTCTATGCATTGTCACCTCAGTAACAACCATACAAAAATAGACAAATATACCCCCCATCCTTTTTATTAAACCACAATAGCAGTTTTTAGTGCAGGGAACTGCGCTAAATGCCCAGCGCTGCTCTCGACGCTCACAGGCTCCCTGTGCTAAAAAACACTATTGCGGTTTAGTAAAAGGGGGCCATAGTGCAAAATATAGACAGCATATATAATTTCAGACACATTTTGATCACTAAATTTAAAATAAAATCATTTTCCTACCTTGTCTGGTGATTTCATGAGTCTCTGGTTGCACTTTCATCTTCTGACTGTGCATCCAATCTTTCTTCCCTTCTTTCAGCCTGTATGCTTCCTCTCCTCCAGACCTCATTCCCTCCCCTAACTTTTTCTTCCTCTCTTTCTTTCTTTTCCTCTTGATGCCCCCTTTCTTTTTTTCTGTTTCCCTTCTGTCTCCCTGCCTGCCCCCTTTCTTTCTCCCTACCCTCCACAAAGCCACTGCTGCCACCATCGGGGGAAACAGGCTCCAAAGCCACCGCCGCGGCTGCCCCAAGCTCTCTGTGTCCCACCGGGCCAACCAGCAATCCCCCGACGTCAATTCTGCCGTTGGAGAGGAAGTTCCGCCCAGCCAGGCAGCGATTGGCTGGCCCGAACTTCCTCTCCGACAGGGCGGACCGCCCCCCTTTGGTAGGACACTAAAGACGTGGCAGCGGCTCCTCTCACGAATCCCCACCTGTGTCGGAAGTCCGATGCAGTCGGGGATCTTGAGGAGCCGCCGCTGCATCTTTTAACTTTTTAAAATACAGGCCGCCGTCACTGCTGCTTCCTCTCCCCTCGAGTGAGCGACAGGGGAAAGCGTATGAGCGACGCCATTGAAAATAGTGAGCGATCGCTCATGCGCTCACCTTAGAGGGAACACTGGTCAGGGCCCAGGCTGTTCGGTCTGTGCAGGCTCCTCTCTTGCGGTCTTGCCGGCTCATGCTCCCTTACATGCAGGCGGGGATCGAGAGAGGCTCTCAATCCACCACCCCGATCCAGCGTCCCACCCGGTCCTACCTTTAAATTTATTTTCGGCAGCAGCAGTCAGGCCGGAAAAAGGAAGTCGTGTGAGGAGGGGTGCAGGATGCGACAGAGGGAACTTTCCCAATGGGTGCAACTGGGTGGGCCGAAAAAGGAAGTCGTGTCAGGAGGGGTGCAGGATGCGACAGAGGGAACTTTCCCAATGGGTGCAAGTGGGTGGGCCTTGAGGCAGCTGTCGGCTGAGGGAACCTCTGATCAGGTAAGTGTATCAGAGGGATAAGAAGGAGGAGGGGGGGAAGAAAAAGGAAGGGAGGCCTACTGCTGGACAGGGGGAGCAGGAAAGAGGTGCTGCTGGACAGGGGGGAGGTAAAACAAAGGGAGAAGGGCTGCTGCTGGATAAGGAGAGCAGTGAAGGGGTGGTGGCTGACACAGGGGAGGTAAAAGGAAGGGAGAATGGACAGGGGAAGCAGGCAAGGGGTGATGGTGGACAGCCAAGGAAAAAGAAAGACAGAAAGAAAGAAAGACAGAAATACAGAAAGCGGCTAAGGAGAGAAAGAGAAAGAAAGAAAGAAAGAAAGAAAGACACACATATTCTAGCACCCGTTAATGTAACGGGCTATAAGACTAGTATATAGAATATGACCCTAAGGAGGAAAATCACCCTGGGGCAGCAGTGACGGCGGCCTGTAATGATTAGCATGCACTAAAAGCTAAGACACTTATTATATTCCTATAGGCGTCTTAAAGCACTAAATTGGCTAGCACCCCTTCACAAATTCGCCTAGGTGTAAAATTGTGCATATAAAATTACAGAATTTAGGGGCTTATGTACATAGCTTCCAATTAATCTGTCTGGAGCTAGTGCAATCCTTAATAAACTGTAGCAGCTGTTTGGCTTTATTATTATAGGAAGATTTGTCCTCTTTACCTACTGCAGTTTTGCATTTTTGTAACTAGCTTACCAAATATCAGCACGTTACTTAAGAGCTTGGCCCGGGATACAAAATAGTCAGGTATGAGATCACCACATTATATATACCTTCAAGGCACTTGAATTTAAAATTTTCTCCCTATTACTAATATATTTTAGTCAACATAATTCCGAAAATAGAAACCCATATATCAAAGTTTAGAATTTCAGTTATCCTTCTCTGTTTAATTGAAACATCATTTAAATCTGCATGGTGTCCATCACATTTCTCTTTGAAGTTTGACAGAAAAAAAAATAAGATAAAAGGAAGGTCCTGATTTTCAAAAGATTTATTGCCCATGAATTGGCCTCTTAAAATTTACTAAGCTTGAGCATATAGAAACATAGAAGCATAGAAACATGATGGCAGATAAAGGCTAAATGGCCCATCCAGTCTGCCCATCCACAGTAACCACTATCTCCTCCTTTCTCTAAGAGATCCCAAGTTCGTATTCCAGGCTTTCTTGAAATCAGACACAGTCTATCACCTGTACTGGGAGACTGTTCCACGCATCTACTACCCTTTCTGTAAAAAAGTATTTCCTTAGATTACTCTTGAGCCACTCTTAACTTTATCCTATACCCTCTCATTCTAGAGCTTCCTTTCAAATGAAAGAAAGGACTCATGCACATTTACATCATGTAGGTATTTAAACATCTCTATCATATCTCCCCTCTCCTGCCTTTCTTCCAAAGTATACAAATTGAGATCTCTAAGTCGGTCCCCATACACTTTATGACAAAGACCATGCACCATTTTAGTAGACTTCCTCTGGACCGACTCCATCCTTTTTATATCTTTTTGAAGGTACGGCCTCCAGAATTGTACACAATAATCTAAATATTTATATTCAAAGGGCTAGATTTAGTAAATGGCACTCAAATATTGGTGCTGGGAAAAAAAAAATTTGCGCTCAATCATAAAGCCCATTATAGAACAGCATAGAGGGCCAGATTCTATAAATGGCGCCTAACCATGCCTAACTTTTAGGCGCCAGTCCGTGCAGTTGTCAATCAACCAATAACTAGGCACTGCTTATAGAATCATATCTAGTGGCTCCCAAGCAGACTTAGGCACCACTAGGCATTCTAGAGGTAGCCGCTGTTATATTAGGCCAGGTTTAAGTCTACCACACCTATTCTCTGCCCCTAACCATGCCTACTTTTTAGGTTGGGGTTGGATGGCACCTGGACTTAGGTGTTGCTGGATGACGCATGGAACTCTTAATTTTAAAAAAAAAAATTTCAATTAGCTTCAATGGCATGGTCAATTACCACACCATTTAATAATAAAAATAATAATAATAATTTTATTTCTTATATACCGCTATACCCTAAGTTCAAAGCGGTTTACAACAAGTTACATACAATGAGAGTAAGAGATGTTTACAACGAGATACATACAATGAGTGTATGAGATATAAGGGGAACAGAAAAAGTACTTTCTAGGATACAAAATGCAAATGGAAGAGAACCAAGATGATTTGAATCAAAAGGAAGTATTTAAGCTAATTAAACACAATTTGAGTTGCACATGGATTTGTGTTAAGCATTGCTAGGCATCCTCAATGTAGAATCTGGCCCCGAGTGCTGATTTCAGTGCTGAAACCAGGTGTAATTCCCAACATGCAAACTTCAGTACACGTCTCCAGTATTCCACAACGCTGCGTGCAAAATTTAGAACTACCCAGACCCTCCCATGCATCCCTCATTGCCACACCCCCTTTATGGTTGCACGCTATGGGATTTAGATGCACATTGTTATAGAATAGCATGTATCAAGATGTGTATGCAAATTGAAAATGGATCGGCACACAAATATCAGCATCCAATTTTTGGTGTCATATATAGAATCCAAGGGGGAAAAAAGGGTCAATATTCAACCCCAGTGGTGTAATGAAGGCAAAGAGCACCCAGGACAGTGAGGCCCCTCCCCCACCCTCATCTCCGCCCCCCCCACTGCTCCTTCCCTGTCACCCGTGCACCCCCCTCCCTTGTACCTCTAGGGAAAGGGATGGGGACTTGTATACTGTCTTTTTGTAGTTTCACAACCACACTCAAAACAGTTTACAGGTACTTTAAGCATTTTCCCTATCTGTCCTGGTGGACTCGCAATCTAATGTACCTGGGGCAGTGGAGGATTAAGTGACTTGCCCAGGGTCACAAAGAGCAGCACGAGATTTAACCCACAACCTCAGGGTGTCGAGACCGTAGCTCTAGCTCTAACCACTGCGCAACATTCTCCTCCAGTTGAAGTTGGAGAGAGACCTGGGAGTGATGGTAGACGCAACACTGAAGGCATCGGCGCAATGCGCCACAGCCTCTAGGAAAGCAAACAGAATGCTGGGTATCATTAAGAAGGGTATTACGACCAGGACGAAGGAAGTCATCATGCCGCTGTATCGTGCAATGGTACGGCCACATCTGGAGTACTGTGTCCAGTACTGGTCGCCGTACCTCAAGACAGACATGGCGGTACTTGAGGGAGTACAAAGAAGAGCAACCAAACTGATAAAGGGAATGGAAAATCTCCCATATACCGACAGATTGAAGCAGTTGGGACTTTTCTCCCTGGAGAAGCGAAGACTTAGAGGAGACATGATAGAAACCTTCAAGATCCTGAAGGGCATAGAAAAAATAGACAGGGGCAGATTTTTCAAATTAAGGGGCGCCACAAGTACAAGGGGGCACTCGGAGAAATTGAAAGGGGACAGGTTTAGAACAAACGCTAGGAAGTTCTTTTTCACTCAGAGGGTGGTGGATACATGGAACGCGCTTCCAGAGGCTGTTGTAGACAAGAAAACATTAAATGGTTTCAAAGAAGGTTTGGATAGATTCCTGGAAGAAAAAGGGATTGGGGGGTATAGATAGGTATAGACCATTGCTCAGGCAATGGGCCTGATGGGCCGCCGCGGGTGCAGACCGCTGAGCAGGATGGACCTATGGTCTGTCTCAGCGGAGGCAACTACTTATGTTCTTATGTTCTTAAGTTGTTGCGCACGGTGGTCAACAGCTTGCTCATCAGAACCCCGTCGGCAATCCTTCGGACGTCACTCCCTATGTGCAGCACCTGGACGAGACATCAGTGGGAGAGCCGATGGGGTTGCAAAGAGCACATTGTTGACTGCCGCAAACAACTTCAGCTAGAGGTATGGGGAAAGAGAAGGGTAGGGCGCACAAGTGGAGGGAAGGAATGGGAAGAGGCAGGGGGGCAGAGAGGAGGAGGGGTACTGGCACCCCCACCAACATGGTGCCAAGTGCGGATGTCCCCACTCACCCCTTGCCCCTCCCCCCCTTACTATGCCACTGTTCAGCCCACCATGGTCAGTGATTTTTAAACCTCTGACATCTGCATTAGCTATATTTAAAAAAATATTTCTGCAGAGAGGGAGGAGAGTGAGCATTCCTGCACTATCCAGCTGGCATATTCTGTTTGAGAAGACTTTGGGGGCAGAATTTACAGGTCTTTCTGGCAGTTCGAAGGTAAAAAACTGCAAAATGGAGAGCCAGATGGAACTGAGGAGGCTGGAGCCTGAGGCGGGAAAATGAAGAGGGAATTTCAGGCCTTATGAGGAAATTCTGTGTAAAAACATTAAAAGCAAACTATGCACACTTTTGCTGAATTTTCAAAAATACTATACAGAATTCGCCCAGAACTAACCTAAGATATTCAGTTAGAAAATGGCTTTAAATCTGCTTATGGGGGCCAACCTCAAACTGGGTGGGTTTGTTTTTTTTTGGGGGGGGGGGTTCAAATTATCTGTGTCAGTAAGAAAAGATCTTGAGTTTCAAGTTTTAAAAAGTAAATCATCCCTCCAGTCTTGTGTGCTTAATGTTGTATATACAAAAATTTAACAAAAGCATTGATTTAAGTAATTTTCTCTTTAAAACTTGCATCATGATCCCTTGACAGGGAAATATATTCCACTGAGAATGTTTCAATAAGGGGGAGCAAATCATAAGGAAAGGATTGTCTGAAGTAAGAGAAATGTGATGTAAATCTTTCCATTATCAGTGACATTTCCAGCTGTGGAATCTGATAGAAAAATACTTCAGCTAAGAAAAAGGTTTGTAAAACCCATTAGGCAGAGAGGTAACTTTTATGGGAAGTCTCCATAAAGGGAAAAAAATTACTCAGAAATACGACTTAAGCAGTCTTAGAAACACAGAAATAGAGAAACATGAAAGCAGAGAAAGATCATATGGACTATCTAGTCTGCCTAACCATTCCTTCCTCTCCCCTAGAGATCCAACGTTCTTGTCCCATGCTTTCTTGAATTCAGATACACTTTTTGTCTCCAGCACATCCACCAGAAGGTCATTCCAAGCATCCACGATGAAAAAGTATGTTCCGAGGTTTCTTCAGAATCTGTCCTCTTTCACCTTCATCCTATGCTCCCCCCCCCCCCATTCCAGAGTTTCCTTTAAACTGAAAGATTCACCTCATGTACATTTAAACGTCTCTCTCATATCTCCTTCTCCCTCCTTTCCTCCAAATTATATATAATGAAATAGTTAAGTCTGTCCCCATATGCCTTATGACAAGTCCACCAACCATTTTAGCAACCTCTCTCTGGACCAACTCTATCCTATTTATATCATTTTGAAGGTGCAGTCTCCAGAATTGTACACAATATTCTAAATAAGGTCTCACCCGGGGCATCAATACCTATATTTTCCTACTGGTCATTCCTCTCCCTATGCACCCAAGCATCCTTCTAACTTTTGCTGTTGCCTTTTCAACCTGTTTGGCCACCTTAAGATCATCATATACTATCACACCCAAGTCCTGCTCCCCTTTCATGCACAAAAGTTCTTCACTCCTTAAACTGTACTGTTCCCTTTTTTTTTTACAGCCAAAATGCATTATTTGCATTTCTTATCATTAAATGTTAGCAGTCAAATTTCAGACCATTCCTCAAGCTTCGCTAGGTCCTTCCTCATGTTACCTACACCATTAGTGGTGGCTATTGCAGGTTTTGGTATCATCAGTATAGGGGCAAATCTCAGACAGCCCTTCAGCAATATTGCTTACAAAAATGTTTATAAAGAACAGCACACCACTGGTAGCATCCCTTTCCTCAAAACAATCTTCATCAACTACTATCCTCTGTCAACATCCACTCAACCAGTTTCTGACAGTCGAAACAAACATATCAGGCTGTAATCTTTATTGGAAGAACAAAGAAGGTCAAAAAGGTGGAGGAGTAGCTCTCTATGTAAAGACCAATATCCAAGTGACTGAAATGCAGGGGGCCTGGGGAAAGGAAGAAGTGATATTGATCGCTTTGAAAAGAGAAGACCCGACTCAATCACAACAAATTGATAAAGATCTTGTTGCAGATATCCAAAAGTTAGGAAAGAAAATGCTGTTGCTGGGCGATTGCAACCTGCCACATGCAGATTGGAAAACAGTAGAGAAATACAAGTGGATGCCCTTCAAGGGGATCTGCTTAGACAAATGAGGGAAAAGTGAAACTGGATCTGGGGCTCACAAATGAGGAAACTGTCTCTAATGTCCGAGTGGAAGCCCACCTGAATAGTAGCAATCATCAAATGGTTTGGTTTGATATAACAGCTAAAGTGGAGGGTGGCCACACAATACTCAAAGTCCTAGATTTCAAATGGGCAGACTTTAATAAAAAGGGGGAGTACCTGAAGAAAGAGCTGATAGGTTGGAAAGACTTAAGAGAAGTGGAAAAAAAGTGGTCTAAGCTGAAAGGAGCAATAAAAATGGCTACCAATGATTATGTGAGGAAAATAAATAAAAACAGGAGAAAAAGGAAACCTATATGGTTCTCCAAACTAGTGGCAGAGAAAATAATGGCAAAAGAAATGGGGTTAGTGAAATAAAAACAAAAACACACCTCAAGAACATAAGAATTGCCGCTGCTGGGTCAGACCATCGTGCTCAGCAGTCCGCTCCAGTGGCAGCCCTTAGGTCAAAGGCCAGTGCCCTAACTGATACTAGCCTTACCTGCGTACGTTCTGGCTCAGCAGGAACTTGTCTAACTTTTGTCTTGAATCCCTGGAGGGTGTTTTCCCCTATAACAGCCTCCAGAAGGACATTCCAGTTTTCTACCACTCTTTGGGTGAAAAAGAACGTCCTTACGTTTGTATGGAATCTATCCCCTTTTAACTTTAGAGAGTGCCCGCTCGTTCTCTCTACCTTGGAGAGGGTGAACAAGCTGTCTTTATCTACTAAGTCTATGCCCTTCATTATCTTGAATGTTTTGATCATGTCCCATCTCAGTCTTCTCTTTTCAATGGAGAAGAGGCCCAGTTTCTCTAATCTCACTGTACGGCAACTCTTCCAGCCCCTTAACCATTTCAGTTGCTCTTCTCTGGACCCTTTTGAGTAGCACTGAAAGAAATACCAAATGAAAATAAAAGAAGCTAAGAAAGCTACATCTGACAAAAGCACAAGTGGAAGAGGTTTCAACAAAAGAAACTGCGATTTGCTTGGGTATTTATTAAAAAAACAAACCAAAAAAAACAAACAAACATCAGGGCAAACATTTGATCATAGAAAGGAACCTCTCTATATCTGAAAAATAACTGCAAAACCATATTTCTATCAATGGAGTTAAGAAATGAGCAATCAAAATAACTCTGTTCAGTCTCTTTAATGGATATCTCGGGTAAATCCATCAAGTTTAGTTTATCCTGTAACACCAATTGATCCATTTCACTTTGCTTCTTCCTGCTTCCCCACAGTATTTGGTTTTTGGAAAGAAGGGACTCAGATTGGAGTCCCACAACATCTTTGCTGTATGTTTCAAACATTTCCAAATAGAGACATAGAAACATGATGGCAGATAAAGGCCAAATGGCCTATCTAGTCTTTCCATCTGCAGTAACTATTATCTCTTTCTCTCTCTGACAGATCCTACCTGCCTATCCCAGGCCCTCTTAGAAACATAGAAGCAAAGAAAATGACAGCAGAAAAGGGCCATAGCCCATCAAGTCTGCCCACTCTATTAACCACCCCCCATCCACCCTCCTAAGGTATCCCCTTTGCATTACCCTCGTAGAGATCCGACATGGGCATCCCACTTTTTCTTGAAATCTTGCATACTGCTGGCCGCGATCACCTGTGCTGGGAGCTCATTCCAATGGTCGACCACTCTTTCTGTGAAGAAGTACTTCCTGGTGTCGCCATGAAACTTCCCGCCTCTGAGTTTAAGCGTATGCCCTCTTGTGGTCGAGGGACCTATGAGAAAGAAAAAATCATCCTCCACCTTGATACGACCGGTGACATACTTACATGTCTCAATCATGTCTCCCCTCTCCCTATGTTCTTCAAGAGAGTATAGCCGCAATTTGTTCAGCCTTTCCTCGTACGAGAGATCCTTGAACCGCAAGACCATCCTGGTGGCCATTCGCTGAACCGACTCCACTCTCAGCACGTCCTTGCGGTAGTGTGGCCTCCAGAATTGTACACAGTACTCCAGGTGAGGTCTCACTAAGGTTCTGTACAGTGGCATTATGACCTCCGGCTTACAAAACTTCTACGGATACAACCCAGCATTTGTCTAGCCTTGGATGTAGCCATCTCTGCTTGATTGGCAGTTTTCATGTCTCCACTAATGATCACCCCTAAATCCCGTTCTGCTGCAGTCTCAGCCAAGGTCTCACCATTCAGTGTATATGTCTTTGAGTTCAGACACAGTCTCTGTCTCCACCACCTCATCTGGGAGACTGTTCCACGCATCTACTACCCTTTCTGCAAAAAAGTATTTCCTTAGATTACTCCGGAGCCTATCACCTTTTAACTTCATCCTATGCCCTCCCATTCCAGAGTTTCCTTTCAAATGAAAGAGACTCAACACATAGGTATTTAAACATCTCTATCATATCCCCCTCGCCCACCTTTCCTCCAAAGTATACAGATTGAGATCTTTAAGTCTGTCCCCATACGCCTTATGATGAAGACCATGCACCATTTTAGTAGCCTTCCTCTGGACTGACTCCATCCTTTTTATATCTTTTTGAAGGTGCAGCCTCCAGAATTGTACACAATATTCTATATGAGGCCTCACCAAAGTCTTATCAATCTTTCTATAGAATATTTAAAAAGCACTAATTATTGTATAGTACCATATTTTTCAAGAAGTTCAGATCTATCCTACAGCATAAGATTCCCCTTAATACTGAATGGCAGAATTCTGAAACTTTCACTTTGTTCCCCTGATCTATGCGGTTGTCTAAGGATGAAATTTTTGCTACAATTTCCTCAGAAAAAGCACAAAGCTGAATCAGACTTCCAGATAATATATTTTCTGGGTGACAAAACAAACTCTACTCTCTCTTCAATCCTACTTCTCTGCATTCTGCCAGAGAAACAGTACTCACTAAGGGAATCTCCCTCAATTCTCTTTTATAATTAACAACTTCTTTGTATGAAGCTCTTCACACTATGACCAAGTCCTCACATTTCATATTAGACCCTGCAAGTGACTCCTGCTCATCTTCCAGCATTAAAAGTCCAGAGGGTAGTAGTTCTCGCTAGAGACAAGGAAGGGGAGTAGGAAACTGGACTCAGCTAGAGAACCATCCAAAGTGGATCCAGACAAGGTATTTTTTCCACCTCCTTCTTGCCTTCCACAATCACAGACATAGCCATTGGGCCCAGCATGAGACAACTTTTAGTCTCAGCATAACTGTTAACTTTCGCCTTACACTTAAATCGTAAATTATAAAGTACCTCACTTAAACGGCCATTAGATCCAAACATCAGCCTCAGATGTACATTGCAAAACTCATACTTCTTAAAGTGCAGCTGGCATGCTCAGGAGCTAGGCGGAGCCTCCACATAACAGGGGGTTTTTGAAAACACCTTCCTTGATGACAGCAGTGGCCCAAGTTTGGCACAAGCACCAGAGGTCTCCATTCAGGCTCAGGCTAGGCTTCATCCATATGATCAGCAGTTTTATCCTTATAATAAATAGTTTTATAAGGAACTAGTGTTTTAGCCCGTTAAATTAACGGGTGCTAGTAAAGCCTCCTCCTTCCCTCACATGTCCCCAAATTTTCAGTCCCAGCTCCAAACCCATTTTTACCCCCACCCCCCGGTCCAGCAACACCTCTTCCCTGCTCCCCTGGCCCCTCTTCCCTGCTCCCCCAGTCAGCAGCACCTGTTCCCTGCTCTCCCGGTCCTTCTTCCCTGCTCCCCCCAGTCAGCAGTACCTCTTGGATCAGTGACCGCACAGGCTGAGAAACAGGAGAGCATTTAAAGGCCCGCAGCTTCCCCCCTCCTCACAGCGAGGCGAGAAGCAAAGGGGGTCGTGCACCGTACCTGCGTTCAGCAGGCTGACGAAAGCTTCCAGCCATGGGGCGCTTTCTTGCGTTCAGCGACCCGCCTTCGGGCCCACGCCGAGAGCCATGGCTAGCTCGTGCCCGGGCTCTAAGGCGCAACGTCAGCCCCCCCCCCCCCCCCCCCCAGGTCCGCTGCGGGAACATTAGAGATGCTCCTCCAGCAACGCCTGGCAGGAAGGACTGAGAGCCACCTCCGCCGCCGCCAAATACAGCCACGGAGGGCAATCGGGGCGGCCAGGACGCATGTAGGGAGAAAGCTTGGCCTGCGCTTCTCCAGCGATTGGTGAGTGAGGGCAGGAGGAGAGGAGTGGCCAGAGTGTTCCCTGCCGCCGCGTTCTAAAATAGAATCCAGCCATGGATCAGAAAACACGGTAGCAGGGAACACAAAAAGGAGAAAATATGCATGTGAAAATGGTCAGAAGTCCCATGGTCATCTCAAGAAAAAAAAAAAAAAAAATAGAGAGAGAAATGGGCTGAGGATGGTGGCAACCCTCCCCTTCGTCTTGTTGATGACTTGCTTCGTCTTTGCGACAAGTTGCTGTATAGGGCTGCTGATAATGATGCAGCATCATTGATGAAGTTCAAGAGTAGGCATCATAAAAGATGTACTGGAACAAAAAGGACCAATTTAACCATTTGGAAAACTAACTGATCACCCATGGAAATATCTTCTTGGGAGAGGATGGCAAATCATCAAGCCAAGCTTTGAACTGTTTATTAGTTAAAAGTATGATACATAATTATATATATGTTTTTTAAAAAGTTCATTCTGGGAGGGATGAGATTGAGCTCAAATGACTACTCAGTTTAATTATTTAATTTTCTATACTGTTCTCCCAGGGGAACTCAGAATGGTTTACATGAATTTGTTCAGGTACTCAAGCATTTTTCCCTGTCCCAGCAAGCTCACACTCTGTCTAATGTACCTGGAGCAATGGGGGATTAAGTGATTTGCCAAGGGTCACAAGGAGCAGTGTGGGTTTGAACCCACAACCTCAGGGTACTGAAGCTGTACCTTTAACCACTGCACCACACTCTCTCATCTTGCAGGGGGGGGGCGGAAATTAAGGGGAGGGTGCAAGACTGAAGGGTCTTGGAGTTATTTTCTTGTTTCTTTGGCCTTGGAACTGGATGATCACAGCATATACAAAACAGAGGATACTATCAGCGAGGGATTGTGGGTAGCAGCAGCATTCTTACCCAAGTATTCCCCTTCATCACTACTGCCTTCATGTTGGGAAGCCAGAGACCTTGTGCCCTAAATACCAACATCTCCTCCCCCCTTCCAAAGAAATGAGAAGTGTTGCTGTGATAAATCAATTAAAGTGCTCCGACAGGTTTCTAATAGTGGAATGTACACTGCCTTCATCAGCTTTTGCAGTTAAAGATGGTATAGTAAATTCATAATAAATAATTAAAATATGGCTAATTAGCTCAAACTTCAGGTACAAAAGAAATAGCAAGATAGTTAAAGATAATGGTGGGTAAAGAGACAGAAATTTGAGACATGAAATAAATGCATATGCACATGATAAAGAGCCAGAGTTGATGGAGCAAGAAAAACGGGAGAAGCAAATTTACAGAAGGACAAACAAGGCCTGAAGAACAAGTGCCTGGAGATGGAAAAACATCTGAGGGGAAAAGAAGAATCTGAATTTAGCCAAAGACAGTTAGAAAAAACAGTTAGAGGCAGAGCTCCATTCCGAAGTGCGGTAGATTCAACAAGCTGAAACAGAGTTTTCAGAGCAAAGCTAAAAGGTTATTGGAGGTATTACACAAGGTTTAACGCATTGTTTCAAGCACCGAGGATAACCATTAGGCTGACCAGTAAAGTTTGCATGCTGGGATCCCAGTTACAGGATATTAAAGGGATGTTAACAGGAAGAGAACCAACAGAAGCTAGGCGTGAGCCTCAAAACCTATCTATAGCAAAAGAAGGGCAAGTTCCAGAAGCAGGAGGAAAAAGACTAGAAAAATCTTGGAGAACCAGCCTGTCACCTTATAGATCCAAGTATTGGACTGTATGAGTGAGCTCATGTACATTAAGGAATCAATGGTCCAGCAACTAAAAAAGGCTGCAAGAAGCTTAGAGCAGCAACCACTTGCAACAAGTACAAGATGAGTTGATAGTAAGTCTGATCCAACAGCACTAGGTCATCTTAAAACTGTAGCACAGAAGCAGATGAGATTTGGAAAGAGTTGGTATATGATGGCAAATGAGATACTGACATGGGCCAACCAAAACAAAGACCTTGAGATGACCATAGTGTATTTTATTTAATTACATCATTTGGAACTGCCTATCCATTGCAATAAAAGACCAAACTAGTAACAAAACATCAATAAATTGACAAAAATAAAATTTTTGTAAGCCCAACCTATACATGATACTAATGTAAACCAAATCAAACATCAGCCTTATGACTGTAACTCTGTTTTAATACCTTGCAAAGTAGCAACCAGAGCCAGAGTAACACTGGGGTACATATGGAAAGGCATAACTAGTGGATAATGGAGAAGATAATGCCTCACTTTTCCTATAATACTGTGCTCCATTCTAGAGGCTATAAGTTCAAAAAAGTATAAACAGTTCCTTATATCTTGTTTAACTGTATAATCAACTTGCCTTGAGTGTATCCCCAAGAGGAGTTAACAGGGCAATTGCCCTCAGCCCCTTTGCTACAGGGAGCCCCTAAGGCTGCTTAATGGTTAACATACCAACCCTGGGAGCACTCTTCCTTATCCCGTGTTTAAACATTCCAAACATGAAATGAGTAACATATGTTCAACATGTTTCGCTGCAATGGCTGCTTCAGGAGAAGTGAATCAGGGCTGTCAAGAGACAATGCTGGGCCAGGGGCAAACAATCTTAAGAGGCCCCCCCAACTGCCATCTCCACAGCAGTCACTGCTGCTCCCATAACCCCCATGTTGGATTTTCATGTTAAGTTTGTTCTACCACCAGCCATGGGTCCTCCTTCTTCCTGTCCTCTACTGTGTGAAAAACTTCCTGTTTCCACATAAGCGGGAAAGGAAATAGCAGGAAGAAGAAGGACCCATGCTAACGGCACAGTAGGAGATCAGCAGAGTTCTATTGTCACTGCTGGCTGGCTCCCCTTGGAGGTCGGGCCTGGGGAATCTTGTCGCCCCCACAAACACACTCAGCAGCTATGAAGTGAATCATGTCTACAACATAATCATTGTTAAACCAAAATGTTATAAGAACCTCCCTTGAATTTTAAGAGAATACGCCTGTTTCACTATCTTCTAAATTTATGCCCAAAATTTTTATGAATATTCCGTTTTCACCCACATTCTGAATCCATTCTGAATCCTAGTACTCACTGAAAGATCCACGTTCAAATATCATATGTGCTGGGAATTACAAGTCCAGTAACAGTTGCCCACCCTGACCCAACACTTGGCTAGCTTTACTGATGTCCAATAACTTTTTGTGTGAGGGATGTAAGACTTAGATGTTTTTAAAAACAGATTTCCAAAATCCCACATTATAAATAAGTTTAGGATTACTAGGACATAGGTTTCAATATATTTTGTTTTAGATCAGTGGTTCCCAACCCTGTCCTGGAGGACCACCAGGCCAATCGGGTTTTCAGGCTAGCCCTAATGAAAATGCATGAGAGAGATTTGCATATAATGGAAGTGACAGGCATGCAAATCTGCTCCATGCATATTCATTAGGGCTAGCCTGAAAACCCGATTGGCCTGGTGGTCCTTCAGGACAAGGTTGGGAGGGACCCACTGTTTTAGATAGTACCTCTAGGTCAGGAGTAGGCAATTCCAGTCCTCAAGAGCCGGAGCCAGGTCAGGTTTTCAGGATATCCACAATAAATATGCATGTGATAGATTTGCATCTCAAGGAGGCAGTGCATGCAAATCCATCTCATACATATTTATTGTGGATATCCTGAAAACCTTACTTGGCTCCGGCTCTTGAGGACCGGAATTGCCTACCCCTGCTCTAGGTTATAATCCTTTTGACCTTAACTCAAATTTGTATATTGGAGCAGTGCTGAATTAACTCCCTAGTGAGGCAACTCATTCCTGCTAAAATTTAGTCCCTTAACAGAAGAAAAATGAAAGATAAGGGCCAGTATGGTTCAGAAATGATGTGGCAGTAAAACGGAGGAAGTAATGACATTTATGGAAGCCAGAGGAATGCTTCCAGTCCTAAAACAAGACTATTAAAAGTATGTTGGGCTAGAAAAAAAAAAAATAAATCATAAAAAAAAAAAAAATCAAACCACAACAGAAGAAATGAAAGAGCCAGCTTAAAACCCAAGTGTTTCTTTTAATCAAAAATTTGAATCACTAGCCATTGTGCATTATAAGTCACAGCGAAACACTATTTGCTTCAAAAGAAATGATTACAGTAAATAAATATAGATAGCTTGAATAGCAAAGTATAAAATAAGAAAGCCTAGTGCATGAAAACTGTGAATTACTTTAGGTCTCTTGTGTTCACCAACCAAGAAAAAGCTTGAGCGCAGCACCAAGCTGTGTTCATTCTTTGTATTTGCAGCCTGCCAATTAAATTGCGTTATTGAATGACTCAGCCTCAAAGGAGGCCTCATATCTTCTTTGTCAAAAAAAAAAAAAAAAAAAAGAGTAAGCCTTATAAAAAATTTGTGAAATAGAGCATGAGAAGTTCCCCCAAGAGAAAGAGGTGGGCGTTCTACGTATCCTGGTTGATATTTCTTCTATTTAATTTCAAACCACCTAAGGGCTCCTTTTACTAAAGTGCACCAGCGTTTTTAGAGCACGCTACATTACCCCGTGCACTACACGCCAAAAACTAACGCCAGCTCAATGGAGGCGTTAGCGCCTAGCGTGAGCGGCATTGCGGCACGCACTAAGCGTGGGCTAAAACTGCTATCACAGCTTAGTAAAAGGAGCCCTAAATGTTTTAACATCTAATAAGGAGTTTATTCCAGGCTATACAGTACTCCCCCAAAATTTACGGGGGTTATGTTCCAGGAACCCCTGCGAATTTTGAAAAACCGTGAATACTGTTTTTAGGCCGGGGAAGACAAGAGAGAGCAGCTGGAGAGGCAGGAGAGGGCAGCCAGAGCACCGGCGAGTGATGGAAATCACTCGCTATATGCTCCGACCGCCTCTTCCTGTACTAAAGTCGGGTCTCACCAATTAGGAGCTGCTTTGACCCGCAGCTCCTGATTGGTAAGGCCCGACTTTAGTACAGGAAGAGGCAGTCGGAGCATACAGCAAGCGATTTCCTTCACTCGCCGGCACTCCGGCTGCCCTCTCCTGCCCAGTCAGAAAATATCACAAATGACCGGGACCGCGAACTGCCGACCGTGAATTTGCGGGGGAGCACTGTATATATGAAAGAGAAAAGCAACTGATTAGTTCTAATAGCTGAGATTTTCCCACCATCTCCATAATGGAACGATACATTATGGAGCAGGGATCTCAAAGTCCCTCCTTGAAGGCCGCAATCCAGTCAGGTTTTCAGGATTTCCCCAATGAATATGCATTGTAAGCAGTGCATGCACATAGATCTCATGCATATTCATTGGGGAAATCCTGAAAACCCGACTGGATTGCGGCCTTCAAGGAGGGACTTTGAGACCCCTGTTTGGAGGGCGACAATGAAAAATTGAGTCACTAACACATTTAACAGGCAGTAGCCAACCACTAGAGGGCTGACACTTAGGAAACATCACGTCAGTTAAATCCAATGCACACATCTGGTAAGACAGTGATGAGTTGCCTCTCTTAGAATCAATTCTATTGTCCACACTGCCCAATGTCTTTGTAAAGAACATTTTCTGCTTAAAGGCTGGCTATAAACTAATTAAGAGAAATGCGATCCTGTTCATTTTTATGGGAGAAGAATTTCTCTCGAGAAAAATGGTCCCCAACAGAATGTTTTTATTAAGACAAAGCCACACTGGTGGCAGTAACGATTTCCAACTAGTTCTTATGGGTCTTTTGTCAGTTCATGCCTGAAGTTTAAAAGTTCAACAAGAAAACGTTTAAAACTAAGCTTTCTAGAAGACATGACAGGTTCTTAAAGCAATGTTTTTTGCTGCATGCTTTTACACTAAAGTATGCAAATCAATATGCAGCGCAAGCTAAAATTATACCAAACCTCATGATAATCTGTAAATTATAATGTATTTTCTTGTGCAATGAAGCTTGAAAGATAATCAGGGTATAGTTAAAATTGTTCTTAACCAACTGTATTTAGTTACATTAGCAGTAGAGCACTTCTCAAAACGACTCGGAAGAAGTGCTTAAAGAGGCTGCAGGGAATCATATAAGTGGCATGCAAACTTCCTGCCTTCAGAACATATAGATGTGCACAATTGCTACCCTCCTCCAGATAACCACGTCTCACAAGGGGAGGCTGCGAAAATCCCAGGGGACGAGCAAGGAGTCTGGGATCAATCAGCCCCAGCTGTCACTATAAAATAAACCAAGTAGTGCACCCAGCCCGATCTCCAGGCAAAACAAAATAAAATAAAAACTAGTCTAAAAAGTTAATGTCATGACTGAAAAAACTAAACGCAACCCATATTTCAGAACATATTGTGTAAAAAAAAAAAAAAAAAAAAAAAGGCTCCACCCTGTAATCCTACTCGGTTTCTTGCACAAGCTCTTTCACACAGACTAGGGGCTCGGCAGCTTTACTGTTTAGTTGAAATAGGTTATTTCTTGCTGCAATTATAGGTCTGTTCCATCTCAGGAGCTTGCTTTTACAGTATTTTATCATGACCATGATTAAGATACATATACAAAGGGGGGGGGGGGGGAGGCTGGGAGTGACTTCTGCCCTGCTCAGAGAGGAAAGAGTAAGAAAGAAATGCTAGGAACTTCTGAACCTTGCAAAGCCTACGCCTCTAGTCTGGGCTTTTCTTTTTTTTTTTTTTTTTTGTCTTCTGATCTGTTAAATCACAGTAGAACACTTCTGCTGCCAGCCTTTTAAACAACTAAACTCTTAAGAACCTTTCAACAGTCTAAGGTCCCAGCTTGATAAGGTGCAAATTAAAATCGGGGAGAACTACTTACCACTTTCTTCCTCTTGTCCTTTTAATGTAAGAAGTTGCCCTGTTAGAACTAGACAAATTATAACATTCCTTGTGTGTAACGGAATCATGTCTAATTATGAGACATGCGGGTCCACTTGCAGAACGGAACGTGGAAAGTCAGGGTTCTTCTAGCACCATTAAGCCAGCGGTTCCTCCTTTCTTTTCAGCACCAACTCCAGGACAAAAGTGTGCAAACAGAAAGTTTTTTTTAAAGTGATGCAGCTTTAAATAGGAAGAATGCTGCCTCCACTTTGGTCCCTGCCCCTTTTCAGCTTGTTCAGGCTCATAGTCATCCACTCCCTGCCAAGCAACGGTCTGATTGATAGTAAACAACCAAATCAGAGCTAGTTTCACCCTTCCTTAAAACTCCTCTTTCCTGTTATAAGCGCTTTATGCTTTCAGAGAATATTTCCCATTGTAATCATATGAAGAAAGTAAATACAGTATACTTAAATGCCTGAATATTTTTGATTAGTACAGAAAAAAACAGCTTCCGGTATTGAAGTGTTATTAGCTATATTTTATTAATAAATCATGTCAGGCAAATCTATGAACAATTACTGTTCCAGAAGGAAGTAGATTCTACATAACATGGGATATTTGGGGGTCATATATTTATTGAGGAATTCAGGGCCAGTGTTAGACACCCTGGGTCCTAGGGCAGATATTAAGGAGAGGGCTCCCAATTCCTCTCTTCCTTGTCCCTACCCCCTGATTTTGCCCTCCCATCCAGCATTTGTCCTTCCTCCTTTCTTCCCTCTGCCCCCAACACTCCTGGATCCATCATAAGCGCTCCCATCCAGTATCTCTCCCTTCATTTAAAAATCAGCAGCTCTAGGGGTTCCCCATGGACCGAAATGTCCTTCCCTTCTCCCCATCCTGTTCCAAAGCCCTCCACCCTTATAAAATACAAAGCGGCCACCAGCACAGCAGTGATTCTCAAGCTCTGCTTTCGGCTTCCTCTGCCACAGTCTGCTCAAGTAGAAACAGAAGTTGCATCAGAGGCAGTTGTGTAGTCTCTGCCCCCCCCCCCCGCTCCTTCCCCGCCACCCCCACTGCCATGCTTGCATGCTGCTTCTCTTCCCCCATACCTATACAATGTTCCTGGGCAAACAGCAACCCCCAACCTGCTGTCGTACCAGCATCGGCTCTTTCTCTGACATCATTTCCTGGACCCATGCCTAGGATGTGATGTCAGAAGAAGAGCCTACCAGCTCCCCACCGCTATATTTTAAAATCTTCGGGCTGCCGGAGGCACAATGAAGCCAGCCTCCCGCCGTCTGCCTGCCTGCTTGCCTGCCTCGGAAGTATTCTTTCTGGAATGTTCTGCATAGGCAGAACACTGCAGAAAGAACACTTCCAGGGCAGGCAGACGATGGGAGGCTGGCTTCGTTGCGTCTCCGGCTGCCCGAAGAATTTTAAAAATACAGCGGCAGGGAGCTGGTAGGTGGGGGAATCGGGAAAGAAGCCTACCTCCTGTCGTCTGCCAGTGCCCCGGAAGTGTTTTTTCTGCAGCGTTCTGTGTAGGCTGCAGAAAGAACACTTATGGGGCAGGCGGATGACGGGAGGCTGGTTTCATTGCGCTGCTGACTGCCCGAAGTTTTTAAAATACAGCGGGGGGGGGGGGGGGGAGTTGGTAGGTGGGGGAATCGGGAACTGGGGAGAGGTCAGGTCCAACTGAGAGGAGTGGGGGCTGGGGTTGAGTTGGCTTTGACGGAGGGCGACGGGCAGGAAGGAGGGATTCCCCAGCGGCGGATGCAGCTTAGGCAGAGGCGGACGGGCAGGCAGGCAGGCAATATCTGTGGCAGTGCGTACTCCCAACAAACAGTTCATGTACCCCTAAGGGTATATGTACCGCGTGTTGAGAAACACTGGTTTACACAATTAAAGCGGTTTACATATTTTAGACAGGTACTTATTTTGTACCTGGGGCAACAAAGTGTTAAGTGACTTGCCCAGAATCACAAGGAACTGCAGTGGGAATTGAACTCACAAGCTCAGGGTGCTGAGGTAGCTGCTGTATCCACTAGGCCACTCGTCCACTAAGAAAACAGATGTGACGAAAGAGCCAGATATACTTATTGCAATAATGTAAGGTTGAATTTTTGAGTATTTTTTAGCTGTTAAAGTGCATCATTTTATTAGGTTTTGTGTCCAAATATTTTAAAAGGACATCCAAATAGTTCCGTTAATGGGTTCTATCTGTGTTAATTTATGCATATAGCTGTGCTGTGAATTATACTTTAATATTTTGGTGTTTTTTGATCCCTAGTCATATATCATAGTTCATGGATTATGTTGTCAGAAAAGATGAGTTATCACTAGTAAAAATCAATATTTCCATAATCTATTGGAAATTTCTGAAGTCAATTAAAAGAGCAGAATTTATGTAGAAATGAGAAAATTTATTGTGCACATAAGCCTCCTCTGTAATCAAAGTATTTTACTCTTGGGCTGGACTATAGGACTGTAATAGTTCACAATTGTAATGCTGATATTTAAATCAGGCTAAAAGTGCTAAAGAAAAAATCAAAAGACTTTTCCTTTTGCCCAGTTTAGTGCATTTATATGACCACATTTAAGCACAAACCAATACATTTAAAACATAGTAACCTAGTAGATGACGGCAGATAAAGACCCGACTGATCTATCCAATCTGCCCAACCTGATTCAATTTAATTTTTTTCTTCTTCTTCTTCTTAGCTATTTCTGGGCAAGAATCCAAAGCTCTACCCAGTACTGTGCTTGGGTTCCAACTACTGAAGTCTATGTCAAAGCTCACTCCAGCCCATCTACACCCTCCCAGCCATTGAAACCCTCCTCAGTGTCAATGGACAGATAGTTGGTGTGCAGGTAGGAATTTCTGAATGTGACTGTGATCGTTTGGCCCTACACATCTGGAAGAATGGAGAAGGAACTGTAAATATAGTCAACCCAATATTGCTCCTGTGAAATGACTGCACTATTTGGGCAAGACCAGAACAGCTGAGGCATCAAGTCAGTCTTAGTAGTACTAATAGCTACAATGGGCCAGGATCTGTCATTTGAGAATGCAAATATTACAAATATCTGGTGAATTTTTAATCAGAAGCCATGACAGGATCAAAAACAGAAGTCAGTTCAAGAAGGATTACACAAAGGAAAGCTGAAGGCAGGCTAGTGTCAACATTCAGGAAAACATCAAAATTCAACAGGCAAAAAGATACTGCATAAAAAGCTCAAAACCATCATAGGCTACAACATCCAGGAAGGAAGCGATATAATCCTCCAATCAGAGCCTAGCTCATATGGACCAATTAGGAACTGAGGAAGAGCACATCTGTATCCAAAAGAAGGTGAACACAAAGGCCTAAATTCTCTATTAGTACGTTTAACTTAGGCGTGCTTTGGACGTCCGGTAAACGTAAATACCAATTAACTATATTTAGGCGTGAGATAGACGTCCCGCAAAATAGACGTCCCGCAAAATAGACGTGCGCAAAATAGACGTCCCTCGTCGCGCAAAATAGACGTCCCTCAAAATAGACGTGCGCAAAATAGACGCAGGTTTCTGAACCGTCTCTAATGGACCCGTGATAGACGTGAGTACGGGTTTGTTTTTTGTTATTTGTTTTTTTTAAAAATTATACTTTATATATACTCTTTATTATCACACATTCAGCATTGATAAGTATAGGATGATGAAAAACATAACTAAAACACTGTATCAGAATTGTACAATTTACCATTAATACAAGGAAAAGAAATATGTTATGTTTCAAAGGAAAACTAGAAAATGAAACGTACCGAGTGGGTGTTGAACTTACATTATCAGTAATGGAAGGTGGGAACCAGTAGATGTGTGCTACACAGAAAGCTATACAGGAATGTCATACTCACCTCCTATTAGAAGTGGAAAGGATAGGACTTTGAACACCATATAGACTTTTTATAAACTTCGTTTAACTTCCACAAAGACTGGCAGGAAAGGCACCCTAAGTCATCCAATAAGCTTTCTCTCGATTTGCCAGAGACATTATTTCAGAGAGGATAGTTTAGAAGTGATATCTTGCTCCAAAGAACACTCTCCTGGTCTTAAAACATTCCTACTATCAGCTCATTCTTCACAACAAGAAACACAATCAAAACACAGATTCAACCTGAATGTGGCTTCCAGTTCACAGGAAGAGGAAATAGCAAGCAGCACAATGCTGATCTCATTGTGACATCATCAAGGTGCACCTGGAAGGTAGATATGCCACAAGTAAAAGACAAGCCAGGACTTGAACTCACAACCTACAGATGATCGAGATAGTGCTTTTACTCACTGACCTACACCTGTGTCTCTAATTCCTCTGTCATAGCATACCTTAGTAATGTGCTAAAGTATACTCTACTTAGCTATCATATCACAGTCAGTTGAGGCAAAAGACTGGTAGCTCAATGGTGTAAAGCACTGTTGTCACGGATGCAACACCCATATTCTTAAGTATGGTTCAATAAATGTAATACAGAGTCAAAATTATGCTGTTTATTTTATCAAACCCAAGCTCAACTTTTTAATGTATTGTGTATAGTCTCGCTAATGTGTTTGTGATGAAAATTAGATGTGATACGTGTATATATATAAACCCTAGCCACGCATGCGCACATACCTGCGTGCTTCTGTGATCTCTGCTCTGTGATCAGTAGGTCTGTGGCCAGCAGGAGTGCAGATGCAGCAGCCAGGTGACTCCCCCCCTCCCTCCCTCCCTCCCTCACCACCAAAATCACCACCGCCAAAGCTTCCTCCTTCTGGCCAGCCGGGAGGAGGGCTCCGAGTCGCTGAAGACTGTCCCAGATCACTCATAAATTAACCTTTTCATCTGAGGTGTGAGGCTGCGGTGACCTTGCTCCCCGGCTCACTAAGGTTTCATCTTAAGAAATTCAAATGCATTGTAGAAAATGCAAGTGACTATTCTGTGTCATCCTAGACACCCCTGCAACACCCCAACAACACACTCCTGCAGCATAAACCCCTCATGTTATAATCAAGTAAAAGACAAGCTGCGAGTTGAACTCATAACCTATGGATAACTGGTACAGCTTGTTTACTAACTGAGCTACCGAGCTACTTAACTGTAGCCCTAACCCTAACCATAAAGTAGCATCTGACATTATAGAAGCCGTTAGAATTTTGAAATCGTTTTGGACGTTCATTGGGTGTTCTTAGATCAAATATACCTGTAGATACTTGCAATGATTACCCCTTGTCAAAGCTTGTACCTAAAGCCATTTCTGGAGACTCCCATTCCCAAGTCCCCAACATAGCTCAGTGCTTAAAAGCACTGCTTGTATCTTCCCCAAAGGTCAGGGGTTCAAGTCCTGACTAAGGTTACCAAAGACAGAATATGATTTTGTTTTTCCACCCACCCATGCATAGCTAAGCTAAAATATGTGAACCTCACTTCCCAATCTTCATTTATTTAATTTACAAATTGTCATTGTGTTTCATTAGGTTTACATGGTAAGCTTCTAAGCGTTCTGCTGTACTTTTTTGTATAACAGCTATATCGGCGTGGTTTAGGATGTAATCTATAGTGTTGATGTAGCGCGGAGCGGCTGCTGCAAGCACGCCCAAGCGGCACAAACACGTCATCGCGTTTTTATGCGTTGTGACGTCATAGAATCGCCCGTTCTTCATACGCAGTTATTTCTCCTAAAATGGCTGCCAGGAGACAGCCAAACTTCACCACTGAAGACTCCAGGCTGCTGGCCAGGCTCTTTTTAGTGCATGAGCACCACTATTTCAGAGTGGCAGGCCATCGCAGGTCATACCTGCAGTTCAGGGACTCCTGGACCCGCCTGACCCGGCGCTACAATCGTAGAGCCTCCTGTCCCAGGGAAGTAAGTATTCCAAGTCAGGCCCTCACAAATAATCATGTAAAATGTAATGATGGAAACCTGTCTCAATCAAATTGTTCATGTTTTTGTGGGTAAATTTTGATTCCTTTTAAAAACTACAATTGTGCATAATAAATCTTTTACATTGAATACTGAAATTAAAGCACATCCCAAAGGAGCAGTAGTAGGATTTCAAATGACAAATTCAGCTCCTAGAAGGCATCTATTCCATTCACAACATGCACACAACTAATTTTTGGGTCACAAGCTTCACATTTGTAATCGAAACATCTTGACATCAACTTTCCCAAAGTGCTGCTATGTCATTTCAAATACCTTAAACACTCCTGTATCAATCTGCTGGTCTAGGGAGATAGTGGCATGACATTTAAAGTGACAGCGTCAGTACCCTGACGTCAGGGGTTTCAAGCCACGCTGCTCCTTCTGACCAAACTATTTTATTGCCCCTGCTGCATGATTGTAAGCTCACCAGGACATGCTGTAATGTGGGGCAGTGCTGATAGGCTACAGCCTCAGCACCCTGGGGTTGTGAGTTCAATCCCACCTCCTCCTTGTGATGCTGTCCATATCACCTCACACACCCCCCCTCCCCCCCCCCCCCCCCCCCCACTGTCCCAGGTACAGTACAGAGATAGCGATGCCTCCAGCACAGAAAGGGGAAATGCTGGAGTACGTGAATAAATTCATGTAAAACATGTGGCAGAAGGGGGTGGAGGCAGACAGCAAAGCGGATAGGGGCTCTTGGAGGGCAGTGTACTCCATTTTTATGTGCTTATAGAGGTCAATACTTAAGTAAACATGTTATGCCATAGTGCTAGATGGCACTCATCATATCCCTCCCTCTCTGTTCTTTCTCTCTCTCTATTATCCAGGTTGAGGATCTCAGGAAAAGGGGGCGACTGCTGAGGCGCCAGGAGCGGGCCTTCCTTGAGGGGGTGAGGGAGGAATTGCGTGCAGAAGCCGGTGAGTAATGAGTCCAGCGTGTGTTTCTTTGTGATCAGCCTACCAGAATAAATAAATGAAAATGCTTGAGTAGCTGTAAACCATTCTTAATCATAAAATCTGCAGTAAAGCTGCTATTGTGATATCATGTCACAATGGCTTTATGGTGTTCTACTTGCCTCACTTACTTACGCTACATTTTGATGTTGACAGTGGAGTAGGTGCTTTGCATCCTGTTATTAGCATTTGAAGAAAATAACGTAGTAAATAATGTCATGTTCAAAAGTGTTGTGGACATATCTGACTGTATCCTATTTCTCTCTTGTCAAGCAGCAGCGCAGGCACCCCCTCAGGAGGCCCCGCAGGTGATGGAGGGAGCCCCACCCTGGTCCTCGGCAGAGGAGGAAGAGGAGATGGAGGAGGAAGAGGAGGAGATAGAGGCGGAGATAGAGGCGGAGATGGAGGAGGAGATGGAGGAGGAGGAGGAGGCCTGGCAGCCCTCAGGACCACCCACACCACCACTGCCCCCTGGACCTCCACCACTGCCCCCACCACTGCCCCCTGGACTGCCTGCCCCACCACTGCCCCCTGGACCCCCACCGCCTGCCCCACCACTACCTCCAGGACCACCACCACCATCCCCTGTTGGACCTTCCCCTTCCCCCACCCATAGCCCTTCCCCTCACTCTCCTGCCCTTCCTGTTCCCATCCCACCCCCTTTCCTTGCTGTTCCCCCCCAGGAGCAGCCCGACCAGCCTCAGGAGGGGGTGGCCAGGGAGATGGCGGCCTACTCTGCCATCTTGGAGGAGGTGCAGGTATTGAGAGGGTGTGTGGAGAGGATGGAACATGCCCTCTTGCGGCTGATAGCCGAAAGAGGGCATGGTGCCAGCAGCCATACACCCTCTCAATGACTGCACCTCTTCCGCCCCCCTCGCCTGAGGTAGCTCAAGCTGCTCTTGGGGGGCACCCACCCTTTTTCCCTGCGTTATATGTTATGTTATATATGTAAATAGTTTTTTTAAAAAGTTTACGTTTTTAAAAGTTTTAATAATTTAATAAAAATATTGGTTTATATTTACTTTAAACTTTCCTGTGTGGTTTTAGCCTTGTAGCATCATCAGCTTAGTGGACAGAGTCCAAGGTAGATAGGGGTTCAGGAGGGACTGCTGAATGGGCCCTTTTCACTATAACAACAAGGTGACATATAGAAAGTTTGACAATCTTTATTGGGGTCTGTCATTCATTATATTACCTGCTAGCCACTCTGATGTCAAATCATTGCAGAATCTAGGAAAAAACCAAGTGAATGCAAGGGTATATGCAACTGTAGGTAGATGACGACATCTCAGCTATGATGTGCAAAGTAAGCCAGTCCCTGTTCCAAAGTAAATGGCTACATAAGGAAGAGAATATAAGTCACTGTGGTAGATTTGTTGTTAAGGAATAGGGTTATTTCTAGTAAGAGTTGGCTCCACACCAGGAGAATCCAAATGAGACATGTGGGTTTTTCTTCCTTTCAATGAAGGTGATGGAAGTAAAGGCCAGATCCCTCAATCTATCCTCCTGGTTCTTGAGCTACACTATTTTGGTAAAGCAGGTGTGGAAACCACAAAGATGCTCACAGCTGCACTGCTCTCAGTACTATAAAAACTCCATCTGACAATACTGCAGTTGCCTGTGTAAGACACCTGAAAACTGAAAAGAGGAGAAGCTGGTTTACACAACGTTCACAAACAGGGGGGTTCAACCCCAAAGGTCCTCCCTTCCCTGAAGCAATGTGTTAACCTCATATATGTTGAGCTGCTTAGATGTCACCGTGGTATAGGTGTTAAGGCAATAACCTTAACTTGCTGATGGTGTGGGTTAGTATCACCTGTAATCCTCCACTGCTACTGTTTAGAACTCATGTGAGGGAATAGACTAACTGAAAACAAAAAGTTTGTGTGCATATAACAGCAGGAATGCGTGCCATGGTGTTCTATGAGGCCAACAATATCAATTTACTATTGTTCCTGAAAGTCATCAAGGATACCTGTGTGAAGAGAACAATAGAAGTGTGAAACATTTATTTCACTCATCAGAAGAGTGACTCAAGTGAAGAATAGTAGAGTAAGCAAATAAAGGTTACCATATATATTCTCACCTACAACTGTTTGGCTAGGTGCAAACTGGTGTGCTGAGCTGCTGCTCTGGTCTGAAATGAAGAATAGAGAGAAACTGTTAACAAAGACCTATGTCTCCTAAATTAAACACTGAAGTTGTGGCAGAACACACACCTAGAAGTAACAGAGCTGCTAACATACCTTTAGACTCCTTATTAAAAATGGCAGCCATTAGCCACTCATTAGGAGTTTTCCACCTGAACCATGTTGATTGGATATCCATTGAATGGCAGTGTTCCCCCCCCCCAACATACCCGACCTATTCTTATCAATGAGTTAGTACACAGAACCATTCCTCACCTGATTTTAATTTGCCTGTAATTTGATTCTACAAAGAATTAACTTTAACTCTGAGTAAACCCTCTCAGATGTATGAACACATCCATTTTATTTACATATCCATTTGTGTACCAGCAAAATATATACCAGCATGGTCTTTATCAGTCTTCTCAGTCATTTTTATCAGCCCTGTGGAATGGAGAGTAGGAGATATCAGAAATAAAATAACTAGTATAAACAATAGCACACAATGAAAGGCCATAAAGAGAAGTCAGTTTTTGTTGGTTGGTTTCTTTAGTTCTATGATAGTTCAAAGTAGCTTACAAAATATCATTCTCACCTGGACTTACTATCTGAGCTGCTTCTAGAAAAGATAAAACAACATATTAGAATGGCCAGTATTAATGGCTCTGTGGAATAGAGGGAAATGGGAGGCAGAGATAGGGAAAGAAATGTAAAAGACTAAGACAGAGTAAAGTCTCAAACATCTGCATAAGCAATAGGATAGAATAGAAAGGAAACACTGCTCACCTGGACCTTCTTATACCCATGCACGCCTATGTAGCGTGTGACGTCATCATAGCAGGAAAACTTTCTCTATGCCTATTGGGCGCCGTTCGGGTGCGGTTCCTTAGCCCGCTTCCTAACCACGCCCATCACACCTCATTGGTTGTTGTACAGGGGGTGTGTTTGAACGTGTTCTACAAGTAGCCTGAAAAGATGGCTACACCTTGCAACATGGCTTCAAAGCGAAAATCGAATTTCTTGCATGGAGAGTTGCAGATATGGAAAATGGAGGTGGGGCAGACAATGACATTATGAAAGCAGGGAGAGTGGTGGGTGTGGGCATCTGTGTGTAACCTGACCTGGCCCCTTCTTTTCCCTAACAATTTATTCCCCTCCACACTTAACACAAAATTTAAGTCCCCAACAATCCCTCACACCAACACCCAGAAAAATCCATAAACTAAGGAAATACAGATAATGGGGGTGGGGAGGAGTGTCAAAGGCAGAAGGGAGTATAAAGGAGAACAAGCAAGTCATAGCACAAAGTTTCATCATTGAGGAAACAGAACACCACAAACACCAACTCACATGAGGGGGTCTTACATAGGCAAAATGGCTGTGCCAAAGCTTTCTATATACTAAGCACGCCTATGTAGCGGCGAACGTCATAGGAACCGTTAGAATTCAAATCTAATTGGATGTGCATTGGATGTGGTTTTGCAATATACAGCTGTAGTGACGTTGTAGTAATTTCCTTCACATCTCTAAGCTCTATGTTCTAAACAAAGTTACCTCTATAGCTCTATGCCTTAAGGCATTGCTTTTTCATCGTCCATACATCAGGGGGTTCAAGTCTTGAGTAAGGTTAGCAAATAGGTTATATTCATTTCTCAGCCAGGACACCTGGTAACTCTTTAGCCTTGCCTTTACATATCAATATTTTGCTTCAGCTTTTATTATGTGCAGCCCATTGTCTAATAGTTAATGCAACCTGTTCTCTCTCATGCTGAACACCCTCCCCCCACCAAAAACATCCCCCCCTAACTGGATCATTCTTCAACACCTGTCCAAGCCCTCTGAAGTTTGATTTAACTCATAGAAAACAAATATGAAATATGTATTAAAGAATTGCAGCACAAATAACGCCTAAACGGAACAGATTATTTACAGTCCTATATGCATTAGTACAGTGCTCAGAATGAAGATTAGCGTGTAAGAAAAACAGAGCTCCACCTCACATGCATTCAAGCACACTTGGGAATATGGGTTTGGGGCTCAGTGAAAGCAGCGCTTTTAGCCATTGAGCTAACACTCTTTTGTCTCAGCCTACTATGACATTATAGCTAAACTCCTTTTCCCTTAGCACTTCACTAAGATATGATATGACAAGGGAACGAGAGGAATTGGAGGTGTGGGTCAGTGAGGAAAGGCACTCTCTACCAATCGTGCGGCCTTTGAGGGTTCAAATCCCAGCCTGTATTTTACTTGTGGCGTATCAGCCTTCCAGGTGCACTTTGATGATGGTTTCCACTTCTTATAGGAGTTGAATATAACATTTCTCCATTTAAACATGGCATACGTTGTTAGTTTTGATCGTGGTAAAGTATACATTTCTGAAATGGTGAAGAAACAATAATATACAACGTCAGTAAGCGGTATAAGCAAATCCAAACTGCTATAAGCGCAAGAAAGCATTTGTAGCTCAACACGCTAATGCTCCTTTTCTGAGCTTTGCCATCTAAAACTCCCCGGTTTGACTCCCACCTTTGCTCATTTTAATAAGGTCCTAGTTTTTTCCTATTAGATCTTATAACATTTCCCTTTGCAGGCAAACCTATTTTCAACTTACCATGGCTCGGACATCCTAAGCAGTGATGAGAGAAACCTTTCCTCTGACAGCAAGATGACATTTGTGGATCGCCTGGTTAATGTGCTCTCATCACTGCGTAGGATGTCCGAGCCATGGTAAGTTGAAAATAGGTTTGCCTGCAAAGGGAAATGTTATAAGATCTAATAGGAAAAAACTAGGACCTTATTAAAATGAGCAAAGGTGGGAGTCGAACCGGGGAGTTTCAGAGGTCAGAGCTCAGAAGAGGAGCATTAGCATGTTGAGCTACACATGCTTTCTTGTGCTTACAGCAGTTTGGATTTGCTTATACCGCTTATTGTTTCTTCACCATTTCAGAAATGTATACTTTACCACGATAAAAACTAACAAAGTATGCCATGTTTAAATGGAGAAATGTTATATTCAACTCCTATAAGAAGTGGAAAGCATCATCAAAGTGCACCTGGAAGGCAGATACGCCACAAGTAAAATACAGGCTGGGATTTGAACCCTCAAAGCCCGGAAGTTTGGTAGAGAGTGCCTTTCCTCACTGACCCACAGCTACAATGCCTCTGGCTCCCTTGTCATATCATATCTTAGTGAAGTGCTAAGGGAAAAGGAGTTTAGCTATAATGTCATAGTAGGCTGAGACAAAAGAGTGTTAGCTCAATGGCTAAAAGCGCTGCTTTCACTGAGCCCCAAACCCATATTCCCAAGTGTGCTTGAATGCATGTGAGGTGGAGCTCCGTTTTTCTCACACGCTAATCTTCATTTTAAGCACTGTACTAATGCATATATAGGACTGTAAATAATCTGTTCCGTTTAGGCGTTCTTTGTGCTGCAATTCTTTAATACATATTTCATATTTGTTTTCTACTTGAAAACGTTCCAAATCTTTAAGCATTCCTTTGCTTAAACTTATTTGAGTTCATCCTGATATGATACCTAATGAAGCACAGACAGCTCAGTCAAGCAGCTGTAGTTCTATCGGTTAGGAGCCCAGCCTTTGCTGCTAACATCCAGAGGTTGTGGGTTCAACACCCACCACATCTTTTAATTGTGGCATATTACTTTGGAAGATGCAGATTGATGAGGTCACAATGAGGTCAGTTTTGTGCAACTGAACACCTCCATTTTGCAATGAGGGAAGCTGGAATGTTAAGGTGTGTATCTGTTTATTCTCTTTTTAAGTGCTGATAATGTGTGCTGGTTTTTCTTTGCTTTCAAAAGAGAGCCGATTGCACTGCTGTTTGTTGAGACAAAAAAGGGGGATGTAAAAGCCATGTGAAAATTATATTATGGTTTGGGCTGAAATGTGGTTTGTTATCCATGCAATATAATGTGTTCCATTGTTATGGAGTCATTATATTTATTAGGACAGAGAAAATATGAAAACTACCTATTGAAATTCACTATTGGAATTATTGATGAAAAAACACAGTGGACGTCTGCCTCGCGTGTAACAAAGAGCCGCAATTACGATAGTTGAAACGGCATTGAAATCCAAGTTAGACCAGGGTTTCTTACGTCTACATAATTCACGAGATTTAGACGCACAGGTTCGCCCAGGTAGCGCCTATCCAGCGTCCCCACGTGGCACGCCCACGGAACGCCCACGGAACGCCCACGTCCACAGCTGCAGACGGGACTATGCTTTCGATAGACGTTAGTTCGTTATGTACTACCTAGGGACGTCTATGTGTCGTTCATTACCCAATTAACATTAATTAAGACCCTTAACTCCGTGATTATTCAATTATATCCGACGTCCAAAGCACGCCTAAATTAAACGCAGTAATAGAGAATTTAGGCCAAAGTGGAGATATGGTGAGAAGCAACTGTTTCAGAACAGCTTTCATTCTATACCCAAGAACAGAAGGTGAGATAGAAACTTTCTGCTAAAATATCAGCTTATTCACTCATTTAAACTGCTGTCCATTCTTGTTTTGGATGGTTTATATCAGTGGTCTCAAACTTTCAGCCCAGGGGCCACATGCGGCCCGCCAGGTACTATTTTGAGGCCCTCTGTATGTTTATCATAATCACAAAAGTAAAATAAAACAGTTTCTTGATCATATGTCTCTTTAGCTATAAATTATAATATTATTATTAAGACTTAGGGCTCCTTTTACTAAGCTGCGGAGAAACTAACGCCAGCTAAATAGAGGTGTTAGCGTCTAGCGCACACGGCAATTTAGCGCACTAAAACCGCTAGCGCAGCTTAGTGAAAGGAGCCCTTAGCCAAAAGGAAAGATTTATAAACTATACAGGTAATGAGTTTTACCTCATGCAAAATTGTCATTTCTTTAATAAGACATTAACTATTTTTTCTGTGGCCCTCCAAGTACCAACAAATCTAAAATGTGGCCCTGCAAAGGGTTTGAGTTTGAAACCACTGGTTTATATATATTCAATGGCGTAGTAAGGTGGGGCGAGTGGGGGACGGACCGCCCTGGGCACCATCATCTCTCCATCCCCTCCCCCCTTCCTCCCACTCCCCGTACATCTTTAAATCTTCACCAGCGCGAGCAACTTCTCAGACCTGCTGCTCGCATTGGCCTGGCTCCCCTCTAAAATCACTTGATAATTGTTAACCGTTTTAGGTATACCGTATATTTGATACACGGTATATCAAAGATTAAATAAACTTGGAAACTTCTGGGTCACAGGGCCAGGAAGTGACATCAGAGGGAAAGCCAACACTAGTGCAAGCAGCAGACCGGAGAAGCTGCTTGCACTGGCACAGACTTAACGAGGTACAGGGGATAGGGAGGGCGTGAGTGTTGCTTGGGAGGGCGGGGAGGAAGGCGCACATGGGCACCACCTATCCTCACTATTCCACTGCATATATTCAAGAGAAAAACAAAAATTGCTTACTTTTATTGTGGGGGGATGAGTTCTCTGATAACAACACTACAAAGAATGACAGAATTAGATCACATAATTCAGTCTCCTGAAACTAGATCTAGTCAGAGTTTTCTAAAAAAACAACAACAACTTTACAGGCACACATGGTGTCACCAGACCTGTAGCTTTTTAGTTTGCATTTAGTTAAGCTGTTAATAAGAGCAGCTCATGTAGGGGATCTGAAAGGTTGTGTGGCTTATTGCACTGCTGCTGTCAAACACCTGCTATAGGTAAGAAAGGAAAGGTCACTTATTTTAAAATAAAGCAGGTACTTGTAGCCACACAGTCACCCGCATGAAGATTTGCCTTTAAATAGAAAACAAACCTAATGGACAAAAATATGAAATACTCATTCAGTCATTTTTTTATTTTTGTTGCAAGAAATACAAAATAGCACAGAAGAAAGAAGAACAACCCAAACGATAAAAGGAGGCCCTGGAAGATAAGTGTTAGGCTATGCTTTCCAAAGAGGTCTAGTGGGGCTGACATCCCAGAGAGTTTTAGATACCAAGAAAAAGGCTTGATCTTGAACTAAGCACATTTATTAATACATCCTACTTACAGTCAGTGCAGCTGTTTTCCTGTTTCCTTTGCCTGTGTGTGTGTAGACCTTGAGCTTCTGATCCCTGGCAATTTCATTGTACTATCCTCAAAATCTGAGCTGCAATATAAACAGAGCTAAACTATTATAACGCACAAATCATGGTCGGGATTACTAGGCCATGTCTCCAAAGGACATTACAGAAGTCTTTCCAAGGCAATAGTTACTGGATAATATAAAGACTGAACTCCACAACTTTCATCTTACAAATTAGACCAAGGCTATTCAATATTGTTCCACAGGCAGGCCAGGTGTTTAGGATTATCCACAATGAATATGCATGAGAGAGATTTGCATTCCAAGGAAGCAGTACATGTGAATCTCTCTCATGCATATTCATTGTGGAAATCCTAAACACCTGGCCTGACTTTGGATCTCAAGAACTGGAATTGAGTAGCCCTGAATTAAGCCGTGGGCCATCACATGGCCTTGTGAGACTAACCTACCAAGGTATAGCAATGATTAATGCCACCTGTAATCCAATTGCAGAATGTGTGATCACTGTGAGCTGGGGGAACTTTCTAAGACCCCTAAAAAATTAACTGTGCTGATCTCGGCACTGCAACAGAAGTAAACCAGTGCACTAAGTGCAATCAGCTTGTAAAATGCACGCTATTGAGCTGCATACAGGAATATTTCCAAAGCAGTTGTTGCAACCTGACAATTCAGGAGGCCCTAGGCCAGGGATCTCAAAGTCCCTCCTTGAGGGCCACAATCCAGTCGGGTTTTCAGGATTTCCCCAATGAATATACATTGAAAGCAGTGCATGCACATAGATCCCATGCATATTCATTGGGGAAATCCTAAAAACCCAACTGGATTGCGGCCCTCAAGGAGGGGCTTTGAGATCCCTGCCCTAGGCTTAGGTAGTGCATGTTCACTTATAAAAGCCACTTTGGGGGGGGAGGGGGGTTGTGCCCTCCAGTACTTAGCAGTTGTCAGAGAGCATGAGCCCAGGGTGTTGCTTTCTGACATATAGGGCTCCTTTTACAAAGGTGCGCCAGCATTTTTAGCGCATGCATCAGATTAGCGCGCGCTAGCTGAAAAATTACCGCCTGATTAAAAGGCGGTAGCGACTAGCGGGCGCTAAGCGTGCACTAAAACCGCTAGCACACCTTTGTAAAAGGAGCCCTTAGAATCAGTAAGTGGACATCAGATAATATGAGATTGGAGAAGTACAGGAACAAAGGTCTGGTTTGTGACCAGACACAATAAGTTAACACCAATGAATCAGGAACAGTACAGAACTGGCAGGCAAATAGCTGTTATCAATAAGGTACTAGTCAAGGCTGGTGGAGTGGAGGAGTAGCCTGAGAACCTGGGGGGCTGGGTTTGATTCCCAGCGCAATTCCTTGTGAATCTGGGCAAGCCACTTAACCTTCCATTGCTCCAGGTACAAGTTAAGTACCTGTGTATAATATGTAAACTGTTTTGATTGTAACCACAGAAAGGCAGCATATCAAATCCCATCCCCTTTCCCTTTGATGAAAGAGGGTTGGGAAAGCTAAGCAAGCAAAGGTTGGTAACTGAAGCCAAACCCAGGAATTCACATATGACCTTTAGCAAAGGGCAAGGAAGAATGGGAGTTCTTGGATTTAAATAGTTTCAAAGTGAGAACCAATCAGAGCAAGTCATGCCAGCATGTGACTTGTGATGGTATTTAAAAAAAACAAAAAAAACCCGTGGCTCACTTCATATGTGAGAAGGCTTACTTCCAGATTATTACGCAAACTTTAATTCAGCATTGGAGGTGAAGTTGTAAGTTCCCATTAATTTGATGGAAGACAATGGCAAGTTGAAAATCACCACTGGATCCCCAGGCTGGGCATCCTTGTGAATAGAATCCCTAAGTTGAAAACCCCCAGAGCTCCATCTGTTTGATTATATGAGGCTGTAAATCTTTAGCCTGCTCCATACAAGCAACAGCTGCCTTGCAATTCATGGTGTGACATACATAGTAAGATAGTAAATGATGCCAGATAAAGACTAGCATAGACTGTCTAATCTACCCAGTAAGGACGGTAGGGTTATAACTCTTGCTCTATGCTGATTACTCCCTCCCTCCTATGTTTTTTTGTTTGTTTTTGAAGTGTGGAAGTTGTTTAAGTTTTGTTTTAATACATCCTTAAAGTCCAACGGCTAGAAATGTTTGTGGTCAGCATTGCTTTTTTGATGACAGATGAGACTTCATTACCCACTCTGAAGGGGTATAGTAGAGATACATCGGTTCCCTGACGCAGTATCGAAACGTGGCACATGGAACCAGCGACTTTCTGAAGTTAAGTTTTACTTCTTTAAGTGCCTTGCATATAAGTTGATAAAGTTATAGCCAGTTTGGCATTTTTGAATCGTATAGTGACCAATACCATCATTTTGGAATATATGTAATGCACCATGCTGTTCTGATGAAGTTTAAACAAGATGGTCAATCCAAGTGATTTATGTGGGTTACTACTACTATTTGTCACTTATATAGCGCTGAAAGGCATACACAGTGCTGTACATTTTGACATTTAATAGACAGTCCCTGCTCGGGAAAGCTTACAATCTAACTTGGACAGACAGACATGACATATAGGCTTAACTCATGTTTATCTGTGTAAACTCATAGGCTGATTTTTGTCCCCTGCTCCCCAAGTCTCTGGCAGTAATGTGTTTTCACAGCACACATAAGTTCATCTTCCAATAAAATATGGAAGGATTAGGTTGGAGTGGGAGAGTTTATATGTGAAGGCTGTCACAACCCTAGTCCTAAAGCTCGGCTTGTGCCAGGAAAGGCTCCGCCTAACCCTTGACTTGCCTTGCAGAGGGCTAACCAATGTGACAGGGTAGACACAAATAGAAAGGAAGGCTCTGAATTCCCATTCAAACCCCATGTTATAAAACCCTGGGGAGGTGAGGAATATGGGGAGAACAGCCTCGGAGCAAAACCACAAGCTCAGGTAATTCACAGCTACTGGGCCTAATTAGGGCCCAGGGAAAAACCCAGCAAAAGCTACAGGCTGCCCTTCCCCCTTTCAGGACAGGGCGGGGTCGCCTCAATGCTTTAGAGGCAGCCCTGAGAAAGACCAAGTTAGTCTACCCTGGGTCAGCCCAGGAAGGGGGTTCTCAGGACGGATCTCCTGAGTCTCAGGCAAACCAGGATATTGAAATGGTTGATGAAGCCCCTGTTCCTGAAGCCAGCCAGCTAGCTAACCTGGAGCCCATGGAGTTTATGGACACTGCCATGGAACATGAAGCATCAGCAATGGATGAGAGTTGAGTACAATGACTTTACTTTTTTTGGCTGTGCTTAATTGTTGTGGACTTTTCTTTTCTGGTTTTTGGGAAACCTGCATGCACCTGTTTTGGAGCCCGGTGAGCAGTGCTGAGCTCACGGCTGTAAAGGTGCCTAGATCTGGTAGTATTAAAGCCAGGTTTAATTTGTTTGAAAGATTTTTGCTTTTTGCCTTTTTGGCGGCTGATTTGAGACTGAATGATAAACTGTGTGCAGGGGTAGTAGAGTGGGGAGAATCCACACAAGATCCTTGGGTGGGATTGTGGGGCCATTTGTGGCAAGTTATTGAAGAAGTGGATTCAGCTACTCCCCTCCCCCACCAACTGCTTGTTGAGTTGGTTGGGACAGGCCTGTTGCAAGCCAGGCCTAATTGGAACATTTCCATGCAATTGAGAAATTGACACAGTCTTATTCCTGCCCTGCTTGGGATTGCAGGCTTATTAAGGCTGGACTGAGGGGGGGAGTGGCTTAAGGAAGATGGCCGCGGGTGGCTGGAGCTAGACGCCACGGATGTTCCCGGACTGCTGTTATCTTGTAATGGTGAAACGAAAGTCCAAACTTCGGGTTTTTCCCGACGAATCTTTACCAACAGCAACAGGCCCGATGGACGTCTTTCTTCAGCGAGGGACGCCAACGCAGCCGGAGGCTTTCTCGGCTGGGAGAGACACGCTGGCTGAAGCGTTACAGCTCTCCCTCGAGGCAACATCCATAACTCCGGAAGAGCGGAGTCCTCCGAGTCGCCCGGGGGCGTTTGACCAGTCGATGGAAGAACTAAGTCCTCCGAGTTGTTCGGGGGCGTTTGACCAGGCGAAGGTGGAGGAAATGCCCCGGGGTGTTTACTCTCCAGACCTGCTGAGATCAGGAATCGGCCCAGCAGGAGGAGGGGTGAAGCCAAATCAACCATCTGTGCATTCGGAGGAGCTGGGACAGAAACTGCCTCAGGATTTCCTGACACTGACTTCATCGCCTGCTGAAGTTCCAGGTACTTTTTCACCAGAGGTTCTGGGTGCTGAACTGATACCATTGCAGAGGCCCAAGGTTTTCAATATGGAGACAATTTGGGAAGCAATATTTAGTTTGCAAATCTCTTTGGGAACCCAAATGCAGCAACTTACCACACGTTATACCTCTGTTGTGTCTGAAAATTTGGAAATGAAAAACAGGATATCCAGCGTTGAAAATAAAGTGGATGGACATGAAACCAGAATAAAAACAGTGGAGTCCCAGGCTTCGGTCTGGGTAAGAGATAGTGGAAACCTTAATTTTAAGGTAGAAATATTGGAAAATATGACTAGAAGAAGTAATCTTCGGATTATTAATTTTCCAAAATTACCACTTATCTCAGCGCAGGATACATTTAAAAAGTATTTGAAAGAAGTTTTGAAAGTTCACGAAACCTCCTATCCGCCTCTCACTAAAATTTATTATTTACCAACCAGAGCATCTGTTCAAAAACCAAACCAGCAGAATTTGTCTGCTGATAGTTTGGATTTGACAAATTTCCTTGAGAGGTCAGGTGAAGAGATACCGGCAACTGCTACGCTACTTGTACAATTTGCTATAGATGCTGACAGGGAATGGATGCTTAAAATGTTTTTTAAGTTTAAAGATGTACCATTTATGACTAAAATAGTGAGAATGTATCCAGACGTGTCACGAATAACCCAAAAGAGAAGAAAACAATTTCTAATTTTGAGACCAAGGGTTCTGCAATTAGGTGCGACGTTTGTACTCAGATTCCCCTGTAAATGTGTAATGACCTATCAAGGGAATAGATTTATTTTCTTTGAACCTCAGCAGTTGACAAAATTTATTTCTGCTAAAGAGCAAACTTAAAACTCCTGAGAGAAGTTCAGTCTCAATCAGCTCAAGCATAAGCTTTTTGGTTTTTGTTCTCTCCTGCTACCATCTTTAATTTCTTGTATTATTTGATAAAGATTTCAGCCATTGTAAAGCTTTCTCCCCCCTTAATTGAGGTCTAAAGATACAAACCAGTAATAATTCACATTTGGGTTTAATGACTTTGCCGTATGAGAAAGAAAAATCTTGTTCTGTTTTTGTATTTCAATTGTATATTTTTATTATCACCTATTGTCTCATTTTAATGTATGTACTGAGTTGTATTATTTTCTTGTTTTGACTAATATTATGTCAATACTATAAAATGAAAATAAAGAATTAAAAAAAAAAAAAAAGGCTGGACTATTATAGACTGTTACAGTACTTACCTCTTAATACCTGTAAGGAAGGTGTGGGCTTTTGTTTACAGCCCGGTTATTCTTTTTCATGTGTTTTTTTTTTGTTCATGAAATAAATGCACTAACCCCAGGTGAGGGGCTATGAACTCAATAAATTGAAACTCAGGTCTATTAGAAACTTTATTGTTGCTGACAAATTGTTTTTCCTTACTGACTAAGAACCAGCAGGACTTCCAGCTTTTCCTGGAGGCACGTCCAGCGCAGTCTATTCTGAGCGCTGATCGGGGGCCATCGTTCAAACCGGCACCGGCAGCGCCACAAGGCTGCACAATCAAACGATCTTGCATAATTTCTGACATGGAGTTTGCACAAGTACTTTGTATCCAGATTATGTTTCCAAGTTTATTAATTATTTGATTAATCGCTTATTCCGAATTCTAAGCGATGTACAAAACATTAATATCTTGAGTTACAATAATCAAAGGGAAACAGACAATATAAATATAACTAACAAGACAAAAACAAATGATACAGGAGGATGGGAATTGGATATTATGCATGCAGCCAGCATTTCTAAAGGAAAACTTTATCAGAGTCTTACCTTTTGAAGATGGTTTGCAGTCGCATAAGTCATATACGTGAGTTTATGAGTTGTCAAGGGGCTTTTTTCAGCAACAGTAGATTGAAATCACTAGATGCCCTGTAATCTAGTGGGAAGGTTCAGTAGAAGCAGGCCAGCATAAACCTAATGACTAATGGCAAGGGAGACATTGGGTTCCTTTCTACAAGGCAGGTTACAACTCCCCAGAAAGCAACAAAGTCAACATTAGCAGGGTTGTGGCAAGGTGCTGTCTAGTAATAGAGTGCCCACAAAAACACTCCTTGATTTTAAATGGTTACAAAATAGATGACAGTAAATACAAGTCCTAAAAAGTACGGTTAGCAAGTTCATACTCAATCACTTGCACTTTCACCCTTATCAGCTGCAATTGGTGCATAAGTTACAACCTGTCCTATACCATATAGCTTCTTATACCCCACAAATCTTAACAAGGATTCATTGTGATTTACAATAAGATTCTTAGGTAATCAACGGATACCATATGAAACTTTATGAGTTGATGAAACTGTAGCCTCAAAGGTGAAAGAATATTTCAGTAAATATTAGAGGCAGGCTCAGCATGATATTATGGATTTGCATTTTGTAGTCCTGGGGGAAGTAACCTTATTAAAGGGAGGTAAGATATCTGCTATATTAATAAGAAAAGAACAGTAATTTATTTATCATTGGAATACAGTGGAACCAGGGGGTTTAAACAAGGAAGCTGAATGGCTGTCATTGTAATTTTAAATATCCAATCAATGAGTGTAATGTCTTGAGACTCATGCATATGCGTGATGATTTATGCAATGGCATGTTTTGCCCATTGGACTGAGCGGTCGGGCATTTGGCAATTTTTCTTCCTGAGATTTTGGGCAGAACGAGGGGTATAATGAATATTAGCAGGTATGTTTAGTATGAGTATTATATTAATGAGATAGAAATTGCAAATTAATAAGACAGCTATGATTCTCATTGCATGTTTTCAATTTCTGGAGACGTGGAAGTGAAGTGTGATGAGGCACTAAGGGGTCCTTATATCAAGCTGCGGTAGGAGTTTAACGCACGTAATACAGCGCGTTAAATCGCCTGCCGCGCTAGCCGCTAACACCTGCATTGAGCAGGCGTTAGTTTTTTAGCCGGCCGCAGGGGGTTAGCGTGTGATGAAATGTCCAACACGCTAACCCCGCCAGCGCGGCTTGATAAAAGGACCCCTAAAGCTTTTAAAGTTTAGTTTCAATTCATGAAGACGCTATGGCGAAACACAGAACTGTGTCAAGCTGAAATATGGATTATCATTGATACCTACTGAGACGGTTTTAGTTTAAGCAGAAACTGGATAAGTTCAGGTTTGAGTCTGAGTCCAAAAAACATGCAAGTATTACTATCTATGAAGTTTGCATTGGACCTGGAAGTAGGGTTCAAAGACAAGTGGACTACATTGTATTAATTGCTTGAAGAAGATCATCAATATTTTGAAGAGACTGCAATGATAACAGAATGATAATATGTTGGCTATGAGTATTATGATATTTATAATCAGTTAATTGATATGGTAGAAGAAAAAGTTATAAAAATATTTTGTCTAATTTTAATAAATTGTGAAAAGAATTGTATTAGAGTTGATATATATATTTCAGTATATAATTGATGTTATAGAGGGAAAAACAAACCAAAACAATTGTTTGCTCTATAGAGGGAAAAACATTCAGCTGAATTTGATTTAGGAAGTTTTCAAATAGCCCATTTACTTAAGTAAGTGATTTTTAGAAAGTGTCCTTCTTGCGGATATATTGTATATTCAAATGAATGACATCCAATTATGTGGTTTCAGTGGATTGTTCGGGGGGGGGGGGGTTGTCATGGGGACGATCATGATTGTTCCATTTAACTATCAAAATCTCATGTAGGGGGCATACTAGAGGCCAGAAAATGAATTGAGATGGGCACAAGATTGAAGATTTGCCTCACACTGGCCCTGAGGGCAGATAAAATACAATCTAAAGACACGAGAGGCCATGAAGTAGTTGTATGGGTAACAGCAAACATCTGTTCTACAGAAACCAACTAAGGCCAGTGCTGGTAGGTTGGTTGAGGTCAGCAAGATAAGGAAAAAGAAATAGACAACAGATTCATAATTTAGTAACATTGCAGGCTGTGAAGGAGCTCGGTTGCTATCACAAGCTAACCCTCTGTCATCAGGTTGGTGGTAAATGAGTTCTATCTAGCAAGGCAATGGAAGTCCAGGGGGGTCAGATGTTTAGACAACTGTTTCAAATGAGCCAGAAAAGAAGACCAATTTGTCCTACAACAGTGCAAAGGGCAAACAGAAAGTCAAAGTGGAAACAAAAGATCTGAATGGTCATAAATTTATTCAGCAGCTGGTCTGTTTGGGATGGTTTATATCAGCTGCTGAATAAATTTATGGTCAAATAAATTTGATTTGATTTCTTATATACCGCTATACCGTGAGGTTCAAAGCGGTTTACAATGAAGATACATTAAAGATACATTAAAATAAAATAAATAAAAATGGTACTTTGGATTTCCCTAGCTGTCCCGAAGGCTCACAATCTAGCTAAATCTTTTGTTCCACTTTTATCTCTCTGTTTAATTAAACTGTTGAAACAGTTGTCTATCTAGTCGGGTGGGGAAATAGGTATTGGATTAAGTACAGGATATAAAATGCTCATCTAATCAGGATGGTAGAGAACCAAATTAAGTTGGATTACATGTGATATACTACAAGCAGTCAAGCTACTACCTCTGGCAGCTGGGATGCTGAGATATCCCTATATTGTGGAATGACTATATCAGTGGTCCCCAACCCTGTCCTGGAGGACCACCAGGCCAATTGGGTTTTCAGGCTAGCCCTAATGAATATGCATGGAGCAGATTGCAGGCCTGTCACTTCCATTATGTACAAATCTCTCTCATGCATATTTATTAGGGCTAGCCTGAAAACCCGATTGGCTTTGTGGTCCTCCAGGACAGGGTTGGGGACCATTGGACTACATCATTTGATCCAGTAATGACTTGAGCATGCTGGGTTGACCAATTGGTCTGTATCTGGTCTCATCTATTTATTTAGTGATATCTCAAGCCTCGCTAAACTAATAAAAATAGTGTCTTTTACCACACTAGCTGGTATTCATCTGCCTCTGAGGCAGTTATTTGGTGAAAAATGGCCATGTTGAATGACTTTGTGTAGACATAGGAGCTGAAAAAGGCAAATAAACACTGGATTTTACTAAGCCATAGTAGAGGTAACTGCTAAAACACTCAAAGAATTCCTATGAGCATCGGAGCAGTTACCTCACCAGACTGCAGTAGAAACCTGTACCGTGGCTTAATAAAATAAGCCCAAAGATTGTGTTTTTTACATGGTCTGCTCTTCTTTAGCAATTTTTCTGTCCAAACTTTATGTAAATAATTATCTGAAAAGCAATCTGAACATTTCTGCTCTCTGGGTAACTTCCAAATTCACTCAATGAATCATACTGACACTAATCTCATAGTGCCAAGGTGGTCTGTAAGGATAAGAACATAAGAATTGCCATACCAGGTCAGACCGAAGGTCCATCAAGCCCAGTATCCTGTTTCCAAGAATGGCCAACCCAGATCCCTAGTACCTAGCTAGATCCCAAGTAATAAAACAGATTTATGCTGCTTACCCTAGGAAAAACAGTGGATTTCCCCAAGCCATCTCAATAATGGCCTGTAGACTTCTCTGTTAGTAAATTATCCAAACCTTTTATAAATCTTGCTAAGCTAACTGATTTCACCACATTCTCCAGCAAAGAACTCCAGAGTTTAATTACACATTGTGTAATAAAATATTTTCTCTGGTTTGTTTTAAATCTACTTCTTAGTAGCTTTATCGTATGCTCTCTAATCCTTTAAGTTCAAAGATTTTACTGAATTTTAATATACATTTTTGGAAAGAGTAAGCAGTCGATTCACATTTACCCTTTCCACTCCACTCAGTGTTTTATTGACCTCTGTCATATCACCCTTGAGCTTGCTCTTCTCCAAGCTTAAGAGCCCTAGCTACATTAGCCTTTCCTCATAGGGAAGTCATCCCATCTCTTTTATCATTTTTGTTGCCCTTCTCTGTACCTTTTCTAATTCCACCATGGTCTCCTTTTATGACGGTGCGCTAGCGTTTTTAGCACGTGCTACAATGCCGCACATGCTAACCCCGCGCTACATGGAAAATACTAACGCCAGCTCTATGGAGGCGTTAGCATCTAGCGTGCGTGCTAAAGACGCTAGCGCACCTTCGTAAAAGGAGCCCCATATCTTTTATGAGCTATGTCGACCAGAATTGCACACAGTATTCGAGGTGCAGCCGTACCATAGAGCGATACAAGGGCATTATAACATTTTCATCTTTGTTTTACATTTCTTTCCTGATAATTCCTAACATCCTCTTTGCTTTCTTAGCCACCATCACACATCGAGCTGAGGGTTTTAATGTATCCTCAGTGATGACACCTAGATCTTTTATTGGGGCAATGATTCCTAACATGGAATCCTGCAACATGTAGCCATAGTTTGAGTTCCTTAAAAAAAAATTCAGTAGATTGGTGAGGCAAGATTTCCCTTGACCAAATCCATGTTGGCTTTCTCTCATTAAACCATGCTCGTGTATATGTTCTGTCATTTTGTTGTTCATAATAGTCTCTACCATTTTGCCTGGCACTGTTTTCCAGATCACCTCTGGAATCCTTTCAGTTGCATTGCATAGGCAGTGAAATAGGCAGTGCTATTGAATATCCACAGATAGCAGTAAATAGACCACTTATCCAGTTAACTGCTGATATGATCCAGAATATTTGAATATTGGACCCCCTGGTTTTTATTTTGCTCTGTAAAACACTCTCATATTAACAACTGAGGTGCACAATTAATTGCATAAAAGACTGAAAAATGCCTGAGTTGTTACTTTTCTGAGGATAAAATTGTCAAAGAAACCACAAGTAAGGCTATTACATCTCTAATCATCAGCTTTGTAGAGAACTGTAATCTTAGTTCTACACCATTCTGCTTATGGTATTCTTAACAATCAGGTTTCTAAATATTGCTGCTTGACTTCTTCCAACTCCCAAAGTATGGTTGACGCAAAGATCTACAACAAAGTTGACATTCCCAAAGGAGTAAACAGAATAAGAAATGTTTATAAGACCCTCCTTTTTTTTTTTTTTTTGCTTTTAAGTGGGGTCATAATATGAAAGATATTCTGGATCCCTTTTGTTTACCTTTTGATGGGTTGGCTTTTCAAGAGGAGGATCCTCCTGGCCATTTACCTTCTAACTGGTGCAGTGTTTATGACAGTTCTTTTTCTGGATCTTTTCTGACGTTGAATGGGTGTACAGTGGCATTGCAACAGCACACTACTTGGCAGCCCACTAAAGTTATTTAGGCAGCTTGGTGCCCATGTTTATTAGTATATGTGGGTAAAACCAGACATTCGTTGAAAACTTGTTTGATGGAACATTGGAGCAGACTCTATTGTCGGGGCTTAAATGCTCCTTTGCTATCTCACAGCCTCACAACGTCATCATCTTTGAGTGAGCTTCATTTTGTAGAACTTGAGAAAATGATTTCATCCTGTAGAGGTGGTGATGTAGAGTCGAAGCTCCTACATAAAAAAAGCAGTGGATTTTTTGTTTGTTTGTTTAGCTACCATGGAGACTCTTGGTTTGAATAAAGAACTGGCGTGGTGGAAAGGTTTAATTCTGTTTCCTTGTTTGTTTGAATTTTGGAGTGATTGAGCAGGGGTTTCTCCTGCTGTCATTTTCTTACAAATTTGAATGGTAGAGGTATAGAATATGATGTGGCAGGGAATGCTGCTACTATTTGGGTTTTTGCCAGGTACTTGTGACCTGGATTGGCCTCCATGAAGACGGGATACTGAGCTAGATAGACCATTGGTCTGATCCAGTAAGGCTATTCTTATGTTCTTATGATGTACTTTTTGAATCATCACAGTTAACTATTGGCCCCTTTTAAAAAATGCATTGAAAAATGGGCTTAGCATGTTTAATATGGGGCTTTCCTGTGCAATAAGCCCATTTTTTTTACCTGCCAGTAAAATTTTGTATTATGCATTTAGCACGCGCTAATGTGATAGTGTCCTTTGAAGAATTCCACCCCACCCCCCCAGATGTGATAAATTTAAAAAATAAATAACATGTTTTAACCTGGTTTGCGATAAGTGTGCATTAGAGCTTAATGCCCTTTAAAGGACCCTTATGTTTTTGAGCAGTAGAGTGTCTAATTACTTCTGATGGAGACATTCCAGAAACTCTGCCTGTTTAAACCACTGGATTATCTGTTTGTTTAAATGTTGAGCTTCTTTTCAGCTAAACTGTGTAGCTTTCCTTTATTTTTGCCTTTACTTTTCTCTCCTTAAAAGGGCTTAACATGTAGGGCCCTTTTTACAAAACTGCGGTAGCGATTCTTCCACGGTAAAAGCTTCAGAATGGGCTTCAGTTGCTTCAGGGGAATTACTACCGTGGCTTTGAGAAAGGAGGGCTTAGAGCAAATGTTATAATAAGGGTCCTTTTACTAAGGTGGGGTAGCCGATTTAGCGCGCGCTAAAAATTAACGCACGCTATATGCTAACGCGTCCATTATATCCTATGGACACATTAGCATTTAGCATGCGCACTAAATTGGCTAGCGCGCCTTAGTAAAAGACCCCCATAGTTTCTTATTCTATTTATCATAATTTTTCCCGTATTTTATTTAGTACATTCACTCTATTTTTTCTAAACAAGTGTATATATTTTGAATTTTCATAAAAATAGAAACATAAAAGTTAAGCAGCTAAACCTTTCAATAATCAACCTAATGCTTTCAAATAATGAAGAAAAATATTTAACCTGAAATAGCCAAAAATCCTAACTAGGATGCTTCTGGGTAAAAGGGATGTTTATCTGAAAAATAAAATACAGTAACATAGACCAGAAAACACTTGTCAAAAATTAACTTGGGTTATTTTGGTAAAGTATGGTAAAAAATGGCTTTAGCATACCCATATGCAGATTTTTCCTGTGTGCTAAGGTCATGTTTACCACAGCCAGAAAATGGCTGATTTTTTTTTTTTTTCTATTAATGGCCATGCACTACTGTTGCCATTAGCATTCAGCCTTTAAAAATATTACTGCAAAACACTGATACTTATTTTGTAAGCAGTATGGGCCTGATTCTATAAACAGCACCTAACTTGTAAATGTCACTCCACGCGGTTGTCAATCAACTGCATGGTGCCATTTATAGAATCAAGCCTAATGCTGCCTAAGTGGATTAGGACATCCTAGAGGTGTGTGTTAGCTGCCATCGACTCATATTCAAGTCCTATGAACTTAATGAATTACAGATCTAAAAAGAAATCTGTTTTTTGCTAGTCCAGTAAGGTCCTCCAGTGTCATCCTAATGGCTGTTTTCAATGTGTCCAGCTATCTGATTGCAGGTCACCCTCTTTGCCTGGTTCCTTCGATCTTCCCAAACATGATGTCCTTCTCCAGTGATCTCTCTCATCTGACAGTGTGACCAAAATAAGACAGTCATAACTTTATCCTAGAAGTAAGCACTGGTATATTAAGCCAGGTTTTACCTGGCCTAATTTACTGGCGCCTACCTCAAACACCTAGTGATATATAAGTCTACCAAGCCTATTCTCCACCCCTAACCATGCCTACTTTTCAGGTAGGTATCATTAGGAGGGCACCATGTGGATATCCTTGTGCAACCCTAATTAGCTATTTAAAAAAAATTTAAATTTTAATGGTGTGGTCAATTATCATGTCATTTAACCATTAAAAAACAATTAAGTTGCATGCAAATTTTACTTAGGCATTGCTAGATATCTGTAATTAGGGCACCTAGTGATGTCTAACGTAGATGTCATTTATAGAATCAGGCCCTAAGGGCTCACCAATTCATATGCGGTAATGTGAATATGCTAACTGATTTGCATAGGAACACCTATTCTGTGTCTCCCAAGATATGCCCTCTCCAGCACAAAAATATATATAACAAATGGGTAGTTTGTACCAATATGGAACTCAGTGGCGTAGTAAGGGTAGGCAGGGGGAGGACACCCCGAGCGCCATGCTCATTCCCTATCTTCCCTCGCCCCCTATCTATCTAAAACTTTGCCAGCACAAGCATATTCTCTGGCCTCCTGCTCGTGCCAGCCTAGCTCCCCTTTGAAATAATTTCCGGGTCACGGGGCCAGGAAGTTATGTCAGAGGGAAAGCCAACACCGGCATGAGCAGTAGGCTGGAGAAGCTGCTTGTGCTGGTGAAGATTTAAAGAGGTACAGGTGGAAGGGAGGGTGCAAGTGTGGCATGGGGGCGGGGAAGGACAGGGGGGGAGAGAAAAGAGGGCACAGGGGGCAGGCGCCTCCTACCCTCACTATGCCACTGATGGAACTTATCACAGGATGTCTGGTAAAGCATTTTAAGCTGTGGGAAGCATGTGCTAGTGCTTTTCACAGCCTCATAAAAGGACTCCTATGGGAGCTGTTCAATAAATATCCTTTAGAAGCAGATTTCTGGCAGTTACCCTTCAACTGGTTGTGACTATGAGCTGTCAGATGTCCATTGGTGGACCTCTGTATGTTTATATTGTATATATGAAAAGGAGGTAGAGGTTATGAGTGAAGCCAAGTGCTGTAAATGAGAACTGTTAGATAATTTTATATCTGGACAATCATGGCTTTTGTGAATTGTATCACGGTACTTGGCCGTTCTATTGTTGTTTTGTAATTTCCTAAAAATGAATACAAATATGAACCAAATAAATAAAAAAGAAGCTACAGATTCAAGGATGCAAGGAAAACTACTGTGCCAGCCTAGAAAGTTCAGACAAGGTCCTCTACACTGGTGTGAAACAGAGTTTCATGACCCCTGTGCAAGGCTCTATTGCAGCTGTTTGTCATCACAGACAAAATGTAATCCCGCCTCTTCTTGTTTATATGCAAATATCTGAGCAATAAAGAAGCTTGCCAAAAGGAATATTTTCTGACACTAAATAAAATTCCACATAGGAGAATGCATGACACAATTTTTTAATATACATTTCTGTCATCCTTGATCTCCCTTGGCTTGAAATATCATTAATTTCAGTTCAGCAGGTTATATGTAAAAACTAGGGGCTCCTTTTATCAAGGTGCGCTACGGGGGTTAGCGCGTCGAACATTTCATCACGCGCTAACCCTTGCGGCAAGCCAAAAAACTAACGCCTAGTCAATGGAGGTGTTAGCGACTAGCGTGGCAGGCGGTTGAACGCGCGGCATTCCATGCTTTAACCGCCTACCGCACCTTGATAAAAGGAGCCCTAGGACTCATTCACTAATGTGCATTATACATAAGAACATAAGCATTGCCATCAAGCCCAACATCCTGTTTCTAACAGTGGCCAATCCAGGTCTCAAGTACCTTGCAAGATCCCAAAGAATAAAACAGATTTTATACTGCTTATCCTAAAATAAGCAGTGTGTTTTCACAAATCCATCTTAATAATATCTAAAAGTACCTGACTACTATTCAAAGTACTGTAAACTGCTCCGGGTGAATCTCTTCATAAAAAAAAGGTGGTAAATAAATCCCAATAAATAAATATAATAATGGCTTAACGACTTTTATTTTAGGAAATTATCTAAACCTTGCTTTTACAATATTCTCTGGCAACAAATTCCAGAGTTTACTTGCATGTTGAGTGAAGAAATAGTCCTGGTATTTCTGGAAAGAATAAACATGCAATTCACATCTACCTGTTCCACTCCACTCAGTATTTTATAGACCTCTATCATATCTCCTATGAGATGTCTCTTCTCCAAGCTGAACATCTGTGTGAATCATTTGCATGCAAACTTTTTAGAGCATCAATAGCTCTTTCTGAATCGGCCAAAAAATGAGATTGTGCAGACCCATATGGTCTTACCGATCCTCTTAATGCATCTAGGCCTCGGTCTCCTATTCTCAGAATGAAAACGTCCTATTTCTCTTAGCTCAATCATAAGACCACTGGTGAACTTATGTTGAACAGTACAAAAGGAAGTGGGAACGGACAATGAACACTCAACTGAAGATCACTAATGTAAAACCAACTTGTTCAGTGATTTTGGTTACTCTGGCATGTTAGTTGGACCGAGCTTTGTTTTATCCCAGACCTGTCTGAACATATATGCAACAGTGACCCCTGATGCAGGCGTTTCTCAGACGCCAAAACACAGTGCTGTCTCGGGTCCACAGCTTCTGCGTGTGTCCTTTTATGAAATAAACAAGTTGGTTTTACATCAGTGATCTTCAGTGGAGTGTTCATTGTCCGTTCCCACTTCATTTTGTACTGTTTTATATCCGTGGGTTCTCTGTTCTGTTGGACTGTTTGGTGTTTACTTGAATTTATGTTGAAACAATTTTTTATTGAAGACAACAACAAAGTCAAACAATCCAATATACAAGATATAAAAATACAAAAATAAACCAGAAAAGTAATCATATACTTCAAGACATCAAATTATTTCCTGTGTAGTAACAAAGATATTCGAAGAATGACAGAAACCCCCTCCCTCCCCCTGAACATCCCCCAAAACAGCAAGTCCCAACGACAACAACTATAAGCTACAGCTTAGCCTCATGTAGTCTTGTTCAGTACCGGAAGGAAATAGTAAGGAGGAAGCTGTATATGGTAATCACAGAACATAGCCCCTCCCCCCCTAAAAAAAAGAAGAAAGGCAAGCCAACACCCCTGAGCCCCCAACTGGGTTGAAACATCAAAGATCTCTGCAAAATCAGAGGGAATTCAGTATCTCATTACATGAATGAGGTGGCAAGACCTGTAGATAGGAGTTCCAGGTCTGGAGGAAGCACTTCTTGCTCTTATGACTAATCCTTGCCGAGTGACGCTCCAATATTATTTCATTGTACTCTAGTCCGCTCTTTTTGGACCTATGTCTGGAACACCATACAATCTATTACTAACTGCTCAGAAGAAATCTCTATAGACATTGTAATCCTTCGATCTCAACACCCATGTTTCACACAATCAAATTGTCCACCTAAACTCATTGATACCATGTTGGTGACTGCTCTCATGCACATTCTAAAAAATTGGAAATCACCCTCGCTATTAGATTATACCTTTTGGTGGAACTCTCTGAGTATGTATCATAGATTTGAATCCTATGCATATGAGAAGAGAGTTACATTCCGAACCTGCATGAACTTGAAATACAACAAATCTCCATGGTCATTCTTAGACTCCTATGTACGCTCATCTTCTTAGACACTCCTGTTATCCTTTTCTTCTCCTCTCTTCTCTCTTTCATTTTTCTTTCCTTTTTCTTTTCTGCTCTCTCTCATCTTTATCTTATATATCCCTTACATACATTTTTAATAATTGGAGCCTTTGCTCCTATACAGTTAAACATAGATTTATATATTTTATATACAGAAAGCTTTATTTTGTTTCTATGTACTTTAAATGATTCTTGTATCCTTTAAAATACTTAATAAAAATTATTGAACTGAAAAAAAAAAAAAAAAAAAAAAGAGTGTAAGCAATTCCTCCAACTCCAATAGGAGGGTGCAACCCCTGTCATCCAAACCTACAAAATCTCCTTCTGCCCTAACTTGCACATGAACTGTCAGGAACCCCATGAAGGAAGATGAAATACCTCATATTTATCCAACAGCAAAACAGCTGCAGAAAGGGGTAATGAGCAATGAAACAGATATTCAGCAAATCTCAGAAGCCCAGTCCAAAAATGTTGCACCGTCTGGCAGGACCGAAACGCATGAAAAAAGGTATGGACCTGCAGTGAGCATTTTTGACAAAGAGAGGTGGATGTATAGCCCGCATAAAAAAGCTGCTCCTGTGTAAAATAGGCTTGATGGAGAGTATGAAACTGGCATTCCCGCAAGTCGGCACTCACCGAAATCCTGGGAATCCTTTTAATTAAAGCAAGGAGATCAATAGAATCGGTGGGCATCCCCAAATCTCGACTCTGTCGAGCACGCAACGCATCTCTATCTGACTGTCCAAAAAGTCCGCCTGTCTGTCCGCCTGTCCAAAAAGTCTGTTGTAGGCCCGAAACTGTGAAACCATTCTCCAGGGTCCAAAAGTTCTTGAAACTTAGCTTCAATCGGAAACTGCAGTGCAGCACAAGGTAGGGATCCAACATAATATTGGAGTTGTTTGAAAGCCAAGAAATCGCCCAACAACAGACCACAGTTGTTTTGAATAAAGGCCCACGACACCAGACCACCATCCTCCTGTAACACATTAGTCAAGAGTGTAAAATCCCGGGCTAACATTCTATGGAAACTGACATTATCCGAGCCTGGGGAAAATTGTAAATTCCCAGTAATAGGCAAATAGTGAGTAAATCTGGGATTACGACCCCACCACTTCAATAAAACCGTCTAAACTGTACGCAGGGTGGAGGAAACAATCCCGGAGGGACCTGTAGAAGGGAAAAAACATGCCAAGGGGCAAAATAAGCTTCCTCAAGTGCTTTGGGGGTAAAGTTCTGATGATACTAGCACCACTCCCCCAAATGCCGGGTTAAGGTGAACTTATAACCTACTTTGAATGGTGATACTGTGAGGCTGACTCTACAGTTCGTAATAGATATTTTGAAGAGGCAACTGCTCCAGGGAGGAAAGAGTAGGCATTACTCCTGCCCATAGGCTCTCCTACACCACCAGGAGGCTTCAAGGTAGGCCCAGGCCTACCTTGAGTTTCTTCAAGAGGATGGGAGGGAGTATTGGAAAGTGGGGCATTACGCAGTTCTGAGGTGTGGATTGGAAAGAGGGTAAGAGGAGATCAAAATCATGACAGCCATTGGGACCTGACCACACACCCTTATACAGGTCCTGGCCAATATTCAACTAGGACCGTTTAAGCTCCAGCAGCTTCCATAGCAAGAATTAGCCCAAATCTTCAGTCTCAGTGCCCAGACATGGCCTGGCCCTGTATATCCAGTGTAATTCTGCCTGCAGCGGTCAGTGTTTGACTGAATAAAATTAGTAGGCATGAGTCCTCTGTTTCACAGATCAAGGTCATTTTAAGATCCTCATGTAAAGCTGGAATGGTTTCACAGCTCAGCTGGTTCTGAAGCTGAGATCAAACTGCAAGTACAGTATTACTGTTCCTTCTCCAGCAGGTACTATTGGTTATGCAGACATGTTTTCTCTGCCCTCCTGTTTTCTAGCAAGAGCCAGAAAAGTCTCGAAGCAACTAATCTGCTACAAATGGATGACATCCCTGCATGCATCTTTAATAGTTATTATCTGTACAGATGCAGCTACCTGCTTCCATATTGTCTTTCTACATCAAAGCTTACATTAACATAAAAGTGATGCAGTTAAAATTTTTGTTTAGGGATTGTTGTTTTTTTTTTTGCATTATTGCCACCATATTAAATTTTGTGTTATATAGCAGCAGGACCGCCCATGCTCATACTCAGGTGATTTTCATATTTTACATATCGTCTCCTCATTATCATATGCATCTGCATTATTATGTTGTTACTCGAGCAGGTGGCATCAATTCTAATGTGCTTTTGTAAACAGACATCATACTGTTTCTTTTTATTCTGCATTTATAACATTTTTCAAAATATACACATTGTTGAAGGAAATAAAGTGGTCCTTCCAGAATCAAGAAAAACAGGAAAGCTTCCTGTTTACATATTCTACTAAAAGGAAAATGGCAAAGGCCAAAATCTTGTAGCCCACATTTGGAAGGAGACCAAAATGCAGAGAAGAAGAAGAAAGAAAATATGAGGCCATAAATTGTTCCATCTTTCTATACCAATAATACAAACAAGAATGCCATTTAATGTGGTTATGTCTCTTGTAAAGCCCCTAAGCTACATGTAGAGCATATGTGAGAAATTCTCTAAAAGGAGATTCCATCCCCCTTCAGTTTATAAAGAAGGGAGAATTTAATCTTACCAGGTTCTGGACTTTTCCTTCTCTAGTTAGAGTAAAAACAGAAGCAGTCCTGCCTGCTGTAGGTCTTGAGCACACCCTGCAGTTAGGTAAGGACAAAACCTGTGGTAGATTCATTTAAATAGCAGTGGTACTCCCAAGAAGTTGCTGGGCTCACTCTGCTTCTACTAGCAGTACCAATGTAATCCTCCATGGGCTGGTTTGAATTATGGGATGCTGTTGATGCAATGGAACAGTGACAATTGAGATAGAACCAAGGCAGAGACTAGAGATAGGAAAGCAGGGATTCATTTTGAAATTAATAAAATATTTAAATTTTATATATATATATATATATATATATATATATATATATATTAGCGTTTGGTTATTTATATTGTTATACTTTTCTTTGCACGTTTAGTGTAATCCACCAAGGTTAGTAGATTGTGTGGAATATATATATATATTCGAAGGATAGTATATTCCATATATACTATCCGAACTATTAAGGATATATACTAAGAATATATATATATTCCACACAATTTACTATCCTTGGTGAATTGCACTAAACGTGCACAGAAAAGTATAATATAAATAACCAAACACTAACATCATACATAACAAGACAAATAGCTTTAATTAAAAAATTTTTTAAAAGTGCATATCTCCAATTTGTTAAACACATCATAGTAACATAGAAATATGATGGCAGATAAAGGCGCTATGTCCAGTCTGTCCATTGGCAGCATCCACTATCTCCTCTCTAAGAGATCCCACGTGCTTGCCCCATGTAAGTAAGATCTGGCATTTGTTCATTTCTCATTGAATGCATGCTGAAACAATGCAGTCTTTAAAATCTTCTTAAAGGCTTCCATGTTTCTGAGTGATCTCACAAAAAGCGACAACGTATTTCAAAGTTTTGATCCAACTGTGTAGAGATTGAGATCCTATAATCTTCCAGGTGTTTTGAATGAAAAGATGGAATATCAAGTAGATGAAATGATCCAGAACATAAAACCCTTGAGGGCAGGTAAAAATGTGAACTTGATGCAAATAGCAGGCACACAATTAGTCAAAACCTTGAAAGCAAGTAGTAAAATTTTATACTGAATTTGATATTCAACTGGAAGTCAATGAAGATGCATTAGTGTCGGTATGATATGGTCAAATCTCAAGAGACCATATAACACATATTCAGTAGCATTTTGTGCAATTTGTAGACACCTCAGTGCTTTTTTTGGTAATCCAATTAACAACTGTTATAGTAGTCAAAATGCAGAATAATAACACTTTGTACCATCAGTCTAAAATTTCCTGGACTCTTTGAGCATGTACTTTATACAATTACCCTCATAGAGACTTTATGGTTGAAAGGTAATATTTTTAAAGGCTGAATGCTAATGGCAACATTAGTGTATGGCCATTAATAGAAAAAAAAATTAGCCAGTTAAAGCTTCATCCACATCTAGAACACTCAAAGAACTGTATAGGAAAACTAAAATTACAAATATATATAACTATAAATATATATTTTTAAAAATCTAGAACAATTGCTTTCGCCCACTACGTATGAGAAATTCAGGAAACGCCTAAAAACATATCTGTTCCTGAAGTATCTAGACAGCTGACCCATACATCTCTTTCTCCTCAATAACGGTTCTCTTGACCTATTAACCAATTTCTTTCATCTCTTTTAAGTTTAATCAATTTGTACCTTCTTTTATTCTTTTGTAAACCGCATAGAACTTCACGGTACTGCGGTATATAAACTGTTATTATTATTATTATATACATCACACAGTGGGCACCAACCCTGCAGATTGTTATCCTGTTTTGTTGTTGTTACAGTTCAGCCCCTTTGGTTACAAGCACTTTATGCTGGGTAGGGTTGCCTGGGCCTGTACTGCAGTCCAATACTAGTGCTACAAGACCAGGGTCGTCTTATGTTTAAAACTCATTTGAATGCTTTATGTTAATGTCTGCTTATTGATCAATTTCATTGTTTATGCCACAATGTTCAGTACAACTAATAAGTGTAGGCATAGGAGCCAACTTTAAAAAATTATTGGGGGTGCTAAACCCATTGGAAATTGCCTCTCCCTGGACACAGTAACTACCCCCACCCCCACCCACCCCACACAAACACACACACTTTTACAAAACCACAAAAGTGGTTTTTAGTGTCAGCTGGTGTGCTGAATGCTCTGCGCTACTCCTAACGCTCATAGGAGCAGCACAGACCATTCAGTGTGCCAGCCTGCGCTAAAAACTGCTTTTGCAGTTTTGTAAAAGAGGAGGGGCTAAGTTTGTTCCGTATTCAGGGGTGCTCAAACACCCACAAAGCTGGCTGCTATGAGTGTATGCCAGTAAAGGTGTCTGTCATAGAACATTGTCTTGTTTGATAAATTCTGGGGTGCAAGGAGGATTTTTATGCTCTTTTTTTTTTATTCAATTTTCTTTACCGTTCTCCCAGGAGAGCTCAGAACGGTTTACATGAGATTATTCAGATACTCAAGCATTTTTACCCTGTCTGTCCCGGTGGGCTCACAATCTCTCTAATGTGCCTGGGGCAATGAGGGGATTAAGTGACTTGCCCAGGGTCACAAGGAGCAGCGTGGGTTTGAGCCCACAACCCCAGCTTTAACCACTGCGCCACACTCTTCCTCATCTCCTTGGATAGTAGCCATCCACACTTTAGTAGGCACAATTCCCAGAACTCTGATTCTAATTACTGAACGGATCAGCCCCCACATAATCTCCAGAGACCTAAAGGTGTGCAGGGGCACAAGGGTTTTCAGGATGGATAGGGTAGGTCTCAGGTTACACATATCAATGAGCAGAGCTGCATACAGGCATCGTTGAAGCTTTTATTTGTAGAAATGTTTCTAAATTACATAGATCAGAGAATGCTTGACTTAGTATTGTTTAACTAGCTTTTACCCCTCCCCCCTTTTACAAAACTGCAGAAGTGGTTTTTAGCGCAGGCCGGCACGCTGAATGCTCTGCACTGCTCCCAACGCTCATAGAGTTCCTCTGAGCAGCGCAGAGCATTCAGTGCGCCAGCCTGCATTAAAAACCGCTTCCGTGGTTTTGTAAAAGGGGGGGTTAGTAGAGTAGCTAACTAAGGAAAATTCTTACCCCCAAGTACAGCAATTTTTGGCACAGTAACAACATTTATGTTGAGTAGGCTACAGTCCAAAAAATATGTTTCATTTATGATTGAAGAAAGCTTTAAAGTTAAGTTTCTGTCTTTGCAATTTTTATTATTTTTGAAAATCTTACTATGGCATCATTAGCTTGAATATATAGGATAGCTCTTATACATTGTGAGTTCAATTCCTTCTTGACTAAGATAATGCTGCATGGCTCCATAGAGTTCATCACTGCTGATACCAATCACTATTCAGACAAGAATTTTCCCATATACAAAAAAATTGTAAGAAGGAGGAGGTACTTACTAAATAAGACCATAATTATCTAAAAAAAAATAATCCTGTGCCAAAAAACACTGGGAAGCAGGCCAACAGTGACATTCTTCAACTACTTCCTGCCTTTATGCCTTTACCTTCAAAACCAATCTCAACGCTCACCGATATGTTTGAAAGTTATCAGTGTGGTAAGGTAATATTGTATAATTTTAATGGGATATTCAGGTATTCAATCTGAAAGGAAATTGCCTCTTGTAAAAAAGTGTGTTAATTTTTCTTTGATTTATTTTGTATACATGATGACAATAACTACGCATTTGGAGGCTAACAAAATCTAGTGAAGAAAAAGGGTAGTTAACTAATTAACTCTTGCATAATTCAGATGTGTATTTATGGCAAACACAGATACAACTCTTAAAAATATTGACTGCTGTTACAGACAGTTGAATAGTTAACCTTGAAATCTGAACCTTCTACAGTCATGTTCAATGATACTTGAAAATTGGCACGACGAGTGAGGTGATTAAATTTGCGGATGATACAAAGTTATTCAGAGTTGTGAGGACACAGAAGGATTGCGAAGACCTGCAACGAGACATAAACACGCTCGAAGAATGGGCCACGAAATGGCAAATGAGTTTCAACGTGGACAAGTGCAAGGTGATGCATGTCGGTAACAAAAATCATATGTATGAATACAGGATGTCCGGTGCTATATAGGCGGAGAGAGCCCCCAGGAAAGAGACTTGGGAGTACTTGTAGACAAGTCTATGAAATTGACCGCGCAATGCGTGGCAGTGGCGAAAAGGGCAAACAGAATGCTAGGAATGATTAAGAAGGGGATCACAAACAGATCTGAGAAAGTTATCATGCCACTGTACTGGGCCACCCCCACGTGGAATACTGCGTCGAACATTGGTCGCCGTACATGATAAAGGACATAGTACTACTCGAAAGGATCCAGAGAAGAGCGACAAAAATGGTTAAGGGACTGGAGGAGTTGCCTTACAATGAGAGGCTAGAGAAACTGAGCTTCTTTCTCCCTTGAAAAGAGGAGACTGAGAGGGGACATGATCGAAACATTCAAGATATTGAAGGGAATTGACTTGGTAGAGAGAAAGAGATTGTTCACTCTCTCCAAGGTGGAGAGAACAAGAGGGCACTCGCTAAAGTTAAAAGGGGATAGATTCCGTACAAATGTAAGGAAGTTCTTCTTCACCCAGAGAGTGGTAGAAACCTGGAACGCTCTTCCAGAGGCTGTTATAGGAGAAAGCACCCTTCAGGGATTCAAGAAATGGTTAGGTAAGTTCCTGCTGGACCAGAACATATACAGGTTAAGTAGACCTAAGGGCCGCCGTGTGAGCGGACTGATGGGCATGATGGACCACTGGTCTGACCCAGCAGCGGCAAATCTTATGTTCTTATGCCAGATTTGGATAATCATTGCTTGACTTTAATTTCTCTTTTTTTTTCATTTCTCAAATAGAAAACTTGTTGCCATATGGCAATAATTAAATATGGCCTCAGATCTCCCCAATGTGGTAACAGGCTTGTATTTCAGAATATCAAAGTTTATAAATATAACTTGAGAAGACGAAGTCCTTGAAAATCAGGGAATTCAATCATGGCTTTCACAGTGACCTTATAAAATCTGGAAAAATATAGAAACAAGAACAAACATGGAAGGGAACAAAAAAACAAGACTGCTAATAATTATGGGCTCCTTTAACAAAGCCCCAAAAGAGGTAAATGCTCAGATGCTCATAGGAATTCTATGAGTGTCGGAGCATTTACCTCATCAGCCCACCGTAAAAACCTCTACCACAGCTTTGTGAAAGCCAGCGTATAATAAATAAGATTACAGACTACTGTGGAAAGGTGAAGTTTAATTATGACAGAGATCCTTCACAAGGAGAAAATGACCTCATGACTTAGCTTAAGAAAACCATTCTTAATGTTACAAAAGAGCATCCATGCCAAAACTCATGAATTTATTGCAAGAGTTATGGTTTCAAAGTATAGTTAAGCATCACTCACATGGAGTTGTTAAATTTTGCAGTGTTTAGCTTTTTTCTACCCCTTTCCCCATCCCCTCCACAGGTCTTCTCATTCACTCTATCATCTTTCTGTCCTTTCCTCCATGCCCCCTCCGACAGGTCTTCTCCCCCTCACTCACCTGGTAGATGATGTTGCTCACAAAGCTGCTAAGGGTAGTTCTGGGCTCAACTGTGACCCTGGAAATGCGAGAGAGTACATAGACTTAGCCAGGACATGCCTATAGAGTAGACTGTGTAGTGGCTGGCTCTGGCTTGGCTACTGTATTGCTCAATCCCCACAATCACTTCCAACCTACTGCTGCTGTCATCTGACTCAGAAGGGCCTTAACAGCTTTGTGAAAATGAAGGCACATGGGAGAGGTATATAAATTGGGAGAGAAGGTGAGTGTAGTTGACAAGCAGAGGAGATATAAGGTTAATAGGAATGAATATTGAAGAGAGGAAAAGATAAGGTTCATGGTGGGATGGAGAGAAAAAGATATAGCTGACCAGGACCTTTGGGGTGGAGTAGGGTTACGAACATAAGAACATAAGAATTGCCACTGCTGGGTCAGACCAGTGGTCCATCGTGCCCAGCAGTCCGCTCCCGCGGTGGCTCTTAGGTCAAAGACCAGTGCCCTAATTGAGTCTAGCCTTACCTGCCTACGTTCTGGTTCAGCAGGAACTTGTCTAACTTTGTCTTGAATCCCTGGAGGGTGTGTTCCCCTATAACAGCCTCAATAAGAGCGTTCCAGATTTCTACCACTCTCTGGGTGAAGAAGAACTTCCTTACATTTTTACGGAATCTATCCCCTTTTAACCTTGGAGAGGGTGAACAACCTGTCTTTATCTACTAAATCTATTCCCTTCATTATCTTGAATGTTTCGATCATGTCCCCTCTCCGTCTCCTCTTTTCAAGGGAGAAGAGGCCCAGTTTCTCTAATCTCTCACTGTATGGCAACTCCTCCAGCCCCTTAACCATTTTAGTCGCTCTTCTCTGGACAGAGGTGTAGTGAAGGACAGATGAATACAGCAGGAAACAAAAATCCCAAACAGCTAAGATTTGAATTTAAGTTTTAAAAATTATTGAAATCAGTGGGATTTTAGGGGTTTTTGTTTGTTTGTTTTTACTTTAGATTTCAACACACTTCAGTCTTTATGGAGTTCAAATTTCAGACAATTCTGGCAAAGACAAAGACAGGAGACAACTGAAGACAACAGAACTACTGGGTGGTTATTGGGAGAAGAGTCAATCCTTATAATAATGGAGCATATTGTACGCAGTGTATTATACTGAAAATATACTTAATCCTATATTATTTTGACACAAACAATACTAAACATATGCTGCTAAAGCACTTTGGGGCTCATTTTCAAAAAACAAAAATATCCAGAAAGTGGCATAAAGTTTCAGATGGACATTTGCTATTTTCAAAACCTACAGTATATTCCAGATGGATATTTATGCTGTTGATCAGTAGTTCATCTAAATCTCAAGGGGGCATGTTAGAGGCATGGTGAGGGTGGGAGTAGGGCGGGCTTAAGACTTGGACATTTTTCTGCTATAATCAGACATTTAAGAATATGTCCAGAGCACATCCAGAGCTAGACCTGTTTTAATAATAAATATGTTCAAAAAAGGTACAGATGCAAACATGACCCCCCCCCCAAATATCCACTCTCTCAGTAGTCACTGACCCTCTTCCAACCCCCCCCCCCCAACAATGTGAATAAACAGTACATATCTGCCTGTATGATAGCTTCAGATGTTATGGCCATTTCGAGTAGCCTAGTGGGTAATGTAGTCAACCAAATAGATGGGGACTCAGGCCCATACCCCACTCTAACTGCTGCACTTATGGTGAAATCTGTGAGCCTTCCAAAATGAACCCAAATCCCACTGTATCTACATATAGGTGACATATGCAAGTATAATGGCAATTTGTGTGGTGTACAGTTGTGTCCAGTAGGTTTGGGTTGGGTTTTGCAGGGTTCACCATACACTATAATATACCATACACTATAATCCACTTAGATTTTACCTTGTTTTTATATTGGTGGTATATCAAATAAATTGAACTTGAACTTGGTTATGGTGAAATATGTACCTGGGCCTTTTAGTCTGATACTCCCTGTAGTGTCCCTTATGGTGCTCCACTGTTCTCCTGGGATGTTTGTGTGGCCAGTCTACTAAAAATGCTGGCCCCCCTCCTACATCCCAATGGCTTGTCTTGTGTGGTTTTCTTTTGGACATTTCTTTTTATCGAAAATGGTTCAAAAAGATAGACGCACATCTGAAGAATGTCTATCAGTAGCCATCTTGCCTTCTCTAAAAATAGAATGTCAGCAGCTGATCATACTAAGGCTGCCAGTGCGGCCAGCAGAAGAATGAGGTAACCTATTTTGCCACTGCTGCTCATATAGAGAAGTAGACAGGATGGCGGTGGGAAGGAGATGGGGAAGTACTGCTCCTATTACGTGGCAGTCTTAAATTGCTGCACAAGGTTTTCAAAAGAGTTACGCAGCCGCGCAGCTTAGAGGGAACATTTCAGTTTCACTTTATTACCCATTTCAGTTTGCAGATGTGAGCTTCTTCATATTTTAATGTGTATTGGATCCAATTGCTGATGGGAGGCAGCTCAGATTATTTTGCTTTCCTGAAAAGAACTTGACAAGAACATTTCTGAAGACTACGAGCGATTTTTCCATCAAATTTACCACTCTGAGAAGCAATGTTATTGCAGTTAGATATAAGGTGGGTATCCAGTTCTGAGGCTGTCTAGCCTAGTCTCAATAAAGATGAGCAAAAATGGGAATCCGGTGTGAGTCAGAATTGGCTTGAATTTTGATGCATACATTAAACCATCTGGCAACTGCATGTACACTGAGTCAACTGTGACTTTGAAAATCCAACCATAATACAGTACATTCTTTCATCTCGGAGGTAAGTCTGAATTAAATGTGAACCCTATTTTTCCCAGAACATGAATAAGAATTTGTCTGTCAACAATTCCAATCAAAATGTGAACTCAGAATAGCTCTAGGTCACTGGGAAATATTTATTTTTGCTGTAATAGGTAAGAATTATGCATTCTGTTCCTCCTTGTCCTATCTTTCCTTCACTTACTCATTGGTCCTATATCCCTCCTCTTCCCTTTCTCACTCCACACTTTCCCTTGCCTCCTTCCCACCCTCAAACATTCCCTTCAGTTTTTATCTCTTGACCATTCTCACTTCTTTTCTCCTTCTTGCATCCACACTGCAGCAACATCTAGAAAGCTATATATTAATCTGAAAAAAAAAGTTAGTATTCATAAATTAGAAAAGATCACAGAAAACAGTCAACAATATTTGGCAAAGGTAAGAGAAGCTGTAAAAGTAATCAAGAGATCAAAGATACAAGCAGAACTAAAAATAACTGAAACAATAAAAGAGAGGGGGACTTGGTTTTGGGGTTTTTTTAGATATGGAGGAAGTGCAAAAGTGGTAGTACAAGGCTATGATGAACAGCAGGAATATGTAGAGCCCAATAAGGAAAAGGCAGAATTACTTAACAAGTGTTTCTGTTCACTGATGAAGGACAAGAAGTATTGTCACAGAAAATAGCACAATCAGGAATGAAAGTGTGGTAGACCTTGAGCAAATTTCAGAAGGCTTTGTTTGACAGGAAGTAGCTAAATTAAAAGCATATACAGCAGTGGGTCTGGGCAGGATATTAAGGGAACAAGAGAGAGTTCTGACCAGTAGTGTAGCTAGGCCTGAATAGGCCCCAGACAGAAAGATTAAGATGCCCCCTCCCCCCCATAGCATCATTGCTTCCAAGATAGTAGGGATGGGGGTGGGTGGGGAGAGGGAAGATATACATTTTCCAATATTATAAATTCAGAAAGAAATACTTTTTTTCCTACCTTTATTCTCTGGGCATTGCTTTGGTCTTAATTCCTTTTCTGCTTTTCGGGAGGGGAGGAGGGGGGGTCTGAACTCTCTCTAAGGTCTCCTATCCTTTTGCCATGGCTCTATGTTCACCTTCTACCTTGTGTGCTTCTATCCTTCCTGCCCAGCATTTTATCACTATGTCCTGATCCATCCAGAGACAGCACCTATTTTATATCTCTGTTCCTCTCCTCTCTCGTCCCTTCCTCTTGTGCCAGTCATTCTCCAAATTTCTCATCTCCCCTCTGAGGTCTGGCATCTCTCTCTACCTACCTCTGTTGATCCAGTACCTTGCCCAGGTCCAATCTCTCTCTCGTTCCTCAGCTTTCACTGCCTCCTATCCAGCATCTCCCTCCCTTCTCCCTCTGTCTTTCCTGACCCCCCCCCCCCCCCACACACACACACACTCACACATCCTGCATCTCTACCCCTCCCCTTTGGCCAGGTCTCTGTCTTTGTTCCTTTATCTCCTCCCACCCCAGGGTGAGTTATTTAGTCATTTAGTTCTGACTTAATTTCCTCCATTGCATTAGCTAAGAGAGCCGTTTTTAATAGGATGCCTAAACCCAACTCAAAATATCCAGAGTTGATGTCCAAAATATCAGGTCATAATCAAAAAATCATCCTGAAAGACAGAACATTTTGAATATTTACAAAATCACTGTATAAAACAGGTTCTCCTGGACATCCAAGAATCGATTAGTATACTGCCCCCCTAAAATGTCTAAGACATTCCATAAGTATCGATTATACGGCTCAGAAGATGTCCAAAGTAGAAGTACCTTTAAAACGTCACCAATGATGTCAAAACATTACCATAGTAGTCCTAGGACATTCCCTGCACATCTCTACATATAGCCCTACATGTGGAATGGTGATTCTTTGTGGGTGTATTGAGGAGTCTTATTGAAAAGAGGTTAGGTGGTTAGATAGTGAAAAAGAGACAGATAGAGAGTGAGAGAGAAACTGAGAAAGACAGTGTGAGAGTGACATCTAGAGAGACTATGAGAGCGTGAGAGACAGAAGGTGAGAAAGAGAGTGACCCCAAAGTATGTGAGCGAGTGAGTATGTGAGAGAGTGACTATGAGTGAAAGAGGGTGTGATGGGGAAAGAAGAGAGCCTAATTACTCCCCATGGGAGTCAGAGGCTCTAGTGGAGATGTGCCTCCATTACAGAAGGCACCTGTTTGAATATCAGCAATGGAGCCCCCCCACACACACACACACAGTGTCTCCCTGAGGGCCTGGCATTTGATCAGAAGTACCCTCTAGAGGTGAGGGTCAGCCAGTGGCCTCCACTATCTAAGCCCTAGACACAGGCAGCCTCTGTTCCTTAGGGCCTCAGGAGCTGTCAGGGGGCCTGCATAACACCTATGGCCTCCTAATATGAGGGGCCCCAATGATGTCAGCCCCCACTAGTCCCACCCCCTCTCTGCAAGTATTCTGTTACTATTTGTCTTAGGCCATGTGTGGAGCATTGCACAGCATGTCACAAGTAACAATCATGTATGTGAAGTCAAGACGCCCATCACCTGACCCCATTCTCCACCAACTTCTGTCCACAGGGATCCTGAGTCCTTGAGGAGCTGGTATACAGTAGGTGGGTGCAGAGGGAGAGCCTGGCCTCATTCGGCATCTGAGATGGTGCTTCAGAGCTCAATGTAAGTGCCCCCACACAGTACCCCCTAGGGTTGACTTAGGCAGTTTTTTGGATTTTTAAATTTTTTTATTATGCTCCTATAATCTCCTTGGAACAATCTGAATTCCTGAAAAAATCAATTAAATCTTGTTTTTTTTTGTCATGGGTGCATGGACTGGTAAGATCGTCTCTACTGCTATAGCTTGGGACATTGTTTCTTTCACTACTGCCAGGTCTTCAGCTCTACTCTGGGTAAACTGCTGCATTTTGCCAAAATCTTCATGTAGTTAGTTCTAATTTCATTAAGCTAGCTATCTCACTATATGGAATTCTGATTGCTGATGGCTGCAACTAACTATATGAAGGGCATCAAAAATACAGGTGAACTAACCAAAGATAGATTGTCTTTGATCAAAGTGGTTTGAAATTATTTTCAGAATTATGTATGGATACTGCATCCTTTACCCATCAGTCTTGAGAGCAGTGAGAATAATAAGGTAAATCACAAACCTCTGTTTCTTGCCTGGCTAATTTCTGGAGGATTTGTTACCACTTCCCAGTTATGTCTTTGGTGCTACTTTAGATACTGGTTCTTACAGATTCCCAGTAGCTTTCGTCTCACTGTGCCTTTGTGATGCTTTTCAAAGATGAGTGCTTATGTATCATAGTTCATATCTCAATTGATATATTAATAACAAGCCTCCCCGTGAGTATGCAGTAAATATGCAGAGAATTTATCTCCCCTCCCCCTGATCCACTCTCAGATCTATTTACCGTATTTTTCGCTCCATAAGACGCACCTCACCATAAGACGCACCCTAGATTTAGAGGAGGAAAACAAGAAAAAAAACATTCTGAACAAAATTGTGTACTAATATATACCAGGCTCTGCACCCTGTCCCCCCTTCCCTGCCAAGCTCTGTACCCTGACCCCCCCTTCCCTGTCAGGCTCTGTACCCTGTCCCACTGCCCTGTCCTATAACCTGGGCACATGGGGGAGTGCTGGCGGTAGAGGTTGCAGTCAAGGAGCACTCTGTATCTGGACAGGCGATTGTAGGGTGCGGCCGAGGCCTCTCTGTGCTTATTGGAGCTGTGGTGGACATAACTGGGTGAGCACCGATGGCTGTAAGATGGGCTGGGGGAGCACTGGCAGTAGTGGCTGCAGTCCAGGAGCGCTCCTTATCTGGACAGGCAATTGTAGGGTGCGGCTGAGGCCTCTCCGCGCTCATTGGAGCTGTGGTGGACATAACCGAGTGAGCGCCGGGGACTGTAAGACAGGCTGGGGGAGCACTGGCGGCACAGGCTGCAGTCCAGGAGCGCTCCGTATCTGGACGGGCTGTGGTGGGAGGTGGCTGCGATACACCGCTGGACTACCAGGCTATAAGGAGCGTTTAAAAAGGTACTATAGGGGGCATCTTTGCTACATAAGACACACTGATATTTCCACCCACTTTTGGGTGGAAAAAAAGTGCATCTTATGGAGCGAAAAATGTGGTAATATGCCACACATTGGTGTTAAGTTGTGAAAAACAGCTGATCTCTTAGGTCCTACTTAAATTACAATTTTGTGAATATTGCAGCTCACACAATCAACTGCAATTTTAAAAGAGCCTTAGTGAACAGGTGATTAACTTCAGCTGTGCCCCGCAACCAGATCCACTTGCAAAAGTAATTCTAGTCTTGAAACTGCCATATGTGCACTGGCTTTTAGCCAAAGCAAACCTGCCTGCTTTCATCCCGAGAGAAGGAAATAGCTAACTGTTATATCTCCTGATGGAAGATCTGCCAGAAATGCAATCATATAGCCTAGGCCCTTTGCAGGACAATATAGCATATGTTAGAACCAGACAGTTCCAGGAATTTGTGTGTGATTCATTGTTATCTCAATGAAATATTTTCAAATTGGTTAGCCTATAACTTATACTGTCTATGTGCTATGGAATTTTAATTACAGCAACATATGAATTTTTATTTAATGGGAACCTTTACAGAAGAACAGGCTGTGTGTAATAACTACAGAACACAGCAAGGAAGCACTAGAACGGTTTCTTTCTACGAGTACATTTAACAATGCATATCCTTATTGTTCAAAATATGCACACTATTTATCCCTCCTTTTAAAGAACCTCAGCGACACCACTCAGAGCTCAGAATCTTCATTACTTTAAGCTTTGTGCCATTTCGTTATTGGTTTTCAATTTCCTCACTTTTATACACAATTTTATATAACTCTTTGATTTAAATTTTTAATTAGTACTTAGTTTGTACTTAGCTTGTGCTTTCATACGTAGGGGATTTATGTGACCAACCTGTTTCGCCCGATGTTTTATCAAGGCTTCTCCTCTGTATCTTACAACCTTCCCGTAATGAAGATTCTGAGCTCTGAGTGGTGTCGCTGAGGTTCTTTAAAAGGAAGGATAAATAGTATACACATTTTGAACAATGATATGCATCGTTAAATGTTAAAATAGTATCCCAAGTGTATCATTAGGCTCTTTTCTATGAGTAACATCATAGAGCGGTGGTCTCCAAACTTTTTCATCTAAAGCAGTGTATCGCAGACTGTGTTCTGTGGCACACTGGTGTGCCTCCTGAGATTTCAGGTGTGCCGCAGCACACTGGGGAGGAGGAGAGTCGCCAGCTGACTACCTACAGGACGTTCCTCTCGCGGTGAGAGGCACATCCTGTAAGGCAATTAGCCGGCACCAGTGCCTCTCCTTCTTTCCGGCCCTCTTCCTTGCTGGCACCTCCCAGTGGCGTCTCAGGGCTCATCGGAAGGGTCTTTGCGCATGTGCGGACGTTGACGTGATGATGTCACGCAGGTGCATGATGTCATCGCAGTGATGCACAGGCAGTTCCGGGTGCCTCGAGCTGCGGCCACTACATTTAGGGTACCGCAGATTGAGAAAGTTTGCGGGACATTAATGTAAAGGACCAAAGTATGAAAATGAGAAAGCTCTGAAGTCCACCTAAAGATTTCAAGCTCACACATACTGCAAATTTTGCAAACCGCCTTGACCTGCTTGTTCAGAATGGGTATTAAATATTAAAAATGAATGCTAATATTGATTCTATAACACTTCAAGGATATATTTTAAAAACTCACTTTATTTTGGATGGTCAACAGCAGCAAATTCTATAAATGAGACACCTGAATAACACACTTAAGAAATTGCTTGCAGTTACTATATCAAGCAGACCGCAATGAAGGACTTCAGGGGGCCACACATTGGAGGCCACTGTCATAGAGTAACCTTAGCCAAAAGAATGAGGATGACATTAGGACATTGCATTAGCAGAAAAGGTAATTGTGCTGAGCATATACCGGTAAGAGGTTTTCAATATCGGTCCCTCTCTATTTCCTTTCACTCCTTCAGTTTTCAAAAAAAGGTTGCAACCATAGAACATTAGAGACAGGAACACAAAATAATTTGGGAAACCAGACATGGGAGAGGTCATTTTTAAGTCTCCAATTTTACCTGGATATCTATTTAGATGCCTGGGTAAATCCTTCTGAAATGTGTTCTCCCTCTGTGCAAATTATATGGTATCCACAAGCAAACTTATGCTTAAAAGAGAATAAAAGGAACACAGTCTACCTAACATTTCTTTTTAAAGATGCTTTTAATATTTAATTAAACAGTTCTTAAATTAGTGATTATATTTTACTGTGTTATGCTATGTGTTTTGATTCCCCTAATGTATTTTTCCTTTGTTTTGCTTTTCTTTATTATTGTATTTCAAACCCTTATCTTACCCTATGTAATGAGTATAAGTACTATGTATTAGTTTTTCCACCCGTGGTATTATTTAAAGTCTGTATTGTATTGTCTCTATTTGACTATATTTTAATATGTTCATCGCTTAGAATTTGATTAAGCGATCAATCAAGAAAAATAATAAACTTGAAACTTGAAACTATATGAGTTTTCATTTACTGGAACGCTGACCAATGATGGCTGTAGGTTCAATATTTGGTAGGAACTATGGGCTTCTTTTACAAAGGTGCGCTAGCATTTTTAGCGCACACTACCCGAAAAACTACCGCCTGCTCAAGAGGAGGCGGTAGCGGCTAGTACGCGTGGCATTTTAGTGCACGCTAAGCGCGTGCTAAAACCACTAGCGCGCCTTTGTAAAAGGAGCCCTATATTCGGTTTGTTAGTGTACCTTTAAAATTTTAGTGCACACTAAATTGACTTAATGCATGTTAATCTATGAATTTGATTTGATTTAATACACTGACGATATACCATTTAATGCAATAAGTTCTAAAGCAATTTATTTTAAAAAACCCAAATTGAGCAAGAAACAAAATACATTAACAGAATCACATCAGAAGCAAGCAATCAATCTACATTTCTGCAAAAGCACGTTCAAAGACCCAAGTTTTCAGAAGCTTACGAAAACCAGAATAAACAAAAGAATCTCGAGCACTGGAAGGCAACGAATTCCATAAAGCAAGGCCAAAATAACTGAAAGCCCTATTGCACGTAGATGTAAGCTTCACAACCTGAACAGATGGAAGTTGCAGAAAGCAATATTGAGAAGAATGGAAAGAATGATGATCATGTTTAGTCACTCTATTGGACACACACAAACAGTAACATACTGTACATTGAAAGTTTTTTATGCAGAGTAAACTGTGTGAAACAAAAAAATAAATAAACCACTCACAATAATAATTGGGGAAAAAGCCAAACTGAAGAAAAAAAATTTGCCTGGTGCACATGCCTTTTATTTAGTCTGTGCTATAGTTTAACATTTCAGGTTAAAATGCTGAAACACTCCATGCTGCAAATTTGACCATCTGGTGTCTACAGAAATACACCCTATCATTGTAATATTGGCATTGCTCTTTCTAAAAGTACTATAATTTTGAGACTGCCTTTGATCACTGTTACTATATATACATGCACCAAACTAACAGTTTTATTTATTTATTTTTTTTAAACAGGTTCTTGCCAGCAGAAGGGATTTGCTTCAGTTTAGCACATAAAAGCAGTTTTGGAGTCAGAAGGTGGGCAAATGCATTTCTGCCTGTTAATTGGATGCTACTAAAGGCGTGTGAAAGGATTATATCTATTTTTAGTCATTTTAATTTGAGAGGAAAGCATGTAATGTAGACTATAAATTATTTTCTCTCTAGGGAAATCAAGAGCAGCTACAGTATATGTTTACAACTACTTCAGAATGCTGTAAGATGACTTATAGAAGTCTATAAGCATCATGATCACATTACAGTATTCCTCCGTGAATTCGCAGATCATGGTTTGCGGACTCACTCACTTGAGGTTTTCTCCAACTGCCTCTTCCTGTAGTAAAGTCGGGCTACACCAATCAGGAGCTGCGTGTGAAAGCAGCTCCTGATTGGTGTAGCCCGACTTTACTACAGGAAGAGGCGGTCGGAGCAGACTGCGAGTGATTTTCTTCAACTGCCAGCGCTCCAGCTGCCCTCTGCTGCCTCTCCAGCTGCTCTCTCCTGCCTCCCTTGCCTTTTGAAAGGCGAAAAACCGTATTTGCGGTTTTTCAAAATTCACGACGGGAGAGTACTGTATATTTTTCCTGCAAAAACTATACTGGCTACCAGTACCTGACAGGGCTAAACTTAAAACAGTTTGATTTTTAAGGATCTCTGACAAAATGGACCACAGTATATAACAAGCCCTTAATATATGTGATGACTGACTATCCACTCCAATATCTGGACTAGTTTTCTGTACCCTCTGTAACTTAGAACAGTTCCTCATATCTTATTCAATATACAGTATATATAATTTGTATTTCTAATTTATGCATTAAGACATTTATATTTCACCTATAATCCTAAATGGATCAAAAAATGCAAACATACGGTAATCTCTTAAAACAAAAAACCTGACAAACAAAATAATCATAAGCCCTTGGTACTACCCATCTTGTCCCCATCTATACACAGGGCAGGATTAACCAATAGGCCAAGTAGGTCAGAGGGGCCCGATGAAGGAGGGCATCAACATTGTTTTTTCCAAAAGGCAATAGGCCCCTCCAGCATCGATCGGCAATGCGTTCCCCCCCCCCCCCCCATCGATGGAAAGTAAGACAAGCAAGCAATGCGGGTAAGAAAGGCAACGGGAACTGTAATTGTGCAAGCGGTGCTGCTTACCCAAAGCTTCCCTCTGACGCAGCTTCCTGTTTCCGCCTGGGCGCATGGTTAGGTGGGGCGGGGCAGGGGGCCCAGTGTACTTGTGTGCCTAGGGGCCCTCAACAAATTAATCCTGCCCTGTCTATAAGTATATCTGAACTGCACTTGCCCCCTTGGCTACATGGTAAGATGTTTAATTGTATTGTAGCAATTGCATTAGCATCATATCTATGTTTTTTGAATGTTTTTACATCTGTCAAATATAAGTTATTTAAAGGTTCTTCCATGCTGTCCGTTATGGTATTATTTATATTGTACTGACCTCATATTTCTTTTCTGATTGTTCTATAATGCTGTTAAATATTTCTGATATTGTACTTGCATCACATTAGTCCTATTACTATTTAAATTTTCCATCTCCAAGTTTACCTCTTTGATTGTATTAGTGCTTGTATTTGGTCATTTTACTATTTTTATACTGTTAAATAAAATTATTTTATGTTAAACTGAACCTGCTGTACACGACCTTGGGTGAATCTCTTAATAAAGGTGGTTAATAAATCTCCATAAATAAAAATTAAAAATAATATGGTCTGGTACTTTCATTTAGGGCTCCTTTTATGAAGGCGCGTTAGGGCCTTAACGCGCAGAATAGCGCACGCTAAAATGCCCCACGCGCTAGCCGCTACCGCCTCCTCTTAAGCAGGTGGTAGTTTTTCAGCTTGCGTGCGCTAAAAACGCTAGCGCACCTTCGTAAAAGGAGCCCTTAATTTGTCACTGATAAGAGATATACAGGTATGTCAAGATAAAACTGAACATGGAGGAATCTCAGTGTTTTTAGTTGAATGGGGATTTTACCCCATTCCACTTAGAAAATTTGGCAGTGTCACCAATATATTTGGACAACTATTATATACCCCATTCTTACCTGAAGCCTAATGTTCTAATAAGGTTCCAGCACAACTATAGTACATACCAGTGTGTGCTGCAAGGTTCAGTTTTTTGGTCTGTACTTTAACGTTTTTGTAAGCGACATTGCTGAAGGGCTGTATGATAAAGTTTGTTTCTTTGTTGATGATACCAAAATCTGCTGTAATGTAGACGCTGCTAAGGAAGGACCTAGTGAAGATTGAAGAATGGTCCAGAATTTGGTAAGTAATATTTCTAGTGCAAAGAAATGCAGGATTATGCATTTGGTCTGCAAAAACCCAAGGGAACAGTACAGTTTAGGAGGTGAATAATGTTTGTGCACAAAAGAGGAGCAAAGACTTAGGTGTGATTGTGGCCAAACAGGTAGAAAAGACGATAGTGAAAACTAGAAGGATGCTTGGTTGCATAGGGTTAGGAATGGCCAGTAGGAAAAAGAAGGTAATGATATCCCTGTATAAAGACTCTGGATACTGCAAAAAGACATAAACAGAATGGAGACGGTTCAGAGAATGGCTACTGAAATAATCGGTGGTCTTCTAAACTAAACTAAAGTTTAACTTCATATACCGGGTCGTCAACCTAAGGAAGCTCGACTCAGTTTACAACAATTAGATAAAAACTAAAGAAAGTTTACAGTGATTAAATAAAAACTAAAGAAGGTAAAAGCAAAAGTTTCAAAGAGATTAGTTTTCAAAATGTTTGGCAAAAAGAAAAGTTTTTAGAAATTTACGGAAAGATTGGAAAGAACTGGGGTTCCTCAGAATTAAGGGGAGTTCATTCCATAGTTCAGAAAGTTTAAAAGCCAGAGATTGACTGAAGATCTTAACTCCTTTAATTCCTTTTCTAGAAGGAAGGGAGAGTTTGAATTGTTGGATGCCTCTTGCAAAGGAAAATCTGTAAGCATTCAATAATAAGAGAACGAGGGGAATAAAAATGCCATATAAAAATTATGAAAGAGATGCAAGTACATTTGAATTGAATTCTAAGTTAACCAGGAGCCAATGAAGACTCAGGAGCAAAGGGGTCACATGGTCAAATTTACTTTTTCCAAGGGTCATCTTTGCAGCAGTATTCTGGATTTATTGTAATCTTTGGAGACAGATCTTTGTGATGCCAAGATAGATAGCGTTACAGTAATCTAATCGAGATAATATGATTGATTGGACCAAGACAGAGAAATGTCGATGATGAAAAAGATGTCTAACCTTCCTGAACATTCTTAAAGCATATGAAGACAGGCTTCAAGATCTCAATATGTATGTTTTGGAGGAAAAATAATAACAGGAAGACTATCCCCGTGTAACAGGGAAACAGTGACACTCCACGAAGTAAATTTTTGTGTAAAGTTTGAATCCTCAGTGTGAGGTCTTGAGCTTTAAAGAGCACTGCCCCAATAGGACAAGGGCTCTAATGCTCTTGCTTGGCCTCAATAAACCAAACATGAGAACCTCTCTCATTGTTTTGGCTGCACAACATCATAGGAGTTCACCTGCTTGCAAACAACAGAACTTGTACTTAACTTGTGAGAATAGTAAATCAAATCAATAGGAAAAAATAAATCACTATAAACTGCATTCAACGAGAGAGTTCCCCCACAAATGTAAATCAGCCAAATGAATGAAACGCATTAAAAATGAAAGTTAAACTTATTTTAATGTGGAAAACATGTCCGCAGGCTCATTGGGAAGAGTATTGTTTTGATTTACATTGGGGGGGAGAGGGACTGGGAAGAGTATTATTTTTATTTACATGGGGGGAGGGACTCTCATTGAACATGGTTTACAGTGCAGGTGCCTAAATGCGACAACGATGCACATAACTTACAGTAGACTATTGGCTGGATACACAAAATTATCCGATTGTGTACCGATGGTCACTAAATCAGTTTGACTGGTTTAGCGACTGATGGAATTTGCCAACCCGATTCTCAAAACAGCTCACTCAGTGGTTTTCTGTGCAGTCATATATTCTCTGATTCTGCCATGCACATGACCTCATTACTATTAAGATGAGGTCATTAATATTAAAACAAGTCATCCGATCGATGGCCTAACTTTGCATGCCATAATCGGATCGCTAATGCCGACAGAAAAAAACAACAGGTATAGCTAGACCGGTCGGTAACTGTGTTACCTTCAACACCGCTCTTCTTGCTCTTAAATAACAGAGAGAATAGTGGTTCAACAAAATAGGGGAAAGCCTTGAAAAAGCATATGCGAAACATGTTGGCTACACTCTTACCCCAACTGTGAAAACCACAGATATTAAGCTAAATTTAAGAAAACTAAATACTTTATTTTAAAGATATTTAAAAGATACAGAATATTTATATGAGAAAAGTTAAGCGATTGATTAATTAATAATGAACCAAAGACGATTGGGCAAGTAAAGCTTAAAGCAATGATAGCTTGAGCTTTGAGTGGTGTTGCTGAGATTCATGAAATTGAATTGAATGAATGTATAACAGGGAAAACTATAGTATGGTAACTGTGTTACTGACGAGTCTGCCTGTTTTTTCATTTTTATTTCAATGGGTACATTTTTTTCTATCTGTCCCATATAAAAAAAAGTCAAGCCCGCCTCCCCCCCCCCCTTCCCAATGACCCCCAACAACAACCCCTGGAATAAAAACAGAGGCAGGAGAGATACCCACTCCCTCCTGCCTCCATTTGAACACCGATCGCTATTTAGAAATCAGCCAAAAAATCTGCATGAATGTTTTGTGCATCTAGCTCTATTTGTATAACTGGGAGCCCTGCAACAAGATGCTTCCATATATATGCCATTGTATTTACATGTAAGTTATACGCACAATTACAGAATAGCACGTCGATGCCTCGCTGGTATTTTTGCAGGTGTGTACATTCTAGTATTCTAAGCATTTACGCCCACAAGGGGCACATAAATACAGGTGCCTGGATTTCAGAATTACCCATCATATTTTTAATGGAAAAACTTTCATATTGAAAACATATGCATAGTTTGAAATTCTGGTAAAGTGTACCTAGTGAAAAGTGCATGCCTATTTTTCACTATTGTGGGCACTTCATAAAGGTGACTGACAAATAAAAATATTAATTAATTAATTAATACATCCAAAATTTACTCTCATGTAATCCGGTATGCAAAAGCAAATCTCCATTTCACATGGCAAACTTTCTGGATTGATGATGGTAATAAAAAAAATAATAATTGGGAAAAAGTCTTCATAAGAACATAAGAAGTTGCCACCACTGGGTCAGACCATTGGTCCATCGCGCCCAGCGGTCCGCTCCCGCGGCGGCCCGTCAGGTCCATGACCTGTAATGTGGTTCCTGACCATTTCTGTAACCTACCTCTTCTTTTATCTGTAACCCTCAATCCCCTTATCTTTTAGGAACTTATTTAAACCTTCCTTGAAATCCTGCAATGTGCTCTGGGCTATCACAACCTCCGGAAGCGCGTTCCATGTGTCCACCACCCTCTGGGTAAAAAAGAACCTCCTAGCATTTGTTCTAAACCTGTCCCCTCTCAATTTCTCTGAATGACCCCTTGTGTTAGTGGTTCCTCACAGTCTGAAAAATCTGTCCCTGTCCACTTTCTCTATGCCCCTCAGGATTTTGAAGGTTTCTATCATGTCTCCTCTAAGTCTCCGCTTTTCCAGGGAGAAGAGCCCCAGCATCTTCAACCTGTCAGCATACGAAAAGTTTTCCATACCTTTTATCATTTTAGTTGCTCTCCTCTGGACCCCCTCAAGTACTGCCATGTCCTTCTTGAGGTACGGCGACCAGTACTGGACACAGTACTCCAGATGTGGGTGCACCATTGCACGATACAGCAGCATGATGACTTCCTTTGTCCTGGTCGTGATACCCTTTTTAATGATACCCAACATCCTGTTCGCTTTCATCAAAATCTACTAGAGCAAAAGGGGAAAAAAAGAAAAGTACCTTTGGCATGAGAAGATATGATTTTTTTTTTCTTTGGCATGTCTTCTTTATTCTAGTATTTTAATTCAAAATATGTTTTATAAAAATCATGTTACTGCCTTTGGCTTTCTTCCTAACCTAAACTCCAAATCAACTTTACTCTTGTTTCATTAAAAAAAGAAAAAAGAAAAAAAAGCAGCTTTCCAATCAATTATATTGTGTTTTAGCATGCTTCATTAAGCACCAGGTATGCTCAATTAATTTAAATGAAGCAGGAAAGTATTATATTTCAGACATCCTGAATCATCATAACAGCTCACATTTACTACTCTTCCTATTTGATCTGTATGGACAGGGATTAAAGTGTTCGCTCAGACTAGATTATTAGTTGGTTTCCTCAAAAATGTCTTGCAGCAACTGTACATGTGGCAGGAATGTTTCAAATTGTTTCCAGACTGTACTATTTTTGTAGTTTGGTCATACAGGGCAAAATGGGCTCAGCATTTCTTTTCTTGGATGCTGTTTTAGGCACAAGGTTTGCCCCTTGTGAGTGACAGTCTGTGGCAACTTGGTTCACCCAAATTATATAGAAAATCCAGATATAACTTGTCTATGTTCTATAGTTACAGCCTGCTAAATGTAATCTTCCCAGCTGTGCCATATGTGGGTCAGTAAACACAGAAACACAGGAAAATGAAGCAGACATACAACGGTAATTAGATACCCCAGTGGTATTCAGCACTCAAATTTTAAGAAATTCAGAACAGCAGTAACAATTTTTCAAACAACCAGTTTCTATTGTGGAGGCCCGGTACTACACTGACTGTTTCTTTTTTTTTTTTTTTATCTTTATAAAATTTCCAAACTACCATTGTGCAAACAAACAATTTCAATCTACATAATATTACACGAAATGCACATTAAACTTATACGGCCTCTTTTACAAAACCGCGCTAGCGGCTGCTCTGCGCTAATGGCTCCGAAGCCCATAGAGAATTAAAGAGCTGTGGGGCTGTTTCCGCGCAGCCAATAGACATTAATGCACAATTATTTTCCACCTCCCTCCTCGAACAATCAGAAAAGTACATACCTACAGGAAACCTTCCATATATTCCCTGAATGAAATTCCAATGCAAAACCCTTCCCCCTCCCACCCTCCCTGGATGTGTATGCTTAAGGGTCAATAAAATAAAATCAGTTATCATTCTTTATAGAACTTAGTCAATGGTTCAAGTTTATTCAAGTTCAAGTTTATTAATATTTGATGAATCGCTTATTTAATTTGTTAAGCGATATACAATTTATAAAAGCATAGGTTGTGAAAGGGACATAATATCATAAGTGATTTTATTCTAGGACAAACATGAGAAGTGATGGAAGGAGGGAAAAGTTACAATTTTTATAGTAGAAGAAGAAAAAAACACACAAAAAAAGGAAAAAACAAGAGGAAGGGAACAACAAAAAAAAAGACCTTGAATCTTGGACATAGGTCTCATTTTAAGTATTAAATGCGTCTTTAAAAAGGAAAGTTTTTAGCATTTTTTAAAATGTGGTTAAGTCTTTCTCTTCTCTAATATACTGTGGTAAAGAGTTCCACAATTGAGGGGCCAAAACGGAGAACATATCCTGTCTTCTAGTGCCTATAACTGTTACAGACGGAACGGATAGTAAATTTTTAGACATTGAGCAGAGTGACCGTGAAGAATTCTGAGGGACCAGCATTCTGGAAATAAATTGAGGTTCATTAAAGGATAAGGATTTATAAACTAAGAGCAGTATTTTAAAGGTAATTTGAAGTTCCCAAACATCCATAAATTTCTTATACCATCCCTGTTGTACGGCCATCGAACGTTCCATTCCCACCAGAAAGTGTCATTTAACCTATCCCAGTTCTTCTAATTCTGTTTCTTCTTACTTCTTCTGGCCCTTTTTCTAATAGGTTTATCTTCAGAGGCCTTGGACTTAGTGGAGGCGTGCTCTAGTAGTTAGAGCAGCTGCCACACCACCCTGAGGTTGTGAGTTCAATTCCCACTAAGGCTCCTTGTGACTCTGATACAAAATAAATACCTGTCTAGAATATGTCAACCACACAGAAAAAGTGATATTCAAGTTCCATCCCCTCCCCCCTTAACTAAAGCTGCGGCAAAAGTGGCCTTAGCTTGCCCCTTACACAGGTCTTTCCCATGCACTAAGCTCACCTGTGCCGTGGCCAGAAAATGGTCAATTTTCCAAATTATTGCTAATTTTGCCATAAGCACATGGCTATTAAAAAAAGGTATTAAAAATAGTTACCATATTAGCCCCTACCGCCGCCTATTTTGTAGGTGGCAAGGGCCACTGTGGTAGGGTTAGCAGATGTCCAGGTTTCCTCAGACATGTCCTCTTTTTGAGGACACTGTTGGCAGTCCGGGCAGCTTTTTAAATCTGATAGTTTAGTCCTGGGAAACCAGACATCTGGAAACCCTATAGCAGTGGTCTTTAGACATTGCAAGGCCCGTGCACCTATCCAGAGGTTCCACCTTCCTCCCCCCTCCCCACCTCCACCCCTGGCGAGATTCAGTGCTCACTCACTGTTCTCAATCCCAGCAGCACTGTTCTAACTCTTCGGGCCGCAGGCAGCGTGAGTGAAGTAAACACACTGCTTTCGGCGACCCAGAAGCTTTTCCTCTGCTACTGCCTCCTGTCCCCGCATAGGCTGGAAGCAGTAACAGAGAAAGCTTCAGGGTTGCCAGAGGCAGTGTATTTACTTCGCTCACACTGCCTGCGGCCCGAAGAGTTAGAACAGTGCTGCTGGGATTGAGAACAGTGAGCGAGCACTGGATCTCGCCAGGGGTGGAGATGGGGAAGGGGTGGAGAGTGGAACCTCTGGATAGGTGCGCGGGTCTTGCAATGTCTAAAGACCACTGCTATAGGATTTCCAGATGTCTGGTTTCCCAGGACTAAAGTATCAGATTAAAAAAGCCGCCCGGACTGCCAACAGTGTCCTCAAAAAGAGGACCATTTAGACCAGTGCCCCTGGGATCGAGAACGGTGAGTGAGCACTGGATCTAGCCAGCAGGGAAAGGGGAATAGAATGGGGAGGGTAAGAGAGATGCTGGATCATGGGGATGGGAAAGAAAGATACAAGACCTCCAGGGGAAGGAAGGGAAAGGGCAGATAAAGATGCCAGACCATGGGAGAGAAATGGAAGTAAAACCCGGATGTGTCAATCCATCCTCTTTTTTCTAGGGCCATATGGCAACCCTAGGCAGGGGAAAAGGAAGGGGGAGGAAGAAAGATTGCAGTCCAGGCAAAGGAGGGATTCCAGACTAAGGCAGGGGGAGGGAAAGAAAAAAGCTAACAGACCACAAAGTAAGGAGGAGGGAAAGGAAAGCGGGGAGAGAGATACCAGACTATGGGAAGGAGAGGATAAAGATCCCAGACCATAGTAGGGGGAAAGGGGGAAGACAGATATCTGACCATAGGAGAGGGAGGAGATGGTACACAGGGATGGAGGGAAAGGGGAGAGAGGGAGGTCATGGTGCACAGGGATGGGAGGGTTGGGGAAGGGAAGAGAGATGGAAAAAATGCTGTTATGGATAGATGGAAATAGAGGAGAAGAAAGAGGGAGGAGATGGCACTTATGAATGGTGGGGAAGGGCAGAGAGAGGGAGGAGACTGCACATGAATCGATGGGAAGGGAAGACATGGAAAAGTAGATTTGAGGAAGAAGCAGAAAGATGAAAGAAAGTTGAATGTTAAAAGTTAAGGCCAAATATGGAGAGAAAAACAGCAAATAGATAATAAGGCCCTGGAAACAGAGTTAAGAGTGCAACCAGAGACTAGGAAAAGATGAGTAGAAAAATAAAATCACCAGACAACAAAGGCAGGAAAAGTGATTTTGATTTTATTTTCAATTTAGTGATTGAAATGTGTCAGTTTTCAGAATTTATATCTGCTATCTATATTTTGTACTGTTCAGGAAGAAATATATTTCTTTCTATTTCTCTGGTACTATACTGCATGCAGAGTCTGACTGGCATCTTAAGGTTTCGTTTTTATATATTGAGACTTTTAGTTTGTGGTCCCGTATTTGCATAGGGTTTATTTGTGTTCTGCACATGTGACTAAGGCCAGGTGTTTGTTGTGAAGCGTTATAGGTGTCATGGTCCCAAATAGGAAGATATTTGTTGGTAGTTGTCCAGGTTTTGGAAGGCCTCGAACTCGTGGTTACATCTGGAGGGCCTCTACACATGCGTGGATGTTGATATGATGATATCACATGCATGTGCGCATGAGCGCATGTCATCGTGTCACCATCCATGCATCCACGGAGGCCCTCTAGACACAGCCCGGAGCTCGGGGAACGAGACACAAGGATCATGTGGGGGTGGGGCTGGAGCAGAATGGGGCGAGTCTGGAGGTGAAACAGGGTGGGGCTGGGGGTAGAATAGATGTGGGGCCATGTGTCATCTTTTTTTAAAGAGGAAATCTGGTAACCCTGCCCTGTGTTAACCCTATAAACGATTAGCATGTAGCAATGCCTCAATCTCCACCCCCAAACATGCCCCTTAGACTAAAATAACAAATATTTTTCTACTACGCAGTATGTAATACACATACAGAAAGGCAAATTTACCATGGGATACTAGCGCACATCCCACAGTAAGCATTTTTAATGGGCAATAAGCCCACACTAGCACTTATCGTAGTTTAATAAAAGAAACCCTTAAGTTTCTAAGGTGATCCTTTTAGAAGCTTTGAATTGCCATCTACACATGTAAATAAATGCTGATTTTTAGAATGCTAGTATTTATACATACAGATGACCTGGGACGCTCAGATTCAAAGAGGGTGTGGTTTGGCCATAGACAAAAAATTGTGTATTCCCAAACTTGCACAGGAATACACATGTACTAAAAAAAAAAAAACACCCAAAAAACCTTCAATTTTGGCATTTGCACAACATTGGAGGCATACAACATAAATGTCAGCAAAGCATTTGTTTTGGCCAAGATTAAACACAAGTAATTGAGGGAGTAATTGTGCTTAGCCCACCAATAATTTATAAAGCTTTTAAAATGTAATAAAGTGCTTTGTAGCATGGAGGAGTGAAGGAATAACATAATAGTTAGAACAAGCTAAGAACTGGGGTGACCAGGTTCAAATCCCTTATGAATTTGGCAAGTCATTTAAACCTTAGTTGTTTCAGTAACAAACTGTTCTGCCCCTATAATCATGTGTGCATGTTTTGTATTTGTTTTGGGTTTTTTTATATTGTAGTATGTGTTCACTGAGGCTATGATTTCTTGATTGTCCTTACAATCTGTGCTCTGATAGGTCAGCCTCTGCATGTGACCCTCTCTCTCCAATTTTTGCAGTACTGGCAAGTACTGCCTTCTGTGACTTCAAATGATGCACACTGTGCTCTTATAAGAGGTAACTTTTCAAAATAATTGGGATGGCTAAACCCAAAGGAAAATTACCCCTTGCTGGACACAGTCAAAGAGTTTGCTCAATATTGGGGGTGCTCAAGCAGCACCCACAAAGCTGGCTCCTATAGGCATGGCAGAAGGCAGCCACAGAGAACAGTAAGACATTGAAATATACTTTTTCTTACTGAAGTGCCAGAGGCAATCAACAGGCTGGACCTAAACACTGTCCTCATTCAATGTTCCTACTTCTTAGCACCTGGAGCTCAATCAGGGAAATGAAGACTTCACTTCAAGGAACCTGACAGATGGTGGCTGCTCGTTTTAGACTTGAATTTTCCTGAGCGCTCTCCACATTTTCCTGAGGTCCTCAATATCCCTTTTATTATGGCAGTGTGTGCAGCTGACTGACATCTTTGGCGGCCCAGAGATTGGAAGGGTCATCTTGCCCTAGAGAAGAAAAGGACAGGTATTCATCCCACGGGGAGACTGAGGGAGCAATGTCACACCTGATTGGAATGGAAGGAGACAAAGATAACAGACCTGGGGAGAGGAAAGGAGAGGAGAGCGATGCCAAACCATTGAAAGGAAAGAAAGGAGGGAGAGATAGAAGAGATACCAGACCATGGGATGGGGTGGGGTGGGGAAGGAAAGGAAAGGAAAGGAGAGGAGAGGAGAAACGTGCCAGAATATGGGAGGAGTGGGGAGGGGAAGAGAAAGGAGAGATAAACATGGAGAGAGGTGAAACTGGAATGAATCATGCAAAAAGGAGAGGGGAGCTCAAGCTGGATGAAAGGGGAGAGGGTAGACAGTTTATGGAAGGGGCACAGAAAGAGGGCAGATGCTATATGGAAGGAGAGAAGACAGATAGTGGATGGAAGGGGCAGAGAGAGAGGGCAGATGCTGGATGGAAGGGAGAAAGAGGGCAGACACTGAATGGAAGGAAGAGAGCGAAGAGAAGATGAGGAAAGCAGAAGCCAGAGACAACAAAGGTTAAAAAATATATTTATTTTTCTTTTTTCTTTAGTATAAAATAGTAGTGTAGCTGTGTTGATAAACATTTATATATAGAAAATGGAAATAAGGTGATCTTTCTATTGAACTAATTTTAATATATTTTTGACCAACTATTGGAGACCAAAAACCTTCTTCGGATCAGGACAGAATACCATAAGTGCAGTATACTATACTGACCTGAGGAAGCCAATTGAAAACTTTATTAGTCAAATAAAATTATATTATCTTATTTTCCATCTTTTGTTTTATTTCTATTTATTAATTTGTAAAGTGGTGATTATTATTTGTCAGTTTTTTTCAAATTTATATCTGCTGTCTTTACATTTATATTTTGCACAGTATTAGGGGGACATGGATTACTGTTTCTGTGGTGTTGCACTTTATGCAGATTCTGGCTTCTTGACAGTTCAGTTTAACTTTTGTCTATATATGTCTTCATTTTAGTTTGTGATTACTTATTTCATTCTGGGCAAGGATGTACCTGTGCTCTATATGTATGAAAAAAACAGTGTTCTGTTAGCACTGACTGTGCAGGATCCATCTGTACTAATCTGACTTGTTTAGTTTTACAATGGGAGTATTGATGTCCTAGTGCCCTGTATTTTTTAAGATGCTGCCTTTTCCTAGGTACACCCTTGTTGTGTGACTCATGGATTATTACTAGAAATACATTTTTCATATAGAGGAGGAAGGTATTTTGTTCAGGTCGCTCTGCAGTTCTTTGCATTCTTCAACAGTTCCGGCCCTGCTGGAGAGTTTTGTGTCATCCGCGAATTTGATAACAAAGTGCGAAGTTATCAAATTCGCGGATGACACAAAACTCTCCAGCAGGGCCGGAACTGTTGAAGAATGCAAAGAACTGCAGAGCGACCTGAACAAAATGAGTGAGTGGGCAAAAAAATGGCAGATGAGCTTCAATGTGGAGAAATGTAAGGTCTTGCACATAGGGAAGGGGAACTACATGTACAGCTATACGATGGGAGGGAGGGTACTCGGGGAAGGAAGTCAAGAAAAAGATCTGGGGGTATTGGTGGATAACACAATGAAGCAGGCGGCACAATGTGCAGCGGCCTCAAAAAAAGCGAACAGAATGCTGGGCATTATCAAAAAAGGTATCACTACCAGAACAAAAGAAGTTATCCTGCCACTGTATCGAGCAATGGTGCGCCCACATCTGGAATACTGCGTCCAATACTGGTCACCATACCTCAAGAAGGACATGGCAATACTCGAGAGGGTTCAGAGGAGGGCAACGAGGATGATAAAGGGTATGGAGAACCTTTCATATGCCGAACGGTTAGACAGGCTGGGGCTCTTTACCCTGGAGAAGCGGAGACTGAGAGGGGACATGATAGAAACTTATAAAATCATGAAAGGCATAGAGAAGGTGGAGAGGGACAGATTCTTTAGACTAGCAGGGACAACTAAAACAAGAGGTCATTCAGAAAAACTGAGAGGAGACAGATTCATAACGAATGCAAGGAAGTTCTTCTTCACTCAGAGGGTGGTGGACACCTGGAACGCGCTTCCCGGAGAGGTGATAGGACAGAGTACAATTCTGGGGTTCAAAAAGGGACTGGATGACTTCCTGGAAGCGAAAGGGATAACAGGGTACAAATAGAGATTTACCTGACAGGACATTGAGTGAACAGGGTATGGGTATTTTAAGTTAGGTAGGGAACACTTTCAGGTCATGGACCTGGGGGGCCGCCGCGGGAGCGGACTGCCGGGCACGATGGACCCCTGGTCTGACCCGGCAGAGGCAACGCTTATGTTCTTATGTTCTTATGTATTATAAAATCATCTGCTCAGATATACTAGGTACACAACTGCAGTCACCTGATCTACTGGCATGTGCATATGGCTCAGTTTGTGCAGGGGCAGGAAAGGGGCAAGGTAGGAGGCAGGGTAAGGCCATGTGTACCCTTTTTTTGTCTTCATAAATATGGTAACCCTAATCCAATATAAACTTGACCTACCTGAGTAGACCTTACATTTTTGTAGTAGATTTTTGTACATTTCTTCTGTTCCAGTCTAGGCGTTTTAACCTTTAACCTGCCTAAGCCCCACCCTTTAAGATGACTCAGTAATAGCATTAGTGAGAGTGTTTTTAAAGAAGTCTGTCTTTGTATTGTTCACCCCCCATACATCTTCTTTACCGAGCATCATGGGAAATCTAACAACTGAGTTAGTATATCAATTTTACTTTCTTTTTCCTCCATTGTTTGCATAATTATGTTTACTGAGTGAGACCCGAGAGTGCTTCATAAACTCTTTATGTTTTGTCTAAACCCTGTGAATGGAATGGGGGTTATAATTTTATTTTTTAGTCATGACTGTCTTCAAGAAAATGAACTTTTTTCTTTTTAAGAAAAATACTACCACACTGGAAATTCTTCCCTAGAATTATGTTTTAATTTTTCTAGTAAACAGAAGCTGCTGAATGCCTGCAGCAGTAAAATAAAACATCACTAGAAGATTAGAAAAACTCCATTGCATACTGCACACCTTAAGTATTTCTGCTTTGTACATTACCCCAGCCATGGCACAATTTGTTCTTTTCATATTTCCTTGGAGTTTTATTCATTGTCAACATAACATCTGTGTATCTAATCAAGGCAACATTTTGCACAGTACAGTATTGCAAAGACTTAGGATTTATGGCTGGCATTCTGATTATTTTACAGGTTGATAAATACACAAGTCTGGAAGGCGATTCTACAGCATTCTAAGATCATTCTACGAGCATTAGTGCTTCATAGCATATGATACATTATGAAAAAAAAAAGTTTGGGTCTGGATTTGCTAGCTGTAAATTCCAAGTATTTCTTATGCCAAACAAGGAATGACTGAAATAGGAAATAGAATCACAAAACATATATACAGCAGTAAAAGAGTAGCATTTAAGGTTTTTGCCTTAGGTTTCCAAAAGCAAAGTGTTGATAATTGCCACCGTTTGGTTAAAGAGGAATAATTCTCACTGGATGGAAAATGTTAGGAAAGTCAAGGTTACACAAGGCTATGACTCACTGCAGAAGTATCCAAATGGAGGCTCTGAAGATCCATTTAATAAAGAGAGGACTGAGACAGTTTATTTTCTAAGAATTTCACTCAGAGGCACTTTGAAGGGAGTATGGGAAAATTAATGCAACCCCTAATTACATTAATACAGTCCTTGATTCTGCCACATTTAGCAGTGCTGCTGACTTATACTGTGTTGTAATCCATTCTGGGCTCTTTGGGGAGGACTGGCTAAAATATTGAATGAATGAATAAATAAATGTGTGAAGAAAACCAACCACAGGGATATGTTATGGGGAGATAGGGAATAAGCAAATACCAAATTTATATTGTATGTTACAAAATTAATGGTGGACAGTTAGAACAGATTTTGTGAGGCAAAGCTGTCCACCAGTTTTAAACTGAGTTTGGAGTCAGGCTAGCCAGCAGCTATGCACAAAGAAAAAGTATTAAATGTCAAGATACCAAGAATTGGTTCTTGCCATCTCTAGTACTGACGGAATGGGAAGCTGAAGTTCAGGAGAGGAAAGGGAAGCCAATTAGGCCTAGATTCTGTAAAGTGTGCCTAACTTTAGACATGCTATAGATGTCCTTGTAGCGCAAGTGGCAATCAGCGTTATTTAGACACTGTTTAGGCATTATATAGACATCTCTAATAAACTAAGCGTATCGTAGGCGTCTATTAGGCACATGTTCCCATATAGACGCCAGATAGACGTCCCTACGATGTTATATATAAAAAGGTGGTTTTTACTGATTTGTTATCATTATTTCAGGACTGTAAGCTTTAACATAATTAACCCAAAGTATACCATGTTTAAAAGGATATTTATAATATATATTAGTTTCAGTAGGAGTTCATCTGGGAACATCAGCATGGAATGGGGGGAAGCTTCATTCCTGTGCTACACAGAAACTTGTATAGCAATGGTATCATTAGCTCCTATAAGAAATGTAAAGCATAGGATTTTGAGCTCCATATAGGCTTCAAATAGATGTGGTTTAAGCTCCAGAAAGGCTTTAGCACAATACATGCTATTTAGGTCATCCAATCAGCTTTCTCTGGGCATCCCACAGACGTTATTTGAGAGAGGTTTTTAGAAGCGATTCATTGCTCTAAATAACACTCTCTTTATCATGAAACATTGCTACAATCAGCTCATTCTTTTAAGCAAACAGAAAGCCCATAACTTCAATTAGCCAAGCTTACAAACAGAATAAAACACAGAACAGACCTGAATGTGGCTTCTAATTCATTGCAAATGGAGGTATGGAGCTGCACCATGATGACCTCATTGTGACATCATCAAAGTGCACCTGCTGCTTTCATTGTCCCAAAAGCCAGAATCTCAAGTTGGGTTCAATAAATGTGACGTGGATTCAAATACTGCTGTTTTGTATCATATGCAAACTCAACTTTTGGAATAGATTGTTTCTAGTATTGCTAATGTTGTGCTGATTGAGATGAAAATTAGATGTGATTGGTCTGTAGCTTGTAATTTTTATTAAAACGAGTATTTTGTTAGCTGAAGGACATGAGGGAGTCAAACCCAGACCAGGCTCATACCCCAACCTTCATTCTAACCACTGTGCTACAGAATCAGCCATAAAATCATAGTAATTCTAAATGGATTATACTGTGCTGTTTAGGCATCCCTTGGGCACCCAAAGAATGCAGAATCGGCTGCAGTTCAGCATATCTCAAGCTGTCAGGGTAGGAAACTGACTGAAAGAAGCCACCAAGTTAAGGCACCTGGTTCATCCTCTCCACCCCTCATCTAATCTCATGTTCTCAAATATTATGCTAGTTGCAGGCTGTGAAGCAGGAGACATGCCAGCTACCCTGTTTGCCACCCCCATCCTCCCCCCTTTGCAGCCTGGGCCTCATGGAATACTAGATAAGACAAAGGCAAATGTGAGTAAGGAGCTGAAGTGGTACTTAAGGAAACACTAATGCCTGGCTACTACTCAATAGAAATAAGCACAAGGTGAAAAATGGTATAAGATTTTTATTGCACAATCCAGGAAAGCAGCAACTGCAGTTCAATAAGATAGATGACAGGTATGCAGAGTAGGTGCAAGTTGTTACTGTGGTAGAATTGGTAAGGTCCCAGAATCTGCTCCTAGTAGGGGAAGGTAGGCTGAAGAAAAAGGAAGATGGATTGAGACTAATTAAGAGTTGATTGGTGAGTTTTAAGCTGTTTTTTACAAAGGTGCGCTAAATCAACACAAGCACTAACTACTAATGTGTGGATAGGATAAAATGCATGCATTAACCTTTACCACACACTAATGGCACCTAAACCGTGCCTAAATGGCGCCGCTTCTGTGTGCAGTAAAATTTATTTTACCGTGTGCCGAAGCGGCACTGTTTAGGCGCTGTTAGCATGTGGTAAAGGTTAACGCGTGCATGTTATCCTATGCACACGTTAGTAGTTAGCGCATGCATGGATTTAGCACACCTTTGTAAAACTCACCCATTGAATGTTTCTCAGAAAATCTTCTATAACTACACCCTTCTGAAGGAAAAAAAAAGTGTGAAACATGTTAGTATTGTGAAAATGTAGATAATTCATCACAAGGGCAAACAAAGGTTTCAGTACATCATTCTTACCTATTCTGTCTGTTTTAGTATTTTAGTTTCTGTCTGTTTTAGTATTTGTCCATGTACAAGCTCTTGTTCTCAACCCACTTTGAACAGACCTGGGAACAGGAAATCAGGAGAAAAGGGGGAAAAGGTCAAGACATATATGGAAAAATAAAATGCAGCACAGTCTCAGAATAACAGCTAGAATGAACAGAAGCAAAAGAAACACTGTTCCTTTTTTATAATAAGGATACCTAACAATTATGACTCTCAAAAGATTTACCTTTAGCTCTATGAGGAAAGGCACTGCTTTAGGTTCCACATATTCATGTAACTTGCATATCCATTTTGCTGGCACCAAAGTTTCAAACAGCATGGGGGGGGGGTTTTCAGCCAAGATTCCTGGAACCAATTATTATCATCACTAATTCTCAGACCTGCTAATGACCCTGTGGAATGGAGAGAATTGTGGCAGATTTCAGGGGGAGAAAAAATTAATGGAGAATCTCCAAAAGGAGTCCAAAAGATGAAATCAGTTCTGCCTGAGCGCATTGAGCCGACGGCTTCAAGGTCCTGTCTATCAGTACCCCCAGGTCCCTTTCTTGTTTGCTCTTGCCCAATGTTACACCTAACATTTTATATTCTTGTTCTTTGTTTTGCCTTCCCAGGCGCATCACTTTGCATTTTTCTATATTAAATTTCATCTGCCACTTTTCCGCCCATTTCTCCAGTTGGTTCAAATCTCTTTGAAGTGCATCTCTGTCCATTTTCGACCCAACTGCCCGACATAGTTTTGTGTCATCTGCAAACTTGATTATGTTACTTGTTGTTTCCTCTTCTAGGTCATTTATGAAGATATTGAATAAGATGGGCCCAAGAACCGAGCCCTGGGGCACGCCGCTCGTCACCTTCTCCCAGTCCGAGAACTTCCCATTTATGCCCACCCTCTGCAATCTGTTCTCCAGCCATTTGCCTATCCATCTTAGTATATCCCCTTCTATTCCATGGCTTTGTAGTTTCCTCAGAAGCCTTGCATGTGGTTCCTTGTCGAACGCTTTCTGGAAGTCCAAGTATACGATATCCACTGTTCTCCACTATCAATTTGTTGGTTCACCTTCTCAAAAAATTGAAGCACATTTGTCAAACATGACTTCCCTTTCCTGAAACCGTGTTGACTAGCTCTCATCAGGTCATGATTATCCAGGTGCTGCACTATGCTATCCTTAATTAGTGCTTCAACCATCTTCCCAGGAACCGACGTAAGACTCACAGGTCTGTAGTTTCCCAGTTCTCCCCTTGATCCTTTTTTGAAGATTGGGATGACATTTGCTATCCTCCAGTCGTCTGGTATTTGCCCGGTTCTAATTGACAAGTTAGCTAGGGATTGTAACAGTTCTCTGATTTCTACCTTAAGCTCCTTTAGCACTCTCGGGTGAATTCCATCCGGTCCAGTGGATTTATCACTTTTTAGTTTGTCGATCTGATAGTATATCATGTCCAAATCCACATTCACTGTGGTGAGGCTTTCCTCCATTTCTCCCTTGAATACTCTCCCTGTTTCAGGTATTGATGCAGTGTTCTCCTTGGTAAAGACAGATGCAAAGAATGAATTTAGCCTATCTGCAATCTGTTTGTCTTCCTTGATATACCCTTTTCTTCCTTGGTCATCGAGAGGGCCCACTGCCTCTTGTGCTGGTTTTTTCCCTTTTATGTATCTAAAAAAGGGCTTGAAGTTCTTGGCTTCTTGCGCAATCTTTTCCTCATAGACCTTTTTGGCTTCTCTTACCGCCTTGTGACATTTCTTCTTGTCAACCTTGTGACTGTTCCAGGCCTCTGTTTGTTCATGTTTCCATTTTTTAAACGAGTTTCTCTTTTCTCTTATCGCATCCTTCACCTCCTTAGTTAACCAAGCTGGTTCTCCTTTGTTCTTATTTTTCCTTCCTTTGGATATCTGCAGGATGTAGAGATTCTGTGCTTCAGTGATTTCATAGTATTTTTTAGTAGGGACCATGCTTGTTCGACCGTTTTGAGTTTGTCCGTTCTTTTCTTGAGCCGTTTTTTTACCATGGCTCTCATGCTGTCATATTTCCCTTTTCTGAAATTAAAGGTTGTGGTTTGGGTCTTGGTTCGTTTCCCCTTCCCGATGCCGATTTTAAAGTTGATCATGCTGTGATCGCTCGTCCCCAGCGGGACCGTGACTTCTACTTCTGATGTCCTTCCAGTTATGCCATTCAGGACCAAGTCCAAAGTTGCGGTTCCTCTTGTCGGTTCTCCCACCATTTGTTCTAGGAAGCAGTCCCCTATCATTTCCAGGAATTTTGTTTCCTTGCCGCAGTTTGAGGATCCAAGGTTCCAGTTTATCCCTGGAAAGTTGAAGTCCCCCATGATCGTTACGTTACCCATTTTACATCTATGGTTGATTTCCTCTATCATTTCAGCATCTGTTTCCTCCGTCTGTCCTGGGGGTCGGTAAAAGAGTTTAATTTTTGTGTCTGCTTCGTATTGTCTAGGAATCTTTATCCAGAGGGACTCCAGTTTTTCTTTTTCTTCCGTCTTCCCTACTCCTTCATGGACATAGAGGACAATGCCTCCCCCTTTTTGTCCTATTCTATCTCTTCTGTATAGTTTGTAGCCCTGCAGTACTGTGTCCCATTCATTTTCCTCATTCCACCATGTTTCTGTAATTCCAATGATATCTAGTTCTTCTCATCTCGCTAGTGCTTCCAGTTCCCCCATTTTGTTTTTCAAGCTTCTGGCATTCGTGTACATACATTTGAGCTCCTTTTGTGCTACTTTCTTGGACTTTTTAGACTCCGCATCCCTTTTTGCATCTATTTGCTCCCTTTTTGGATCTATTTGCGCTCTTTTTCTGTCAGTTTTGATTTCAACATGCTCTTCCCCTTTATTCGAGCAGTTGCTTGTAGTTCCTTCTTTGGAGTCACCTGATGCCCAGGCTTTCGACTGGTTGCCGACTGTCGGCTCTCCCCTTTTCCTTAGTTTAAAGCCCTCTCAATGGACTTCTTAATGTTTTCAGCCAATACTCTCGCTCCTTGCGTGGTGAGGTGTAGGCCGTCCTTTCTATAGTATCTGCTTCTTCCCCAGAATGTCATCCAGTTTTGCATGAAGTCGAAACCTTCCTCATCGCACCATCGTTTCATCCAGGCGTTAATTGCTTGCAGCTCATCCTGCCTCTTTCCATCCGTTCTCGGTACCGGGAGGATCTCGGAGAAAGCCACTTTCACCTCCCTGACCTTGAGTTTTCTTCCGAGTGAGCGGAGCTGGTCCTTCACCTCTTCCCTGTTGTACTTCCGTCCACTTACATCATTGGTCCCCATGTGGATAAGCACGTCAGTGTCCTCTCCTCCTGCGCTGTCAATGATCCTGGTGATTCTGCTGGCCACGTCCTTCACTCTTGCTACACGTCCACTCTTGCCACGTCCTTCACTCTTGCTACAAATTGCTTTTTTGCAGCGAGGCAGCAGGGGAGCAGAGGCAGGAGAGCTGTGCGAGGCGCAGGGAGAAGGGAGAAGCGCCCGCACAGACAAGGAGACTTCGGGGCAGCGGCGAGTTAGCTCCGCCCACCCCACCGCATCAGTAGCGTGCGACCGGGCTCCTCCATAAAAGGAGGCGAGCCATCGGGTGCCGCTACTGCTACAAATTGCTTTTTTGCAGCGAGGCAGCAGGGGAGCAGAGGCAGGAGAGCTGTGCGAGGCGCAGGGAGAAGGGAGAAGCGCCCGCACAGACAAGGAGACTTCGGGGCAGCGGCGAGTTAGCTCCGCCCACCCCACCGCATCAGTAGCGTGCGACCGGGCTCCTCCATAAAAGGAGGCGAGTCATCGGGTGCCGCTACTGCTACAAATTGCTTTTTTGCAGCGAGGCAGCAGGGGAGCAGAGGCAGGAGAGCTGTGCGAGGCGCAGGGAGAAGGGAGAAGCGCCCGCACAGACAAGGAGACTTCGGTGCGCGGCGAAGGCGAGCGGCAAAGGCGCTCGCCTTAGCGAGAGCGCCTTTGCGAAGGGCCTCAAGAAAGGCCTCTAAACAGAGCACTACCACTTTAAGCCAGATACACTCCACTCTTCCCACACAAAGATAGATACTCCCCTTTATCACACGCAAGCAAGCGCACAGGCAAACACACTCTTTCCTTGACTCACATTTGTTTTCTCTTTTTCTTTTCCTTGTTGAAATGGCAGGGAGAACAAGGAGCGCCAAGACTACTATCAAGCTCAACACTCCAGCACCTGGAGAGACCCGGGGGATGGCCAAGGACTCTACACAGAGGGCAGAGAGTGCCACTGAGCAGGAAACAGACGTCTCAGTGCTGACCGAGGCCACCCCCCTCCCACGGTATGCTTCAGTCTCTACGCAGACAGACGAGATGAAACAGGTAGAAGCGGACGAGGACGTTATACAGGAACTACAGAGCCTCAGGGAGGAGGTGAAACGCCTGAGATGCATCAGGGAGGATGAGGCATTCATCGACGAAGCCATCCAGGAATTGTCTCAGATCGCAGAACGAAGCATCGACAAGACCATCCTTGACACTCCCAAACCTACAGCTCTAAACTCAACGATCGGAATACAGGAAATAATTGGAGATGCCGGTCCCTGGCAGCTGGTAACCTCTTCTACTGGCAAGCAAAGAAACCCCCCCCCCCATTCTCACCTTCTTCTTCTTTTTCTCTCAAACAGGGCAGTTCAACACCAACGTCACAACTTTCCCTGAAAAACAGATTTCACGTCCTTCAAGAAGGAACTGACGAGGATGAAGCAGAGGAAGATTCCGAACACAGAACACCGGCTGCAGTTCTCGCTGCTCGATCCACCCCCCCTCGGAAGGAGCGTAGAGTGGTGGTCATCGGAGACTCCATGCTAAGAAGCACCGAAGGACCAATTTGCAGACCAGATTTGCAGTCGAGGGAGGTCTGCTGTCTCCCTGGAGCCAGGATCCGCGACATCACCACCAGTATAGACAAACTTCTGAAACCGACTGACCATTTCCCTATGTTTCTCATTCATGTAGGTACCAACGATACTGCCAGAAGCACATCAGACAACATTCCTAAAGACTTCGAGGCCCTGGGAAGGAAGCTAAAGCAGACAGGAGCACAGGTGGTCTTCTCATCAATTCTCCCGGTAAGAGACAAAGGCAGAGAGAGGGAAGAGCGCATCCATAGGACTAACGAGTGGCTTCGCGAATGGTGTTTAGAGACGAACTTTGGATTCCTAGACCACGGAGCGACGCTACAAGGACTACAGGGACCTGACGGACTTCACCTAACAAAGAGAGGCAAGAAAGTTTTTGGACATCGACTAGCACATCTACTTCGGAAGGCTTTAAACTAGGTAAGTTGGGGGAGGGTTCACACATACATACCAGAGCAGTAAGGATCCATCCTGGGGAAGCAAGTAAAACCCACTCTTCTGAGCCTAAGGTAAGTATCCATAATATACACAAAAAAACAAGAGCCACACTAACGGGGAAAGGCACATCATCACAAATTTGGAGAGCAATGTATGTTAATGCACACAGCTTGGGCAACAAAATCCTGGAACTAGAAACAGAAATAAGGAATGCTGACCTTGACATAGTAGCAATATCCGAGACCTGGTTCACAGACTCGCATGGGTGGGATATGGTTATACCAGGCTACAATCTACTTCGTCGGGACAGAGAGGGCAAATTAGGAGGGGGGGTGGCACTATACACTAAGGATAATATCAAAACTACCAGGATCACAGAGGTTAGATACACAGGGGAATCACTTTGGGTAAACCTGGCCAGGGGAAACGAAAAATGCCTTTACCTCGGTGTGGTATACAGGCCTCCAAAACAACAGGAAGACAAAGACAAAGAATTGATTGAGGACATAGAAAACATCACTTTGCGTGGTGACACAGTACTGTTAGGCGACTTCAACATGCCAGATGCGGACTGGAACACCCTCACAGCAACTACGAGCGGTAGCAAAAGAATAATAACCTCCATAAAGGGTGCACAACTCAAACAACTGGTATTAGAGCCCACCAGAGAAAAAGCAATACTGGACCTGGTACTCACAAATGGAGACAGTGTCTCGGAAGTATCAGTGGGAGACACGCTGGCCTCCAGTGACCACAACATGGTATGGCTCAATTTCAGGAAAGGCTTCTCTAAATCAAACACAGCAACGAGGGTCCTCAACTTTAGGGATGCAGATTTCGACCACATGAGAGACTTTGTCCAACAAGAGCTGCAAAACTATGCAGAAACTGACAATCCGGAAACTATGTGGACAAATCTAAAATCCATCCTGAACGAAGCATCTAGCCGCTACGTAAAAACAGTAAGCAAACGCCGGAGAAACAAAAAACCACAATGGTTCAACAAGGAAATTTCGGACCTCATTAAAATGAAAAAAGAAACATTTATCACCTACAAACATCTTGGGAAAAGGGAGGCAAAAGAAGAATATCTGGCCAGATCTAAGGCTGTCAAAAAGGCAGTCAGGGATGCCAAACTTCAAACGGAGGAAGATCTAGCACGGAACATTAAAAAAGGGGACAAATCCTTCTTTAGGTACATTAGCGACAGGAAGAGAAACAAAAATGGAATAGAACGCCTTAGGCAATCAGATGGAAACTACGCAGAATCTGATACTACCAAGGCAGAACTGCTAAACGAATACTTCTGCTCAGTATTCACCTGTGAAGCACCGGGAGATGGTCCACAACTACAAATAAGAGACAGCCAAAACGACCTGTTTCGTGATTACGAGTTTACACCTAGTAGCGTCTACCACGAACTTTCAAGACTCAAAGTAGACAAAGCCATGGGGCCAGACAATCTACACCCCAGGGTACTCAGAGAACTGAGTGAAGTCCTGGCTGAACCACTATCCGTACTCTTCAATCTTTCCATGCGCACGGGAAAAGTACCCCTAGACTGGAAAACAGCTAACGTAATTCCACTCCATAAAAAGGGCTGCAGAACAGAGACAGGAAATTACAGACCGGTGAGTCTTACATCCATAGTGTGCAAACTCATGGAAACAATGATCAAACAGGAACTTGACAAAATTCTAGACGAAGAAAATTTACGTGATCCACATCAACACGGATTTACCAGGGGAAGGTCCTGCCAATCTAATCTGATTGACTTCTTTGATTGGGTGACCAGTCATCTGGATGCCGGTGAGTCCCTTGACGTGATATATTTGGACTTCAGCAAAGCTTTTGATAGCGTCCCACACCGCAGGCTGTTGAACAAACTAAAATCGATGGGATTAGGGGATACATTCACTACATGGGTAAGGTATTGGCTAGATGGTAGGCTTCAAAGGGTGATGGTAAACGGTACCCCCTCGAAAACGTCAGCAGTGATGAGTGGAGTACCTCAAGGCTCCGTCTTAGGGCCGATTCTATTCAATTTATTCATAGGAGATTTAACCCAAGGACTGAGAGGAAAAGTATCACTGTTTGCAGACGATGCCAAACTATGCAACATAGTTGGCAAAAACAGTGTGCCTGACTTTATGACGCAGGACCTAAGACAGCTTGAACAGTGGTCATCAACTTGGCAGCTAGGCTTCAATGCTAAAAAATGTAAAGTAATGCACCTAGGCAAAAAAAATCCACACAGAACTTACACACTAAATGGTGAAACCTTGTCCAGGACCAAGGTGGAACGTGATTTAGGAGTGATCATTAGCGACGATATGAAGGCTGCCAATCAAGTAGAGAAGGCCTCGTCCAAGGCAAGACAAATGATGGGCTGTATCCGTAGGGGTTTTGTCAGCAGAAAACCTGAAGTCATAATGCCACTGTACAGATCCATGGTGAGACCTCATCTCGAATATTGTGTTCAATTCTGGAGACCACACTACCGAAAAGATGTGTTGAGAATTGAGTCGGTTCAGCGAATGGCTACCAGGATGGTTTTGGGGCTCAGGGATCTCACGTATGAAGAAAGGTTAAAAAAAACTGCGGATGTACTCGCTGGAGGAGCGAAGAGAGAGAGGAGACATGATTGAGACCTTTAAATATATTACTGGGCGTATAGAGGTGAAAGACGATATCTTCAGTCTTACAGGGCCCTCGGTAACCAGAGGACACTCGCTGAAAATCAGGGGTGAGAAATTTCGGGGTGATACTAGGAAGTACTTCTTCACCGAAAGGGTGGTCGATCATTGGAACGAGCTGCCTCAGCGGGTGATTGAGGCCAGCAGCGTATTAGATTTCAAGAAAAAATGGGATATTCATGTGGGATTTCTAGAAGAGTAAGAATCAGGGAGTGGGTCATTGGTATGGGCAGACTCGATGGGCTATGGCCCTTTTCTGCCGTCATTTTTCTATGTTTCTATGTTTCTATGTTTCTTGCACCAGGCAGGCAGGTGACCAGTCTATCTTCTCTTCCTCCTGTGATGTGGCTGTCCACGTTGGGTATAATGGAATCTCCAACGATGATCACTATCTTCTTTGTTCGGGGATTCTTAGGGGGTCGTAGGTCCGTGTCCATGGTGTGGAACCTGTCTTCCATCTTTTGGGGTGCATCTCCAAATGGGTTCTCATTTCTTCTAAGTATGAGGTCTTTCTCGACCTCCGCTTCAGCCTCTTCGTCTAATGTAGTGGTGCCTCCTTCCAAATCGCCTGAGCCCTCTTCCTTGGTACTGATCTCTAGCCCTGGGACCTGCACATGTTGCTGGTGGGCGTCCTCGATGAATCTCTCCAAATCCTTGATCACTTCTCTGGTACTGGACTTCCCTAGCAACTTCTTCTGCTTGCGGTTTTCTTCTGTCATGGCGAGGAGTTCTTCAAGTTTTATCACAGTTCCTTCAAGCAGCCGGACTTGCTGTTTCAGGCTATCCAGCTCCTTGCATCGACTGCACACATATGCTCTAGTCCCCGAGGGGAGGTAGTCATACATATTGCAGCTGCTGCAGAAGACTAGAAAGCTCATCTTCTGTGCTTTATGTGAACCTTCTGTCCCAGCCAGCTGTGTGTGACCTGACCCTCTGTTTGGCTGTCCTCCTGTTAGTTGTGAGTTGTGCTGATGCTGCTGAGTTCTCTGTGAGTGCTTTATCTAGGTGTGTGTTGTGTGGCTAGGTGAAAACAGGTAAAAACAGGATTATAACTTACGGTTTGGGGCTCTCTGTAAGCTCCTCCTGCCAGCAGATGTTTCAGGGGGGTGATAGTAGGAGTGAGTGAGGGGGGTGATGGTAGGAGTGAGTGGGCATCCCTCCTGCTGCCTGACCGCAGGGGTGGGTGAGTTCCCTGCCGCAGCCGCTCAGCTTATCATGGCAGTAAGATTTCTTTGCCACGATCAGCATAGCAGCCACGTCTATTTGAAATGTAGACCAGCTTTTTGTTGGCCTACATTTCAGGCACCTATTGTGGCCCTAGGGAAATGCGCTGAGCTGCCTAAGCTCGCCCAAGGCCACTTCTGGGCAAAACCACACCCATGCCTAGCCTTGGGCAAGCTTAAGCATTCCTATGCATCTCTCTCAACCGTGACAGATGCCTACGGTGTAGGTAGCCTTCCTTGGGGTGTTTTTTTAAAATAAACATGCATCCCAATTGACTGGTTAGTCAGCGGTAGGACACCTATTGCCACCTACAATCGGGACACCGTTTATAGAATATGCCCCTAAGTGTTGACCAAGGAGACTTTGAGCTCATGCACTAAAGTCCTGCTGCATCTTAACTACAACCCCCATCCCCTCCGAACCCGCTGAAATAAAAAAGAATTATGAATTTCCAAAAATTCATAATAAATGGACAATAGAATAATAAATGGTCTAAAGTTCCTGCTTCAAGATTACAGTGCCAGCATCTATTAGACTTAGAGCTATCCAATTTTTGTAACCGAACAGGGGTCCATAATGTTCTATGTAACAGAAAAAACCAAGTTTGTCTCATAGATGCCGACACTGTACATCTCATCCTCCAAGTCCAAATTCGTGGCCATTGAGATGCAGTAATTTGATGCTTAATCTCAATGCTCCAAATGTCTCTCATACTAGTGTTTGGTTTCTTTTTAATAAATCTAGTCAGCAATTTATACCACTGGGCAGCCTGGTGACCCAAGAAGTCCACCTGAAAGCATAAGAACTCCATACTATATTGATTATTAAGGTTTTTTCCAGTCAGAGAACCCCGCCTGAATGGCATGCTTTAGTTGCAACCATCTAAAACTTTCTGATTTATTAAGGCCATATTTATGTTGCAACTGTGAAAATTCAAGCATTTTACCATTAGAGATAACATCTTCTAATATTCCTGCTATCATCCAATGCTTCCAGGAGAGCCTTTCTCCGCCAATTTGAATCTTGGAGTTCAGCCATATAGATTGATTTGTAGATTTGTGAATTGGAATAGTTGTTAAATTACTTACATAATACAATGTTTTCCATGTATCAGCTAATATTCTGTTATCTTTACTGTAACTAGGCATTTTGATACTGAGCACATGGCAAAGGCGTAATGGAGACATGAGTTGCCATTCTAACGACAACCAATCTGGGAGTTTTTCCATGAGCTCTGGGAGGACCCAATACATACCCTAGTGCAAAATATAGGCTCGATGATACCTATAAAACTTGGGAAAATTTACCCCTCCCTCTGAAATTGGCCTTTGTAAAGATACCAAAGCCACTCTAGGAGTTTTACCCAACCAAATAAATTTTATAAGAATGCTATTTAATTTTTTATAAAAGGACCCTTGAAAATAAACCGGCAACATACCCATCTGATAACAAACCACAGGCAAAATCATCATCTTGATAGTTTGGACATTCCCCCACCACGAAAGATGTAAAGGATTCCATTACTCTCACACTTCTGTTACCTTCTCTAATAAAGATTTTTCATTTATTTTCATTGTTTCTTCCAGTGTATTTTTAATCCAAATGCCTAAATACTTTATTCCATCTTCTTTCCAAAGAAAATGAATCAAACAAACCTTTTGTACAGTGGACATTAAGTGGATGAATTTCTGATTTATTCTGTATCCTGATAATTTTCCAAATTTCTCAATCAGTTCAAGTAAACAAAGAATGGTTGTCTCATGATTTCTCAAATAGAGCAATATATCATCCGCATAAGCAGAGACCTTATATTCCTGATCTCTACGAGGAATACACTGTATCTCCTTCGCTTGCTGAATAGCTAATAACAAGGGTTCCAATACAATATCAAAAAGCAGAGGAGATAAGGGACAGCCTTGTCTAACCCTCCTTTGCAACCTAAAACCTTCTGAAAAATTATTATTAATATACAGTTTAGCAACAGGGGAGCTATACAATGTTTGAACCATTTGTATAAATCCTGAACCTATACCAAGCCATTCCAACGCTTGATACATGAAGGTCCATTCAATTCGATCAAAGGCCTTCTCTGCATCGAGGGATACAGAAAAAGCCGAATCATTTAAGGCTTTTGACAAATTCAACTTATGTAAGGTCAGCCTAGTGTTGTTAGAAGAATGTCTCTGAGTAATGAATCCTGTTTAGTGCATTCCAATAATAAAAGGGAGAGCTTTAGCCAAACGTATAGCCAATGTTTTAGCTAACATTTTTTTAGCTAATGTTTGTTTCTAACAAGATGGCGGCCGGTTAAGTCATCAATTGCACGGTCTCCTTCTCCCTTTTTATTTTTAGGTTTTCTCTGTTGCTTGTTTGTTTTATTTTAGTAGCTTACTTTGTTTAATTTATTTTTATTAATCTTTATTAAATCTTAGTTTTGATTTATATTGATTTATATTGCTGAGCCTCCACTTGTGAATTCTAGTCTGATAGCCACCGATTTGACCGTTGGTTTCTGGTCTAACAATTTGAAATGCCAACATCCTACCTGATACTCCTTGCACTTTAGGAAGGTTTGAGTTGGGCCTGATGGCTGGGCCACAGCGAGTAGTGCTGATGTTGGAGAGACACAAGGAGAGCATCGCTGAGGTCGGCGGGAGTGGCAGAGACTTCTTGAATCGGCTGGCTGTTGAATTTGGAGGCGCCATGTCTGAGGTGGTTTGCATGACACTGGAAGTCAGAGAGGTGGCAGCTTCACGTTTTCTACTAATGGAGTGACACCATCAGGATGGGAGGTCCGTTGAGCCGTCTCGTCTATCTGAAATTTCACCACATCAGATTCTTGCCAGCCATGGGAGTGGTGTGATGAGAAGCGGTGTCGGCAGCTGCGGGGGCTTGCGGAAAGGATCGCTACCGGACCTGGGAGCAAAGAGTTGAGGTTGGCGATATCTGTGTGGAGGTTGGACTGTCCAGCGCACTAGTTGTGGACCTGGAAATTGAAAGATGTTTCTTTTCATCGGAGGAGATATCCTGTGGTTGGTGTACATCGGATGATAACAGCGGCTGATCGGACATAACGGTTGAAGTGCTTGGGACAGTGATTTGTTGGTCTGACTGAAGTGATGCTAGTCCCTTTTGACTCTTATATCATCATACTTACCATATCTTAATTTTACTGTTTTTTATTTATTTGTTTTATATCTTTTTTTTTTAATTTTTCTTCAGAATTCCATTGCTCAACGGTTTTGTTTTTCCACTCATATTCCCTTGTTATTCATTCTTTTTCACATTTATTATGTCCATATATTTTCTTTAAAATTTTCCATATTCAGTTTTAATTCAAACAAATCTAATTTTATTTTATTTAGTTTACCCATTTACCGGTAATTATTACTGAGATGTATACTTTACTTTAAAAAGAATTATGGCCTTAGAGAGATCAGTGTACTCTTGTTAGGATGTTTCATATCTTGTTTATTATCTCTGTCTTTATTTTTACTCCTACTGTTCAGTAACTGTCTTCTAGGTACTCTAGTTAGATTGTGAGCCTTCGGAACAGTAAGGGAATTCCAAGTACCTATTCTTTATTTATTCTTATTTTTATTGTATCCTTTAATGTATATTTCTCTGTAAACCGCTTCGAACCTAACGGATTTAGCGGTATATAAGAAATAAATTATATTACATTACATTAAAAGTAAGAAATAGGCCTGTAGTTTGAAACCAGTGTGGGATCTTTATTTGGCTTTGGCAAAACTATAGTTAATGATTCTGCCATGGTACCTGTAATACCATCTTTAGTTAGTTGACTCTGATATAAATTTAACAAATATGGTAATAGAGTAATTTGGGATGATTTATAAAATTCTACTGTAAAACCATCCCCATCTGGATCGGATCCAACTCTAAGGGACTTCAATGCTGTTTGCAATTCATTTATTGATATTGGCTTTTCTAAATTTTCTTTTATATGCTCAGGAATTTTGGTCCCTTAATTAATTTTAAAAATTCTGATCCATCCTTTTCTTTATCTATCAAACATTACTTTGATCTCCCCACCTTCAGTTTGCTGGTCCAATCCCTAATCCTAAATACCCTGGATTACTGTAACATCATATACCTGGGCTCTTACAAGAAAACCATTAAACGACTAAGACTCATCCAGAACACCGCCGTCCGCCTCATCTATGGGCTTAAAAAGTCAGACCACATCAGCCCCTTCTAAAGAAAACTTCATTGGCTACCGTTTGAAGCAAGGGTCATCTTCAAATTCGCCTGCCTTTGCTTCAAAACCCTATCTGGCTCAGCCCCGATATACCTGTCACACCACTTCGTCTTCCCAGGCTCTAACCGAACACGCAATGTCCACCTGTTTGCCTATCCCTCCCCAAAAGGATGCATCTACAAAAGATTCTTGGACAAAACCCTCTCTTTCCAAGCTGGCAAATGGAATGACTGCTTGACCACCCTCATCTCTCTTGCCCCAACCTACCTATCTTTCAGGAAATCTCTCAAATCATACCTCTTTGATAAATTCCTCTAACTCCCGCCCTCCCAACCAAACTACTAATCTCAACCTCGCCTCCCTCCCTACCATTCCCCCCCCCCCCTTCCACGGTTATTGTTCGCACCCCCCCGTGCAACAGTTATCGGATCATTTTGTAATGGCCACTGGTTTATACCATACACTTGATAACTAATTCTCTGTACCTTCATTGCATAAATCAGTTCTTATCTCCTGTAAACTACTCTGAACTGTTTTCTGATACTCTGTAACTTCGCTGTATATGTACAGTCTCTTCTCCTGTAAACCACTCTGAACTGTTTTGTGGTATTGCGGTATACAAAAATAAAGTTATTATTATTATTAAATAAGGCTCAGAAGAATACAGATCTTTATAAAAATTTAAAAATTGTTTTTAGAATAGGACCAATTTGAGAATAAGTATTTCCTTTATCATCTTTTACCACCACTACTTTTGGTTTTCATTTTTTTTTGCTTTTAGATAATTTGCCAATAATCTTCCCGCCTTATTTGAATTTCCATAATATAATGCCTGTTGAGAAAATAAATCTTTTCTTATCAATTTAGAAGAAATCTCATTATATTTCCCTTTAGCTTTCAAGAGATCCTGTAGTGTAGAATATTCCCATTTATCAATTAATTTTGATTCCAATGTCTTTATATCTTGTTCTAACCTGGAAAATTGATTTTTAATTTGTTTTTTAATATATGCCGAAAAATAAATAATTTGACCTCTCATGGTTGCCTTAAAAGCATCCCACAACGTTTCCATTGAGATATCTTCCGTATTATTAACTTTGGAAATCAATTTGGAGCCAAATTAATTGTTTATTAGACAATCCAGTGGCATTATCATATGATACTGTGCTGTTTGGTATGGCAATGAGAGCAAAAAGTCAGATTTCTACAAATAATAACAAATTATTACTTATAATGACTGGTGTTGCCATTCAACAAATTAATTAATTGGAAAAATTGGAGTAGATTAAATTATAATTTCTGGTGGAATTCCTTATGTCATGTTTATAAAATGGAGAGATTTATTGCAATAAAGCGAGGATGTTTCAGGAAATTTCAAGATGTGTGGGAGCCATTAACAAAGTATTGTACTGATTAGATAACATTTTTTCCCTTAAATTTACAAGTTAAATTGTGAGAGGGGGGGAGGGGGTAATTTTATTATTACATATTGTACAAGGTATTTGATTATATGACAGGAAAGGGTGGGAAGGGTGGGAGATAAGAGTATATTATTTGTACCATTGATGATTATTAAGTGATATATTTATTGTTAATTTGTTTGGACATATTGTCACACTTATTGTAAGTTTGAAAATGAATAAAGAATTATGAATTAAAGAGGCAAAATGGGGGAATGAGAAAAGGAGGGACAAGGGATAGGGATATGCTAGACTGGGGTAGAGGAAAGGAGGGTAAAAGAGGAGATACTGGACTTTGCAGGGGTCTTGAAAGGAAAGGGAGAGAGGAAATATTGGACCAAGGGGAGGGGAAACAAAAACAGAAAGAGAAAATACTGGACCATGGATGGGGGAGGTAAGAGAGAGAGAGGGAAGTTGCTTGACAGGGAGGAGGAATAGAAAAAGAGGTGAGATGCTGGATTAAGGGAGTGAGAAAGAGAAGGTGAGGCCTACTGGAAGGGAGGTGGAAATGCTGGATGGTGGAGGGAGAGAGAATGAAGGAGGCTGATGCTAGCAGTTATTAGAGTCATGGGGAAGAAGGGTCTGATGCTTGGGCTGGGAGGAGGCTGGGGTCTGCTGTCACAGTTCATAAATAATCTGTAACAGCATACTTGGGTTCTTCATCCACATCACTAGAAAAGGTTCAAAGAAGAGAGACCAAGATGATAGAGGGGATGCAGCTCTTCTCATATGAGGAAAGACTAAAAAGGTTAGGGCTCTTCAGCTTGGAAAAGAGAAGGTTGAGGGGAGATTATGATTGAAGTCTACAAAATCCTGAGTGGAGTAGAACGGGTACAAGTGGATCAATTTTTACACCGTCAAAAATTACAAAGACTAGGGGACACTCAATGAAACTGCAGGGAAATACTTTTAAAACTGATAGGAGGAAATATTTTTTCACTTAGAGAATAGTTAAGCTGTGAAACACGTTGCCAGAGGTTGTGGTAAAAACAGTTAGCGTAGATGGTTTTAAGAAAGGTTTGGACAAATTCCTGGAGGAAAAGTCCACAGTCTGTTATTAAGGCATGGGGGAAGCCTCTGCTTGGCCTGGATTGGTAACATGGAATGTTGCTACTCTTTGGGTTTTGACCAGGTACTAGTGTCCTGAATTGACCACCATGAGAACGGGCTACTGGGCTTGATGGACCATTGATGTGACCTAGTATGGCTATTCTTATATTCTTATCACACTTCTAAATGATTGCATTATATATCACAGAGGCAATATTATAAACTGTGTTCTGTGGTAAACCATGTTTTATGAAAGGGGAACTGTCTTATATCAACTGCATTAGGGTATTTGTGCTAATTTTGACCCCCCTTTTACTAAATTGTGATAGTGGTTATTAGCGCAGGGAGCCGCACTGTATGATCCGCATGCTCATAGAATTCCTATGAGCGTTGTGAGCAGTGTGAACTGTGGAGCATTCAGTACGGCTCCCTGAGCTAATAATCGCTATCGCGGTTTAGTAAAAGGGGGGTTATACAGTCTGTACATAGGTACTCCTGGAGATGGCATATGCATGGAGCTGAAGTGAAGATATATATATATATATATACAGTATGGGGCTCATAATCAAAACAAAAAAAACATTTAAAAGTGGCCTAAATGGTTACTTGGATGATCAAAAAGCCTGATCGTCCAAGTACCAATAATCAAAGCTGGTTTTAGACGTATCTAAAACCAGTTTAGGCCTTTCCCCTGCCTCTAAACGCACAGAGAGAAAAGAGGCGTTTTTAGAGGTGGGGCCTGAGACGCCTGGGCCAACCCAGAATAGGCCCAGGAGCCTTAGGCTTTTCCTATGGGCGGGGCCTTAAGCACATGGGCCGGGTTGGGTCCATGTGCCTAAGGCCCCACCCACAGAAACAGCTTAAGGCTCCCGGGCCTATTCTGGTTGGCCCAGGTGCCTCAGGCTCTACCTGTGGGCGGGGTTTGAGCCACCTGGGCCAATCCGGCCCCATTCCTGTGCTGGTTGGCCTGCCGGATGGACGGGCTTGGCACCCGTCCATCCGGCCAACATTTTTGAGGTACGGGGAAGGGGGTGGGGGTGAGGGGGTCATGGGGTGGGTGGGAGGTCACGGGTCGGTGGGGGGATGGTCAGGGGTTTGGGGGCGGTCGTTAGGGGGTTGCATCGAGGGCAGGAGGGCCTCGGATCCCTCCTGCCCGTATTTTAGTGGGGGGTGGGGGTTAGAGGGGGTCGCGGGCCAGGAGGGCTTGGGCTCCCTCCTGGCCGGATTGTATGGTGGGGGGAGGGGGGATATCACCGGGCCAGGAGGGCTTGGGCTCCATCCTGGCCAGATCGTGTGGTGGTGGGAGGAGGGGTAGATCGCTAGGCCAGTAGGGCTTGGGCTCCTTCCTGGCCCCAACGGATTTGGCCCGGGGGGGGGGTTGGGGGATCACGGGGCAAGAGGGCTTGGGCTCTCTCTTGCCCCATCGAGTCGGGGAAGGTCAGGGTGCTGCGGGGCAAGAGGGCTTGGGCTCCCTCTTGCCCCAATGTCATCGGTGGAGGTTGGGGATCGTGGGGCAAGAGGGCTTGGGCTCCCTCTTGCCCCATCGAGTCGGGGAAGGTCGGGGTGCCGCGGGGCAAGAGGGCTTGGGCTTCCTCTTACTCCGATGTCATTGATGGGGGTTGGGGATCGCGTGGCAAGAGGGCTTAGGCTCCCTCTTGCCCCGATGTTGTGTGGGAGGGGGTGGATTCTATAACCGGTGTTGTTTTTGACTGACACCGGTTACAGAATCCAGCTTGTAGGCGAAGGACTGGCTCCTCCTTCGCCTAAAAGCCCTTGTTTTGGACTTTTGGGACTTAAGCTTTTTTTAGGTTAATTATATGGTATAAGTTTAGACGTATATATATATATATGTGTGTGTATATATATATATATATGTATATATATATATATGTATCCTAGTTACCTACCCTGGACCAGATGTAATAATAGTAGTGCTTTTGTAACAGGAGCAAATTCTCCAAATGGGTTACTCTAACCAAGTAACAATCTAGCTTTGCGATTAGATTTGCACATACCATAATAGGAATGAATCTCACTCCTAAGCCAGGATATGTGGAATATGATATCAGTCTCTCAGATTTACTGCTAATACTCGCCACAGTACTGGAATTGTGCCAAAGAGAGCTTCTTTCTGGAGTTCATAAGATGTAACATGTATAGGCAACTTATTCAGGTATGCTTGGAAGTTATTTTTGATCAAGCCTTTGGCACCTAAAACGATAGGAAATATTTCTGTATCTTTTTGTCACATTTGCATGGTCGCCGACGGCATTTCTTGGTACTTGAGGATCTTCTTTCTCTCCATGAGGTTCATCAAGTAATTGCTTTGGATCGACACTTCTATAATCAAGGCTGGTCTGGTGTTTTTCTCTTATACCAGTATATCATAGAAATATGATAGCAGATAAAGGCCAAATGGCCCATCTAGTCTGCCCATATGCAGTAACCATTTTCTCTTTCTCTCTCCGAGAGATTCCAAAGGCCCTTTTGAATTCAGACACAGTCTCTGTCTGGGAATACAGACACCACCTCTTCTGGGAGACTTTTCCATGCATCTACCACCTTTTCTGTAAAAAAGTATTTTCTTAGATTACTCCGGAGCCTATCACCTCTTAACTTCATCCTATGCCCTCTCATTGCAGAGTTTCCTTTCAAATTAAAGAGACTGTTTAAAGAACATAAGAATTGCCATACTGGGACAGACTGAAGGTCCATCAAGCCTATATACTGTTTCCAACAGTAGCCAACCCAGGTCCCAAGTATTTAGCTAAATCCCAAGTAATAAAACAGATTTTATGCTGCTTATTCTAAGAGTAAGCAGTGAATTTCCCCAAGCCATCTTAATAGTGGCCTATGGACTTCCCTTTTAAGAATTTATCCAAACCTTTTTTAAATCCTGCTCAGCTAATTGATTTCACCACATTCTCTGGCAACAAATTCCAGAGTTTAATTACAAGTTGATTTTCTAGCATCCTTTTTTTTTATCTTTCAAAATGGGGATGTCCCAGGTAATCATAACCTCTTCATTTTCTACAGTTCTCTTCAGGTCATGATCTCAATGCTTTCCTAGTACACTGATGTTGTAATGCTTACAGAGTTTCTAATGAATAAGACTCGTCACTTTGTTGTGCCTTTCTGGATGAAAATTTTCCATCTTCAGAACTTTGCAACCAACCACAAGATAAGTATCTGTTTCTAGCTCTTTCATACAGGATCTACAGATGTCTGTTGCACCAGATTTTCAATGTTTGCTGTAAACTACTTCATCTGTGATCCACTGTCCTGGGCTACAACTATCAACTGTTCACCATACCTTAACCATTTATCTGTCCGATTTTGATCCACAAATGGTTCCTAGAGTAGCACTTTATAGTTCCTGTTGTACTTCTACATTTGCCATTTGTTGTTTCTCCCCTGTTGATCCAATTCCTTGAAAACGGGTTTCCCTTCATCCACAAATTCTGTTGCTTCCTTTCCTTTTGGGAAATCTCAGGGACAATTTCTTCAAATGGATCATTTTGTAAATACCATAACAGTAATGAACCTTACTCATAATCCAATTGTATCCTTCAGAAATCATTCAGATAGCAAGGGGCCAATATACAAAGTGATTTCAGTTGGCGGGAACCTCTCCTGCCTGTATAAATCATTGTTAGGGGCAGCACTGGGGAGTATCCCCAGGTTATTCAAGTGCTATCCCAATTCAGTCCTGGCACCCATGTAGGTAAGCAGCTTAATTTAGGACAGTTCAAAAGCTGTCCTAAATTAGGCCGCTTAACTATGCGGGTGCCAGCGCTGAATTGGGACAGCACCTGCGTAACTAAAAAAAAAAAAAAAAAGGGATCCCCTGACCTCCCCCTTCAGGGAACCTCTTTCCCTCCCCCTTCAGTCTGCAGCAAAAGCTTCCCCTCTGGAAGGACCCCAGCCCCCTAGCTATCCAGGTAAGCCCCCCAAGCCTACCTGTATCCATGATGGGCCAGATGGATTGTTGGTGGCAGGAGTACAGCAGTGCCTTCTCAAAATGGCTGCTACAACTTCATACTGCAAGGTATTGTAAAAGGTCATGGCAGCCATTTTGAGAAGTAGCCACATAGGGCAGGAGCAAGGGGGCTGCGCTCCTGTCCCCAAAGATCCTGCTGAACTACATGGATAAAGGTAGACCTGGGGGGGCTACCTAGATAGCTGAGGGGGGGATTTTGCTGCATGCTGGGGGAAGGAAGAGGGAAAGAGAGGGGCATTGTTGTGGGGGAGGGGGGGTTGGGGGCACTGGAGCTATATTTTGTTTTTTTCCTAAAGAAATGAAAAAAAAGTTATGTGGGCCTAGCCTGCTATTCAGCATGACCTGGCATTGAATATTGGGATAATTTAGCCGTCGACAATTAACATTTAAAGAAATGCTGACCGCCACTAGCTGAATATCATGGGGTATGTTTATAAAGGCACATATGTTGTTCCCACTATAAAGAAAAATCCGTACACATTTTCATTATAAAATTACCCCTGTTTAGGCACTTTTCAAAAGTCATTCACCCATATTAATGGCTATTTACATGGGTCAAGAGGTTTTTGAAAATTGTCCACCTGCTATGCAGATAAAAGAATGTGTGTTCCACAGTGTATGCACTTTTTGGGACACATTAATGGGTGGGACTAAGCAAAGGGAGACAATAACCTGAGTACGTTTTCTTAGGCTTCTGCGACTGGCGTCATGATTATTGCAGTTGTCCGAGTCTCGCCATATCTGGGTTGGTTCTACTGACTCAGATGTGGCGAGACCTGGACAACTGCAACAATAATTATATGAATAGTTTTCCATTACTAAAACTAGACCTAGTACAGTCAATTTATAGGAATCATGAGGGCAGGAGTGAGTGGGGTTCACTGCTGCTCCAAGAACCACTAGAACACCAGGGCTGGTAGGTAGGCCTAAGGGGACCTGTTGAGCCTGGACAGTTCTCTAAAAAGAGGACATGTCCGGGTTTTCCCAAATGTCTGGTAACCCTAGGTCTGAGTCCCCATCACTAGGGTTCATGATACCACCCACCAGGCTATTCCAGGAACCTGCTTGCTGCTGTATAAGAACTGGCCTTAACATCTGAAGTTATCATACAGGCAGGTATGTACTGTTTCATTCAATCTTTGAAGGGAGGGGGTTAGTGACAACAGGGGGAGTGTGTGTGGGGAGGGAGGTGCTTGTGCTTACAGCCCTCCAGTGATCATCTGGTCAATTTGGGTACCTTTTTGGCACTTATTTGTTGTTAAAACAGGTCTAGCCCCAGATGTCCAAAAACTGTGCCCTGGATGTTTTTTTAAAATGATCTATTATAGCAGAAAAATGTCCAAATCATAAGCCCGACCTAGTCCCACCCACACCACACCTCTAACATGTCCCCTTGAGATTTAGACGAATTGCAGGCTAACAGCATAGACAAAGAATAGGAATTGCAAACAGGAGAGACAAAGAAGAGATGGAGGGATTGAGGGCAGAGGACAGAAAGAAGCTAGAGGGATTAGAAAATGAAAGGCTGGAGAGGGAAATGGAAACTGCAAGAAAAATGGAAGGAGAAAAAAGGTGGAGGAAGTGAGTACAGAAGGGAAAAAGATACTAGTATGAGGGGGAATGGTGCTGGAAGGAGGAGGAAGAGGAAGGGAGTGAAAGGATAGGGAGAAAGAGGTAGGTGTAGAGGGAAGAAAGAGACAGGTGCATATACTTCTAAACATTCTTTTTCTCCATATACTTTCCATTATCTTTAGAGCCTATGTTAGAACGATATGTTGCATTCTCTGAAATACAGGGTGGGCAACGGAAAAGTAGCCCACCTCTGGCGATAATAAGACAAGATGAATGAGCAAGTGGATTGTTTTTATTCACTTACCCACAAGTTACAACAGATGGTGAAAGTTGTCCCCTTTCGTGGTCTCCGTTCGTGTCTATGCATCTTTAGGCAAGTCAGATTATGTTGGCTGATACTTCTTGCACCTCTTTAACAGTGATGCTGCAGAGTGTTTGTGATGTTTTCCTTGAGTTCATCCAGGGTATGTGGATTGTTGGCATACAATTTCTGCTTTAAATTTCTCCACAGATAAAAATCGCATGTGGACAAGTCCGGGGAATGTGGTGGCCATAACCCCTTGCTCACAGTTCATTCCTCTGTAAACAGTTCATGAACCTGTGCCAGTGAATCACGTGACGTATGGCATGTTGCCCTATCTTGTTGGAAAAAGCAGTACATTTTTTCCTCTGGTGTTAGTTGATCATAAAATTGTTCAAAGATGTCCAGGTAAATTGCAGTAATCTAATCTAATCTAATCTAATCTTTGGTTTATATACCGAGTCATCTCCCAGTGGAGCTCAACTCGGTTCACATATAATTAAGACTAGAGTACATAGCAGAAAACATAGGAGAAGGAAGTACTAATTAAAAACTAAAGTACATAAGAAAAGCATAAGAAAAATAACTATAACATTATCAATTCGTTGAGGCTGTAGTTAAACCATTTAAAAATTGCGAGAAAAACAAAGTTTTCAGGAATTTATGAAATAATTGCAGCTGGCCTTAAAGCCTAATGGAGTCAGGAAGTTCATTCCAGATCTCTACAGACTTGAAAACAAAAGATCGACTGAGCTTCCTAGCAGATTTAATTTGCTTAAAGGAATTGAAGGCTAACTTATATCTTTGTGTGTTTCTCAAATGGCAAAGTCTAAGGGTATTCCAACATAAGGGGACAAAAGGATCAAATATTCCATAGAGAAGTTTGAAGATTATGCATGCGCATTTAAACAGTTGATTCGAAGAAAATTCACTGTTCCATGGAAAACACCATCTTCCTGGCACCGGTATTAGAGGTATTAGAGTGTGAGAGGGTTGATGCACCCATAATACAGCAGTTTAAGAGAGTGCAACCAGAATAGTCAACTCTTGTGAGAGTTATTTGCTCCTTTCTATTGCTTTCTTCTTATCTACTCTCTTCCTCAGCACATTTTGACTCTTATTTTGTTTTCTTCATTCTAGTCATTATTATGTCCCATTGTTTTCTGTCAATTTTCTAATCTAACATCATTTTCTCTCCCGCATTCAAACAGAGAAGGTGGTAGAAAAGTGATACCTTCAGAAAGTTACTTTGTTGAAATCCAAAGCTTGTAAAAAGGGGAAAACATCCAAAGGTCAAGGTAGGGCTCTGAGAAACAGATAGGGAAGCCTCTTTTGCCTCAGTGTCAGAAAAAAAACCCCTAGGTTTTAAAAATCTTATAAGCTCTGTGGCTCAAGAGCCAGAGATAATGTGGCCATACATCCTGTTTTGAATGGGACCATCCCATTTTTAGCTCGCCTGTCCCATTGTCCCCACACACAGCTTCGGGATGCCAAAATGTCCTGTTTTCAGAAAGAAAGAGCGTCCTGAAGCTGTGCCCAAGCCACCGCTGCCTATTTCTCCAAGTCACCGCCACACTAACAGATCATCTTCGTGCAGCGACTGCACAAGCCATCCCACCCCCCATGTCAGAATGGACGTTGGGGGGAGGCTTGTGCAGTTGCTGCATGAAGATGATCTGTTAGTGTGGTGGTGGCTTGGAGAAATAGGCTGTAGCAGTGGCGGTGGTGGCTTGGGGGCACCTGGGAGAGAGAAAGAAAGACAGAAAGAAAGAAAGGATGCACAACCAGAAGGAAGTAACATAGAAACATAGAAACATAGAAATTGACGGCAGAAAAGGGCTATAGCCCATCGAGTCTGCCCATACCAATGACCCACTCCCTGATTCTTACTCTCCTAGAGATCCCACATGAATATTACATTACATTACATTAGTGATTTCTATTCCGCCATTACCTTGCGGTTCAAGGCGGATTACATTCCAACTAAAAAAACAGGAATTACATACAAATTAAAAGGAGTTGAATAAGCGATGACATTGAATTTTTTAAGGTAATAAACATTGGATAAAGAGTTACCAAAGGGAATTGGAGGTCTTTAGGAGGTAAGAATATGGTGAGATTGTGGGTTTTAGAGAGCATTTGATAGGTAAAAGTGTTGTTAAGAGTAAGAGGTTTTAAGAGTGGGTGTGGTTAGGTATGGATATGGTGAGATTATGGGTTTTAGAGAGCATTTGATAGGTAAAAGTGTTGTTAAGAGTAAGAGGTTTTAAGAGTGGGTGTGGTTAGGACTGTTTCAGGGCTTTCTTGAAGAGTATAGTTTTTATTTGTTTTCTGAAAATCTTGTAGTCTGGGGTGGTTAACAGTAGGTTGGAGATTTGGTTATCCATTCTTGCAGCTTGAGTGGCTAGGAGGCCGTCGTATTGTTTTGACCGTTTTACTTCCTTGATCGGGGGAGGTGTGAAAGGGGAGTGCGTTTTTCTATGTCTGGTTGAGGTTGCTTGGATGAGGCGATTGTTTAGGTAGGCTGGGCTATTTCCATTTAGGGTTTTGAATATCATGCAGTAGAATTTAAATAGTATTCTTTCTTGGATTGGTAGCCAGTGTGAGTTGATGTAGGCTTCTGTGATATGATCATGTTTCCTCAGTGAGTAGATGAGTCTCAGAGCAGTATTTTGGATTGTTTGTAGTTGCTTGGTCATCGTGGCAGGGCAGGGGAGGTAGAGGATGTTGCAGTAGTCTAGCAATCCTAGGATTAGGGATTGCACTATGAGCTGGAATTGTGATCTTTCAAAGAATTTCCGGACTTGTCTCAGGTTTCTCATTATTGCAAAGGATTTCTGTATGGTTTTATTTATTTGCAGTTGCATAGTGCAGCATCTGTCTATTGTCACTCCTAGTAGTTTTATGGTGGTTTGGATTGGGTAGTTGATTGAGTTAAGTTCTAAATTGGTTATGGTTGGGACTTTGTCATTTTCGAGGAGGATGAATTTGGTTTTATCTGGGTTGAGTTTTAGTTTGTGTTCTTTCATCCAGGTTGTAACTGTTTCTATTGTTTGGTGTATTATGTTTGTCATGGTGGTCTTTGGCTGATCATATGGTATGATGATGGTGATGTCATCCGCATAACTATAGGTGGTAATGCCTATGTTATCCAGGTATGCCCCGAGAGAGGCAGTGTATAGGTTGAAGAGAGTAGGGGATAATGGGGATCCCTGTGGTACGCCGCAAGGGTTTGACCAAGGATCTGATTTTTCTTTGTTTGATTTTACTCTGTAGGTTCTGGATTTTAGGAAGCCTTCAAACCAAGAATATACTGTATCTGAGATACCTATTGCATCCAAGATTTGGAGAAGGATGTTATGATCAACTAGGTCGAATGCTGCAGTTAGGTCCAGTTGTATGAGAAGCATTTTTTTTCCTGTGCTGAGGTGTTGTCTGGCTGTGTCCATAAGGGAGCCCAGGAGTGTCTCTGTGCTGAAGTTAGTTCTGAATCCTGATTGCATGGGGTGGAGTAGGTTATGGTCATCTAGATAGTTTGTGAGGAGTTTGGCTACTAGGCCTTCTGTAATTTTGACATATAGCGGTATAGAGGCAATGGGTCTGAAGTTGGATGGTTGGTCTGTTGGTCCTTTTGGGTCTTTTTGAATTGGGGTGATGATAATTTCGCTGAAGTCAGTAGGGAAAAAGCCATCTTTGAGTGTTGTTTGTATCCATTGCAGAAGTAGAGTACGGAATTTTATACTGGAGGTGGTAAGGAGATATGCTGGACAGTGGTTGAGGTCACAGGAGGCGTGGCTGTATTTTTTGTAGAGTTTATTGAATTCGGACCATTGTATGTTGGGGAATTGAGACCATGTTCTGTCCGCTGTAGTAGATTCTTTATCCGTGGGTTGGGTTGTGATTTCGTTTAGGTGGGATGGGGTAAAGTTGGGGGTGGCTCTGGCGTTAGTGATTTTGTTCTTGAAATGGTCTGCTAGAAGGGTGGCAGAGGGGGTTGGGTTGTTGTTGGTTATCGTGTAGGGTTTGGTGTCCGTTAGGTCTTTTAATATTTTGAATAGTTTTTTGGTATCTTGGGTTTCTGTGCCTATTAGGTTTGTGTAGTGAGTTTTTCTCTTGTCTTTTAGTAGGATTTTATATTGTTTGTTAGTTTTTTTCCAGGCGGTTTTCGTTTGATCTAGGTTTGTTTTTCTCCATTTTCTTTCTAATCTTCTGCATTGTCTTTTAAGTTGGAGCAGATCATTGTCAAACCATTGGTCTGATCTTCTACTGGTTCTAGTTTTGGTTTGCAGTGGGGCTAGTTCGTCCTGGGTGTTGGTGGCTAGAAAATTCCAGTGAGAGATGAAGTCTTTTGGGTCGCAGTCCTGGAGTGTTTCATCTATTTTTTTCCAGAATACAGTTGGCTCGATATGTTTGCGTGAGGTGTATGTTGTTTTTTGAGATTTAGGTGTGGTTTTGTTCTTGGTCCAGTTAATGCTGAATTTGTAAGTGTAGTGGTCTGACCAAAGGGATGGGGACCAGGTTCCATTGGGTGTTTGAATTACTGAGGTGGTTGATTGGTGGGTCATGAAGGCTGCAATGTCTAGTTGATGTCCTTTTTCATGAGTGGTTTGTGGGTCTAGGATTTGGAAGGATAAGGCATTGAGAAATGCTAGACAGTTTTTTGCTGGTGTGGATTTTGGGTCTTCTAGGTGGAGGTTTAGGTCTCCTAGGATAAGGTTATATTCTGCTGTTAAGGAGTTTTGGTAGATGAAGTTTTCAAATTCAGGTCTCGTTGTGGTCCAATTTCCCGGTGTTATGTAACAGAGCATGCATGCTAGTGAGTTTTTTAGTGTGGAGCTTGTGAGATGACAGGCAAGTAAGTCCATTTGTGTGGTGGATGTTTTTTCTTGTATATTTAGGGTTAGGGAGTCTTTGAATATTATTGCTAGTCCTCCTCCTCTTTTTTTTTCTCTCTGCAGGTCACTGTATCCCATTTCCTCTTGAAATCTAACACGCTGCTGGCCTCAATCACCCGCTTAGGCAGCTCGTTCCAATGATCGACCACCCTTTCGGTGAAGAAGTACTTCCTAGCATCACCCTGAAATTTCCCTCCCCTGATTTTCAGCGAGTGTCCTCTGGTTACCGAGGGCCCCGTAAGACTGAAGATATCATCTTTCACCACTATACGCCCAGTAATATACTTAAAGGTTTCAATCATGTCTCCTCTCTGTCTTCGCTCCTCCAATGAGTACATCCGCAGTTCCTTTAGCCTTTCTTCATACGTGAGATCCCTGAGCCCCAAGACCATCCTGGTAGCCATTCGCTGAACCGACTCAATTCTCAACACATCTTTTCGGTAGTGTGGTCTCCAGAATTGAACACAATACTCGAGATGAGGTCTCACCATGGATCTGTACAGTGGCATTATTACTTCAGGTTTTCTGCTGACAAAACCCCTACGGATACATCCCATCATTTGTCTTGCCTTGGATGAAGCCTTCTCTACCTGATTGGCAGCCTTCATATCGTCGCTAATGATCACTCCTAAATCACGTTCCATCGTGGTCCTGGACAAGGTTTCACCATTTAGTGTGTAAGTTCTGTGTGGATTTTTTTTGCCTAGATGCATTATTTTACATTTTTTAGCATTGAAGCCTAGCTGCCAAGTTGATGACCACTGCTCGAGCTGTTTTAGGTCCTGCGTCATAAAGTCAGGCACACTGCTTTTGCCAACTATGTTGCATAGTTTGGCATCGTCGGCAAACAGTGATACTTTTCCTCTAAGTCCTTGGGTCAAATCTCCTATGAATAAATTGAATAGAATCGGCCCTAAGACGGAGCCCTGAGGTACTCCACTCATCACTGCTGACATTTTGGAGGGGGTACCGTTTACCATCACCCTTTGAATCCTACCATCTAGCCAATCCTTTACCCATGTAGTGAATGTATCCCCTAATCCCATTGATTTTAGTTTGTTCAACAGCCTGCGGTGTGGGACGCTATCAAAAGCTTTGCTGAAGTCCAAATATATCACGTCAAGGGACTCACCGGCATCCAGATGATTGGTTACCCAATCAAAGAAGTCAATCAGATTAGATTGGCAGGACCTTCCCCTGGTAAATCCGTGTTGATGTGGATCGCGTAAACTTTCTTCGTCTAGAATTTTGTCAAGTTCCTGTTTGATCAGTGTTTCCATGAGTTTGCACACTATGGATGTAAGACTCACCGGTCTGTAATTTCCTGTCTCTGTTCTGCATCCCTTTTTGTGGAGTGGAATTACGTTAGCTGATTTCCAGTCTAGGGGTACTTTTCCCGTGCGCATGGAAAGATTGAAGAGTACAGATAGTGGTTCAGCCAGAACTTCACTCAGCTCTCTGAGTACCCTGGGGTGTAGATTGTCTGGCCCCATGGCTTTGTCAACTTTGAGTCTTGAAAGTTCGTGGTAGACGCTACTAGGTGTAAACTCGTAATCGCGAAACCGATCATTTTGGCTGTCTCTTATTTGTAGTTGTGGACCATTTCCCGGTGCTTCACAGGTGAATACTGAGCAGAAGTATTCGTTTAGCAGTTCTGCCTTGGTAGTATCAGATTCTGCGTAGTTTCCATCTGATTGCCTAAGGCGTTCTATTCCATTTTTGTTTCTCTTCCTGTCGCTAATGTACCTAAAGAAGGATTTGTCCCCTTTTTTAATGCTCCGTGCTAAATCTTCCTCTGTTTGAAGTTTGGCTTCCCTGACTGCCTTTTTGACAGCCTTAGATCTGGCCAGATAGTCTTCTTTTGCCTCCCTTTTCCCAAGATGTTTGTAGTTGATAAATGCTTCTTTTTTTCTTTTAATGAGGTCCGAAATTTCCTTGTTGAACCATTGTGGTTTTTTGTTTCTCCGGCGTTTGCTTACTGTTTTTACGTAGCGGCTAGATGCTTCGTTCAGGATGGATTTTAGATTTGACCACATAGTTTCCGGATTGTCAGTTTCTGCATGGTTTTGCAGCTCTTGATGGACAAAGTCTCTCATGTGGTCGAAATCTGCCTCCCTAAAGTTGAGGACCCTCGTTGCTGTGTTTGATTTAGAGAAGCCTTTTTTGAGGTTGAGCCACACCATGTTGTGGTCACTGGAGGCCAGCGTGTCTCCCACTGATACTTCCGAGACACTGTCTCCATTTGTGAGTACCAGGTCCAGTATTGCTTTTTCTCTGGTGGGCTCTAATACCATTTGTTTTAGTTGTGCACCCTTAATGGAGGTTACTATTCTTTTGCTACCGCTCGTAGTTGCTGAGAGGGTGTTCCAGTCAGCATCTGGCATGTTGAAGTCGCCTAGCAGTACTGTGTCACCACGTAAAGTGATGTTCTCTATGTCCTCAATCAATTCTTTGTCTTTGTCTTCCTTTTGTCTCGGTGGCCTGTACACCACACCGAGGTAAAGGCATTTTTCGTTCCCTCTGGCAAGGTTTACCCAAAGGGATTCCCCTGTGTATCTAACCTCTGTGATCCTGGTAGTTTTGATATTATCCTTAGTGTATAGTGCTACCCCCCCTCCTAATTTGCCCTCTCTGTCCCGACGAAGTAGATTGTAGCCTGGTATAACCATATCCCACCCATGCGAGTCTGTGAACCAGGTCTCGGATATCGCTACTATGTCAAGATCAGCATCCCTTATTTCTGTTTCTAGTTCCAGGATTTTGTTGCCCAAGCTGTGTGCATTAACATACATTGCTCTCCAAATTTGTGATGATATGCCTGTCCCCGTTAGTGTGGCTCTTGCTTTTTTGTGTATGCTATGGGTACTTACCTTAGGCTCAGAAGTGTGGGTTTTATTTGTTTCTCCAGGATGGATCCTTACTTCTCTGGTATGTATGTGTGAACCCTCCCCCAACTTACCTAGTTTAAAGCCTTCCGAAGTAGATGTGCTAGTCGATGTCCAAAAACTTTCTTGCCTCTCTTTGTTAGGTGAAGTCCGTCAGGTCCCTGTAGTCCTTGTAGCGCCGCTCCGTGGTCCAGGAATCCAAAGTTCGTCTCTAAACACCATTCTCGAAGCCACTCGTTGGTCCTATGGATGCGCTCTTCCCTGTCTCTGCCTTTGTCTCTTACCGGGAGAATTGATGAGAAGACCACCTGTGCTCCTGTCTGCTTTAGTTTTCTTCCCAGGGCCTCGAAGTCTTTAGGGATGCTGTCTGATGTGCTTCTGGCAGTATCGTTGGTACCTACATGAATGAGAAACATAGGGAAATGGTCAGTGGGTTTCAGAAGTTTGTCTATACTGGTGGTGATGTCGCGGATCCTGGCTCCAGGGAGACAGCAGACCTCCCTCGACTGCAAATCTGGTCTGCAAATTGGTCCTTCGGTGCCTCTTAGCATGGAGTCTCCGATGACCACCACTCTGCGCTCCTTCCGAGGGGGGATGGATCTAGCAGCGAGAACTGCAGCCGGTGTTCTGTGTTCGGAATCCTCCTCTGCTTCATCCTCGTCAGTTCCTTCTTGAAGGACGTGAAATCTGTTTTTCAGGGAAAGTTGTGGCGTTGGTGTTGAACTGCCCTGTTTGAGAGAAAAAGAAGAAGAAGGTGAGAATGGGGGGGGTTTTCTTTGCTTGCCAGTAGAAGAGGTTACCAGCTGCCAGGGACCGGCATCTCCAATCATCTCCTGTATTCCGATCGTTGAGTTTAGAGCTGTCGGTTTGGGGGTGCCAAGGATGGTCTTGTCGAGGCTTCGTTCTGCGCTGTGAGACAATTCCTGGATGGCTTCGTCGATGAAGGCCTCATCCTCCCTGATGCACCTCAGGCGTTTCACCTCTTCCCTGAGGCTCCGCAGTTCCTGCATAACGTCCTCGTCTGCTTCTACATGTTTCATCTCGTCTGTCTGCGTAGAGACCGAGGAATACCGTGGGAGGGGGGTGGCCTCGGTCAGCACTAAGACATCTCTTCCCTGCTCAGTGGCACTCTCTGCCTTCTGTGTAGAGTCCTTGGCCATCCCCCGGGTCTCTCCAGATGCTGGGGTGTTGAGCTTGATAGTGTTCTTGGCGCTCCTTGTTCTCCCTGCCATTTCAACAAGGAAAAGGAAAAGAGAAAGCAAATGTTAGTCAAGGAAAGAGTGTGTTTGCCTATGTGCTTGCTTGCGTGTGATAAAGTGAGTATCTGTTTTGTATGGGAAGAGTGGAGTGTGTCTGGCTCAAATTGGTAGGGCTCTGTTTAGAGGCCCTTCTCGAGGCCCTTCGCAAAGGCGCTCGCTGCGCGCCGAACGGCTGCGCGCCGTTGGCTCGCCTCCTTTTATGGAGGAGCCCGGTCGCACGCTACTGATGCGGTGGGGTGGGCGGAGCTAACTCGCCGCTGCCCCGAAGTCTCTGTGTCTGTGCGGGCGCTTCTCCCTTCTCTCAGCGCCTCGCACAGTTCTCCTGCCTCTCCGCTCCCCTCTGCCTCGCTGCTTCTGTGAAAAAAAAAAAAAGCCGCCACTAGCAGTAGCGGCGCCCGATGGCTCGCCTCCTTTTATGGAGGAGCCCGGTCGCACGCTACTGATGCGGTGGGGTGGGCGGAGCTAACTCGCCGCTGCCCCGAAGTCTCTGTGTCTGTGCGGGCGCTTCTCCCTTCTCTCAGCGCCTCGCACAGTTCTCCTGCCTCTCCGCTCCCCTCTGCCTCGCTGCTTCTGTGAAAAAAAAAAAAAAGCCGCCACTAGCAGTACAACCAGAGACTCATGAAATCACCAAACAAAGGTAGGAAAAATTATTTTATTTTCAATTTAGTGATCAAAATGTGTCAGTTTTGAGAATTTATATCTGCTATCTATATTTTGCTCTATATTTAACAGGATACGGGGGGGGGGGGGGGGGGGAGGGCCCTGTCCCATTTTGAGGGAAAAAATATATGGTCACGTTAGCCAGAGAGAGTATATGGTAGAGAGCAGAGACAGAGCTCAAAAAGAGAGTGACTGTATAAGTAGTTAAGTCAGAGAGAAAAGGAACCCAAACAGCAAAGGAAGGGAAGTTAGAGGCTAGCAAACAGTCATTTTCTAGTTCTCCAACTATTAATTACTACTACTACTAATCATTTTTTATAATGCTACTAGATGTATGCATTGCTATATACATTCTATGCAGGAGGAGAGTGTGGTGTAGTGGGAAATGCTTAAAATACCTGTATGTAAACCTCTTTGAGTGTGGTTGTTTAACTACAAGGTAGTATTGTATACAATTCCCATTCCCTTCTCTGTCCCTAGAGGGCTCATAGTCTAAGTTTTGTACCTGGGGCAATGGAAAATTAAGTGACTTGCCCAGGGACACAAAGTGTAGAAGTAGAAATTGAACCCAGATTATCCAGGAGCTCAGGCCCACCATTAGGCTACTCCTTCTATTTATTTGAGAAGCACTAACAGGCATAAGTAAACTTATAAGAGACAGTTCCTTATCCATACAGCTTGCAATCTGGTCTGAATGAATTATAATATTTGGAGGGGTGGGGGTTGAAATGATGCCAGAAGCAAAGAAGAAAAAGTTAGTTGATGCATTAGAAATATCTAGAGCCAGCAGCCAACGATAATGAAGAGCATGGTGTTCAGTCCTCTGTAAACCACAAGCGAAGCTGAAAAGAAATGTCTTTTTAGAGGAGAATATTAACAGCTGCAGCTATCAGAAGAAATATGGAAGACTAGTTATCTCTGCTCCTATCTCAACAAAAAGGCAAAAGAAGGACAGAGTATATGGTTGAAGGGGGGTTGAAGTCGATGGGTAGGAGACCAGAAAAAATGAAAACTATTGCCAAAAGAGCACAGTAGCAGGCTCACCCCATTCCCTGCTGAGATATATACAAAGTGGGCTTTGGCAGTTACAGAATCTTATGAGTCATCATTTGAGGATTTTCCAGCAGAATCAGCAGATACTGCAAGTTTTGTAACAAAGGAATGTCTGGAAAACCCAGCTGTTAGCATAATAAGTGGTGAGGAGGTAGGAAGCGGTACTGGTAGGCTACGGCCAAGAGCACCCCACTGGAAAAGTAGGTAGTGGAGAGTATGAAAGTTGTCCCTGGCCTTTCATATTCTTGTTCTGGCCTCAGCCTCAGTTCCAGTAGCAGGAGCTTCCAAGGAAGCAAAAAGGAAATCCTTTTAAAAAAGTTATCAGAAGCATGGAGACGTACATCAACATTATACAGAATGCAAGTACTGTCAGAAGATCATTAGAAGAGAAAACTTGATAGTGGCATTCGTCTTCATTTGTAGAACCATTTTGAGCTACATTCAAGGGAGGATGTCAATATTAAGCTAAGCCCAGTGAGAGGGTAAATAAACAGACAATGTCAATCTAAGTCACCATGGAGAAGATGGGTGGTGTTCAACGTCACTGTCTGAGGCAAGCAGCAGGTAGTGTACAAACTGTTGACATGGTGCAGTGGGGGAATGATTGCCTTGGATGGCCAGCTCCTTCAAGTGGTTCAGAACATGGAATTTAAGTGACAAATGTCAACTAGCATTTCCTTTCCTGCCTCCCAAATATTAATTTATCCCCCCCCCCCCCTTTTTACTAAACCGCGATAGCGGTTATTAGTGCAGGAAGCCATGCTGAATGCTCTGAGCTGCTCCCAACACTCATTGTTCACTGGTGTGTGCAGCATCTTCCGCTTGCTGCTCACGCTAGCCTTGGCTCCCTTCTGAAGTCACTTCCTGGTCACAGGACCAGGACATGATGTCAGAAGGTCAGCGCAAGCAGCAGATGGAGGGTGCCGCTCATGCCAGTGAACATTTCAAGAGGGGCGAGACATAAGGCTTGGCACAGAAAAATGAGGGTGGCACATGGGACAGTGTGCACACGGCATGGCAGGGAAGAGTGGAGGTGCATGGTGCAACGATGCTGGGTGCAATCCTCCCTCGCTTCGTCCCAGACAAAGGAACCAAAACTCAGCTGAACAAAACAGATGGGAAGCTGTTACTCCTGAGTCTATCCTCTTTCACCTTCATCCTATATTCTCTTATTCCAGCTGAAATAGACTCACCTCCTATGCATTTATGCCACAGAGGTATTTAAATGTCTCTATCATGTCTGCTTTTTTGCCTTTCTTTCAAAGTATATATATTGAAATCTATCTCCATATGCTTTATGACAAAGAACACTGATCATTTTAGTAGCCATCTTCTGGACTGACTCAATCCTGTTTATATCTTTTTATTTATTTATTCAATTTTCTATACTGTTCTCCCAGGAGAACATTTTTTTTCCTGTATGTCCTGATGGGCTAAGAATCTATCTAATGTAACTGGGGCAATCGGGGGATTAAGTGACTTGCCCAGGGTCACCAGAAGCAGTGTGAGTTTGAACTCACAACCTCAGGGTGCTGAGGCTATAGCTTTAACCACTGCATCACACTCTCCCCCTTTTTGAAGGTGTGGTCTCCAGAACAGTACATAATGAGGTCTCACCAGAGACTAATAAAAAGGCATTGTCACCTCCTTTTTTGTGCTGGCTGGTCTTCTCCCTAGGCACCCAACCATCCTTTGGCTTATGTGTTCATCTTTTCTACCTGCTTGGCCCCTTTAAGATAATAACACATAATTACCTCCAAGGCACACTATCCTTTTATACACAGAAGTACTTCACCTCCTGAACTGTACCACTCCTTCTGGTTTTTGTACCCCAAATGCATGTTTCTGCATTTTTTTAGCATTAGATCTTAGCTGTCAAATTTTGGACCATTCTTCAAGCTAGATCATTGCTAGATCTCACCATCACGGTGTCTACCCTATTGAAAATTTTGACATGGTCTGCAAAGAGGCAAACCTTATCAGACAGCCCTTCTGAAATATCACTTACAAAAATAGAGCCTTCCATTTTGATCTGGTTTTGTTACAACATTCCCAAAATTTCAGTTGCTTATTTTTTTTTTACATCATCTAGGAAGGTAATTGGATAGTCTTTCAGACACGGGTGTAGAAGAGAACCTAAATTGTGTAGTGGATGAACAGGAAAATAAGTGTCTACTAAATGCTGCAAATGTTCCTTGATGCCAGAAATGATAGACAAATCCATTGTAGTAACAGTAAGATGCTTGAGCAGCTGGGCACATGATGGAAGGATGTTGCAGATGGCAGACAAGAAACAAATGATGTCATTTAACAGTAGTTCATTGAAATCCAAAAGGTGCTGCTGCAGTTTGTTAATCATTGAATTCAGCTGCCAATTGTCTAAGATGTGTTAAGTTTTTACATATTGATACTAGTCTCAAGTTTTTAGAGAATGATGCAGGGACAAAGTTTGGCCCTGTCCCTGTGGGCTCTGTCCCCACCCCGGGGGTACTCATCCCTGTGTCATTTCCTAACATACAGGCAGTATTAGATGCCATGCCATGCCATGCCATGGCCAGGAAGCCTCCTAGCAGCCATATGACAAAGGAGTCCAAGCCTCTTTACATGCCTGCTTCTGCCAAACCCATCCTCACTATGTCAAATACAGAGGCTAAAGCTATTTCAGATGGCCCATCAAATGCAGAGTCTGGTAGTGAATCGTGTGGGTGGCCCTCGACCATTAATTTTCAAAGTTTTACACTACTAGCAGGGCATTGAAATTCTTTCTATGACTAAAGGGAGCAGAGATCTCAAATGGCAGGATGCTAAGCTCTCCTCCTTGGTTCCAGATTTTGCAAAACAAACACCTTGGCAAAGGAAGCAGTTTTTGTCTATGTGCTCCCAACTTAGGCAGCTGGGTGCTCATTATGGATTTTTATATCCAGCTGTAATGCATTTCACTTTCCAGATTAGAACAACTAATTTCACTGATCCTCAAGTGCTACAGGATTTTATTAACAATGTACTGGCTATTACAGGAGTTATTCGAGAGAGTGCCTGAATGGTTATATTTGGAAACTGCCTTGATGTTACCATAGATGCTATTTGATGGGTATACAACTTCCACGTATATATAGTAGTAACAAAATTTTTCGATCTACATGGCAAGTTTTGTTGCCTACTCCAACTAAAGGTTCTACACATGTATCTGTGTGGTTGAACCCTGCTATTATCATTGATGGCTCTAAGGTGCTCTGGAAAACCTGGCTGCAGGCAGGCATTAGAACCCTGCAAGATGTGATGTGTCAAGGGCACTTCATATCCTTTCAAACTTTGCCACAGAATTTTGGATTGCCATTCTCGTAATGTTTTATTATTATTTTTTTTTAAACATATGTTTATTAACAGTGAAGCAACACATACAATCAGGCGGCAGCAACGCCAAAGCATACAAGCAAATAGCACAAAGTAAGAAGTGACAACTGGCAGAAATGCAAAACTGGCCAGATACATCAGGATATCTAAAGTAATCCATGAACAAGAAACACAAGGAAAAACCCCATCTAATGGTAGTGCAAACTCCACCTATTTTTGCATACCCCCAGAACAACAAAGTACACCATCCCCAAGCCCAACTCAAAAATCCATGTACACCAAGCACGCACATATCAACAACAGGCACACCCCCATACACACGCACCCCCCCCCCAAGCAAGCAAGCAAGCATCCCCCCACCCCCCTCCTAGATAGAAGAGTTGTCAGAAGCTAAAGAAAAAGGAAAGGCCCCCAAAAGAAAAGTATAAAGAGAAAGAGAAGATCACCCATGGAAGCAGAGAAGGGGATCTTCGCCTCGAGACTATAGATCCAAGACTGTCTATCATAAGGCACCGGCTCCTGAGCAGAGATCGAGCGCAACAAGCTCTCCCATAAAGCCACATAATATCTTTTATCATTGTTGGAAGAGCCCACATACCATTGTCGTTCAAAGGTGGCCATGTCCCGCAATTTAGCATGCCACAGCGCAAGGGGAGGAGGGACCTCAGATATCCAGCTGGAAAGAATTACCTTCTTAACCACTAGGAAAACATTATAAAGGAAGCGCCGCTGAGGGACCGACAAACCCTGTGCCGTAAGTGGCTCCTGCAACCCCAGGAGTAAGACCCCCATAGTCCCATTCCACCGACCTCTGAAGGACAGCCTCTATCATGGGTAGCACCTCCCTCCAGAGGATAATTTTTGGGCAGTCCAAAAAAGAGTGGAGGTATGTACCCGGCTGGCATTTGCATTTAATACAAGAGGCATCCTCCCAGAGTCCCAAACTGGCTCCCCGCTGTCGCGTCAGGTAATATCGGTGCAGGAGTTTATATTGAGTGTCTTGGTACTCAGCAGATTTAGTGAAAGCATAAAGGGTGATAAAACACTCCCGAAACTGATGCTCATCAATGGATACACCCAGATCGCCCTGCCAGACCTCTCTTACTCTAGAAATCCCATCGGTGGGACTCGAGAGCTTCAAAAGTTTATACCAGTGGGAAAGCTTATTCATAGAATCCGGGGTGGAAAGAAATTGAGTGTCAAGCCGTCCAAACGACCACGCTCCAGGGCATCGGTTGCGTTCCGTCTCCCAGTAATGGCGAACCTGAAAATAGGAAAACAAAAAGTGAGAGGGGAAATCCCAGGTCCTCTGAACCTGTGAAAAGGAGGGAAAAGTCCGGGATTCCAACTCAAGCAGCTGCGCCATGACCATACAACCTCGAGATGCCCAGCCCTGAAACACGGACGTCCCCCAGCCCGGTTGAAAGTTTGAATTACCCAAGAGACAAAGGAATGGAGACACTGCGGTGCTAAGCCCCTGTCGACGCCGCCACCAACGCCAGGCCTGCCGTAAAGGCCACAGAGATTGCAGCTGAACTCTATACCGATGGGAGGGATCGGATTGGGAGTGAAGCAAATTCATGAACTGAAAAGGGTGAGACCAACCCTCCACCCATCCCGGGGGAGAGTATCGTTCGCACCCCGAGTACCCTTCATGTATCCAACGCAGGAGCGCAGCTACATTATAAAGACGAATGTCAGGGACATTCAGCCCACCATCAGACTTATCCAACATTAGTTTCGCCATGCTAATACGCAGAGCTCTGGATCGCCAATAAACTTAGAGATAATCGATTTAAATTTGAGTTCTTCCCTGCGACGTATCCAAATCGGTATGGTCTGCAAGGGGTATAACAGTTTCGGAAGCATGACCATTTTAACTAGCGCTATCCTGCCCATCAGACCCAATGGCAAATCCTTCCAACGCTGACACAACTTGCCTATCTCCTCCAGGGGCCGCAGAACATTTTCCACATAGAGGACAGAGGGCTGTGTGCTTAGGAAGATACCCAGGTACCGCATAGGCGTCGTCTTGGGCGGAATAGCCAAGAGCGCGTGCCATGGCTCCGGTGGGCCCCCAGACAACAGTAAGAGTTCCGACTTAGAGCAGTTAACTTGGAGTCCAGAAAGCAGCCCAAAAGCCCTCACCACAGCAAGAGCCCTATCCAGATGAATGGGAGCCTGATCCACGTACAATAGGATATCGTCCGCGAACAAGCTGATTTTATACTCTTGGCCCCCCACTCTCACCCCCCGGATATGGTCACACCCTCTGATTTTGATGGCTAATGGCTCCATGGCCAGCAAGAATAGTAAAGGGGACAGTGGGCAGCCCTGCCGGGTGCCCCGTTGAAGGCCAAAACGAGCTGTTAAACAACCATTGATTAATAAGCGAGCCTGCGGTTCAACATACAAAGCCTTCACCCAAGCCAGGAAAGAATCCCGAAATCCATACTGCTCCAAAGTCCAAAAAAGATATTCCCAGGAGATGCTGTCGAACGCCTTCTCCATGTCCAATCCCGCGATAGCAGAATGGCCCCCCCTTCCCCACATGAATCCGAATGGCTCCCAACACTTTCATCAAATTCATGGAAGCGTAACGACCAGGGACAAAACCCACCTGGTCATGGTGAATAAGATCAGGCAAAACTGAATTCAGCCTACGCGCTAAGGTAGCCGCCAACAGCTTAATGTCCTGGTCTAAGAGAGAGATGGGCCGATACGAACTCACCAGTGCATGGTCCTTGCCTGGTTTCAGCAGTAAGACCACATGAGCAAGGTTATCGGGAAACCCGGCTTCACCCGCAGATACTCCATTGTACAGGGCGCACAATGGCGGAGCCACCAAATCCTGGAGAATTCTATAATATTCTGGACCCAACCCATCAGGGCCCAGCGCCTTCGCCAAGGTAAGTGAGCGGATATCCCGCAAAAGTTCCTCCGACGTAAGCGGAGCATTTAAGGCCTGTAGCTGCGATGGCTCAAGACCCGGAAGCCTGAGATCAGAGAAAAAAGAGAGCAAAGCCTCTCGATCCAAGGGACGTGCTGTATACAGCTTCGAGTAAAAAGAAACAAATTGTTCCTCTATCTGCTGAGCAGTGGTATACTCGGTTCCTCAGGCATCCTTAATGGATGTAATAACTTGCTTCTTTTTAGGTGGGCGCACCAACGTAGCTAATAGTTTCCCCGCCTTGCTCCCCCAACGATACATTTTATATCTGTGAAAGTACAATGAAGTCCGCATACGGTCATTCAGAATGCCCTCAATCTGTTCCTTCAGAGACTGAAGTTCTCGTTTGTCGGAATCAGACATCGACAGAATATGGCGCTGCCTAAGCATACGCATTTCACTCGTAAGTTGCAGTATCTTCCCATCCCTCTCTCTCCTCTTATGAGCCGTGTATGCTATGATATGCCCTCTCATCACTGCTTTAGAGGCATACCAGTACGTACTGGGACCCACGTCGTCGGTCTGATTAGTCAGTTGATAATCCACCCAGCGCGCTCTAAGATATTCCCGAAACGCCTTGTCCATATACAATTGGGGAGACAGCTTCCAAGACTTACCCCTAACCTGAGAAGAAAAAGAAAGGGTCACCACCACAGGAGCATGATCCAAAACGGTGCACTCCAATATATCAGCTCGGAGAACCGCAGTAAACAACCGGTGATCTAGAAGAAGGTAATCTAGTCGAGCATATGTGGTATGAGCATGAGAGAAGAAAGTGAAGTCCCTATCAGAGGGATGTAAGGTGCGCCAAATATCCACTAAGTCTAAATGGCTAAGCAGAAAATTAACCCCCCGTGCATCATGATCACGAGGCGTTGTTCTAGGTGGCTTACAATCGAAGCTCGGATCAGCGGTGATATTAAAGTCTCCGCCCAGGATAAGGTGATATTCGGTGTATTCTGACAGTCTAGAGAGGAGTGTAGAGAAAAAGCTGTGGGTGTATACATTCGGAGCATATATATTGCAGAGCATCAGTCTCTTACCCCAAAGCTCCCCCAAGACTAAAACAAATCTCCCCTCTCGATCTTGAACCATCTTGTGAAACTGAAAAGGTAAATGTTTGTGGAGAAGGACCGCGACCCCTCGCCGCCGACCTCCAAAGGAAGAGGAGTACACCTCGCCCACCCAGCTTCTACGTAGTTTTGAGTGTTCCAACTGAGACATATGAGTCTCCTGGAGAAAAGCTATGTCAGCACTCAATTTGCGTAAGGAAGCCAGTACCCTCGATCTCTTAATGGGTGACCGAAGGCCATCAACATTAAGGGTGACCACTTTTAAGTCAGCCATTGTCAAAAGGCCAGCCCTCAATGAAATAACCAGTAAAGAAATTCAACCACCCCATCAGGACCTCCCAGCTAAGTCCCTGGGTGGAAAAAAGAAAAGTACCTCTCCCCCATCTAGGACCAATCACACCATACATCCATACCCACTCCAACATCCGCACTGCCCATGTAAGCCCAAACAGACAACCCCAAAAAGCCCCCCACACACTCCCCCTCCCCACCCCCCGCCCATCCTCAGCAGTAACTCCTTTCCCCAACCCTGCACCTCCCATAGACACACCTCCCGCCCCGCCCGCTAGGGAGCCCCCCACCTCCCCTCCCCCACCTAGCAATCAAGTGATAAAATAACTCAGCAACAGGAACATTGTGCCCCACCAATCAAGAGTACAGAAATAAGCAAAACAGAATCCCATTAGCTCATCAGAGTCAGAAAGAGCCCAGCATGGCCCAGGGATAGGGCATAAAGAAATAAGAAAATAGTCCCAATGAGTCCCCAAGATGGACTGACCAGAGGCCAGGATTAATGAGTCCCCCCCACAGACCCTCACCGAGGAGGCTGTTGCAGCAGGGCACATCCGGTGGGTACGCTCCATCCTGGATTCTCAATGTCAGGCCCTTATCACCCTCCGGAGAACACCCGGCACAGTGGCAGAGTCAATATGAGATGCCACAGGGCTTACAAGAGTGGACCAAGACCCCGTGCCTATCCACACCCGGACAGAGCCGGCGGGATCAGAGTGTCTCCACAAAGCGGCGGGCCTCATCCGCATTCTGCAAGGTGAAGGACTTGCCATCCCTCCAGACTCGCAGCTTAGCAGGAAAAGCAAGGGCGAACTGGATGCCTTTGGAATGCAGCACAGAGCAGAAGGGAGACATCAACTTGCGCTGCGCTGCCACCCTGATAGAATAGTCATTAAAGAGAAGAATCTTCACTCCTTTATACTCCAGGGAGCCAGCCTTACGATATGCCCGCAGAATGGACTCCTTTTACACGCCAGTTGAGGTATCTAGCAATGGCGGTTCTCGGTCTCCGGTTTTCAGACTGCTGCATGGAACCAATCCTATGGGCCCGCTCACAGGCAAAAGACATACCATTCTCCTGCAGCTGCAACTGCTCCGGGAGCCAGGATGAGAATATGTGATACAGCTCCGCATCTTTAACAGCCTCCGGAAGCCCCACCAGCCTGAGATTGTTCCGACGGCTCCTTTTCTCCTGCTCGTCCATCTGAGCTTTCAGGGCCTCCGTCTCCTTCTGCAGCGTGAGCACTCGAGCGTCCAGGCCGCTGCACATATCCTCCTGCCCAGAAATCCGTTGCTCCATGTCGGCAATCCGTCGCGCATGAGAATCGAATTTCTCATGCATTTCCTCCATGCCTGACTGGAGTTTGTTGAGGCGATCCGCCAACGCAGCCGACACCGACCGCGTGATCTCCTGTACCCAGTCCCCTGCGGGGACAGTGAAAGTCGCGGTCTCCGACGCCATCTTGGTCGGTGTCAAAGCCGGCCTGTCTTTAGCTGCTCGTGCCGGTTTTACAGGCATGCCACGCAGCGAGACCCGAAGGAGATGTCTCAATCGCCTCAGAACTGTGTGCTCACCCGCACCAGGAATCCCAGCCGTTCACCGGGGGGGAAAGGCAAGATTTAAAAGCCGATATCACTGGGGATCTGAGGGAGCTCCTCCAGCACGCGTCCGCTCAGGCAGGCTGCATCACGTGACCCCCCCTCTCTCGTAGTGTTTTAAATGGCTGCAGCTCCGATATGCTCTGAAAGCTAATTTTTTATCTCTTCAGGATTTGAGAGAACAGCCAAGTCTACCAGTTGTATGCTTTACTGTTAGATCTCAGGGTCATGAAGCTTTTGACTGGTACAAATTTTTATGTTCAAACTTAAGAAACCTCTTTCTGGCCTTCAATCTGTTTGGTCTAGAAAACTGCAGTGTGCTGTCTTCTCTGAGAATTGGAAGAAAGTGACTTTGTGACAATCCCTTTATTTTGTGCTACACAGAGTTTTGTGGACACCGGTGAGATTACAAATATTAGACGCCATTTTGCCCAATACTTATTGGAAATGTGCAGTGGATTTGGATGCATTGGATCATCTTTTGTTTTATTTTCCACTGGTTCAAGCATTTTGGCAAGAAATTTGGAGGAAAATACAATGTATATTTGAAGTGCTATGTGGAACATATGCTTCTTCTGAAACCTTATTAATAGTTAACAAAGATAAATTGCTTTTAATATTGATTGGCGTGGCACTACAATTGATAGTTAAAAATTGGAAGCATGCCACTCTTTTGAATTTTCATTTTTGGTGGGAAACATTGTGCCTTTATTATCAATATGAAGCTAATTTAGCAGAAAGATCGGGGAATATGGTTTTTTATGTAGATATGTGGGGCCCTTTAGAGAGTTTTGTTAAACAATGTGTGTAAATATAGATAACCTGCCAGACAAAATGGGTTTCTTTGTGAGGGGGGCTGAGATGGGGTTTTGGGTATGAAAGAGTAGGGTAGGGTTAATAAGATATTGTATATTGTGAGGGTTTTCTCATGATGCAGCTGGTGCTAGTTGTAAGTTTGTTACTTTTTTTTTTTTTTTACTTTGCACCACCATGGAAGTTTAATAAAGTTTGAACTAAAAAAAAGGAATAGAGCAGGGATCTCGAAGTCTCTCCTCGAGGGCCGCAATCCAGTCGGATGTTCAGGATAGCCCTAATGAATATGCATGAAGCAAATTTGCATGCCTGTCACTTCCATTATATGCAAATCTCTCTCATACATATTCATTAGGGCTAGCCTGAAAACCTAATTGGCTTGGTGGTCCTTCAGGACAGGGTTGGGAACCACTGATCTAGAACAATGGCTCTTTGCATCCTACCTCCCACACAACTTCCATCCCTTCTTAAATCTATTCCAATCCAGGCTTTACCTCTTCCCCATCTCAACTATTGCTCTAGCATAGTGTACAATTGTTCTCAGCACTACCATCAGATTGTTTGAATCTCTGTCTTAGACTTCAGTCACAAAGAAACCTTAACCTCTTTCAGGCTAGCAGCTCCCTTATCCAGAGAGAGTTTCCTAATTTCCAGACACAGTTATCTGTCTCCTTTTGATACTCTAGGACTGTGAGCACTTGTCTCCCTCCAAATTCCTATTACCCATTATGGAAAACCTTATGCAATCATCAGCACCTGGCTGTGCCTCTGTCTGGGGTGTGAGAGTTCCTGGCTTTTGGAAACTCCTCTTGCCTTTTCCCAGGTCCTAATTACTCTCCTTAGAAACTTGATTCAAGCCCCCTTGTACAACTGCCTATTTCAGGAAATCTTTGCCTTCCCTCTCTGTCTCCCTCTCTTAAAGAAAACCCCTTCTTTCAAAAAAAATAAATCTTTCAGCAAGCCATGGGCTGTTTATTAGTACAGGTGGCCTCTTGCTGACAAGAGAACCAATTAGTGCTGCTGATCTTTCCTCTAGGCTTCTCTAAGCCTGATTCGTCTGCTACTACTACAACTATTGATTATTTCTATAGTGCTACCTAATGTATGCAGTGCTGTATATAATCACGAAGAAGATAGTTCCTGCTCGAAGGAGCTTACAATCTAACTGACATGTCCCGTTGCCTCATGAGAATTATAGTCCACTAGTGTTTAAGCCCATTACATTAACGAGTGCTAGAATATATGTGTCTGTCTTTCTTTCTTTCTGTGTCTCTCCCTACCCCTGTCTCTGGCTGTCTGGCTGTCTGTCTGTCTTTTTTTCTTTGTCTCTCTCTCCTTGGCCGCTGTCTGTCTGTCTGGGGGAGGTTTCTTTCTCTCTCTCTCCTTGGCTGCTGTCTGTCTTTTTTTCTTTGTCTCTGTCTCCTTGGCCGCTGTCTGTCTTTCTTTTTTTCTTTCTCTCTCTCTCCTTGGACGCTGTCTGTCTTTTTTTCTTCCTCTCTCTCTCCTTGGCTGCTGTCTGTCTGTCTTTCTGTCTGTCTCTCTGGCTCTCTGTCTGTGTCTCTCCCTGGCCCTCTGTCTGTCTGTCTTTCTTTCTGGTCTGTCTCTCTCACTGGCCCCCCCTGCCTGCCTGTATTTCTTTGTTGTGCCATGCCTGCCTGTCTCTCCATGGCCCCCTTCTGTTTCCTCCATCCCCAGAGCAAAGCATGATTGCTGTCTGCCCCCCAGCATACCCCTCCCCTCAAAGCAGCCCCCTTTCCCTTTCCCCCTCCACTTCTTACCAGCATGGGACACCTTGCAGCACCCACACGACACCCTCCTGCCGTTGCTGAGACAAACCGCCGCTCAATCCACTGCACGCGCTCCAAGCCAGCGCACACACCGCAAGCCAACCCAAGCTGCCCTACACGCCACAAATTGCCCCAAGCCTCCCCACGCACTGCAAATGGAAGGTGGCCACGGAGGCACACATCACTGCTGCAAGGATCACAGTCTCCTAAGTGCACATGCGCGCTTTGAGTTTTATTATAGAGGATGCTTCCTAAAGGAAAATCCTACATTCTAGATTCCATTTTCTTAAAGTGGGGGCAAATGCCTTATTTAAATCATAGGGTTACCATATGGCCCCATAAGAAGGAGGAAGGATTGAGACATCGGGTTTTTACTTCCATTGCATTCAATGGAATAAAACCCGGCTGTTTCAATCCGTCCTCTTTTTTTTCTGGAGCCGTTTGGTAACCCTATTAAATCATCTCCTTTTCTATGATAGTTGAACCCCCAGTTCCTTGTCTAAATGGACACACACACACATACCTGTACAGACAACAGATGTTGCTCAGACAGATGAGGGGCATAGAGTCTAAGAGTACTACAGTACTATAAAGCAAGCATCAAGTCTTTGAGTAACCTTCTAGTTGCAGTCACCACGGATGCAAAATTTTCAATGTGAAATGTCACAGGGAAATTTCCCTTGAAAATTATCCAGTAGCTTTTTTACCCATTATACCTGAAAGCCTCATAGGTAGTTTTGAATTATACATAGCATAACATTAAAAAAAAACATTTGTACACTGCATAACCATTAAGTTCTGTGCGGTTCACATAAGAATTAGTGAAAACAATAAATAGCTCCATCAATTTCCCAGAACATCTAGAGAACAAATATGTTTTAAAAAGTCATCTAAATTGATGATAGGTGTTTGAAGACATAATTAAATGATTCAGGTCCCCGCCCCAAGATGCCCCTGATAGGAGAAAAGGCGTTGGTGATACCTTTTAAATTTCCAGCCCTTGTCCAATGGAAAGGAAAATAAAGCATGAGAATGTCTATGATGTTTTGACCTAACAAAAGGAAATGAATCAACAAAATAATTTGGTGCAAGACCTGCCAACACCTTGAAGCAGAAACAACCAAATTTAAACATTACACGAGCCTCAACCAGCAACCAATGCAATTGCCTAAAAAAAGGTGTAACGTGTTCAAACTTATTCAGAACAAAAATCAAACGGACAGCCACGTTCTGAACAATATGTAGTCTGTAAAGATTTTTTTGACTACCCGCAAGATGGACTATATTACAAGCAAGCTGACTCAGAACCAAGGATTGCACCAAGTATCAAAAGAGATAAATAGTGAATTATATGTAAGAAATTTGAGAGTGAACAGTTGGAGAAGGCCGCTTTGTAACAGGGGCCCTAAATTGCCTAGTCAGATTCTCCACATAATAGCTAAAAGAGTCTCACTTCTCAATGCATTATTTAAATTGTTTCAAAGTGCTGACATATTTTCACCTGTTTGCTTTTTAAAAATAAATTGGAATAAAAATTGTTTGACATTAGAATGGAAAGAAAAATACTGTGGATAAAGGAGGGATGGCAAAACATTTTTAAAATACCAGACTAATATTTGATTTGGAAGCAGAGATCTTAATATTCCCAAGGCTCTGTCTTCTGACAACTTAAGCAAATGCCCCAAGAGAAAAAAGAAAAATTTGGGGTCTATTTTGGTTGTGGCATCAGAGAGGAGTCTGCTGCACTCATTTCCTGGAGGATTCCTGCAATGAATTGGTGAAGCCTTCCACAGAAAGTTCTGGACATTTAATTGCATCTTGCATGAGACATCTTATACAGAAAGGCACTGTGAATTTCAATCTGTATAGTTAGAAACTGATGCATAGTCACCAAAGACACCACACTAGTGTCCTTGACCATGATTTTTTAATAACTTTCCTTTTGAGAAATTGATTTCTGTGACACTAGTTAGAAGGATTTATCAAGAAGGATAATAGGTTGTGCTAAAGAGTTCAACAACAAAAAAAATTCCTTAAGACTTCCAAGTTTCCTTCCATTCCCTCAGGGACAAAGTTAACATGGGAAAGCAAGCTACCACAAAAGACGTTAAAGGGTTTTGTGGTATTTTGCACATGCTACCTTCCATGTTATATATTTTAAAAAATAGTTTGGGGAGGGGATGTAACAGGAGTTCTACGTGGACAGCAGGATAAGTCAGCCACACAAACCCACCCTCCTCCCCTGTGGATGAACTATAAGAACATAAAAATAGCCTTACTGGGTCAGACCAATGGTCTATCAAGCCCAGTAGCCTGTCCTCATGGTGGCCAATCTAGGTCACCAGTACCTGGCAAAAACCCAAAGAGTAGCAACATTCCATGCTGTCGATCCATGGCAAGCAATGGCTTCACCCATGTCTTTCTCAATAACAGACTATGGACTTTTCCTCCAGGAAATTTTCCAAACCTTTCTTAAAACCAGCTACACTAACCGCTCTTACCACAATCTCTGGCAATGCGTTCCAGAGTTTAACTATTCTGTGAGTGAAAAAATATTTCCTCCTATTGGTTTTAAAAGTATTTCCATGTAACTTCATTGAGTGTCCCCTAGACCTTGTAATTTTTGACAGAGTGAAAAATCGATTCATTTGTACCCATTGTACTCCACTCAGGATTTTGTAGACTTCAATCATATCTCCCCTTCAACCATCTCTTTCCCAAGCTGAAGAGCCCTAACCTTTTTCATCTTTCCTTATACGAGAGGGGTTCCATTCCCTTTATCATCTTGATCACTCTTTCTTGAACCTTTACTAGTGCCACAATATCTTTCTTGAGATACGAAGACCAGAAGTGAACGCCTGGGGGCAGACTGGGCTAGCACAGGACTATATGGGGCTACCTATACATGCTTAATAAAATGATTAAGGTAGTTTTGGGGGACTGCTGCTTACCCTGGCATAAATAGATTAAAATATTGCTAGATCCTGCCTAGTACTTGTGACCTGGATTATTGAAAACAGGATACTGGGCTTGATGGACCTTTATGGTCTGATCTGACTCAGTATGGCAAATCTTATGTTCTCTGATCCCACCCTTATTCTAACAGCTAAATTTGAGCTTCTTCTGGTTTTGTAAGTGCAAATGTAGCCACTCAAGAATGCATTTATCAGGCTGACTTCTGAATATCTTTTGGAAATTGACCTCAGCAGTGCCTCCATACGAGTTTAATTAACAAAACAGAACATCTGTTTTCTGGGCCTTGAGGGAGAAAGATGCTCAGGAATCTGAAGTGTATATCCACAGGAAATCATCATTTAGATTCTATCACTGAGTATCCGCCCTCCTATTAGGAATGTCTATATATGGTCATAAATGCATTTCACACAAAGGGGAATGCATTTATGTGTGAAAACCTGAAAAACCAAAAACCCCAAAGGTATTACGGTATATAATGACAATAAGAAATACTGAAGGTATTATTATCTCCTCACAAAGAACTATAAAAGATACACATATGGATGGAGTATGTAACGTTTCTATAGCATCTATGTTTTCAAAATAGTATGACATGTTGTTTTTTTCTCTAGAAATAGTCAGTAGTTATGAATTTGTGCAGAGAAGGGTTGTCTTTGGCACTGAGCCCTAATGGCAATATTTCAACATATTGAAGTTTTTTTTTCATTAGTCAAGGGCTCAAAACAGACAAATATTTAAAAAAAATAAAGGCAGATAAAGCCCATATGGCCTATCTAGTCTGCCTAACCATGTCATCTACTATCTCCTCTTCTTCCTTCTCCCCCTTCCCTTTTACAAAAAGCGGAAGAGGTTTTTAGCACCGGCCAGTGCACTGAATGCTCACAGAGTTTCTTTGAGTGTCAGAGCAGCGCAGAGCATTCAGCGCACCGGCTGGCGCTAAAATCCTCTTCCGCGTTTTTGTAAAAGGAGGGGTTAGCGATCCAATGTACTTGTCCTAAGCTTTCTTGAATTCAGATACGCTTTTTGGTTCTACCGGGAGGCCATTCCACGCATTCACTATGCTTTCCATGGAAAAGTATTTTCTGAGGTTACTTCCGAATCTATCCACTTTCACCTTCATCCTAGAGCCCCTCATTCCAGTGTTTTCTTTCAACTGAAAAAAGCTTCCCTTTATGCCACTTAAGTAATTAAACATCTCTATTATATCTCCCCTTTCTCGCGTTTCCTCCAAAGTATACATATTGAGATCACTAGCCATTTTAATAGTCTTCTTCTGGATTGACTCCATCCTGTTTATATCTTTTTGAAGGCTGATGTGTGTCAAACAGTTTCTATAGTAAAATTTGAGTCATGATAAACCTTCACAATTTCTCTGGATTTAATTGGTTATTTGCCTATTATTGAACAATGTACAATGCTGTATTGATTATAGTGCTTATTTATATGGCTTTTGAAGTATTGTAGAGTGGAAATTACCACATTGTTTCTAATAAACACCCAGGATACGCTTAGAAATTATGGATTTGCAGAAGTCTAGGGGAGGCTATTAATGGAGGCACCATTTCTTTCCTCAACCCCTTCTCCCTGTGATGACTACCATTTCTCTCCTCCACCTGCCTCCCACGGTAACCGGCATTGCTCTCTTCTTATCTTTTCTCACAGATCTGGTACTAAGCCAGTGTAGGGTCTTGAGCATCTGTCCATGCTCTAAACTTTGAGTATCTTTGCATGCTCAAGACTCCACACTAGTCCTTTGCTAGAACTGTGAGACAAAGTAAGAAGAGATATCTGGACATCATGTCATGGTGGAGGATGGAGGAGAGCAATGCTAGTTACTGTGATTTCCAGGGAGTGGTCTATTATTGGAGGAATCTAAATTTGGCTTTTAAGGTAATATTTACAGGGTTTTTCAATGCTGATACGGGGGTGGGGGATCATTATTAGAGGTGGACTATTATTGGAAACAATGCAGTATTGTATATAGAAATAAAAATAAAGTTACCATAATCACATGCTTTTGATTAATGTTCCAAATAAGTTCTTTAAGAAAATAGAACACACAATTTTACTTGTACAGAAAACAAAGTTGCTAAGTGTAATAGGAGTCTTCTGTGGTTAGCAAAATAATTAGCCATATAACTGTGGTACTAACACACAGCATTTTTTTTACATAGCTATGAAAAAAGCTTGGAAGGATTTTCACAAGCACACACAGGACTTCTTGACCTGCAGTAACCTTGTGAGGTACTTCTAGGTCGTGTGTAATAATTTAATTTAATATTTATAGCCTGCCACTTTTAGTTGACCACTGTATACAGCAGGTTACACAATCTAGCAACCGCACCTACCCATAACCTTATCCACTACCCAGCCTAATGACAATAAATTTGATTAAAACGCAATCATCCTTTATAATATTCTTTAAAAAGCCAAGTCTTAAACTGTTTCCTACAACTTGGATAATCCTGAAGCCTTCTTAACTCATCTGGAAGTTTATTTCAAAATGGCAACAACAGTGGTGTGGGTGAACAGCTGAGCAAACTCTGTAAGCTCCTACACGGTGAAGGCCAAAAGCTTGCTCAGCTGTTCACCCACACCACTGTTGTTGCCATTTTGAAATAAACTTCCAGATGAGTTAAGAAGGCTTCAGGATTATCCAAGTTGTAGGAAACAGTTTAAGATTCCAGTTGTTATCCATCAGGTTCCCTTGTATATGACACACTTTAGGACCCCTGAGGAAGGAGTGTTTTGTACTTTATTTTTACTGCATAGCGGTATTTAGTCAACCCCAAATACATAGCATTACAGTAGTCTAGGTGACTCAACACAGTCACCTGGACTACTACTACTACTATTAATTATTTCTATAGCGCTACCAGACGTATGTAGCGCTGTACAGTCACAAAGAAGGAGAAAATAGTCCCTGCACAAAAGAGCTTACAATCCAAACAGACAAGACAGACAAACAGGATGTCATGGATACAGTTAAGGGGAATGGTTAATCAACTGGTTGGGTTGGTGGGCAGAGGATTAGGGTTAAGGATTGAAGGCTATATCAAAAAAGTGGGTTTTCAGTCTGCTTTTAAAAAAGTAAGGGAAGGGGCTTGGTGGACAAACTCAGGTAATTTATTCCAGGCATAAGCTAGATGAAAGGAATGAAGTCTGGAATTGGCAGTAGAGGAGAAGGGTACAGCTAATAATGGCTTATCTGAGGAATGGAATTCACTGGAAAGTATATAAGGAGTAAGAGAGGAGAGATATTGAGAGGCAGCAGAATCAACACACTTGTAGGTCAGCAATAGGAGCTTAAAATGTATGTGATGGCGGATAGGGAGCCAGTGAAGTGATTTAAGGAGATGGGTGACATGAGTGTAGCGAGGTTGGTAGAAGATGAGTCATGAGCAGAGTTTTGCATATATTGCAAGGGGAAGAGGCGATACTGCGGGAGACCAGTTAAAAGTAGATTGCAGTAATCTAAGGGGGAGGTTATAAGAGTGTGGATAAAGGTCCGGGTAGTGTGCTCAGAGAGGAAGGGGCGAAGTTTAGTGATATTGAAGAGATAGAAGTGACAGGTCTTAGCAGCTTGTTGGATGTGTATAGAAAATGAAAGGTCACATTCGAAGACAACTCCAAGGTTGCAAGCAGAAGAGACTGGAATAATGACAGTATTATTTACTGAAATGGAGAAAGGAGGAGGAGGAGCAGAGGGTTTAGGAGGAAAGAAGAGCAGCTCAGTCTTGGAAATATTTAGTTTCAGATGACAGCAGGACATCCAGGTATCAATGTCAGCTAAACAGGAAGAAACTTTTTCTTGGACTTTAGGGGAAATTTTGGGTGTAGAGTAGTAGACTACAGCAGTGTTCTTCAACCGCCGGTCTGTGGACCGGTGCCGGTCCGCAGAAATTTCCTGCCAGTCCACAGGGCCGGCATGTGCATCAGGCCCCAGACAGTGCTCTTCAGCCGCCGGTCCATGGTGCGATCGATGCAGCGTTGTCTTCGGGCCGGCTCCCTCTTCCTCAGTGCTGAAGTGCACAAAGCCGTGGGCAGAGGCTCCTACGTGCGTTCTGCGCCTGAACCGGAAGCCTTCTCTCTGACGTCTCAACATCAGAGGGAATGCCTCCAGATGTGGCGCGGGACGCGTGAGTAGCCACTGCCCATGGCTTTATGCACTGCAGCACTGAGGAAGAGGGAGCCAGCCTGAAGATAACACCGGGGGCAGGCCAGAAGGCAAGGCACAGCATGGAGGGAGGGAGACAACAACAGTAGGGGGAATTATTTTATTTTTGAATTTAGTGATTGATTTACATCTGCTGTCTGTTCAGGAAGAAATACATTTGTTTCTTTTCCTCTGGGGTTGTACTGCATGCAGAGTCTTGCATCTTTGGGTTTGCTTGTATATATTAGTACTTTTAGTTTTTGGTCCCTTATTTGCATGGGGTTATCTGTGTTCTGGTAGGAATGAATATTGAGAAGCATACAGTGTGCTTTGTGTAGTTTAATTTTGTGGTTAACCATTATGTGTTGTTAATACAATTAAATTTTGTGTGTGTATATATATGAAAAATGAATTGAAAAATGGTGTTACAAATAGTATTATTATGGGGATGGGGTCTGGGGCGGAGATTGGGTATTGATGGGTGGGGTCTGGCCCATGACATAGCCCAGTGTTCAACTGCTGGTCCGCAAAATAATTATTTTATTTCCGCCGGTCCATAGGTGTCAAAGGGTTGAAGAATACTGGTCTATACTAAATAAATATATTCATGTACCGGTACTTACCCTTGCCACCTCCCCCCCCCCTCCCATGGACAGTTTCAGAGCTGCAGGAATAACAATGGGAATAACCAGAGTACCATGAACAAAATGAATAAAAGCAAATGTCAATCCAAAATATGTGGAGACCAGCACTTGTGCAGGGGTTAAATTGTAGAACTCATTCGTGAGTCAAATACGACAATATTGTGAGTAAGGCAATTTCAGGAAATTACTCAAAATGCAGTGATTTGCAAATGCCTTTTTCTAGATATTGTTCCCTCATGACTGCTGACTTTTGGAAATTTTTTTTCATGATTCTTTGTGTAAGCCTTTTCTGGCTTTCATCCTTTCACTGCCGATTTTATGAGGATTATTTGTTTGTGCTTGTCTGATTTTATTTTACAGAATTACTTATGCGACATTGTGTAAACGGTATAGAAATTTCTAAAATAAATAAATACCGCCCTTGCAGAGTAACAAGACAGGTAGGCAGAAAGAGAGCTGTGAGTGCCATCAGCCCTGTGGCCGCAGAGGGATACTTCAGCCATGGATGCAGCAGATAGGAAGCAGAGCCCTAGAGCTGAAGGGAGCTGCACTGCTGCTGCCACCAGCAGCTGAAATGAAAAGAGCCATGGTTGACTCGAACCACACGGAGGCAGGAACTGCAGGAAGGACAGCTGCGTACAGCCATGGCACCGGCACCAGAAATATATGTGAGGTAAGAGGGAGTAGGAGATGCTGCTGAGAGACGTTGGGAAGTGAATGGCAGCAGCAATGAAGGCATCAGCCGTGGGACAGCAGAGAAAATGGTAGCAGAGGTTGCTGCTGCTGGCCATTTCAGAGACAGAGGACATGCTGGAGGGATGGCTGTCCAGTCCACTAGTTGAACTAGGTGACTGACTAGGGCTGCACAATTTAGAGGGTGGCATTGGCACTTGGTCTCCAAGTTCCATCGCCTTCATTTCCTGCCTCCTTCCCTCCACCTCAAGGTGTTCAGGTCTTATAGTAGCTTTCTTCCTCTGGGCTGGCAATTTGGCAATTGGCAGCTATAGAAAATGCACGATGGCTGGCACAGGGAAGTTTGAAGGAGACTTCAAAGCAAAACATGCTATATTGCCATGAGACGGTGTATCAGAATCAATCTATCTTGTAAACCTGACATGGTCCATGTTTCGGCTTTTGAAAAAAAGCCTGCTTCAGGGGTACAGATGATGATCTAAAAAAATACCACAATGATAGTAATCAGCAACATGGTATTAAAATCATAATGATAACATATCTAAAAAGGAAACATATCAATAAAGGAACAATGACATCAAAAAATGACTAATGATGCACAATGCAGAGATAAACATAAGCAACAACCATGATATCCAGACAATAAATAATTAAGACAATAAAATATAAAAAAAATAACTTAAACGGGCCACATACATTAAATATAAATATCATTGAAACCACCAAGTGATATACATTTAAGATGAAATGAGTACGGCCAAGATATAAAAACATGAAAGTAAAATCCGCTATAATAAAACCCTTAGTGCGTATGCACACTTCAGTCTTCGTGATCCCTGCCTCCGTGATCCGTGCTTTTGTGCCACACATGCGCAGTAGAAGGAGCCAGTGGTGGTTGCTACTTTGAATGCGGAGACACCATAAGCAGGGACGCATGGAGGCGGAGACCACGGAGGTGGCTCACCCCCCCCCCCCCCCGCCCTCACTCCGTCTAACACAGCAGTCTCAAACTCATGGCCCCCCAGGTACTGTTCTGCGGCCTGTAGTCTGGCTGGCTCCCATACAGTCCCTTGCTGAACTTATTTTTAAGTTCAAAGCCGCCGCGGTGGTTCCTCTCATGAGCCACACCTGCGTCGGATCATGAGAAGAGCTGTGGCGGTGGCTGTGAACTCAAAAATAACTTTGGCAAGGGACTGTAAGGGAGTCAGCCAGAAATGAACAGAAATGCTGCTGCCCTGCTGCACAGGGAAGGGAAGGGGGGAATGCTGCTGTTGCAGCTGCACAGAGAAGTGGAGGGGGAGGGGATGCTGCTGCTGCACAGCAAAGTGGGGGGAGGGAAATGCTGCTGTTGCATTGGGAAGTGGAGGGAGAGGGAAAGGTGGCCAGGGAGTGAACTTGCTTTGCTTTGGGGGAGGGGTATGGTGGGGGACAGGGAGCAATCTTGGTTTGCTTTGGGGGGAGACAGAAGGGGGGTCACAGAGAAAAACAAAGAAAGGCAGGCAGGAAGGCTGGGGGCCATGGAGAGAGACAGAAAGACAGGCAGGCAGCGCACGGGAACGAAAGACAGCAGGCAGGGAGAGAGACAGAGAGAAAGACAGACAGACAGGGGGCGAGGGAGAGAGACAGAAAGCAAGAAAGACAGACAGACAGGGGGCCAGGGAGAAAGAAAGACAGAAAACAAGAAAGACAGACAAACAGGAGTTCAGTGAGAGACTCAGAAAGCAAGAAAGACAGAGAGACAAACAGAAAGCAAGAAAGACAGACAGGGGGCCAGGGAGAGAGACAAACAGAAAGCAAGAAAAACAGACAGACATGAGGACAGGGAGAGAGACAGACAGTCAGGGAGAGAGACAGAAAGCAAGAAAGACAGACAGACAGGGGGCCAGGGAGAAAGAAAGACAGAAAGCAAGAAAGACAGACAAACAGGAGTCCAGTGAGAAAGACAGAAAGCAAGAAAGACAGACAGATAGGGGCCAGGGAGAGAGATGAACAGAAAGCAAGAAAGATAGACAGGGGGCCAGGAAGAGAGACAAACAGAAAGCAAGAAAGGCAGACAGACAGACAGGAGGACAGGGAGAGAGACAGACAGAGGGCCAGGGAGAGAGACAGACAGAAAGAAAGACAGACAGACAAAGGGGGCCAGGGAGAGAGACTGACAGAAAGAAAGACAGACAAACAAAGGGAGACAGACAAACAGAAAGCAAGAAAGACAGACAGACAGGAGGACAGGGAGAGAGACAGACAGGGGGCCAGAGAGACAGACAGACAGAAAGAAAGACAGACAGACAGCGGGAGGGAGAGAGAGAGAAAGAAAGAAAGATAGACAGTGGGAGGGAGAGAGACAGAAAGATAGGGGGCCAGGGAGAGAGACAGACAAAAAGAAAGACAGACAGTGAGAAGGAGAGAGAGAGACAGAAAGAAAAAAAGAAAGCAAGAAAGATAGACAACGGGAGGGAGAGAGACAGAAAGAAAGGAAGAAAGAGACAGGGGCAGGGAGAGAGACAGAAAGAAAGACAGATATATATTCTAGCACCCGTTAAAGTAACGGGCTTAAACACTAGTATTGATATAAAAATCTTCCAACAGTATATCTGAAACAAAAAAAAATGCATATACAGTATATAATAGCGTTGAGAAACAAACATTGTAAATGAAAATACAAGCATTATGAATACGATGATATAATACAGAATATACCCAATAGAGGGTGCTAAAGATCTTTTGGCAGCTATAGAAAATACATGGCAGCTATAGAAAATACATGGTGGCTGGCACAGGAAAGTTTGAAGGAGACAGTAGTTAGCAGGGTTTGAACATACACAGCGTTTCTCTCCTACAAGCGCACGGAGAAAAGAGAGGCAAAAGTAGAATATAGGACCAGGTCTACAGCGGTCAAAATGGCAGTTAGGGAGGCAAAAGTTCGAGTGGAAGAAATTCTGGCAAAAAACATTAAAAAGGGGGACAAATCCTTCTTCAGGTATATTAGTGACAGAAAAAGGAACACAGGCGGGATAGTACGCCTTAGAAGACCAGACGGAAGTTACGTGGAAGCAGATTCCGATAAAGCCGAACTACTGAATGAATACTTCTGCTCAGTCTTCACCTGTGAGGCACCGGGATACGGTCCCCAGTTGAAGGCAACACAAAGCACAGAAGACCCGTTTCAGAATTTTGAGTTCACACCAGGTGAAGTTTACAGTGAACTGGCAAGACTCAAGGTGAACAAAGCCATGGGACCAGACAATTTGCTCCCAAGAATGCTCAGAGAATTGAGCGATGTCCTGGCGAAACCGTTGGCTGAGCTATTCAATCTCTCCCTAAGTAAGGGGAAAGTTCCCCTGGACTGGAAATTAGCTAATGTCGTTCCTCTGCATAAAAAGGGTTGCAGGGCAGAAGCTGCGAATTATAGACCGGTGAGTCTCACATCAATAGTGTGCAAACTCATGGAAACACTAATTAAAAGCAAATTGGACACGATCTTGAATGAAGGGAATCTTTGGGATCCCAGTCAGCATGGATTCACCAAGGGTAGGTCCTGCCAATCCAATCTCATCAGCTTCTTTGACTGGGTAACAAGAAAGTTGGACTTGGGAGAGTCTTTGGACGTCGTGTACCTGGACTTCAGGAAAGCTTTTGACAGTGTCCCACACCGCAGGCTGCTAAGCAAGATGGAATCGATGGGGTTAGGAGAGACACTAACTGCATGGGTCAATGATTGGCTGAGTGGCAGACTTCAGAGGGTGGTGGTTAATGGTACCCTCTCTAAAACATCGGAGGTGACCAGTGGAGTGCCGCAGGGCTCGGTCCTGGGTCCACTCCTTTTCAACATATTCATAGGGGATCTGACTCAAGGGCTTCAAGGTAAAATAACACTATTCGCCGATGACGCCAAACTATGTAATATAGTAAGTGAATGCAGTTTACAGAATTATATGGCGCAGGACCTGCTTACATTGGAAAGTTGGTCCTCAACCTGGCAGCTAGGCTTCAATGCTAAGAAATGTAAGGTCATGCACCTCGGAAGCGGAAATCCATGCAGGACGTACTTCTTGAACGGAGAAACTTTAACTAGGACTTCAGCAGAACGAGATTTAGGAGTAATCATCAGTGCAGACATGAAAACTGCCAATCAAGTGGAGAAGGCTTCATCTAAGGCAAGGCAGATATTGGGTTGTATCAATAGAAGTTTCGTCAGCCGAAAGCCTGAAGTCATAATGCCGTTGTACAGGGCCATGGTGAGACCTCATCTGGAGTACTGTGTGCAATTCTGGAGGCCATATTACAGTAAAGATGTGCGCAGAATTGAATCGGTTCAACGGACGGCCACCAGGATGATCTCAGGGCTCAAGGGTCTCTCGTACGAAGAGAGACTGAACAAATTGCAGCTCTACACTCTTGAGGAACGTAGGAAGAGGGGAGACATGATCGAAACATTTAAGTACCTCACGGGACGTGTCGAAGTGGAAGATGATATTTTCTTTCTTAAGGGACCCTCGGCCATAAGAGGGCACCCGCTCAAACTCAGGGGCGGAAAATTTCATGGCGACACCAGAAAGTATTTCTTCACAGAGAGAGTGGTTGATCATTGGAACAAGCTTCCAGTGCAGGTGATCGAGGCAGACAGCGTGCCAGACTTTAAGAATAAATGGGATACCCATGTGGGATCCCTACGAGGGTCAAGATAAGGAAATTGGGTCATTAGGGCATAGACAGGGGGTGGGTAAGCAGAGTGGGCAGACTTGATGGGCTGTAGCCCTTTTCTGCCGTCATCTTCTATGTTTCTATGTTTCTATGTTTAGATGTTCAAGGTCACTCCTGGCCATGATACATCTTCTATAGGGGGAGAGTGTGGTGCAGTGGTTAGAGCTACAGCCTCAGTACCCTGAGGTTGTGGGTTCAAACCCACACTGCTCCTTGTGACCCTGGGCAAGTCACTTAAACCACAATTGCCCCAGGTACATTAGATAGATTGTAAGCCCACTGGGACAGACAGGGAAAAATGCATAAATACCTGAATACATTCATGTAAACCATTCTGAGCATCCCTGGGAGAACGGTATAGAAAATTGAATAAATAAATTAATATAGCTGCCATTTACTGTGTTGCTGTCCTGAACACCTCATGAGAGAAGTAGAGGGAGGGAAGGAATGAGAGAAAGATGATAGAGACCAAAGAATGGTTGGGGATAGAAGAGAGAGATAATGGAGACCTGCATAGAGTTGGGGGATGGAAAAAGATGCTGAACACCATGGGTGGAAATGGGTAGAAGAGAGAGATGCTGAAGACCAAGATGGATGGACACAGGGAAAGAAAGAGATGCTGAACACCATGGGGGGTGGGGAGAACTTTGAGCTGTGAGTCATCCAGTGAGGGGAGAGTTGTATGCATAACTGAATGTTTGCCTATGGCATCAGATACACTTAGGCTGGCCCTACACAGATGCAGGAGAAGAGGAGACAGCCACTGCAGAAGAATTACTTGGCAGGCCTGAAGACAAAAAAATCTGGCTGCAACAAGAGCCTTTGCCAGAAACACAAGCAGAATGAAGATATCTGCTAAAGATCACATCCCTCAGCAAAGAGGAAAATGGGTCTACACAAGGACAACCGAAGAAAATAAAATAAATGTCTGTACAACAACCCAGGAAGCCCAAGGAATTCTCGTGCTCATAAACAGAGATTCAAGAAGGAGTAGCAGCTAGACTAGAGAACACAAGAAGAGGCCCCAAAGTCTAGGAGGGGCAGTTAAGAGGGAAGCAGCAGACAGTAAGGCTGTGAAAGGCTTCACTAAGTTGGAGGTGGCCAGAACCAGATGAGAAGGATCACTGGAGCAGAGAGTGACAGAAAAGCCTTGAAGCTGAGAGACAGCAGGAGGTGGCTGGCCAAGAGAAGCTGTGAAAGGTATCCTGACGCTGCAGAAGTATGCTTATCTATATTCAGTCTGCAGCAGTCAGCAGTTTGTTTGTTTTTTTTAACATTGACTGCCAAAGGCAGAATTAGCCTCAGATACTCAATGCCAGGCCATGTCCAAACACTGGCTTTGAAATATTGTCACCCCCCTGCTGTTGGGTAGGTTGGCATGGATCACTCCCAGAGTCAAATACAGGATTCTCATTGAGAATCACCCAGGTCCTAGATGCATATACCAAACCAGGGATATAGTTATATAATACTTTTTCAGTGCATCAGTGTTCAAGTGCTGTAGCTTCCTAAACTCTCTATCTCATTGAAATTCATTGAGCCATTTTTGAAAGACTTCATCTCTGGAACATCCCATTTGATTTGGCCCAATTTTGAACACAATAAGGGCCATTTTCAAAAAGGACGTCTAAGTCTGATTTAGATGTTTCCAGCTAAATATCCAAATCAGAAGCATAGAAACGTCCATTTTCAAAGCCAAACAACTAGATGCCCAAAAATAATTTTTTTCCAAAAATTGTCTACTAGGATGTCCAACCCTTAAGACGCCTAACTTTATACCCCATTTCTGATCACAGAAACATCCATGTTGAAAACATCTACATTTAGACCATTTGGATGTAAGAATAGCCATCACTGTTATAGACTGGTCACACTGACATGCCAACAAAGCAGTGGAACACCTTAGTGGGCACTGCTGTAAATTTCACATAAATAGTACCAGGAGTACATCTCACCATATACCCCTTATAATTTATGAGCCCTCCAAAACTCCCTCAAACCCTACTAGATCCAACTATCTACCACCCATCTATCTACCACCCCAGTAGCCGTCATGGTTTCAGGTGGCACCTATATGGCAGTAGAATTGGGTTTTGATGGGTTCACACTTTCCACCATTAATGTAGTTGGTAGAGTAGCTTTTAGGCCTGGGGCCTCCTCTCCATGGTTCACTAGCCCATCCAACAAGTTACTTAAGACACCTGTGTGATTCCCTACTACGCTTTCCCATACCAAATGCTGCTGTTCTAGAGACAGGTATATACTGTTTCATTCAGATTTTGACAGGGTGGGAGGAGATTAGTGAGCAGTGGGGGAGTGTGAAGGGGTGTTAGGACTTAATGTATCCAGTGATAATCTGGTCAGTTTGGGTACCTTTGTTTCACTTAGATGCTTCTCAAACAGGCCTAGCTCCAAACGTCTAAGTTCCATCCAGGACATCTTGGGAAAAGTTTGATCATATGTGCTGGATGTCCAAGTTAAGTATGCCCAAAGCCCACCCAAAACATGCTTATAACATGCCTCCTAACATGACCCCTGGAACTCTGGATGCACAGCAGGACATCTCACTAGATGTCCAGGAAAACAGTTTTGGTTATAGGCACTTGAATGTCCTGGCGATTAGGGTATCCAAGTGCCAACTAAGGCGTTGGTTTTTGGTTTTGGGTTTTTTGGTTTTGTTTTTAACATCTTAGGTTTTTTTTTATTATGAGCCCCAATTCATCTTTTGTCTTGTTTTCCCCTCCCCTGGTAAAATCTGGTCATTTTAATTTAAGTTTGTAGAAAGTTTTTTTGCTAATAGACAGACAGATAGATGGGCATACAAATGGACAGACATTCTGAACTCCTATGAATAATTTCTTTCCTACAAAGCACTGAGTTAAAAAGAACAAAAAAAGCCTAAGTGGTAGCAAGGTTGTCCAATCACACTATGCAGCCTTGCCTTGGCTGTACTGAACAGTTCAAGCAATAGGTTTAATTATTTTCTGCAAAGCATTTATTCTGTACAAATCCATTTAGTAGGAACTCATGGTTTTGTGAATGGTTTCTTTTATACACAGATCTGGAATGTGGTCACAAACCAATCTGAATTTTTTTTTTTTTCAAGCCAGTTAGCCAACAAAGGAATTTTTTCCAGTGTGTCAGTGCTCTGGGCATCAGCACATAATCTTTTACACAGTGTTTCCACAAAGTACTTTCCAGCCAGGAGACTGCTGTAATAATATTATTCGCTATGATAAATCCTTGGACGGTCAACTACATTTTAAAATATTTGTTGCATCAAGTTTGCCATTGCAGACAGCGTCTGAAAACTCTTAATCATAAATGACCACATTTTCTATGTCTTTTCCTTTTGCCATTGAGGTTATTAGTACGTCTACTGTTTATGGTATAAAGAAAATTGTCCCCTTTGATGTCTGTATGATGAAATCTGCAAAATCAGATCACAAAATGTATTACTGTACTTGAATAAGACACACATCTTGATATTCAAAGCTATTTAATCAGCCAGAAATGGCTGTTGACTGGTTAAACAGCATTTAACCAGTCAACTGCAAATATTCAGCGCAAGATATCTTTTGCTGAATATTTGCAATTAGTGGTTAAAAGTTATATCACACGATAGCCATCAATATTCAGCACTGACTAGCTTAGTGAGCAAATCAGACCACCTAAATGCAGTTCTGTCTTTGCCTATTATAACTTAATTGGTCAATACTGAAAACAGACTTAACCACTTATGTTATAGCCAGTCACAAAAAAAAAAAGAATATTCAAATGCCATTCACTGGAAATGGCACCGGCATTGAATATCCGGGCTCACCGCCAACTATGAGACTTAGTAGATGGACTGTCTCCCACAGTCTGAATATCGGGCACACAGTATTTAACCATTGTATATTACTGCCATTTGAAGACTAATCTTTCTATGATTGCTTTGCATATGAGTATCTCGTGGGCCTTTTTCTGCATGCATCTGTCTCTGATGTGCAGGCTAGTTTTTACCTTGTCTTCAGGTTCATTCAAATCAGGTTCATACTCTTGCTGCAGTTGTAAAGCATGGACCGAAACCACTGGTGTAGATTTCAGTGCTTCATACAAGAATGCTATCTTAGGGTGACTATATAGGTCTATATCCAATAACAGAAACTGAGTTATTCCTAATTTTATCCCACTGCATGCATGGAGGTGCCGTTCTGATTTTCTCTTTGACGTCCCGTTCTGATTTTCTCTTTGACGTCCTTAATCAAGGAAGTACTATATCTTCATGCACATAGGGAGTAATTGTATCAGGAGTTTTGCAATGGAGTTACTAAAACAAATCAGAAAAACATATTTCTTCACTCAACATGTAATTAAACTCTGGAATTTGTTGCTAGAGAATGTGGCTAAAGCAATTAGATTACTGAGTTTTAAAAAAGGTTTTGACAAATTTCTAAAAGGAAAATCCATAAACCATTTTCAAGAAGAACTTGGGAAAATCCACAGAGGATTCCTGGGATAAGCAACATAAAATCAGTTTTACTCTTTTGGGATTCTGCTAGGTACTTGAGACTTCTATTGGTCACTATTGTAAACAAGATACTGGGCTTGATGGACCTTCAGTTTATTCTAGTATGGTGATCCTTACGTACCTATGTAAAATTACTGCAAAGATGAATGACAAAAATGTGCTTACTTTTGCACAATATATTTGTAGGCATATTCCGTAATAGTTTGAGCAGAGAGTAGTTTATAAAATATGCACCTCTGTATGTACTTCCCCCTTGTGTACATTTATAGGTGTAAATGTACATGACTTTGGTGCATTTTAGCAGTGATTCTGGAGGTTTTCTGAGGCTTTTAAAAAGACACATATGTTCTTGACCTAGGTAGCCTATTATAAAATTGCCCTGACAATGGCTTTAAACTAAGACTGGCTAAGCTTATTCTCTGACCATGGAGCTATTTGGTCAACCATAATAGAGTTACCATATGGCTCCAGAAAAAGGAGGACAGATTGAGACATCTGGGTTTTACTTCCATTGAAAGCAATGAAAGTAAAGCTCAGAAGTCTCAATCTGTCCTCTTTTTTTCTGGAGCCATAAGGTAACCCTAAACCTTTGATGTCTGAAAACTCTGCATGCTTAGAGTTGTCAGATTTTACAATTGTAAAATCTGGACACCCTAGGCCCGCCAGTCTCCGCCCCAGTCCCACCCTAGCTCCCCCCTCCCTCCCCCCCTCTGCCTGCTTTAGTCGGGCAGGAGGCAATCCACGCATGCGCAGATTGCCTCCTGCCTGATGCGATTGAGAGGAGGCTTTTCAGAACCCAGACAAAGTGCTGGGTTTTGAAAAGCTGTCCAGACCCTTGGACATGTCCTCAAAAGGAAGACGTGTCTGGGGAAATCCGGACGTCTGTAACCCTATGTATGCTCAGTTGGGTGTTAGATTACTCGGAGGCAGAATTGTTCAGCAGGGCCCAGTTGAGCAATATGCCAGAGCTACTTCCACTATCTTCAGCTGAAAGCAGACTAGAACAGGTATAAACACATCTTGAGCACTAGGTCAGTGATTCCCAACCCTGTCCTGGAGGACCACCAGACAGTCGGGTTTTTGGGATAACCCTATTGAATATGCATGAAAGAGATTTGCATATAATGGAGGTGACAGGCATGTAAATCTGCTCCATGCATATTCATTAGGGCTATCCTGAAAACCTGACTGACTGGTGCTCCTCCAGGACAGGGTTTGGAACGACTACACTAGGTCACCATGTTTAATTAGTTCTGTTTCTTAAATCTTGATATACTGCATATATTCAAGTGGATTACAATCATATTGTACACATAAATGACAACATAAAGGTGCAGGCAGAATGGGACAACTAAGACAAGGTCATAAAATTTATTTTTTATTTTTAATCTTACTAATCTTCTGCATCTATACCTCTCTATCCTCTCTCTTTGCCTTCTAAAATACTCAATTCAATACAATCTTGTTAGAATGTTTATTTCTTATTCTTTCCTCTATCTGTACTTCTCACTTCTCTATTCTCTTTAGGTACTTTAGTTAGATTGTGAGCCTTCGGGACAGTGAGGGAATTTTCTAAGTACCTTCCTTACCTATAATTTTAATGTATATTTTCTGTAACCGCTTAGAACCTAACGGATGTAGCGGTATATAAGAAATAAATTACATTACATTACATTACATTACATAAAATCTAGGACACAGATAAACCAGTGGTTCCCAACCCTGTCCTGGAGGAACACCAGGCCAATTGGGTTTTCAGGCTAGCCCTAATGAATATGCATGAAGCAAATTTGCATGCCTATCACTTCCATCATATGCAAATCTCTCTCATGCATATTCATTAGGGCTAGCCTGAAAACCCGATTGGCCTGGTGTTCCTCCAGGACAGGGTTGGGAATCACTGAGATAAACAACAAAAGTAAAGACAAGTGGGATAAACACAAACAAGCTTGATACATTCCCTCATGGCACCCAAAAGCTTTGAAGAGTAGCAGTAGTGGCAGCTGGAAGTAGGGAGGGGGCACCGGCACCTCTCCTGCTTTCCACCTCTCCGCTCCTTCGCACTCTTCTCTCGCTGCGTGTGCGCCTTCAAATCCCCGCCACCGTGCCTCTAGCTCAAGGGTGGGCAACTCCGGTCCTTGAGGACTGGAATCCAGTCGGGTTTTCAGGATTTCCCCCAATGAATATGCACTGAAAGCAGTACATGCAAATAGATCTCATGCATATTCATTGGGGAAATCCTGAAAACCCGACTGGATTCCAGCCCTCGAGGACCGGAGTTGTCCACTCCTGCACTAGCTGTTTGATGGCATGAGCGGCAACTTCAGCCTGCTGTTCCCACCAGTCCCGGCATTCCCCTCTGATGTTACTTCCTGATCCCATGACTAGAAAGTAACATCAGAGGGAGGGCAGGGAAGGAGGTGCTACGCCCTGGGCACCACTCACCCTCGCTATACCACTGCATTATATTATTGCCCTGCCCTGCATTTTCCTCTTTGTCCCTATCCCTTCCTATGATCATCATTGCTCCCCTATGCCCCTATCCCTTCTCCCTCCATACCTAGAATCTCTTCACTCCCCCTCCCCTCTCTTCTCCCTTCTTCCTGCTCCCAACCTAGGGCCAGGATTTCTCCCTCTCTCATCCCACTCTCTCCCCCTGTTCAGTATGTCTCCATAGGTCTCCTGGGTGCCTGCCACCGCTTCCATCTAGCATTTTCCCCCTTTCTTCCCCTAGTCAGTCAGTCATTGTAGACCTCCACCCCCCTCCAAGTTGGTCCAACATCTCTCTCTCTCCCTAAACCACTTCTTCCTGTCTGTCCCTCCTTTCTGATCCAGCAGAGCAGCACTTAGTTCTTCCTCCTTGTCAAATCCAGTATCCTCCCCCGCAGTACCAGTGTCTCTCTCCGTCCCGCTTCCTGCACTTTGATGGTGCTTGCTCACCTGACTCCATTGGTACTGGCAGAGATGCCACAGCGATTGAAAAGAGCTGTGACGGGTCCTCAGTCTTCCCCTTGACGCGTCCTGCCTCCTCTGATGTTTGAATCCATAGCATGAGGTTGGCTCTGAATGTGGTGGAGGAGTTTGATAACAGGTAGGTGGGGCAGTTATTTAGGTCACAATAAGCTTGGCTGTATTTTTTGTAGAGTCAATTCTTATCCGACCAATGTAATACGGGGAAGACTGTCCAGCTTCTGTCTGCGGCGATGGCTTCTCCTGTTGAAGGGTTTGTTGTTGTCTTGTCGAGGTGGGTGTGAGTATTGTTGAATGCGGTTCTGATCTTGGTGATCTTATTTTTGAAATGATCTGCTAGTTGGATAGCTGTCGGTGGGTGGTTTCCTTGGGTAGCTAGGTGAGGTTTGGTGTCAGTGAGATTCTTTACTAGATTGAATAGCTTTTTTGTGTCTAGGGTTTCCGTGCCTATCATTTTGGAGTAGTAGGCTTTCCGTTTTTCCTTGAGTTTGTTCTTGTATTGGTTGATTTGAGTTCTCCATGCTGTTTGTGTGTTCTAGGCTCTTTTTTTTCCATTCTCTTTCTAGTTGTCTTTTTTTTTCCATTCTCTTTCTAGTTATCTAAAAAATTAAGGGTATAGTTATCCCTTATTGATTACCAAATTTTATGTTGTTATGTAATGCAATTCTTTCTCCTCAATGATGTGGGCTTGATGGGATTTCTGATTTTCTATGACTGATATAAGTTGTATTAAGAAATAATATTTCTATATTTTTTTGTGTAAATTCCTTGTGGCCATGGCTTCAGCTCGCCGGTTTTCGGAATTGCAGGCCTTGTTCGGCAGGGATTCCTATTTCTGATTTACAATATTATTATTATTATTATTATTATTAGGATTTTATATACCACCTATCAAGGTTATCTAAGCGGTTTTACAATCAGGTACTCAAGCATTTTCCCTATCTGTCCCGGTGGGCTCACAATCTATCTAACGTACCTGGGTTGTCAGTTCAGACGGTACCACAATTTCTTTCTAAGGAGGTGTCATCCTTTCTTTTAGGACACTCTCACTTTTCCTTCCTTCTTCCTGGGAGGAGAAATGGGGAGACGTGCTTTTATTCACTGCATTTTTTTGAAAATGCGTAGAGGGGATATGATAGAGACTTACAAGATCATGAAGGGCATAGAGAGAGTAGAGAGGGACAGATTCTTCAAACTTTTGAAAAATAAAAGAACAAGAGGGCATTCGGAAAAGTTGAAAGAGGAGAGATTCAAAACGAATGCTAGGAAGTTCTTCTTTACCCAGCGTGTGGTGGACACCTGGAATGTGCTTCCAGAGGGCGTAATAGGGCAGAGTACGGTACTGGGTTTCAAGAAAGGATTGGACAATTTCCTGCTGGAAAAGGGGATAGAGGCGTATAGATAGAGGATTACTGCACAGGTCCTGGACCTGTTGGGCCACTGCGTGAGCGGATTGCCGGGCACGATGGACCTCAGGTCTGACCCAGCGGAGGCATTGCTTATGTTCTTATGTTAACATCCTATTCCATGTGGGCAGGACGCGTCACGGGGAAGACTGAGGCCCTGGCACAGCTCCTTTCAATCGCTGTGGCATCTCTGCCAGCACCGAATGAGGCAGGTGAGCAACCACTATCGAACTGCAGGGAGCGGGACGAAGAAAGAGAGGAAAGCTGCTGGTGTCTACAGTATGTCAGTCCGTGCTGGGGAAAAGGTGCTGGGGCATAGGGTCTCCTGGAACTGTAGGGCCCAGGGCAGCTGCCCTGTTTGCCCACCCCTAAACAATGGAACACAAGTTCCTTTGGAAATGTACTTTGAAAAATCACCGGATGCCCTGCACAGTGGCCTGCAACTATTTCTCAAAGAACTCACTAGAGGCCAGTGTTTCCCTCTGTATTTTCATTCTCCATCATATTTTCCCCTGTTTCTTATCAAAGTGATTAAATGATACTGATGGAAAAATATTGTCATCTGTTATCTTTTTCTAGGCTCGGCATGTGAGCTATAAACAAATAGGCACAGCTGGATTCCTAACTACTTCTGCAACTACACAATACAGTATCTCAAACCCAGCTATGTTGTCAGACAACTACTACTACTAATCACTTATATGGCACTGAAAGGTGTACTCAGAGCTGCACATTTTGACATTTATACACAGTCCCTGCTCGGAAGAGCTTATAATCTAACGGACAGACAGATATGACATATAGGGTTGGAGATGCAGACAACCACATACTACTTCTGGCAATTTGGTTATGTCTGTGTTCCTCAGTACAAGTTACTAGCAATGAGTAATCACAGCACAGATATGAAATTATTTAGTAGCTTGTTATAAATATATTTGAATTGCAACAAAATACAGAACAATTATACTTTCTTTTATGTCCTGTGATGGTTTTTTTCTTCAATTTTATGCACATTATGGTGCTCTTGTACTAAGCCGCAGTATAATTGAGCATAGAACTTTATTATTCAGTATCTGCACTAATGTAACTCAGAAACTACTGGGGGCATTCTGTGCATTTACCCTTCTAGACACAGAGCTCAGTTTGCAGTTTACTGCGTGTTCACTGCAAAAATACTGCAAAGCCTCTTAACACAGTTCTGCGCTAGTAGTTAGTGTCTGGAAAACCTCATGTTAAGTTCATAACGTGGTTTAGTAAAAGGGCCCCAATATCTCCATTTCTAATGACTATCCACTCACATGCGAAACAGCTGTGGGACTTTTCCTCCCAGGGTCTAAACTTAAAGACCAGACCAATCTCCCAGAGTACTTTTCACACATGTTTTCCAATGCATTCTCTTTCCAAGAGTTTCATGAAATAGTGTGCGCTAAAATGTGTACTGCAGAATTGTTACCAAACGGACAGGGGGATTTTGCTTTTATTTTTGCTCCACTATTCAAGTTTTTGCTGAAATTATTGAAATCAAATTTTTTTAAAAACATAAAGAGGTCTTTTTAGAAAGCTGTGGTAAGTACTAGTGTGTGCTTACTGCATCGCTGAAAAGGACTTATTGTGGGATGCACTGAGGTGTCCTGACAGTTCCGGATTCGATTATTGTAACATTGTTTTTGAGCTTCCGGGAGTTTAATTAAAGAGTGCTGCAGCCTATTCAAAATAAAGTAGCAAGAGTTGTGGGAGGTTGTTCACAGTTTCAGCATAATATTCCTATTTTGAAAGAATTTTATTGGTTGCCTGTGGAGAAAAGAGTGGAGTTTTCTTTTTAAGTTATTTATATACTGCCTATTAATGGAGGTTGTCTAAGTGGTTTACATTCAGGTACTAAAGCATTTTTTTCCTATCTGTCCCTACGGGCTCACAATCTATCTAGCATACCTAGGGCAGTGGAAGATTAAGTGACTTGCCCAGGGTCAATCTAGCATACCTAGGGCAGTGGAAGATTGTAAAATAGCTCTTATAATTTTCAAAATTCAGTTATCAAAATCACCTGGATTTCTCGATCGACTCCTTCAGGGCTAGGGAACTCCGGTCCTCGAGAGCTGTATTCCAGTCGGGTTTTCAGGATTTCCCCAATGAATATGCATGAGATCTATTTGCATACACTGCTTTCAATGCATATTCATTGAGGAAATCCTGAAAACCCGACTGGAATACAGCTCTCGAGGACCGGAGTTCCCTAGCCCTGAAGGAGTCGATCGAGAAATCCAGGTGATTTTGATAACTGAATTTTGAAAATTATAAGAGCTATTTTATAAGTAAGGGGTCCTTTTACTAAGGTGCGCTAGTGCGTCTTAGTGCTTCCTAAATATTAGCACATTAAATTCTAACGTGTGCTAAGGACGCGTTGATATGCATTAGCAGTTAGTGTGCACTAAGACGAACTAGCGCGCCTTAGTAAAAGGACCCCTAAGTGTCTTGACCAGAGTCACAAGAAGCTGCAGTGGGAATCAAATCAGCGGTATATTTTAAAAACCCTTTGATTCAACTAAAAATATATTTCCGATAAAGATTCATCTGGAAGTGCTTTGACCCCCCCCCCCCCGACCCCCCCCCCCCCCCTAGTACGCTACTGGGAATACGGCTCTCGAGGACCGGAGTTCCCTTGCCCTGATCTAGAACATTAAGATCAACTGAACACCATCTTCTCTCCATGCCTTCCTTGAAAATCATTGGCACAAGGCGCGCTGCTATTTTCTCAGTTACAGCCCCACAGCTCTGGAACGCCCTACCAGGTTATCTGTGAAATGAAACAGCATTGGATAAATTCAAAGACTCCCTCGAAAGGTCCCTGTATAAGGATGCCTTTGAAACTTACAGCCTCTTTTATATAGCCGCGTGGCAACAGCCCCGGTCTTTTAAATCTCTATGGGCTTCGGGGCCTTTAGCGCGGCTTTGTAAAAGAGGCCGTTAGACTCAAGGACCAAGACCTTCGTTTATTATTTTTTTTTCTGTATATTCCTTGACTTCCTTTCTATACATTTCTATTTTTACTTTTACCCCTCCTGGTAGTGTTAACCCTACATGTTTCTCTCTGCACTATTACTTTTGTAGTTCATCCCCTCTACCATTATGTATCAGTCCAGTTTTGTACATCTGTTTGAAATTTGTCCTTGTATATAATTGTCCCCCCATTTTAGAATTGTAATCACTTAGAAATATTTGATAAGTGTGTATCAAATTTTATATTAAACTTGAAACTTGAACTCTCCACTGCCCCAGGTACAAAATAAGTACCTGTATAAAACGTGAAAACTGAAAAAGACAGATATTAGTGTCTAATCCATAAACGCATGGAGAGATTTCAACCAAACTTGCTACACATATGACTTACTATCTGGGCACAAATACTGTGGGGGTGGGAAGGGGGTGACATGTAACAATGCTGTAACAATGCCTCCAAGGAAACGTAAGGCAATTGGCCAAGTGCAATCAAAGGCTAAAACATGGTATACATATGACTTACTATCTGGGAAAATGCTTCCAAGGGACAATGATGCAACAATGCCTCTAAGAAAACGTAAGGCAATTGGCCAAGTGCAATCAAAGGCTAAAAAAGATGAAACAACAGCGTAGACAATAAACTTCCAAGGACAGGAATACAAGACTTGCAACGGGAGATAAATAACCGTGATAAATAAATACCCGGGATAAATAAATGACCGGCAACGCCGGGCAATCTGCTAGTAGTACTATAAATCGTAAGTCAAGTTCTTTGTCTCTGATATAACATAATAAATAGAATTGAGCTATTGTATTCCGAAAAGAAACTGGTAAAAAGAATTACAAGGCTTGCATTGATGAAAGATCTTGGCTCTGTCATTTCAGAATGTCTGGGTCATGCACTGGCCATACTTCCCTTTTACTGATTACTTCTAAGAAAGAAAAAAAGTCTCATATCCTTTTCTATTTATAACACAAGGAAACAGAGGCATGTTAAAACTGCTGCCCTCATTCTCCTAGAAGCATGCAGAGCCACGGCAGTCATCTTTCAGAGCACATTGTATACAGTCACATGGTCATACCAGTTCGGACGCTCAGTTCATCCTTTTTGACTGCAAAAATATAGTTATATTAAATCTGAAATTTGACTGGTAACTTTCTCAAAAGGAATTACTCTTTCTTATTTTGAAAAAGTTGTAGCTTAGCAAAAGAGATAACAAGGGCTGCAGCTGACAGAGCCAGGTTCACTTTCAGTGGAAAAGGAGGGGGAACAACCACTGGGAGAGTAAGGAGGGATCATGCCTTAATCTAGTGGTTCCCAACCCTGTCCTGGAGGACCTCCAGGCCAGTTGGGTTTTCAGGATAACCCTAATGAATATGCATGAGGCAGAGTTGCATGCCTAGCACCTCCATTATATGCAGATCTCTCTCATGCATATTCATTAGGGCAATCCTGAAAACCCAACTGGCCTGGGGGGTCCTCCAGGAGAGGATTCGGAACCACTGCCTTAATCCCTCTAGTGGTCAGCTGCTCAATTACAACTTTTTGTAACTTAGATTTGACTGAAACAGGTCTAGATAAAAATGTCCTTTTGTAGATATGGATGTTTCTTCCCATTCAAATATCGCGGTTGGATGTCTTACTTTTGAGCTTTCCCTAGTCCTGCCCATAATATAGCCCCTTGCTATTTGGATGAACTGCAGTGTGAAACATCCAAATTCTGACTTTCCAAAATTGGATGTTTAGCATATAGCACCTTAAAATCCCTAAAAAAAGCCATCCATCTGTTTTGAAAATGAGCACCACAGTATTGGATAATTATTTGTACCATTTGTATTTTTGAGCTGGACAATTTTTGTAAGCTGCTTTTCATTTGGTTGTTACCTAGGACGGCATATCAAGTATCATAAATAAATAAATAAATAGACAAACATTTGGAAAGAGAGGAAGAGGAGCTGGGACGAAGCCCAGAACAGGAAGGAGAAGAACAGAAAAAGGGAACATGGAGGGATAAAGAAGCCAGGATGGAGCCAGACTGAATTGCCTTCAGGAAATAGAAAAAAAATAAATAAATTTTGGGATGTTTCCATTTGCACTCCAATATATTGACAATACATGTATTCTGAGGTTCTATGAACAGAGTGCATGTAGCTAAAAGGGGCCACTGAAAAGTTCTCAACCCAACCATGAAGAGAATGATGTGGAGCCATGAAACGTACAAGTTATTCCACACTTTTCTTGACACTTTTCATTTCAGTGAGGCAAATACATCTAATAAATGGGCACAAGTAAAGGGAAACCAAGCCATTGTGACATCACCAGTGAGGCTGGCTCTTAGGCATTGGTGGAATGAGGCATTATGACATCACAATACAAGGAGCAGCTGAAAAGTTCTCAGCCCATCCAAGAAAATAATGATGTGGAGCCATGAAATGTACAAGTTATTCCACACTTTTCATTTCAATGATATGAAATGAAACAAAAAGTGTCAAGAAAAGTGTGGAATAACTTGTACGTTTCATGGCTCCACATCATTCTCTTCTTGGTTGGGCTGAGAACTTTTCAACAGCCCCTCGTAGAGGGGTGCTTTAGTCAGAATGGTCAAATTTGTTTTTAATCATTAAAGTAGCATTTTGTTATAAATAGTTCTTTCTCTCTTCTCAAGTAACTGAACACACCTGAGATCTGGCTATACCCCACAGGAAGTCTAAGGATGACTATACCTATGGTACAGTGCTACAGGCCATGAAACATCCCTAGGCTATAACACTAGGTTCTAGCAATGTTAGCTCTAAAAAAAAATAATCTGGGAAAAAGTACAAGCAACCTGACCAGCTCTTTCTCACTTGCTGCTGTTTTTAGGATCCAGATGTCAATAGCAGGCAGTGTATGATTCAAATGAATATAAAACTTGGAATATATTTAATGCTGTACTGTCTGTGCACTTCAGCAAAAATAAAGCGTCCTTCTTTGCAAATATTTCCTTTCTGATCCCTCTTCACTTTCCATTTCCTTGTGGTGTAGTCTGTGGTGACACCTATTTGGCTTTAGTACACTTTTCATTTAATTGGATCCCAGCCAAACTAACTGTTCAAAGAATGCACATCTTATGTTACTGCTGAAAACTGATGTGGCAGACTTTGAACTTGTTTAACCCCACAAGAGGAGCGTGCTCCAAACTTACATATTGTGTATTTATTGGTTTGCTAACAGCTTTTCTAAAATGTAGATCACAGTCTGCTCAACAGTTTATTGTTTAAAATATTTCATATAAAACACAAAAACAATACATTATGACATCCATATAAAATAAAACACAGTAACATTTACACGTTTCATCTATCAGAACAGCCTCCAGTGGCATAGTAAGGTGGAGGGGGTGGACTGCCTCGGGTGCCGTCTTGGTGGGGGAGTCAGCACCTCTCCATCCCCTCATTCCAAGCTCATATCCTTCTTTCCCCGCCCCCCCCCCCCCATACCTCTTTAAAATCTTTGCCTGCGCGAGCAACTACTCTAGCCTGTTGCTCGCGCTGGCCTGGCTCCCTCTGAAATCACTTCCGGGTTGTTGGGCAAGGAAGTGATGTCAGAGGGAAAGCTAATGCCAGCGTGAGCAGCAGACCAGAGAAGCTGCTCACGCTGGTGAAGATTTAAAGAGGTATAGGGTTGCGAAGGGAGGGCGTGGAAGGAACTGGGGGCACCTCTGCCTCAGCCGCCTCCTACCATCGCTACATCACTGACAGTAAATAGTCAAGTTTTCAAGGATTTATGAAAATACTTCCTGCCTGTTACAAGTCTAAATTATACTTGCAATGAAGTTCAGAACCAAAGACCCATGACAGAATAGGAGCTGTTACATGTGCTAGATGTCCTTGCTGTCTGTAGAGCAGTGGTTCCCAACCCTGTCCTGGAGGAACACCAGGCCAATTGGGTTTTCAGGCTAGCCCTAATGAATATGCATGAAGCAAATTTGCATGCCTATCACTTCCATCATATGCAAATCTCTCTCATGCATATTCATTAGGGCTAGCCTGAAAACCCGATGGGCCTGGTGTTCCTCCAGGACAGGGTTGGGAATCACTGCTGTAGAGAATGACTAACCAATAGGCCTTGTACTTGAGAGCCTAAGGGCTAGATTCATAAAGCAAACCGACTGTGTACCGATCGGTTTGTGATCCCTTTGCGACCAGATTTCCCTCCTGCACTATTCACTAACCTCTCCTTCGAATCCGTGCATGTAAATGAGGAGAAACGCATGCAAAATGGACAGGGACGCGATTCAACAAAGAAATTTTGGGCTGGCTGATCAACCCAAGAAGCGACTGCTGGGGACCAGTCGAAAATGTCTTTCCGACTCTCTCTGCCCTGCTCTCTGCAAGCCCTGCTCTCTGCTGCCCCAAATCTCTCCTGCCTGCCACCCGATGCTCTTCCCCAATGTCTCCTGTCTGCTCTGCCCCGAATTGCTGCCCTACTCTGCCCCAGTTTTCTCCTGCCTGCTCCCCTGTATCTCTCCTGCCCTTCCCCACACTGCGAGCCTGTGAACCAGAACGTACGCAGGTAAGGCTAGTCTCAGTTAGGGCACTGGTCTTTGACCTAAGGGCTGCCATGTGAGCGGACTGCTGGGCATGATGGACCACTGGTCTGACCCAGCAGCGGCAATTTTTATGTTCTTATGTTCATACCTTTTATTTTATAGGCTACTAATAAAGTACTTAACTTTGACAGACTAATGAGGTGAAACTGACAGCAATCCAACAACCATAAAACCATGGAGTCAATATTCAAAAGCACATATGAGGGGCCACTAAAAAGTTCTCAGCCCAACCAAGAAGAGAATGATGTGGAGCCATGAAACTTACAAGTTGTTCTACACATTTGATGGTGGCTTGAAACATGGCCATTAATTTGGAAAATAGGAAAATCAGTCATTTTTCATCTGTGGTAAAAGTGGCCTTAGCAACATGGGAAAGACCTGGGTAAAGGCCGAGCTGAAGCTACTTTTGCCATGGCTTTAGTAAAATGGTCTCTTTATATGGTGGCTAATCTTCCGAATATTGTTCACATGATTTTCAGAAAAGCATACTTAGGTGTATAGGCCTTTTTTATTTACTTAAAATATTTATATCCCACACCATCTCCAAATTTGGGCGGGTTACAACAGCACAAGCAACAACATTACAGTAGTACATGCTTAAAAACCCCCTCAAATACACAAAAAGAAAAGATAAATTATAATCTAACATAAATAAAAATCAGATCATATTTAACATCTTATAGTGCTATCCATTTTCTTTCTGTCTTTTATGCTTTTTGAAATTCTGTACTCATATTATCCTATGTAGGACTAGGAATCTATTTATTAAACAACAATGCACATTAATGAACTTTATTAATGAATAGTCCCCATTGCAAATAATGGGAACTATGGAGGGGCATTTTTGCTACGATGTCTAAATCTGAGTTTAGACATTTTGCGGAAGACACATAAAAATCCAGTACCATTTTCAGAACTGCAAAAAGTCTATTTGGGGTTTTTTTTTAAGTCCATTTTTCAGATGTACAATTATCTTTTTGTAAAAAAAAAAACCCACAAACAATAGAAAAGTGTACAAAACAAGCCATTGGGATATAGGAAGGGACTGCATTTGTAATAGACCTCAGAGGGCAATGCAGTGAACTTCATATAAAAGACCCCACGTATGCATCTCACCATAACCCATGAAAAACCTACTGGACCCAATTGTACACCACAACAATAACCCTTATGCCTGCAGGTGTCACCCATATGAAGGTCCAGTAGGTTCTGGTGGGCTCAAACGCTTCACCTCAAGTGTACAGGTTAGAGTAAGATATGGATCAGGGGGGTAGAGGACACTACCTGAGGAATCTAAAGAGTGTTGGTACTTTTCTAGCTCATCCGAAAACATGCCCAAAATACATACCTTTTAACCCTTTCAGGACCATAAGGATCGTAGGCCAATTTTTGTGGTTTTGACGACATTTTTATGGTAAAAAGGGCTTGCAGATGCCAAAAAATTGATTTTTTTTTTGTGAAATATCATTATTTTTATTTAAAAAATCACACTTCTGGCTTATGGACAGTGTGGCAAGTGAATCTTCTCGTCAATCTGGCAACGACGCTAATGAATGAATGTCGGAACCAGTTTGTTTACATAAAGGCTGTATCATATGGAATCCGTACATATCAAATTTAGAACTGTAGACTATCCCAATCAAAATTTATAGGATTTTAAAGTTATGGGACAAATATGTCCCTTGGTCCTGAAAGGGTTAAAACTGTGCTGTGGATCTACATGAACATAGTGACTTTCTAAAATAACTATTTTCACACGTAAAAACCGTGCGAACTTATATAGTCATTAGCAGAGAAAAAAAATAAAGGCCTCTTATCTCTGTGGATCTTAAAGTTGCATGTATTACTGAATGGGACAATTCTGTAACTGGGTGCCACAAGTTAAGTACTTAGGTACAGAGCGCTGAGCATGAATTCTTTAACGGCATATGGGTGCCAAGATTGCATTATAGACTATTAGTACAAGTCTGCATCTATATGCTTACATTTAGGTGCATATTAACATAAGAATAGCCTTACTGGGTCAGACCAATGGTCCAACTAGCCCAGTAACCCATCTTCACGGTGGCCAATCCAGGTCGCGAGTACCTGGCAAAAACCCAGATAGTAGCAATATTCCATGCTATCGATCCAGGATAAGCAGTGGCTTCCCCCATGTTTGTCTTACTAGCAAACTATGGACTTTTCCTCCAGGAACTTGTCCAAGCCTTTTTTTAAACCAGCTACATTAACCACTGTTACCACATCCTCTGGCAATGCATTCCAGAGCTTAACCTGTTCTCTGAATGAAAAAAAATATTTTCTCCTATTGATTTTAAAAGTATTTCCCTGTAACTTCAAGTGTCCCCTAGGGCTCCTTTTAAATAAGCTGCACTACCTGTTTTAGTGCGCGCTACAATGCCACGCGCGCTAGATGCTAACGCCTCCATTGAGCTGGCGTTAGTTTTTCCGCGTAGCGTGGGGGTTAGCGCGCGCTAAAAACGCTACCGCAGCTTAGTAAAAGGAGCCCCTAGTCTTTGTAATTTTTGACGGAGTAAAAAAATTGATCCACTCGTACCCATTCTACACCACTCAGGATTTTGTAGACTTCAATTATATTTCCCCTCAGCTGTCTCTTTTCTAAGCTGAAGAGCTCTAATCATTTTAGTCTTTCCTCATACAAGAGGAGTTCCATTCCCTTTAGCATCTTGGTCGCTCTTCTTTGAATCTTTTCTAGTTCCGCTATATCTTTTTTGAGATAAGGCGACCAGAACTGAACGCATTACTCAAGGCTAGGTCGCACTATGGAGCGATACAGAAGCATTATAACATTCGTAGTCTTATTTACCATCCTTTTTAAAAATAATTTCTAGCATCTTGTTTGCTCTTTTTGGCCGTCACCACACATTGGGCGGAAGGTTTCAGCATATTGTCTACAATGACACCCAGATCTTTTTCTTGGGCGTTGACCCCCAAGGTGGACCCTAGCATCTGGTAAGTATGATTTGGGTTTTCCTTCCCAATGTGCATCACTTTAGTGTGTAATTTACAATATTCTGTAAGTTAGGCACAGAAATGGTGTTCCCACCCATGCCACTCTCCGTGTATTTACACACTAAGCGAGTTGAACATATGTATATAGCACTGAGTGCATACTTAGCGCTAATGTGAATAAGTTACACTTATCTGCATAAATGCTAATATTGCATAATTTAAGCATACAAGTGGAGCTTAAATTTAGGCGCATGTGATGGTATGAGGGGATATAAGGTTTATTATGACTTTTACAGAAAAAGTAGAATTTTGTAGGACCTATGGGGCTCATAATCGAAAGAGAAAAACGTCCAAAAACCGGCCTAACTTGGCACTTGGGCGAACATTGTCAAAATACGTCCAAGTGCCGATAATAAAAACGGGTTTTGGACATACAGTATGTCTAAACAAGCTAGGCCTTTATAGTGCCACTGAACGACCATAGTTAAATGGGGCATTTCAGGAGGAGTGGCAAGGGCAGGGTTTGGGCGGGACATGGGCAGGCTTAGACTTAGTCGTACTGCATGTATAACCGAAAGTTATACAGCACAGGATCGACAGAACTTGGACGTTGTGACTTAGACTATTTAAAACATGGTCTAAGTCACAAAAACCCACTTAAACTCACCAGATAAGCACTGAAAACACATAATACAGACCCCCCCACACACTGCCCCAGTGATCACTGACTCCCCCTAAAAATATTAATTACAACTTGAAAATTCAGCCTCCAGACCATCATCACCTGGCCGCCTGGCATAGGAAAGCCTTGTCGTCCAGCACAGAGGCAGCTTAAGTCATCTTAGGGGTGGGTTAGGAACCCATAGAGAAGAGGTCCCATGCTAATAAAGTACTGTAATCCCATGCTAATAAAGCCCCTGTAATCACTGCATTGATATTGAAACATGTGCACTCCCCAAAACCCTTTTTTCTGGCATATAAGTGGCTCCTGCAGCCATAAGGGCTATTGGGGTGGTAGATAAGTGGGTCTAGGGGATGCTGGAGGTGGTTTGGGGGGCTCACCATGACCTATAAGGGAGCTATAGTGAGGAGAAGACATGGCACCATTTTTGTGAAGTTCACAGCAGTGCCCTGTAAGGTACTCCACTATTTAGGTGGCATGTCTGGGTGTTCAGTCCATCACTTTGCAGACCCCTCCCACATCCAACAGGGCTTATTCTAAGCGTTTTTGACTTGGACAAAAAGTTGGACGAAAATGTGATATAAAGATGGACGATTTAGTGACTTGGACGATCAGATCGACAGGACGTACAATTAGACGATTTTTGAAATGAAAAAAAATGTGGACGTATTTTTCGAAAATGTGTCCTAAGCTGTTTTATACTTTGGACGACTTGTGACTTAGACAAAAATTGACTTAGACGTTCCTTTCGATTATGCCCCTCCATGGATATTTTGACCTTATTTAATTTAATTGAACATTTCTGTTTGTTGCTTCCTTGAAATACCTCTGTGTCATCTATTAGCATAGATTGCACCAGTTTTTTTTTTCTGTGATGACTTCCATTTAGTACCACATTTAAGGGGGGAAGTTTGTGGTAAAAAAAAATCTTGTCTTATGAGTCATCCACATTGATAACTTCCTCCCTTAGTCTTACCATCTATGGAGTGGACTACAGTGGTGCCCCGCTTATAGGGCTACCAGAAGCCATGTTAAGAGCTTTGCAAATGGCCCAAAATAGTGCAGCTGAAGTTGTTTTAGGAGAGTTGGCACAGTGGTTAGTGCTACAGCTGCAGCACCCTGAGGTTATGGGTTCAAACCCTGTGCTGCTCCTTGTGACCCTGGGTAAGTTACTTACCCCCTCTTTTACTAAGGTGGGCTAACCGATTAGCGTGCGCTAATTGAATTAGCACATGCTAAACGTTAACGCGTCCATAGACTAACATGCACGCATTACCGTTTAGCGTGCACTACTTCAGTTAGCGCACCTTAGAAAAAGAGGGCCTTAATCCTCCACTGCCCCCTCTACATTAGATAAACTGAGCCCACCAGGACAGATAGGGAAAATGCTTGAGTAGCTGATTGTTATTGTTCTGAGCTCCTTTGGGAGGGTGGGCTAAAAAATCAAAATAAATAAATACTGAGGCAAGATATTATATGAGGGCTGTGAATCTACGCTGGCTTCCAATTGATGCTCAATTCAATTTAAAATAACTGGTTCTATTGTTTAAAATGCTTAGGTGTTGAGTGCTCTTGCATCTAGTAGGACTTAGGGTAGAACTTAAGGCTAACCCATTTTTCCAGGGCGATCCGTGGCCAATCCTAGCAGGCCCGACAAATTCTCCAATCTTGAAAATTAAAATGAGGGCGTTTGGAGGAACGCCTTCATCTGGCCGACACGGATCGCAAGTGTGCGATCCCGTGCATGCGCAGACCATCTGTAGATGGTCTGCACATGGGTCAAGACACCTCCAAGACGTGACTTTTTTATTATTATTATTTTTACATTTTTAAACTTTTTGTAGCCCAGCGAGCCTGTGGTTTTAACCTGTGTCTAACTTTGTCTTGAATCCCTGGAGGGTGTTTTTCCCTATATCAGCCTCCGGAAGAGCATTCCAGTTTTCTACCACTCTCTGAGTGAAGAAGAACTTCCTTATGTTTGTACGGAATCTATCCGCTTTTAACTTTAGAGAGTGCCCTCTCATTCTCTTTACCCTGGAGAGGGTGAAAACCTACTGCTATCTACTAAGTCTATTCCCTACATTATCTTGAATTTTTCGATCATGTCCCCTCTCAGTCTCCTCTTTTCAAAGGAAAAGAGGCCTAGTTTCTCTAATCTCTCACTGTATGGCAACTCCTCCAAACCCTTAACCATTTTAGGCGCTCTTCTCTGGACCTTTCGAGTAGTACTGTGTCCTTCTTCATGTATGACGACCAGTGCTGGACGCAGTATTCCAGGTGAGGGCATACCATGGCCCGGTACAGCAGCATGATAACCTTCTCCAATCTGTTATCTTAATCATTCCTAGCATTCTGTTTGTCCTTTTCGCTGCTGCCGCGCATTGCATGGACAGCTTCATTGACTTGTCGACTAGTACGCCCAAGTCTCTTTCCTGGGGTCTCTCCAAGTACTGCACCGAACATCCTGTATTCATGTATAAGATTTTTGTTACTGACATGCATCACCTTACACTTATCCACATTAAACCTCATTTGCAATGTCGCAGCCCATTTCTCGAGCATGTTTATGTCAAGTTCTGGTCTTCGCAATCCTCATGCGTCTTCACTACTCTGAATAACTTCGTATCGTCTGCAAATTTAATCACCTCACTTGTCGTACCAATTTCCAGGTGGTTTATAAATATGTTGACAAGCACGGGTCCAAGCACCACACCCTGCGGCACTCCACTTGTGACGCTTTTCCAGTCCGAGCATTGTCCATTTACCCCCACGCTCTGTTTCCTATCTGCCAGCCAGTTTTTAATCCACGGGAATATTTCACCCTCGATTCCATGGCTCGCAATTTTGCGAAGTAGTCGTTCATGCGGAACCTTGTCGAATGCCTTCCGAAAATTCAGATATACAGTGTCGACTGGGTTACCCTTGTCTATCTGCCTGTTTATTCCCTCGAAGAATTTAAAACAAAACAAAAAAAATCACAGATTCACACTTTATACAACATTATATATTAACATTTAAAGTTAAAGGGAACCTATTAGATAGACTCAAAGGCTGAATTGGATATAGAAACCAGAAAAATAAGCATTGGATGTTTATAAATCTGCTTAATACTGATTCAGTCCCCAGTATGAGATGTAAAAATAGGGGCTCCTTTTACAAAGCCGTGCTAACCGTTTAACGTGCGTAATAGCGCATGCTAAACCGCCGGCCACACTAGTCACTACCGCTTCCTTTTGAGCAGGCGGTAGTTTTTCGGCCAATGTGGGGGTTAGTGCGTGATGAAAAGTCACCGTGCGCTAAAGCCACTAACGTGGTTTTGTAAAAGGAGCCCTAGGTGTTAAATCTCAGTGGGTCTTATGATAATTGAACTTTTGGCAGCCATTTTGGCCTTTTCTCCACAGAGGCCCATGTATGTGCACAAATTCTTGGATTCAGATCTATTTTTTTTTGTCAGCATGTATTCCCACGTGCAGCCTCTGAAGAGGTTACTTCAGCCAAATTATTTTACCACCTTTTCCAGTACATAAATCCCTACTCCTGAATTCATGGATTTGCTGTGCTCTGTAGCTGTAATTCTGCTGCACTCTAGCGTTCCATCTGATGTGCTGATATATCAGTAATAGTGGGAGGCTACGGCAATCCAAATTCCTTGAATAATACAAGATGGACAGATATTAATGGTAAAACTGGATAGCCAGTTCTCAAGTTACATTCAGTTAGTTCTCTTATTAAAGCATTGCTGCACAAGGAGGAAATGATGAAAGCCCAATTTCATTTAATTCATCTAGGATATTTTAACTAGCAGTTGAGGAATGAAATCATGGCTGGATTCCTTGGACAAGAACCCTTGAAAAACTGTATAATCCACAAGAAATTGATGGTCCAGATCAAAACACCATCTAGTTTATAAATGGAAAAAACACCCAGCCTCTTAATCGCTGCTTTAAAAACTAAAGCATTGGTTTTGTCACTCAACTTTTACTGCAGACCTGTTGGATCTTCCTTTGTTTTGTCTTGTTTACATGAGCTATGTTATGACACAATCTTTAAAAGGCACAATTTTAGAGTCAAGATATTCTGAAATTAGTCACAAAAAAATGTGCAAAATTCCTCCAAATATACAATAGTTCATGTGTTAGTGGGCCTTCTGCTAACCTCCTACAATGATCCAGCTGAAGAATATTAAAATTATTTGGCTGCTTTTTCCCTAGGATTAGACATACAATGATTCTTAAATTTGGTCCTCACAATTACCAATGAAGTCTAGCTTTCAGAATATCCAAACTGAATATGCCTGAGACACATATGTAACCCTGTCCCTGGCCTCAATAATGGTACTTGGTTCCTTGTTCCTTTTCCTAAAACTTCAGGTGTAGATTCTCTGTTTAGGGAGATTTAACCTCCAGAGCCCAAAGTTGGTATTTCCATGTACTGATATGCTAATAAATACGCCAGCATAAAAACATGAAAAACATGGCACTTTATACAATCTCTCTTGTTATATCCAAATTCAAATAGTAAATTTGTGAAACTGTGTTCCCTTAAGATTGGAGCCAGAGTTTCTGATGTCCCCTCTAAAACTAGAAATCGGTGACACCCTCTCTTTATGGGGGTGGGGGGAATGCTTTGCCCCTACTGCCATTAACAACAACCTCTCTCCACTGCTACATGGTGCTGGAAAGAACTTCAGTGCATGTCTCAGGGATTCCATGGCACCATCATATCTCCTACACCATAAGGCTAAGAATTGGCTACCAATACAATTTTGTGTTACATTTAAAATATTGATATTGATTCAAAGAGCATGATGTGCCTTACTACATGAACATTGTGTTAACAATTTATCAGCCTGCTTAAACTCTGAGGTTTGATAGATCATCCCTGCAATTATCTATTCCACTTTGCAGAAACCAGGCGCTGCTCCTTTTTTATTGCAGGATCTTATAAAATGGAATAAGATTAGAGAAACTGGACCTCTTCTCCCTTGAAAAGAGGAGATTGAGAGGGGACATGATCGAAACATTCAAGATAATGAATGAAGGCAATAGACTTAGGGCTCCTTTTATCAAGCCGTGCTAGCGGGGTTAACGCGCGTGACTTTTCATCATGCGTTAACCCCCGTGCTGGCCTGCTCAAGAGGAGGTGGTAGCGGCTAGCGCAGCCGGCGGTTTAGCGCGTGGTATTACACGCGTTAAACCACCAACGCGCCTTTGTAAAAGGAGCCCTTAGTAGATAAAGAGAGGTTGTTCACCCTCTCCAAGGTAGGGAGAACGAGAGGGCACTCTCTAAAGTTATAAGGGGGATAGATTCTGTACAAACTTAAGGAAGTTCTTCTTCACCCAGAGAGTGGTGGAAAACTGGAACGCTCTTCCGGAGCTGTTACAGGAGAAAACACCCTCCAGGGATTCAAGACAAAGTTAGACAAGTTCCTGCTGAACCAGAACGTACACAGGTAGGGCTGGTCTCAGGGCATTGGTCTTTGACCTGGGGGCCGCCACGGGAGTGAACTGCTGGGCACGATAAACCACTGGTCTGACCCAGCAGCGGCAATTCTTATGTTCTTAAATACTACAACATACAGCTTAAAACTCTTCTGCTTGTTCAGGCTTTTGTAAGTAGCACCTGATTGATCATCATGCAACATAAATGGTCATACCGGGATACAACTTGCTTCGCCGGGACAGGGAGGGCAGAATGGGAGGAGGTGTAGCATTATATACTAAAGATGACATTAAGGTCACAAGAATCTCAGATGTCCAGTACACTGGAGAATCCCTTTGGGTTAATTTGGCCAGAGGGAAGGACAAATGCTTGTATCTTGGTGTAATTTACAGACCCCCAAGACAACAGGATGACCTGGATATGGAAATAATCTGATATATAGAAAATATCACCTTGCGTGGGGGACACAGTATTGTTAGGTGACTTCAACATGCCTGACGTGGATTGGGATACACTTACTTCTGCTTCTGGCAGCAGCAGGAGGCTATTAAACTCTATGAAGGGAGTTGGTCTCAGGCAACTGGTGTTGGAGCCAACAAGGAATCAGGCAATACTTGACCTTTTACTTACCAATGGAGAAAGTGTCACAGAGGTCTCAGTGGGCGACACATTGGCCTCCAGTGACCACAACATGGTATGGTTTAATCTTAGGAAAGGTTTCACTAAATCTACCACGCTGACCAAGGTCCTCAAATTCAGGGACACAAACTTCCAAGACATGGGTTCCTTTGTTCACCAGGCTCTACAAAGCCAAGCAGAAACTGATAGCGTGGAAGAAATGTGGTCGTCTTTGAAAGCCACCATACAGGAAGAGACAAACTGCTATGTTAAATTAGTAAGTAAACGGCAAAGGAACAGTAAGCCGCAGTGGTTCACTGCGGAGATCTCAGACCTCATCAAGGAGAAGAAAAAGGCATTCATCTCTTACAAACAATCGGGGAAACAGGACTCCAAAGCAGACTACCTGACCAAGTCAAAAGCCGTCAAAGCAGCGTTCAGGGAGGCTAAATTCCACATGGAGGAGTCTCTGGCAAAAAACATCCAGAAGAGAGATAAATCCTTCTTCAGGTATATCAGTGACAGAAGTAAAAACTCAGGCGGGATTGTACGTCTTAGGAAACCAGACAGAGACTATGTGGAAAAGGATTCCGAAAAAGCCCAACTATTAAATGAATACTTCTGCTCAGTCTTCACCTGAGAAGCGCCGGGGCTTGGCCCTCAGCTACAGACATGGGCTGACTCAGTTGACCCGTTTAGTAACTTCGAGTTTACGCCCAGCAGTGTCTACGGTGAGCTGTCGAAGCTCAAGGTTAACAAGGTAATGGGGCCTGACAACCTACACCCCAGGGTGCTTAGGGAGTTGAGTGAGGTCTTGGCAGAGCCACTGTCAGCGCTCTTCAACCTCTCCCTTAGTACAGGCAGCGTCCCGTTGGACTGGAGGATGGCTAACATCATTCTACTCCACAAAAAAGGCTCAAAGATGGATACAGCAAACTACAGACCAGTGAGTCTAACATCGATAAAAACATAGAAACATAGAAAGATGACGCCAGAAAAGGGCTATAGCCCATCAAGTCTGCCCACTCTACTAACCCACCCCATTACGTCTGAGTACTAATGACCTAGTTCCTTAACTCGACCCTCGTAGGGATCCCACTAGGACGTCCCATTTATTCTTAAAGTCAAGCACGCTGGTGGCCTTGATCACCTGCTCTGGAAGCTTGTTCCAGTGATCTACAACCCTTTCTGTGAAGAAATACTTCCTTACGTCACTATCAAATTTCCCTCCTCTGAGTTTGAGCGGATGCCCCCTTGTGACCGAGGGCCCTTTGAGAAAGAAGATGTCTTCTTCCACCTCGACACGTCCCGTGATGTATTTAAATGTCTCAATCATGTCCCCCCTTTCCCTGCGTTCCTCTAGAGTGTAGAGCTGCAATTTGTTTAGTCTTTCTTCGTATGAACAATTGGTGCCTCATTTGCTTAACTTTTTCAATTACCTCATAACAACTGGTGATGTCACCGATTCATTTACAGAAGCCACCATCATAGTACTTTCTAAGCCAAACAAAGACCCCTTAAAAAGTCTCGAATTACAGACCCTTATCGATGATAAATACCGATGCAAAAATTTTTGCTAAACTTTTGGCTACCAGACTTCAACTTGTTCTTCCTAAAGTCATAGCAATGGATCAAAATGGCTTTATAGATGGTTGCAATTGCGCCATGCTATCACAGCGGGGTATGAGCTAAGTTCTCTTAAACAAGCCAAACCTTCTATACTGAGATTATATGATCTGATGAAACTTAAACATAAAGGGCATACACCTGCTTGGTACACATTACTTCTTAATCTCAAATTTGATTCTACATTAGGTTTGTGTGATGTCTGGGCCCAAGATACTGATGTCACTATGAAGTTAAATATCTGGCCCAAAATATGGAAGGATACTTTTACTACACTTCATTCTGCATCTATCATGCAATCTACATATTTTTTAAAGCACAGAGCTTTTTGGACCCCCTATAAACTGGCTAAACTGCCCAATTCTGATGTCACTTGCTGCTGGTCGTGTAAGGCAGATGTTGGCACGTTGGATCACATGATATTCTCTTGCCCTCCTATACATACATTCTGGTTACAAATTTGGAAAACTATATCTGAGATAATTGGCATCAGAGAACATTTAACTTTAGCCGTTGTGGTTTATGGTTCCTATGGGTTGACAGCTGCTCTTGATTGTCCCAGTGCCAAATTGTTAAGATGCTTTACTCTGATTGTATTGAAACTCATTTTTACAAATTGGAAAAATCCTGACAATCTGTCTTATGCATTATGGTGGCATAATGTTTGTTTAATTATGCGATATGAACAGAGTTTTGCTGTTAAACATGGTGGCGTCCACTTACATGATAATACTTGGCAACCTTTGTCAGATTATTGTGAAGCTCTGCTTCATGTTACTTGACTTACTCATATCTGTAATGATATAGTTGCGCTGCACATCTTATTTGTAGAATTGTACGATTTGTATTCATTGGTTCTGACTGTCATTTATTCGTTCATGACTGTTCCTTTTTCCTCTTTCTTATTATGACTCATTACACTTTTATAGGACCTGACAAGTATTTGTATTGCTGTATATTTATAAAACCAATAAAAATATTGAACTTAAAAAAAAAAAAAGATTGTAATTTAAATGTAGTGGCCCTCCTTTCCCAGACCCAGGACACACAAACACTTGCTTATTCATGCAGTGTCCTTCCTTGAAGGAAGATTGTAATGCCTCCCAGCATCTCTCAACCCCTTATTTCAAAAAATATGCTGGACAAACTAGATGCGGTTCCCAAATATGAAATAGTTTGCTGATATTTTAAAAAGCGAGTGAGGTAGACTCATATATCATTAAGAACATAAAAATAGTCCATTTAGTCCAGTAGCCCATCCTCACAGTGGCCAATCCATGTCACTAATACCTGGCAAAAACCCAAAGAATAGCAACATTCCATGCTACCGATCCAGGGTATGCAGTGGTTCCCCCATGTCTGTCTCAATAACAGTCTATGGACTTTTCCTCCAAGAAATTGGCCAAACGTTTCTTAAAACCAGCTACGCTATTTGCTTTTACCACAACCTCTGGCAATGCATTCCAGAGTTTAACTATTCTCTGAATGAAAAAATATGTCCTCCTATTGGTTTTAAAAGTATTTCCCTGTAACTTCATTGAGTGTCCCTTAGTCTTTGTAATTTTTGATGGAGTAAAAAAATCGATCCATCTTTACCCATTCTACACCACTCAGGATATTGTAAACCTCAATCATATCTCCCCTTAGCCATCTCCTTTCCAAGCTGAGAGCCCTAACCTTTTTAGTCTTTGCTCATACGAGAGGAATTCCATCCCTTTATCAACTTAGTCGCTCTTCTTTGAACCTTTTCTAGTTCCACTATATCTTTCTTGAGATAAGGTGACCAGAACTGAATGCAGTACTCCAGGTGAGATCGCACCATGGAGTGATATAGAGGCATTATAACATTCTTATTCTTGTTAACATCCCTTTTGTAATAGTTCCTAGAATCTTGTTTGCTTGTTTGGCTGCCTTCATACCATCCAAAACAGGTGATTTCTCACTTGGCTTAGTACATCTTCCAGATTCACTGAGATTTCTTTCAGTTCCTCCACATCAACACCCTTGAAAAACATTTATGGTTCAGGTAGATCTGTAACCTGTCCAGAAGCCTCCTAAGGTAGGGGTACCTGGGAGGGGCTGCTAGGATTGCTAGATCAGTTGTGGGAGCTGGCATTAGGGGCAGGATAGCAACAGGAGTCTAGGGTGGAAGATGCCACTTTTGGCAGGTTTATGTATTTATTGTTTTTGTATTTTTGCAAGATACATTAAGAGGCTTATAATTGAAAGAGAAATATGTCCAAAAACCGGCCTAAATCAGCACTTGGACGAACATTTCCCAAATATGTCCAAGTGCCGATACTACAAATGGGTTTTGGACGTATTTCTAAACGACCTAGGCATTCATAGTGCCACTGAACAACCAAAGCTAAATGGGGCGTTTCGGGAGGAGTGTCGAGGGTGGGAGTTGGGCGGGACGTGGGCCAGCTTAGACTTAGACGTACAGCATATATAACCAAAAGTTATATAGCCCACGATCAACAGAACTTGGACGTTGTGACTTAGACCTTGTAAAATATGGTCTAAGATACAAAAACCCACCTAAACTCACAAGATAAGCACTGAAAACACATAATACAGACCCCCCTCACACACTACCCCAGTGATCACCGACCCACCCCCACCCCCATAAAAATATTAATCACACCTTTAAAATTCAGCCTCCAGACCATCATCACCTGGCCGCCTGGCATAGGAAAGCCTAGTCGTCCAGCACAGAGGCAGCTTAAGTCATCTTGGGGGTGGGTTAGAGACCCATAGAGAGGAGGACCCATGCCCATAAGCCCCTGTAATCACTGCATTGATACTTAAACATGTGCACTGCTCTATACACTCCCCAAACCCTTTTCTACTGGCATATAAATGGCTCCTGCAGCCATAAGGGCTATTATCCCAGGACAAGCAGGCAGTATATTCTTAACGTATGAGTGACGTCACCGACGGAGCCCCGGTACGGACATTTTTAACTAGAAAGTTCTAGTTGGCCGCACCGCGCATGCGCGAGTGCCTTCCCGCCCAACGGAGGAGTGCGTGGTCCCCAGTTTCTTCATTTCCGCGGAGTGAAGAAGACGCATGTGTTTTCAACGGCCGTTGAAAAACTAGTTTCTGCCTTCCCGCTCGCGTACTTTTTCTTTGCTTTTAATTTAAAAAAAAAAAAAAAACAACTCGTCAAGTTTTCTTATTTTTTCGGCCTGGCCCCGGCGGGGCCTGTTGCCACCATACAGGCCTCCGGCCTCGATTTTGCGGAGGCCGTGTTTTCCTTCATGCCCCCTCAACCAGGCTTTAAGAAGTGCCAGCGGTGTGCATGCCCGATCTCTCTCACCGACCCGCACAATTGGTGCCTGCAGTGCTTGGGTCCAGAGCATCGGGCTGACAACTGCACCCGCTGTGCTACTCTTAAAAAACGCACATTGAAAAATAGGCAGATCCAGCAAAATATTATTTTCGGCACCAGATCTGCCATGGAACCTGCCGCGACATCGACGGCACCTCAAAAGTCGGTACCGACTACTTCAACGCCGCCAGATCCTTCTTCGGGGTCGCTGGCCCCAGGTAAGCCGGCTAAGAAGCCTTCCACTTCCCTGGAGCGCCCTCCTGCCATGGTTGCGACGCCGGTCCTTCCGACACCGCACCGACCCCGCAAACGCTCCGCTCCGATATCGGTGAGTGCCTCGTCATCGGCCTCCTCATCGCCGGAGCGTAGAGCGGCACCTATGGTACCGAAGAAGAAAAAAGCGGTACCGGTGCCTCCCCTGGACGACCGCATCGCGGCCATACTCCAGACCCAATTACAGGAGCAACTGCAGCAACGACTCCAACAACTGTTGCCGGTGCTGCTGGCCCCACACCTTCCAGTGCAGGACCGGTCCGAGCCTCGCACGATCCCATCCGTGTCGACCCCCTCGGTACCGCTTAACACTTCCATGCCGGTGCTCTCGGCTGAACCACACCGTTCCCAACCTACGGTGCAGGCTCGCTCTGATACCGACCCTTCCCGGTACCAGGAACGGCACCGGTCTTCCTCTCCCGGTACCTCCTCGGTACGCTCTGTCAAGTCTCTCTCCAAGACCCGCCATGCCGAGCCCTCCACACCGATGGCCCGCCGTGCGCACCCCGACATCAGGGACCCTGACTTATGGGAAGAATCCTCACCCGGTACCGAGGAAGACGCTTCCTCGATGGACGAGGAACCCTCGACGATTGATACCGGTTCAAAACCTGAACAGTCCTCTTTTACCAAGTTCCTCAGGGAGATGTCGACTGCTCTTTCCATTCCATTAGAGTCCGACTCTAAAAAGTCCCAGGCTTTTCTCGATGCCCTCGACTTTGAGCAACCTCCCAAGGAATTCCTTAAGTTACCCGTCCATGACATCCTACGGGAAACCTTTTACAAAAATTGGGAGAACCCCCTCACTGTTCCCGGGGCCCCTCGCAAACTGGATAGCTTGTACCGGGTCATTCCAATCCCGGGGTTTGACAAGCCTCAATTGCCCCATGAATCTCTTCTGGTGGAATCCACCTTAAAGAAATCTCAGGGCTCCAGTGTCTATGCCTCCACCCCTCCTGGCAGAGAGGGGAAAACTATGGATAAATTTGGCAAGCGCCTTTTCCAGAATGCAATGCTGGCCAACAGGGCAAATAATTACACCTTTCACTTCTCCTTCTATATGAAGCATCTGGTGCAACAACTCTCCTCCTTACAAAAATACATTCCTGAACGTAAGGTCCCTCTTTTCCAACAGCAAATTTCCAGTCTGCTCCAACTTCGGAAATTCATGGTACGCTCCATTTATGACTCATTTGAGCTGACCTCTAGAGCATCTGCCATGGCTGTTGCCATGCGGCGTCTGGCCTGGCTGAGAGTTTCTGACCTCGACATTAACCACCAAGACCGCCTGGCTAACGCACCTTGTCTTGGTGACGAACTCTTCGGGGAGTCCCTGGACTCAACCACCCAGAAACTCTCAGCGCACGAGACTAGGTAGGACACTCTGGTCAAACCTAAAAAGAAGACTCCGCCAGCTCACCCCTACAGACAGCAGTCCTCCTACCAACGCAGGTTCTCGACCAGACCTCTCAACCCGCCTCAGCAGCAGCCTCGCCGTCCTCGTCACCAGCATCAACCTCAGGCTCGTTCCCAGTCTCAGCAGCCTGCCAAGCCTCTCCCTCCATCAAAACCTTCTCAACCCTTTTGACTCCTTTCTCCAGGGCATAGCCAGTCTATCACCATCATTGCCTCTTCCTCAGCCTATCGGAGGACGCCTCCAACTCTTCTTCAGCCGTTGGGAGGTCATCACATCAGACCAATGGGTCCTCAACATCATTCACCACGGCTACTCTCTCAACTTCCAGACTCTTCCACCAGACAATCCTCCCATAGAGTCTGCTTCCCACTCCTCCCAATCCCCCCTCCTCCTGCAGGAGGTCCACTCCCAACTTCTTCTCAATGCCATCGAAGAAGAACCATCAGACCAAAGGGGCCAGGGATTCTACTCCCGCTACTTCCTGGTTCCCAAGAAGACAGGAGACCTCCGTCCCATCCTCGATCTCAGGGACCTCAACAAGTGTCTGGTCAAGGAGAAGTTCAGAATGCTCTCCCTTGCCACGCTTTACCCTCTTCTCTCTCAACACAACTGGCTATGTTTCCTAGACCTCAAAGAGGCCTACACTCACATCCCAATCAATCTGACTTCATGGCGCTACCTCCGATTTCAGATACAGCACCGTCACTATCAGTACAAAGTGCTACCCTTTGGCCTCGCATCATCGCCCAGGGTATTCACCAAGTGCCTTATTGTGGTGGCGGCCTTCCTCAGGTCTCACAACCTCCAGGTGTTCCCCTACTTGGACGATTGGTTGGTGAAAGCACCTACGTCTCCACTTGTGCTACAAGACACTCAACACACCATCTCTTTCCTCCATCTCCTGGGGTTCGAGATCAACTACCCCAAGTCGCACCTACTTCCCACACAGCGACTTCAGTTCATTGGAGCAGTTCTCGACACCACTCTGATGAGGGCGTTTCTCCCCTCCGACCGACAACGGACCCTGCTCCACCTCTGTCATCAGGTGCTCCTTCATCACTCCATCCCAGCTCGGCAGATGATGGTCCTCCTGGGCCACATGGCCTCGACGGTCCATGTGCTTCCTCTGGCGCGACTCCACCTCAGGACACCTCAATGGGCTCTTGCCACCCAATGGTCACAGACCACGGATCCTCTTTCTCATCCCATCTCTGTGACATCGTCTCTTCAGCAATCTCTTCAATGGTGGTTGAACTCCTCCAATCTTTCCAGGGGTCTACTCTTTCATCTACCCCCTCACTCCATGATCATAACCACAGATGCCTCCCCCTATGCGTGGGGAGCTCACCTGGGAGATCTTCACACCCAGGGACTCTGGACCCCTCAGGAGCGTCAACATCACATCAATTTCCTGGAACTCAGGGCCATGTTCTATGCTCTCAGGGCCTTCCAGCACCTCCTCTACCCACAGGTTCTTCTCCTGTGCACAGACAACCAAGTCGCCATGTACTACATAAACAAACAAGGCGGCACCGGATCTCTCCTCCTTTGTCAGGAGGCCATCCGCATCTGGACCTGGGCCACAGCCCGCAGTCTCTTCCTCAAGGCTGTCTACATCCAGGGCGAACAGAACTCCCTGGCCGACAATCTCAGCCGCATCCTTCAACCTCACGAGTGGACTCTGGATCCTCCCACACTCCGCTCCATCTTTGCTCGCTGGGGCACTCCTCAGGTGGACCTCTTTGCAGCTCCACACAACCATCAGCTGCCCCAGTTCTGTTCCAGACTCTTCTCTCCTCATCGTCTGGCCCGGATGCATTCCTGCTCGACTGGACGGATCGGTTCCTCTATGCCTTTCCTCCACTGCCTCTGATGTTGCGGACGTTATTCAAACTCCGCAGGGACAGAGCCACCATGATTCTCATCGCCCCTCGGTGGTCTCGCCAACACTGGTTCTCCCTCCTGCTCCAGCTCAGCTCCAGAGAACCCATCCCTCTGCCTGTGTTTCCTACTCTACTTACGCAGCAGCATCAGTCTCTACTACATCCCAATCTGTCCTCGCTCCACCTGACAGCTTGGTTTCTCTCGGGCTGATCTCGCCAGAGAATCTGTCTCAGCCTGTCCGTCGTATTCTGGATGCCTCCAGGAAACCGGCCACCCTCCAATGTTACCATCAGAAGTGGACCCGGTTCTCCTCTTGGTATCTGCTACATCATCACGATCCCACCTCATTGGCGGTGGAAACTGTACTGGACTATTTGCTCTCTCTGTCCGACGCTGGCCTCAAGTCTACCTCAATCAGAGTTCACCTCAGTGCCATCACTGCGTTTCATGAGCCTATCCTCGGAAAACCTCTCACGGCTCATCCCCTGGTTTCCCGGTTCATGAGAGGCCTTTTCAACGTCAAACCGCCTCTGAAGCCTCCTCCAATCGTCTGGGACCTGAATGTGGTTTTATCAGCCCTCATGAAACCCCCGTTTGAGCCTCTTGCCACAACTCCGCTCAAATTTCTTACATGGAAGGTGCTTTTCCTCATTGCCATCACCTCTGCCAGGAGGGTTAGTGAACTGCATGCACTGGTTGCCGACCCACCTTTCACTGTTTTTCACCATGACAAGGTGGTTCTGCGTACCCATCCTAAATTCCTTCCCAAGGTGGTCTCAGAATTTCACCTCAAGTAGTCCATTGTGTTGCCTGTCTTTTTCCCTAAGCCCCATTCTCATCCTGGGGAACAGGCATTGCACACGCTGGACTGTAAGCGTGCCCTGGCTTACTACCTTGACCGTACCAGGACTCACCGCTCGTCTCCTCAGCTCTTTTTGTCCTTCGACCTTAACCGTCTGGGTCGTCCTGTCTCTAAACGGACGCTTTCCAAATGGCTTGCTGCCTGCATTGCGTTCTGTTATGCTCGGGCCGGTCTCTCACTGGAAGGTGCTGTCACGGCCCACAGGGTCAGAGCTATGGCTGCTTCTGTGGCTTTCCTCCGTTCCACGCCCATCGAGGAAATCTGCAAGGCAGCCACTTGGTCCTCAGTTCACACGTTCACTACTCACTACTGTCTGGATACCTTCTCCAGACGGGATGGGCACTTCGGCCAATCTGTGTTACACAATTTATTTTCCTAATGGCCAACCATCCCCCCTCCCTCTCTGTTAGCTTGGAGGTCACCCATACGTTAAGAATATGCTGCCTGCTTGTCCTGGGATAAAGCACAGTTACTTACCGTAACAGGTGTTATCCAGGGACAGCAGGCAGATATTCTTACGTCCCACCCTCCTCCCTGGGTTGGCTTCTTAGCTGGCTTATCTTAACTGGGGACCACGCACTCCTCTGTCGGGCGGGAAGGCACTCGCGCATGCGCGGTGCGGCCAACTAGAACTTTCTAGTTAAAAATGTCCGTACCGGGGCTCCGTCGGTGACGTCACCCATACATTAAGAATATCTGCCTGCTGTCCCTGGATAACACCTGTTACGGTAAGTAACTGTGCTTTGGGGGTGGTAGATAAGTGGGTCTAGGGGATTCTGGAGGTGGTTTGGGGGGCTCACCATGACCTATAAGGGAGCTGTAGTGAGAAGAAGACATGGCACCCTTTTTGTGAGGTACCCAACTATTTAGGTGGCATGTCTGGGTGTGCATTCCATCACTTTGCAGACCCCTCCCACGTGCAACAGGGCTTGTTCTAGGCGTTTTGGACTTGGACGGAAAGTTGGACGAAAATGTGGTATAAAGATGGACGATTTAGCGGCTTGGATGATCAGATTGGCAGGACGTATAATTAGACAATTTTCGAAACGAAAAAAAAGTTGGATGTATTTTTTGATAATGTGTCTTAAGCTGTTTTTTATTTTGGACGACTTGCAAGATGGACGTATACGGACTTAGATGTCCCTTTCGATTATGCCCCTCCATGTGCTTTGCACAAAATTCAATTGTCAGGACACTATTTATATTGGGGAGGAATGAACATATGACAGAATACTATGTGAAGTTATATTGGTTGAAACTGGAATATCAAATACGCTATAAGTTGTTAGTGAGGATCTATCTTTGTGTGCATGGATTGGCACCGAGATGTCTGGTGGATAGTATTCTGCCCTATGTTCCATTACCCAAATTGCATTCTGTAAGCCGTGCTGATTTGTATGTTTCCACCTGTTAGGTGTTTGAGGCTGAAGGTGACAAGGACGAACATGTTTTCCTGCATGGGCCCTCAGGAATGGAATGGGATTCCAATGTACAAACGCCAGCAGGGAAATTTATGTAATTTTAAGCAATTATTGAAGAGACACTTGTTCTACAAGATGAAATATGGAAATTAAGCCCATTGTAGATGTTTGAGCACTGGTCGCTGATTTGTCTCTGTTTTAAGTATATACTGTGTATGTATTTGCTGTGACCTGATTTGTATAAAGCAAGATACAAATGAATAAGCTCATAAACTCACATCATGAAGCAACAGATGGCAATGGGATGACAAGCCAGTCTAGAACCCGGATTACTGGCCAAGACCATGACCAAACTGTTGAGGAAAGTAATGGAGCTGGAAGTCAAACAGCAACAACCCTTCCTGGACCTGACAGAGCAGATCCAAGCTACAAGACAACTACTACAGTTGCAGTCTCAGGCTATTACCTCTTCTATGGTGGATGGATCAGGGTAGTCAATACTAGGAATCCCTGGATTAGGGACTTCATGTTTAAATAAGATGAGCTCTGAGTAAAGCATATGGGAGGTTCCACGGAACACAGGGAGGGATAATGCAAGACTTTCCTAGCCAATGAAAGACCTAGAAAAGGGTTACCCAAGCAGGGAGAGGTAGACTAGGAAGGAGGGCTTTTAAGAGTCCTTTCCCCAGGTTGGAAACAGGAAGGAAGGAGCCTCCAGATGAGATGGTTCTGAGGCTGGAAAAAGAGGAAGAACCCATGGAAATCACTGAGTGGGATAACCAGGAAAAAAATATAAAGTAATATTTTGTAGGAAGGCCAGTTACAGATGCAACTGGTTGTGAGAGTGAGTGCATAGTGGCCTTCCTCCCTTTTCCTTGCTCATACTCCCTGTACAAAAAAAGGGTTTTGACAAAGGGAAGCTCTGACTGTGCTGGGTTTTTTTTCCAGTTGAAAACTTTCTGAGAGGGGTTGCCTGAAGAAAACTCTGGATGCTTTGTGTGTGTATACCTTCAAAGGTAACTTTTTTGTGAACAAGAATGAAAATTCTCCCAATAAAGAAATTAATAATGTGGAAGTAAGCAGTTAAGACAAGAGACTGGACAGATACTTTTCTGAATTCTCTTTTTTATTTTTAAATCTTAAAGAAGATAGATTGAGAATGTTGGGAGAAAGACATTACTGCATTTGGATATGTTGAGAGTGACGTCTAATTTGTATGTGCCTTTTGTTTTCCTAATGGAACTTTTCTGCTTGCTGGAGTATGAATTATCTATAGAGACAATTGGGATTTTGATTGTATGTGTGTGTGAATTCTAAAGAGAACTCCAAATGACCAATTTGAATTATAATAGAGCTTCTCTCTTCTCCTCAGCCTGAGTATGCAAGCAAAAGGCAAAAGACACCTGAAATGCAGTTGAGTCTTACTGTTTAAATAATCTCTTATTGGTGGCAGAGATGTGGCAGAGGTCCCTCTGTTGATGAGCAGACCAGATAAACTACTTCTGAGTTGAGGAAACTCTAATAACTGGGCCCTGTACCTTTTGGAGTAGTAACATGACAGCATCTAAATAAAATGGACTATGTAGATCAGCACTCATAAGAACATAAGAATTGCTGCTGATGGGTCAGACCAGTGGTCCATCGTGCCCAGCAGTGCGCTCATGCGGCAGCCCTTAGGTCAAAGACCAGTGCCCTAACTGAGTCTAGCTTTACCTGTTTACGTTCTGTTTTCTATTTTCTTCTTGGAGGGACCCAGACATTTTAGTACTCATGAGCTCTAATGGCAGCTTGGTACGATTCCATTTTCTACTCCTAGGGCTCCTTTTACTAAGAAACGTTAGGGCTTTAACGCGTGGAATAGCGTGCGCTACATTGCCATGCGTGCTAAACCTTAACACCAGCATTGAGCTGGCGTTAGTTCTAGAAACAGCGCGCAGTGTAGCGTGCGGTAATTTCCTGCATGCGCTAAAAACGCTAGCGCACCTTAGTAAAAGGAGCCCCTAGTGTTTTTACGTCACTCCTTTCATTCCCTTCAGTTGGCCTCTCTTACATGACAAAGACAGCAAGAACTTTGATTAAATCCTTGTAATTAAACTTCCCTTCAACAGGAGACTTCCTCGGGCCTTTTCTCTATTACACTATCACATTTGAAGCTTCTCCAGTCCCCTTTTATAATCATATAGTAGTAAATGGCGGACGATAAAGACTGTACAGTCCATTCAGTCTGCCCACCAAGGTGGCCAGAGTTGAATGTGGCACTCTTCACAGGTTCCACTTGTTCATTAATCTGTCACTCCCTGCCAATTTTGGAGCACAGATCATAGAAATCTACCTCGCACCAGTCCTACTTCTCAACTATTGGAGTTGTTGAAGCCCATTCCAGCCTTGATGCTGATCTGTTTTGCATTTACAGGACCCAGATCACAGAAGTCTGCCTGGCATTGGTCTTACTTTCCAACTTCTGAAGCTGTCATCAAAGCTCACTCCAGTAACGAGGTCATCTAAGGTTTGTTTTAATTGGATGGAATCCTTTTTCTATATATTGTTAGTCAGTATTTATCCCACGTTTTTGAATTCCGGTATCATTTTTGTCATCACAACCTCCTGCAGGAGGGCGTTCCAGACATCCACCATCCTTTCTGTGAAAAAGTATTTCCTGACACTGCTCCTAAGTCTCCTACTCTGAAACCTCAACTCATGACCTTTAGTTCTACCGCTTTCCTGTTTCTGAAAAAGATAAGTTTGCATATTAAAACTTTTAAGTATTTAAATGTCTGTATCATATTATAGAGGTGCATAGGGACAGAAATCAAACCTGCCCCATCCATCCCAACTGGAATCAAACTTTTCCCCATAAATCCCCCCTGGAAATTGAATCTGTTCCCACCCTTTCCCGCAGGAATCAAATCAGTCCTTGCCCATCCCTGCAATAATCTCTTTTGTCCCTCCCCGACCCCATAAACTTCAAAAGTAGTTATTTCATTTAATTAGGCTACTGAATTAAAGGCTCTGGCAGAGACCCATTTACAAATAAGCAGCAACTTTATTAATTTGGAAATATTAATTGGGAAGAATACATACTTTATAAATGAGCCTCTGCCAGAGCCTCTAATATAAATATAAAATACTCCAGCAGATGAGAATCCTCAAGTTGTGTCAGCTGGGACTTCCGCTGGCATTTCAGTGGCTCAGAAATGCTGCCAGCTACGTTTGGTGGAGGGAAGTTTTGGCCGCCTTTGGAGGAGTTCCTCAGCTGACAGTGCTTAGGGTTCCCCACCAGGCTCAGCAAGGGCCAACAAGTTCTTCAACACTGGAGAAATAAATGCATTTCCTTTTCTGGTGAACACAATACAAAGACATCTGCTATATACATTTCCCAAAGCTAACATATTTCAGTCAATAAATTCTTTTTTTTACCTTTGTTATCTGGAGATTTATTTTTCCATCAAGTTGGTTCCGTTTCTCTTATTGTCTGCTTTCCTGTCTTCTGCAAATTCTTCTTCAAGCAGTTGCTGTCCATTGGTTCCTCCTACCATGGCCAAGCATTTCTCTCTTCCTTCCCTCCCATTGTACAACATCCTCACTCCGTTATATCCTGGATCGTTCTCCCTCTTTTTTCCCTCCCCATTCCTGCACAACATTTCTTCCTCTTTCCTACACCCTCGTGTGCAACATGTCTCCTTCTCTCTCACTGTCCACCATCTCTCTCCCCTCATTCCCTCCCTTGCTGCAAAGGGAGTGTGAAAAGAGAGAGAGAGAGGGATCCAGGATGCATCTTTCTCATCGCCTCTATAGCCACATCCACCATTTCTCCCTCTTTCATCCCCTGGCCCTTGGGCAGTATATTTTGCCCCTCCCTACCAGCCCCATGCCCAACATTTCTCCTTCTATCACCCCTCTCCAGCATCATACCACATTTTTCACTTCATTTCCTTCACCACCATGCCCAACATTCCTCCCTCTTGCACCCCTTTTCTTTCTATCTGTCCTAGCCTTCTCTCTCTACCACAACATCCAATATTACTCCCTTCCTCCTCTCTATCACCATGTCCAACAATTCTCCTAAAATCTACAAACAGCTGCAATGGGTAGAGGTCTCTCACTCTCTTCCCTCCCCAAGGTCTAGCTTCTCTACCCTCTTTCTCCCCTTCAACCCTTCACAGGTCTCTGCACCCCCTCCCCCCAACCCATAGCCAAGGCACTCTCTCCCCTTTTCAGGCTCCGCCCCTATGTTCCTAACCTATCATACCCCCTCCCCCCAAGGGCCTACCTGGGTAGCAGGTCAAGCGGGGGGGGGGGATCTTCAGGGCAGGAGCATGGGCCTCACATAGCAGTTCAACCCTACAATGCCCCCATCTCCCTTAACTCCACCATGTTTAGGTAGCTCACCTCCTGGGCCTACAGAGGTACCTGGTGTTCTAGAGTGGGTTTTCATGGTAGGAGCATGGCCCTTTCGCTCCTGCCTCCTCATGGCTGCCTTCTAAAATGGCTGCCTCGAACTTTCACAGATGCTTGTGGCATTTCCTGTAGTACTGTGAAAGGTCACAACAGTCATTTTAGAAGACAACCACAAGGAGGCAGGAGTGAAAATTCCACATTCCTACCATGAAGACTGCTGCTGGACTACCAGGTACCTCAGTAGGCCCCCCCCCCCCCAGGCCATGAGCGAAGAGCCGCAGGTTACCGACCCTGTCTTAGCCCATGCAGCATCTCTTCCCTCCCTTCCCAAACTTCCAGCCCATGCAACCCTTTTCCTTCCTTGCCACCCCCAGCTCATACAGCGTCTTAATGACCTTTCTTCAGGCCAACGTCAGTACATGCTACCGGCATGCTACCGGTACATGCTACCGGCAGCTAAAATGCATCAGAGGGAAAGTTTCCGGGTTAGTTGCTAGCAGCATGGAGAAAGGAAGGCTGCTGGTGGCCTGAAAAGAATGAGCAACTGTGGGATCCCCGAACAAGGCAGACCCATCCCCATGGGATACCTGCAAGTCTGGAGGGGATTCCCATGGGATCCCCGAGGACCTGGAGGGGATTCCCATGGGAACCCAAGGACTCTGTGAGATTCCCATTGCCCCCATTTCCATGTAGCCCAAAAGAAAATGACAGAGTATTTTTCTTTCAAGTACAGTGCGACATAATACTTTAGAACATCTTTTAGTGTTCTGGTTTTGCAATCATTTCGTGCCATACCAATATTTTGCTGAGTTTTGTTCTTGATGTTGCTGATAGGGTTGTGCAGTGACTGTTCATTGACTGAACGTTGTTTCAAGTTGACCTAAATAAAGTTTTTAAAAAAATGCAACTCTGGATATAACGGACCGTTTTTCCAGGTCCCTTGAAGATTATACTGTAAATGAAAATGTATGTGAGCCACAAAGAAACATCAGTTAACAAAAGAAGGCATCCATCATTTGCATAGTTCTAGAGATTACCATGTCTGCCTTTAAAGAAAATCTTTATAAAGAAACAAAATTATGGGCAGAATTCAGGAGCTCAGCAGTGATTTTGCCATGGAACTGACTGAATATTTTAAATATAAAATATTTTCACAAACCCTCCAACACTCCCCCCTCACATCCCCTTCTACTCCCTTGCTGAGCTGCTCCAAACAGCATAAAACAGCTGCCAAGAGAGCAAAAGATATATAAACCAGCTGCCTGTATATTTTCAGAATCCTTACTGGAATGTCTGCATAATAGAAATCTCATAGTATAGTGCAAGTTCAAAATAAAGAACTTTTAAGAAAAAAGAAATGAGAGTTAAGATGCAGAATGCCGCCTTCAAAAACATTTCATATTTTCTGTATACCAATACTGAAAAGCAAAACTCTTAGCAATATCCTCATGAAGAACTGCACACCATTATGTGACATGACTATAGATTACTTGTCTCTTAGCCAAAATATGCGGTACTTCTGCTTTCCATTAGCTCATAGGATATATATTTAAAATGGTAGATGGTAGGTCAAAAAGTAGGTGGTGCTATTCTATGCACTTTTTATATGTTGTATATTTAGTGTTGTACTGCCATCTGATGATTGTGTTAATTAATGCAGGTAACCTTTATGTAATGTTTTCTTTCTTTCTCTCTTAGGGGTCCTTTTACTTTAGTGCACTAGCCAATTTAGCGCGCGCTAAATGCTAATGCATCCATTATATTCCATGGACACGTTAGCGTTTAGCATGCGCTAAATCAGCTAGTGCATCTTAGTAAAAGAGGGGGTTAGGTTCTATTAACCACATTTATAAAGTGATTCACTCAATGCAGTGGAAGGCGACAGAGGGTAGTGGTAAATGGAGCTCACTTTGAGGAAAAGAATGTTACCAGTGGTGTGCCGCAGGTTTCTGTTCTTGGGGTGGTTATTTTTATCATTTTTTAAGCGATATTGCTGAAGGTTTGCCTCTTTACGGATCATATCAAAATCTGCAATAGGGTAGGCATCCCTGACGGTGAAGCAACATGAGGAAGGACCTAATGAAGTTTGAAGAATGGTCCGAAATTTGGCCGTTACAATTTACGCTGGGTTTTACTAAATGGCATGTAGAGGTATCTACCATAGGCCGGCATGGTAAGTGCTCCGACGCTCATAGAATTTCATAGAAGTATTTACCTCACCGGCCCATGGTAGAAACCCCTACCGCCGTTTAGTAAAAATAGCCCTTAATGCTATAAAATGCAGAGTGAAGCATTTCAGTAGCAAAACCAAAGGGAATGGTACAGTTTAGGGGGTGAAGAGCTTTTTAGGGGTATAATCAAAAACTAATCACTGAGACGTCCAAGTGCCGATAATCAAAACTATTTTCCTGGATGTCTAGCAAGACATTTCATCCGCTATGTGTACAGAGCTCAAGAGGATATGTTAAGAGGCATGTTATGGGTGTGCTAGACCTGGATATCTTGCCATGGGTGATGGAAGTCACAGAAATGGCCATTCAAATCCCCGAGTGATCAAAGTCTTGGTGCAGCAGTCAGGATAAATAGGCGATCAGACAACCATAAAACATTAGTCCTCTCCAAACAATGGAGCAAGACTCCTCTGACAGCCAAATTATGCAAGATCCAATCCTTTCATTCCAAGCCTGCAGAAGGAAAAGCAGACAAACTAAATTTCTGTTTGGCATGGAAGGCAGAAATCACTTTCAGTAGAAAAGAAGGAATGTACAGTACGGAGAAAACTCCTGCTCCGGAAAACAGATAAAGGACGCTCTGTACAAAAGAGCCTGAAACCCCCAAAAATGCCATGCTGAGACAACGGCGACGAAAAAGACAGTCTTGACTGTTAGATCCAGAAGAGATAAATCCTTCAGTGGCTCGAATTGGCTTCCCCAAAGCCCTGCAGAACAAGTAGGGTTACCAGACGTCCGGATTTCCCCAGACTTATGTGTTATGTCATTGTGTTGTGTCCGCGCATGCACAGATGCTGTCTGGGGGTGGAACGGGGCATGACAGTCGGAACGGGGCAGAACTAGGTGAGCCTGGGGACGTGGCCATGGGTCCGGATTTTCCTTCGGGAAAATCTGGTAACCCTACAACAAAGGGAAAAGAAAATGCAAAGGAGATCACAAACGAAGTGCTCCTCCTAGAAACCTGGACACAGTGGGATGAGCAGTAAGCAAATTAGTGCCTCTGCGCGCTCTAAAACATGAAAGGCCTGCAATCTGAACTGTAAGGGAGGCCACTGCTACACCTGTCTCTAGACCTGCCTGAAGAAAAAACAGGACCGCTGAAAAGCGAGCCCTCTCAGTATCCATGTGATTCTTAGCACACCACTGTTGAAAAGTCTTCCAGGTTTTGGCATAAGATGCCATAGTAGAGGGTGTCATCAAGCGCAAAAAAAATTGAGATAACTACATCCGAAAAACCGCGCTTCTGCCAAGCTGAGCACTCAAGAGCCATGCCATAAGACCAATTCACTGTTGGATCTCCATGGGCACCGGCCCCTGACTGAGAAGATATCGATGAAGACAGGGCCAGAGTCTTTCACCCCATGGAAAATAGACAAGATCCGCATACCATGGGCGCCAAGGCCAGTCTGAAGCTACTAGAATCACCAGGCTGGGAAGTGTTGCTATCCGGCAGAGGACTCGACCAACCAGAGATCACGGAGGGAACATCATACAGGAGCTCGTGAGCCAGCCAGGGCCAAACCAAGGCATCCAGCCCTAGCTTCCTCGCTGTTTGTCGACCAAAAAAGCATCCGGCCTTCGAGTTCTTTGCTGAAGCCAAGTCCCTCTGGGGCTGACCACAGCTCTGTGTGATCAGATGGAATGCCTCTTGCGAGAGGGACCATGCTCCTGGGTCCAGGAACTTTTGGCTGAGGAAGTCTGCCTGAACATGGGCTGCCGAGAAAGACAGAAGATGTCCTTCTGCCCAGTGGAATGCAGACGATCTTTCTGACCCAAGAGAGAGAACACTAGAGCTCCCTCAAGTTGTACATACACCACCGCTGTGGCGTCATCAGAGAAACTTGCACCGCTGATCCTTTCAGAAGGGCTGGAGAGTGATTAGCACCAGCCGAATTGCCTGAAGCTCCAGATTATTTGTCAACCAACATTTCAGACCAGGAGTCCACTGCCCCTGAATGGAGCGGGACCTGCAGTGAGTAACCCAAAAGGCTGGCATCCAGCCTAAGAGTCATCTACTCGAAGTCCGAAGAAGCCAGCCCTGGTAGAAAGCCTCCCCCTGAAGCCACCAGCTCAAGTCACTGCAAGCTGGCACCTTCCAGGGGAGCGGCATCTGAAGGGGAAAACTCTGCTGAGACAACCGAGATAGGAGGGACTCCTGTAAAGGGCGCATGGGCACTCTGGCTCAGGCGATCACCTCCAAGGAGGCTACCCGAGACCCCAGAACCCGCAGATAAAACCAGGCTGAGGGAGCCAGATGGTCCAGGAGAATTCTGTTGTTGAAGGTTCTATGTGTCTTGAGAAGAAATACATTACCCTGTCTGGAGATGAAGAGAAGCCCCAGAAACTCCAGGGACTGGGAGGACACCAAGCGTCTCTTCCTGCATCACCTGCAGCAGAGACACTACCATCACCACTGAACTTTTGTACACCCGACAAGATGGAGCCCAGATCAACCAGCTGTCCCAGGAAAGGTGAACTTGGACTCCCCGCTGGCAGAAAGCTGCCACAACTACCATCATTTTGATGAAAGTGCAGTTGCCATTGTGAGGCCAAAGAGCAGAGCTGCGAACTGGAAATACTGTTGCAGAACATGGAAATGCATAAACCTGTGATGCATGGGGTAGATTGTAATATGGAGGTAAGCCTCTGTGAGATCCACTAGAAAATCTCCTGGAGAGACAGCAGCTATCACCGTGTACTCCATTGCCATTAAGAAAAAAAGGAATTCACAAGAAGCAGATGACCAACTTTTTAGATCCAGAATGGGTCTAATCCTCTGAACATTTCTAGTATGATGAAGAATAAGGAGTATGCGCCTAAGCACCAATTTGTGTTCTAGAACAAGTTCCAACATCCCGATGTCTAAGAGGTGATGCAGAGTATCGCAGACCCTGGACTCCGTTCCGGTCAACTTGCCGAAGTCCAGAAACCAAGCCGGAGGAGGGCAAAGGAGGACTAACTAGTGTTTGATGAAAGTCAAGTCCACTCCTGACAAAACTGAAAAGTCAGCCTTTTACGAGGAAGCCACACCAACCCCTGGAGTCATCGGGGCATTTTGCAGATTTTGGTATCATCCGCAAAGAGACAAATCTTACCCAACAGACCTGCAGCAATATTGTTTATAAAATGTTAAAAAGAACAGGCCCAAGAACAGACCCTTGAGCCACACCACTGGTAATATCCCTTTGCTCAGAGCGATCTCCATTGATCACTACCCTCTGATGCCTTCCACTCAACCAGTTCTTGACCTATCCCGACACCTTGGGACTCATCCCAAGGGCACTCAGTTTATTTATTAGATGTCTGTGTGGGAACACTGTCAAAAGCTTTGTTAAAATCTAAATACACCACATTTAGCGCACTCCCTCTATCCAATTCTCTGGTCACCCAGTCAAAGAAATTAATCAGATTTGTCTGAAGACCTACCTCTAGTGAATCCATGTTGCCTCCGGTCCTGTAATCCACAGTGTTGATTGAGGAAAGCTGAGCCAAGACTAGCAACAGCAAATGGCAAAAGACCATCACTAATGGTTGACTGAGAGATAAAGGGGGACACTAGTGCAGGCTTGGGAAGCTGATCCTGATGGTTCTGTTTCTGATGACATCACCAGCTATGTGGCTGGAATGATATCCATGCAGAACTAAGTTTGGGGGCAAGATATGCATAAATTAGAAGAAAATTTGGGCTGCCGTTGTGCCACAGCCCATAAGAAATTGATTTCAACTGAGCTGGACTCCTACAGGGGAGGAGACTAATTTGTTCATTACAACTATCATTTGTCAAAAGAAATTTACAAACTAGTAATACTCCAGCTGAAAAATTTAAAATATATTTGATACATTTTACACATATACCAGTTTATAAATATAAAACAGTCATAAAATCCACAATATTAAATACAAAGTGTTTGCATTCGTGCAGACATCAGATGTGGCTCTCGTTCTCAAAGCACTGATAAATCATTTTTCCATAAAACTTTTGTACAAAATATGACAAAGAAAATGAAGTTTAAAATTCATCACATTAAAAAAAAAATAAAAATTAACCAGATCAAAATACAAATGCAAAGAAAAGTTAACTCACAAGTGGTTAGCAACTCAGCTTATCAAGAACATCAAGTCAAATGCTTTTCTGCACTGTATCTGATCTTCACGCCATACAATTTCAACTCTTGTTTGATCTTAAGTAATTCTCTTGCTCATGGTGAACCCACTGAAAACTGTGTAGAAATGGACCGTAATGCTGTTAGGAAGTAGAAGCTTTATAAAAGATCATATTCTTATTCAGAGTTTGAATGTGGGAAGGGGTTTTTCTTTTCACTCCTATTTTGATGCAATGTCTACCTAGATCAAGCCCCAAATTACCTGAGCTGCAGGTATTGAGCAAAATAATTTCTCACCTTGGTAAACATGTAAGAAGAAAAGATCTATAAAGCTCTTGCTGATGGAATGACAGAAAAAGTGGAAATTAAAAATCCCTCTCAATTGTTCTACCTCTCACTCATCTTGCCAGGATTCCTTTCATACAAGAAGAGATTTTCTGTACCAGCCCAATAGCACTGTCCTGTACTGCAGTATGAGAGAACCGAGTTGGATATCTGGACCCAGATTCTGCTCATCAGGCTGCCTGGGATTTTAAGGCACTGAAAAGAAAGGATTCATAACCCCTCAGAAGAAATAAATTCCAGCCGTTGTGTTAACAGCACCAGTTATGAGGGTTCAGAGTGTACATGACCTGAGTTCTGAAGGGAAGTTGATGTTTACAAACTCTTATATACTTGGTAGGTGGGAGGAGAAGGAAGAGGGATTGCAAACTAATTTAAACAGGGAAATAACTCATGAATCTGGACTATATTACTCATCTTGAGCTAGGGTTTGGAAAAGGTACCGTATTTTTCGTTCCATAAGATGCACCTGACCATCTAGGTTTAGAGGAGGAAAAACCAAGAAAAAAATATTCTGAACCAAATTGTGCCTCTGAATTCAGCCCACTAGAAAAACAGACAAATATACTGCAGCAGACAGATTTTGATCACTAAATTGAAATCCTACCTTTATTGTCTGGTGATTTCTGGTTGCACTAGATAGTTCTTTCTTTCTTTCCTTCCTTCCTTCCTTCCTCAGGCCCAACAACTGTCTCTTTCTATTCCCTCCCTCCTTCCTTCCTATGTCCCGAGTTCGTACCCCCTCCCCCTCACTGCCTTCCAGCCTTTCTCCTTCCTCCCTCCCGCACCGAAGCCTGCCTGCCTTCCTCCCTCCCTCTCTCCCTGCTGCACTGAAGTCTGCCTCCCTCCTGCACCGAAGCCTGCCTGACTTCCTCCCTGCTGCGCCGATTCCTCCTCCCTGGTCTGCCGCTCACCCACTGCTGCCACAACTCCATGAAGGGAAGGGCCGGCGGTGTGCAATTGGGTCCACAAGTCTTCCCCCGACGTCTATTCTGATGTCAGAGTTAAGGTCTGAGCCAGCGATTGGCTGGCCCGGATCTTCTCTCCGACTTCAGAATGGATGTCGAGGGGGGGGGGGACTTGTGGGCCTGATTGCACGCCACCGGTCCTTCTCTTCCTTTCCTGTGGTGGTGAGCGGGTAAGAGGGTGGCAAGCAGCACAAGCAGCGTGTGTGTGTGTGGGGGGGGGGGGGGAGACGAGCAGCAGCAGAACACCAGGGACGGCTGAGCTGTAACCACTCCATAAGACGTACCCCCTTTTCCACCCCCTTTTTGGGGGTAAAAAAGTGCGTCTTACAGAGCAAAAAATATGGTAAGTAGAAAATCTAAAATTAAATGTGAATACAAAATGGGGAAAATCCCCAGATAACTGTAAATGAAAGCCATTTTGCACCACAGCTGTAGTTTAGACAGAATCCGTCTGAACTAGAAGCCCAAATAAATAAGAGGAAAACTGTCCCACAAGACAGGAAACAAGAGGAAACTGTCCCAAGTGCTGTCACCTCATCTATGACAGCACTTGGGAAGCCCTCATGGTCACCAAAACCTGGCTCCAAGACAACGATAGGTAGCACTAGGAGAACTGTGTTCTCCAGGCTACCAGGCCCTGGCCTGCTCATGCACCACTGGGAAAGAAGGCGCAGTGGCCACCATTGTCAAGACCTCCACCACACCAAAACTGATAAGCTTTATCAATGTTCCCATCCTAGAGGTTCTAGCCTTCACCATGAGCCACAAACACAAAATCACCCTCATCGTTCTTTATAAAGCCCCTTACTCCCCAGCAGAATCCCTAGAGTCCCTTCTTGAATTCATCACCGAGCTATCCATCACCGAGCTATCCATATCCCCCAATCATGTGACCATCCTGGGAGACTTCAACTTCCCAGACTACCCCAACACCTCAGGAATAAGTGACATCTTCCTCTCCTCCCTCACCGACCTGGGATTCCACTAAGCTGTAACCACCCCCACACACTCAGCAGGCAACACTTGGACTTAAACTTCACTCAGAGGGACCTGACTGCAGAGCCTCAACAAACAATCTGCACCACTACATCTGTCCCATGGTCATAACACCACCTCATTGAATTCCAACTCCAAATCAAAACTACCCCAGCCCCGCTAACAGGCCCTATCCCACCCACCCAACCTCAAATCCCTAAATCAGTCAACCCTACAGTCATGGCCGCAGGCATTCGTAATCTAAACAAAACCTGCACCCAACATCCCCACTCCATCGACCTAGCAGCCTCCACCTGGCACTCCAACATCAAGTCCCTCTATAACAGCCCGAATAACCACTAACAATACCTGCTCCCTGGTACACCAGCGACCTCCGATCACTGAGGAAAGCAGAAAGAAACTGGATCAAACACCTAAATTCAGAGTCCAAAGCACACTGGGAAAACACATCTGCCACCTACAAAGCTGCAATCCTAGAAGCAAAGAAAGCCTACTACTCTCACATCCTACAGAAAATACCAACTAGATCCAAACAACTGTTCGCCCTTAAAAACCAGCTCTTCACCAACGCTCAAGGAAAAAGACACAACCCAACTGAACTTCTTTCAGTCCAAGGTACAAACCATCCGCAATAATCTTGACACAGCCACCAACACCAACCCCCCACCAGCATACCAACCCAAATTCAATACTCCATCCTCTGCCACACTATCCCAACTTCACATGGCCACACATGATGAGGTTCTCAAAACCCTGAGAGAACTCAAGCCCTCTGGCACCATCCTCGACTCCTGCCCATCCAGCCTCCTACTATCCACAGAAGACGCCATGGCGGAATCTATCCTCCCCATCATTAACTTCTCCCTTTCCATGGGGACAGTACCACTCAGCTGGAAGTCGGCTATTATCAAATCCACACTCAAGAAACCCACCCTCAACCCTAGCAAACCCGGCAACTACCGGCCTGTCTCCAACCTCCCATTTATCTCCAAACTCCTAGAATGAATAGTGCTCTGCCGATTACACCCTTTCATATAAGAACAGGCTGCCCTGTCCCCTGCATAATCTGGCTTCTGAACAGGCCACAGTACAGAGTCAGTACTCCTGGATATCATAGATGACAGCTGGTAGATACTGGTAGAACAACATTAAAATCCACTCCTATGTCGATGACATCCAGCTACTTCTCCCACTAGGTGAAAACCAATCATCCCAAATCACCAACCTCCAACTCTGCCTTTCTGACATGAAAACCTGGATTACAAACAACAAACTATAGCTGAATGCCTCCAAGACCGAACTCTTATGGATCAGGAAAAAAAGTACCAAATACACACACCCAACACTATCATGTGATTCCACCTCACTAATAGCAGCAGATCAGATATGCAGCCCAGGAGTAACATTAGACAGCTACCTGTCCCTGTCCACCCACATATCTCAAGTAGTTTCCACCTCCTTCTACTACCTCCGCCAACTGAGAAGGATCAAACCCTACATCTCCAAACCAGATCTAGCCCAACTCCTCTTCGCCAGTGCAGAAGAGGGAGATACAGCAGTGCTGATCCACGTTGGGACAAACGACATGAGCAACAGGCACTATAGCAGAGAAACACTGAAAGACCAGTTCTTTATGCTAGGAAAGAAGCTGAAGACCAGAACGCCGAAGGTAGTGTTCTCGGAGATCTTCCAGTACCCAGGGCAGTCAATGCATGGATTAGGTGCTGGTGTGAGGAAGAAGGATTCCACTTTGTGTGCAACTGGACGACATTCTGGTGGAAGAGCAAGCTATACAGAAAGGATGGACTCCACCTCAACGGAGACGGAACAAAACTACTCGCAAGCAACATCAAGCAAGAAATTGAGAAGTTTTTAAACTAAGAAGAAGGGGAAAGACGACAGTCGACCAAGAGTTGATGGTTCGGGAAATGGTATACCCAGAGGATACCATGCAAGAAGATTGCAGGGAAGACTCACCGGATCATAGGCAAGATAGTAATCCTGATGGATCGAAAGGGATGAAAGCGAGGGAGACAGAAGGTAGAAGGAAGTGCAAGAAAGTAACAGGCCGCAAACTTAAATGTATGCACACAAACACAAGGAACCTAAGGAATAAAATGGTGGAATTGGAAGCTGTGGCACAAAAAGATAACCTAGATATCATCAGCATCATGGAAACATGGTGGAACAAAGACAAAATCTGAGACACTGTGCACCGGAATACAAGCTATACCGCAGAGATAGAGTAGGACAAAAAGGTGGGGGTATTGCCCTATACATAAAAAAGGGAATTGAGTCTATCAGAGAGAACACGCCGGAAACTAATAATAAGGTAAGTCTCGATGGGCCAAAATACCGGGAACAAATGGAACGGATACAAAGATCGGTATCTACTAACGACTACCAGGGCAGTCCAAAGAGACTGATGGAGAAATGAGGGAAGAGATTAAACACGAATGCAAGGGAGGCAACACAGTTATCATGGGTGACTTCAATTATTCGGGGATAGATTGGACCCTAGGCAACTCCAGCTGCAGTAGGGAGATCAAGTTCCTGGATACTGTAGGCGATTGCTTCCTGGAACAACTTGTCTGGAAAATACGAGAGGAAATGCAATTCTGGACTTAATTCTAAATGGACTACGAGGACCAGCACAAGGTATAGAAGTAGAAGGGATGCTAGGAAACAGTGATCACAACATGATTCACTTCACCCTAGACACAGGAACAAAAAAATCGATCCAGAATGACTGCCACGGCACTGAACTTCTGAAAAGGGGACTACGAAGGGATGAGAGTCATGGTAAGGAAGACGATTAGGAAGAGGATAAGCACGGTAAATACGCTAGAGCAAGCATGGTCCCTTTTAAAAGACATGGTCAACGAGGCGCAAAATCTATATATACTGCGTATCAACAAGGGTTCCAAGAGGAAAAAGAACAAGGAACCAGCGTGGCTCACTGTAGCAGTGAAGGAAGCGATCAGAGACAAGAAGACTTCGTTTAAGGAATGGAAAAGGATAAATACGGATGAAAAGTGAAAAAGCACAAACAACATCAAAGCAAGTGCCATAAGGCGGTAAGAAGGGCCAAAAGGGATTACGAGGAAAAAATAGCCAAGGAGGCAAAAAATTTTAAGCCATTCTTCCGGTATATTAAGGGGAAACAACCCACGAAGGAAGCAGTGGGGCCGTTGGATGACCATGGAAGAAAGTGAGCACTAAAGAAGGACTAAGCCATCGCCGACAAAATGAACACATTTTTTGTGTCTGTATTTACCGAAGAGGATATATCCAATATACCAGAAGCCAACAGGCTATACACAGGAAGTGAAGACAGAAAACTGACAGGGTCAAAGGTCAGTCTAGAAGAGGTATGCAGACAGATTGATAGGCTTAAAAATGATAAATCCCCGGGACTGGATGGCATCCACTCGAGGGTAATCAAGGAACTGAAAGAGGTTATAGCTGAACTGCTTCAACTAATAGCCAATCTGTCGATGAAATCAGGAAAGATTCCGGAAAACTGGAAAATGGCGAATGTTATGCCGATCTTCAAGAAAGGTTCAAGAGGGGATCTGAGAAACTACAGACCAGCGAGTCTGATGTCGGTACCGGGAAAGATGGTAGAGGCGCTGATAAAGGACCGCATCATCGATCACCTTGATGGACACAAACTGATGAGGACCAGCCAGCACAACTTCAGCAAAGAAAGATCTTGCTTGACAAACTTACTACACTTCTTTGAGGGAGTAAAAGGACACATAGACAAGGGAGACCCGGTCGACATCGTATATCTAGATTTTCAAAAGGCGTTCGACAAGGTACCGCATGAATGTCTACTTCGAAAAACTACGAGCCATGGAATTGAGGGTGATATACTCATGTGGATTAAAAACTGGTTGGCGGATAGGAAACAGAGAGTGGGGATAAATGGACAATAGTTGGACTGGAAAAGTGTCACGAGTGGAGTGCCACAGGGTTCAGTGCTCGAGCCTGTGCTCTTCAACATATTTATAAACAACCTAGAAATTGGCTCGACAAGTAAGGTGATTAAATTTGCAGACAATACAAAGTTATTCATAATAGTGAGGACACAGAAGGATTGCGAAGACCTACAACGAGACATAAACACACTCGAGGAATGAGCCGCGAAATGGCAAATGAGGTTCAACATGGATAAGTGCAAGGTGATGCATGTCGGTAACAAAAATCGTATGCACGAATACAGGATGTCCAGTGCTATACTCGGAGAGAGCCCCCAGCAAAGAGACTTGGGAGTACTTGTAGGCAAGTCAATGAAACCGTCCGCGCAATGTGCGGCGGCAGCGTAAAATGCAAACAGAATGCTAGAAATGAATAAGAAGGGGATCACAGCTCTGAAAAGGCAGTGGCGTACCAAGGGGGGGTGGGGGGGGCGGTCTGCCCCGGGTGCACACCCCAAGGAGGTGCACAACTGGCCACCCAACGGGGAATAGGCTGCCACTCCACCATCGGGAACAAGCCAGCGCTGAGTTCTCCCTGCTTTTCTTCCCTGCAGAGCCGACCAACTCTCGCCACCCGACGTCAATTCTGACATCGGAGAAGACGTTCTGGGCCAGCCAATCGCTGCCTGGCTGACCCGGAACGTCCTCTCTGACGTTAGAATTGACATCGGGCGGCGAGAGTTGGTCGGCTCCGCGGGAAAGAAAAGCAGGGAGGGAGAACTCGGCGCTGGCCTGTTCCCGATGGCTGCAGTGGCAGCCTTTTCCTGGCAGCGGTAGCAGCAGCATGTTTCCCAATGGAGGAGGGCAGGGAGAAAGAAAGAAAGAAAGAAAGGGGGCAGGGTGAAACAAAGAAAGAAAAAAAAATGGAGCATGGAGAAAGAGAAAGACAGACATAGAGAAAGAAAGGGGGCCTGGAGAGAGAAAGAAAGAAGGGGGCAGGGTGAAAGAAAGAAATGGGGCACAGAGAGAGAGAGAAAGACAGACATAGAGAAAGAAAGGGGGCATGGAGAGAGAAAGAAGAGTGCAGGATGAAACAAAGAAAACGTTGGGGGAGGGAATGAGGTCTGGAGGAGAGGAAGCATACAGGAGGCTGAAAGAAGAGAAGAAATATTGGATGCACAGTCAGAAGAATAAAGTGCAACCAGATACTGATGAAATTACCAAACAAAGGTAGAAAAAATGATTTTATTTTCAATTTAGTGATCAAAATATGTCCGTTTTGAGAATTTATATATGTTGTCTATATTTTGCACTAGGGCCCCCTTTTACTAAACCGCAATAACGTTTTTTAGCGCAGGAAGCCTATGAGCGTCAGGAGCAGTGTGGGGCATTCAGCGCAGCTCCCTGCGCTAAAAACCACTATCGCGGTTTAGTAAAAAGGGAGGGGGTATATTTGTCTATTTTTGTATAGTTGTTACTGAGGTGACATTGCATAAAGTCATCTGTCTTGACCTCTTTGAAAACCCGCAGAATATAAATGATAATTAACATTTTCTCTGCGTACAGTGTGCTTTGTGTTTTTAAAATTTTATTGTTGGTAGATCATTTTGACTTGGACACAAAGGTAAGGGGGAGGGAGGGAGGGGAGCTGCTGAAAGACATCTAGTAATCCTTGCAGGCTTGACTGTGCAGGGAATTATTTTTGTAAAATCATGTTTTGTTATGTGACTGGCATTATTTAGACTTTAATTTCTATGAATGAATAGAATGAAAATGATATAAAATTACTTGCTTGTTTTTATGTGCGTGCGCTGAAGGAAAGTGGAGAGAGAGTGGGCTGAGGATGCTGAAGGGAAATGGGGAAGAGAGAGTGGGGAGAAGACGCTGATTTATAAATTGACAATTGTACAGAATATTGTTTCTTTTTATACTTTAATATAATAAGTTCAATATAAAACAATTCAAGGCTTGTGTGGATGGAATCAGGTGGTTTGCGGGGATGGGGACCGAGCTTACGGGGATTAGTCCAATAAGATGGTATTTTCTTATTTCTCATTATTGTTTAACTTTTATTTGTTAATTTGTAAAGTGGTGATTGTTATGTATCACTTTTTTCAAATTTACATCTACTGTCTTTATATTTTGCACAGTATTAGAAGACATGTGTTACTGTTTTTGTGGTGTTGCATTGTATGCAGAGTCTGGTTTCTTGGCGGTTAAGTTTAACTTTTGTCTACATATTTCTATTTTTAGTTTGTGATTATTCCATATTGGGCGAGGGTGTATCTCTGTTCTGTGTGTATGAAAAGAACATAGTTTTCAGTTGGCATTGACTGCAGGATCAATTGACTGGGCGGGATCTGGCTTGTTTAGTTTTACAATGTATGTGTTGGTGTTCACTGCAGTGTTTAAGATGCTGCCTTTTCCTAGGTATACTCTTGTTGTGCAATATGTGGATTGTTACTAAAAATCATATTTTTCATATGATGTCACATATGCTAGGTATGCCACTGTGAAAAGGTTATCATGTTGTTGTACCGGGCCATGGTACACCCCCATCTGGAATACTGCGTCCAACACTGGTCGCCTTACATGAAAAAGGGTCCAGAGGAGAGCGACAAAAATGATTAAGGGACTGGAGGAGTTGCTGTACAATGAGAGACTAGAGAAACTGGGCTTCTTCTCCCTTGAAAAGAGGAGACTGAGAAGGGACATGATTGAAACATTCAAGATATTGAAGAGAATTGACTTAGTAGAGAAAGAGAGATTGTTCACTCTCTCCAAGGTGGAGAGAACCAGAGGGCACTCGCTAAAGTTAAAAGGGAATAGATTCCGTCCAAACATAAGGAAGTTTTACTTCACCCAGAGAGTGGTAGAAAACTGGAACGCTCTTTCAGAAGCTGTTATAGGGGAAAGCACCCTTTAGGGATTAAAGAAAAGGTTGGATAAATTCCTGCTGGAACACAACATTCACAGTTAAGAATAGACTAAAATAGGGCAATGGTCTTTGACCTAAGGGCCGCACTTTGAGCATCCTGCTGTGCGCGATGGACCACTGGTCTGACCCAACAGCGGCAAATCTTATGTTCTTATGAATGCTGGCTTGCAACCCATTCTGAGCTACTGGGAGGATGAGATAGAAATTGAATAAAATAAAATATAAACAATTAAATAAATTAAATTATATATAAATAAAGGAAGGAAGGGGATTTTCTGGGTGCTTTCCTTCAATTCCACCTGTAAATAAAGGTTCCATTCTCTAGGAACTCAGTTTAGACTTGAATACAGTCAAACATTTGCATAAGAACCTTCCATGACAAAAAAGCCCAAATATAGCAATTAAATGAGCAATGCAGCCTGGGAGAATTGGACTGTAGCTATAGGAATGGCTTCTAGCTGGGGGGGGGGGGGGGGGTTACGGGCCATACTATGGTTTACTGTGTGCCCCCGGTACATATTGCAAACTGTGATACATTATTTATATAGAAATCAGCTTTTTATTTTATATGCATTTGAATGTTTCAATTTTTATTACTGTGCTCATGGGATTAGGGAACTTCACCCAGTGTTACTGCCCTTTAAGTTATGCCACAGGGCACATAAAGTGGTTAGTGCTCTAATACAGCTTGATAACTTTCCCCCTTTAGATGTTTATGCAATATAAGCATCTAAACCCCACCCCCTCCCCTTTTATCAAGCAGCGGTAAAAGCTCCAATGCTCATAGAATTCCTAGGAGCGTCAGAGCTTTTATCACAGCAGCTGACAATAAAAATTAGGGTGGGGGGAGTGCTGGCTTATGCATATCTAAAAGGCGAATGAATGTCTGATCACCTGGTGTGCATAAATGCAGGCACCTAGGTTACAGAACTGCCCTTTAACTTTGTCCATGCTACTTTGCCAAAAGTCACGGAAAGGAATTTTGGAATAGAGTAACAACAGAAAAGAGTCCTGCAACCCTTCAAGGATTAACAATTTCACATCTGTTAGGGATAAAGTTTCTTTTTGCTTAACATGAGAGATTCAAAGAATAAATACATAAATTGGCTACAGGATCTTCAGTTGATGTAGTTAACCTGCACATTATTTTAAGCCTCACATAAAAAAATAATGCAAATAAGTATTGCTTCTTAAAGAGCCATGCTTTTCATTTAAAAATATATGTACAATATGCAAAAGTATTTGAAAAGTTTTCAGTAATTTCTTCTTGTTATCATCAGTTATAAATCTCTTGAAATATAAATAAAGCTTCCAGTATAACTAATAAAAGCTAATACCTTGCCATATATATTCTTTGGGATCTATGCACTTAGTACACAATCTATTACTTGGGAAATCTTTATACTCTGTTCTTAAGCCACAGGCATATTTGTTTGACCTTTATAGTTTACATTTGTGTAGTAATTTCAAACTTTTCACTCGGACATAAATTAGGACTCTTTATTCTGGGTTAGTCTAATTTGAGATTTTTTGGCATGTAAAACCCAAATGTTTGAAGTGCATTCATGGTCTAATATATTTGCCAATAGTGTTTATAGCCCTCTTTTTGTTTGAGAGCCTCTGCTCCGCTTTCTACGTCCTCATCTGACATGCTATCCATCATCTTTATATCCCTTGGATACTTTGCAGATGTGCAGTTGTGAGACTCCAGTTTGTCAGTGTTGTCAAAGAATGTTCCACAAGCAGGGCACTGGAATCAGTCTTCTCCACTGTAAGAGAAATTCTCCATATGGATCTCCTCTTCCTTCTCCTCCCTTTTGATTGGTGGGTGATTTTGCCCATGTTTGGCAGCTCGGTGCTCCTTGAGACTACGAGAATGATAAAAGCTCTTCTCACACAGATCACACTGATAAGGCTTCTCGCCCGTATGGATTCTCTGGTGCTTAATAAGTTCAGTAGATTCCACAAAGCCTTTCTCACAGACACTGCATTTGAATGGCCTTTCACCCGTATGAACAAAATTGTGTCTTTTAAGATGATCAAACCTTCTAAAGCTTGTTCCACAAACAGAACACTTAAATGGTTTCTCTCCTGTGTGAATGAGATTATGTTTTTCAAGGTCTGAAGGATATTTGAAGTGTTTCCCACATATGCAACACTTGTATAACTTCCAGTACACCATGTCCTTTTTAAACTCAGGATGAATTTGCTGATGTCTGGCAAGCTTGTGGGCATCTTTGAAACCTTTTTGGCAAACAGGGCATTCAAAGGGTCTTTCATTGGTGTGGCTCCTTAGGTGGTGTTTAAGATGGGATGGCCATTTAAAAACCTTCTCACAATCAGGACATTTAAAAGACTTCTCTTTGGGATGTGCTTCATACTGTTTTTCAAAAACTCTCGACTGTCCACTATCTTTGGCAGACTCCTCCTCAGGTAGTCTCTTTTTTTCACCAATGTTGGTTGACCATTTTCTCGGTAGACGGGGTGTGTTGTTATTCTTCTCCTGAATAGTGTAAGGGATGCCTTTACTATCAATCAGTAAGTACTCTATATTATCTTTTCTACTTGGCTCTTGTTTCCAGCCATCCATACTACTGATAGATTTGTTATGAGATGACATTTACTTAGGCAAATACATAGCCACAGCTTCAATTCTGGTTCCCAGTCCCATTTGCAGCCTACAAAATAAAAGGAATAAATACATTAAAATTTTTTAGGAATCTGAAATACTTGATGTCCACTGTATTGTATATTTTCATTGCTATGGCCTTTTACATTCATGCAATATTTCCCTTTAAAATCTTCTCAATTTTTTAATTCTTTTCATTTTTCATTTCCTTTATTTCTCTAAAAAGTAGGTGCCTAGTCCAAAGTGTCTACCTAAAAGTGGGTGTGGTTAGGGGCAGATCATGGGCATGTATTCAAGATAGGTGCCCCTTTTTTAATTAGACGCAGGTATTTAGGTGAAGAAATCCCTTGCATAAATACAACATGCCTAACTTTCAGAGAATCGCACTTAGTGCTGCATTAGTCGGCGCAGATTTTTTAGTGACCCATTTAGAATTGGGCCCAAAGGGATGGATTCTATAAACGGTGCTGTTGTCGGAGGCTGTTTAAAAAATGGCCGACGATCATATGTCAATCACGCAATGGCACTGTTTCTAGAAACACGGCTTCATGAAAGGTATGTGCCGGAATTGTAGGCCAGGGTTTAAAAGGCCTACAAATTCGGCGCCTACCTTTCACATGAATCACATCTAAGGAGGCACTTTATGATTCCTAATGCCACTTCTGGCATTAGCCAGGCCTACAGTGGAGCTAAACATCGTAAAATGCCTCCGTAGATGCAATCAAGGCGCTATTTTTCTAGTTGCCTTTTTCTTTTAAATGTTATGAGGGTGAATCAAAAATTAAAGGCAATTATTAAATTTTGTGATAACCGGAACAGAGCTAGCGAAATGCAACATATGTACTCGTACATTACCTGTTGGATAGTTCGTCCATGCACAGTGCAGCACTCAGCCTTTAGTCATGTGGCAGCCACAAGGTCAGAAACATGGACGCTCCATTGCAAGATTGCACCATCGAAGAACAACATGCAGTAGTGCGCTTTCTTTGGGCAGAGGGAGTGAAACCTGTGGAAATTCACCATCAGATATTGACTCAGTATGGACATAGCACCATGAATCAATGAAAGGTTTATGAGGGGGTAAAAAGGCTTAAAGTGGGAAGAACAGGTGTAACCGATGAAGATTGTTCTGGTAACCCATCAACATCGTGCACAAAAGAGCACATTGACAGGGCAGATACCTTGATTAGAGAATACTGACGGATAATGGTGTCTCAATTGGCTGCAAATTTGGATATCGGCTATGGTTCTGCATTTGGGTCATTCCATGCCAAGTGATCTAAAGGTCCCTACCACTATGTTTCAAAATTTGCTCAAAATTTGCTCATAAAATAATCAAGGTACCAAGAGAATTTTCCTACAATTTTAGATTCCTAACTGCAATAGTCACTGAGCTAGACCCACTTGTCTGGCTGGATGTTGACAGCAATGGGCACAGTGATGAACAAAGTGTAATTTTTAGCCTCTTGTAAAACTGAGTATAATTGGTCAAGAGTGCTAATTTTTGGTAAGCCAGCATAACTTTTTGTGCTAGTTGCAACGATGCTGGTATGAGCATCATTGATACAAAAGCCTACCTGAAAATTTTGTTTAAAGTGTGCCTAAAAATTTGGCGCAGTTTGCTGCAACAGATTTTGAGCAGCTTATCAGCTGCTATAGCTCCAGAGCAAGAGACTTTGGATTTTTATCATAGATTATCTTTGTATTGGAGACTACACTCTCAAATTTGCAGCAACTCTGCATGAATAGCTGCATCATAACATTCCTTCAAATTTGGTATCTTTGACACAGGAGCTGAAATTTGTCAATTTTCAGGGGCAATTCTAAAGAAAAGTCTGCTTATATCTTCCTAAAAGTAACACTGTTTGAAAGAGAACATTTTACTCTATAAGATACATGCCTTTTGGTTTTGTAATGCCACTGTCATAAATGTACAAAGTTAGAAATGCTTAACAGTGTGACATGCAATATTTGCATTTTGAATTTGTGTTCAATAATTTGAATACCACTGTATTTCTAACTGCTTTATGCTTATCAAAGATTTCTAAAGGTTGGACAGTATTGTTGTAATATGTGTTTTTCTGGTGGTGAGTGATTGGTACTATATTTTGTGCTTCATTTGTGGTTCATTCTCCAGTGAAGGCAGTGCTGGGTTTATCAGTTGTTGTTATGTATGACATTTGTGTATCATTCGTATTTTCCAGGTATTAAAATAGTTTTTACACTCAGAATTGATAGGCTTAAGTAGAGCTTGTTGAACCCATTATTAGCAATCATTTTAGCCATTTGTTTATTGCTTTGGCTCCATTCACATGGATTTAGTCAGGTATTTTTAAGAATTTTGAACCTGTGCCAAGATATCTGATTCAGTTTGTGTTCTTCAATTTTTAGGTTATAGATGCAGTGAGGAACTATACTCTTAAGCACTTTGTTACATTACTTTCCACCCTATTACTGGGTCTCCACCTTTTTCTCACATGCTACAATCACATCACCAGTTCCTCACCGTATTTTCATTGGCTCCAATTACATATTGATGTATTTTACCACCAGTCATCACATCTTTCATTTCTGCACAATACCACATTAAGCATGGCATCTCATTCATTTCAATTATCACGTACTATCTAGTGATGCCTTTACGCATACAGGATATTATGGCATGAAACTATATATTATTCATAGGACCCCTGAAGAAGACAATCTGTCGAAACACGGACCGTGTTGGGACCAGGGTTCAAAGCTTTCCCACGGACTGCATCCTAGAGGTTTTTATGTGGTTTGCCAAGTTTTAATATTATTTTAATATTAATAAAGTCCATCTCATCATTTTTCCACTTTGATTTTTGTTTCTTACTGGATTATATGGACCATTGGTCTGACCCAGTATGGCTATTCTTATGTTCTCATTCTCTATTCCTTTCTGATAATTTCTAACATTCTGTTTGCTTTTTAGCCTCTGCTGCATACTGAGAGAAGATTTTAACATATTGTCCAAAATGATACCTAAGTCCATTTCTTGGTAGAAACTCCTAATGTTGAACCTAGTATCATATAGTTTATACTTTGGATTATTCTTTCCAATATGCATCACTTTGCACATGTTCACATGTCGTTTGGATGCCTAGTGATTATTCTTGCATTGTTTCGTTATGTATTATGTATGTTGAATTGTAACGCTCCCAGAAGTGTAATGATGGGCAAGTGTAAATCTATTAAATGGAATCTATTCTTCATTCTCAATGTTCTCAGAAATATGTGGCTAGATTATCTAAAATCCAAGATACTCCTCTATGCACATCCATGACCTCTTTAGATCCTTTCAAGGAGTACCCCTATTGCTATTTTCATCAACTGAAATTGTGACACCTACCAATGGGCCTTAGGGAATGGCCTCCCTCTTCTCTTAGTAAGTTGTGTGAAATTCAAACCTTAATGAATCAGGTCCTAAATTACTGCAAATAAGAATTTGTGCACAAAAAAAAGAAAAAGAATCCTTCAGAAGGCAGCCTCTACATAATGTAAAATACTGGAAAAAAACAAATACAAATACATTTTTCTGTACTGTGCAAAAAAGCAGATATGTCAAAAATGCACCTTAAGATGTCAGTATAAAGGATTAAAAAAATGAATGAGCATGCAAAATCCTGAAAGAAACAAACAAAACCACAGCTAGAACATCCAAATAAATCATATATGTTTTCTGGATAGAGAGGGTAACAAACCCTGTTTATTAGCCTTTCTGTACTTTATAATTTTATTTTATCCTTTTAAATTCCATGCATTACTTTGCAACATATAGACACATTGTCAAGGAATTAAAGTTTCCTGCACCTATGAATGTCCCTCACGCCGTTTCCCCACTGTAAACGTTCGTCTCTCCGCTGTCACTTGGCCACATCTAGATTTATTTACAGAATTTCTCTGTCTCGTCGCGCATATTGACGTCATCATAAAGCGCGAGCAGGGGAGGGGGAGGTGTGCATGTGCTTAGTTGGCTGCTGCCGTGGTTTGCTTGTTGCCTCTGTCCTTTTGGTTGCCCCACGTGTGTGTAAGACTGAAGGGGGTAATGGTAGCGACAGCGGCGGAAATTCGGTTGCTGCGCTGTGGCGGCAGCTGGCTCAGTTACCGGAGGCCTGTCTTCTCAACTCCTTCAAAGTAAGTGGTGAGGTTTGGGCGAATGGGAGGAGGGGGTAAATCGTTCTGGCGATGATCTCTGTGTAGCTATTTCTGGCCTTATGGTGCTGACTACGGTAGGTGTCTGGAACTGAGTGCCTGTAAAGCACTTTTTTTTCTACCTCCATCTTACGACAGTGTTGCAATGTACGGCTGGTGCTGCCTAGATAACCCGATTGCGATACATAGGACTACTCAAATCATATCTGTGTGCGATTTGATTGAGTGCACAGCTCAGGAGAGACTTTGGGATGATTGTGTCTGATGATATTAAGGTGATGAAATACTGTACATACTCAAATATAAGCTAACCCAAGGTAACCTTTTTGCCCCCCCCCCAAAAAAAAGGTGGAAAAGAAGTTGATTAGGATATAAAATGGGGGGTTAATATTTAAGTGCCCTCCCCTGTCCTGCCAGGGTTCTGTACCCAGCCCTCTTGCTATGCCAGGCTCTGCACCCTATCCTCCCTCCCTTTCTGCCCTACCAGGCTTTGCACCCTGTCCCCCCTCCCTGCTCTGTACTCTGTCCTCACTCCCTTCTGATGCTTTGCAGGCCTCCGCTGGGCCTGCCATAAGACCCTTACTCCCTCTGCTGCCCTGCCAGGCTCTGCACCCAGGCCCCCCCCTCCTCTCTCTCCTGCCCTGCCAGTCTCTGCACCCAGCCCTCCCTCCATCCCTGTCCTGTACTCTGTCCCTTCTCCTACCCTCCCAATACCTTGCAGGCCTCTACTGGGCCTGCCATAAGACCCTCCCTCCCTGGTATGCCAGGCTCTGCACCCTGTCCCCCCTCCCTTCCTGCCCCGCCAGGCTCTGCACCCTGTCTCCTCTCCGTACTCTGTCTCCTCTCTTATCCTCCCTATGTCTTGCAGGCCTGTGCCGAAGACCTGGTGGTCCAGCGGTGGGCTGGGACAGGATGGACCTCTGCTACCTCCTATCCTGGCCAACTGTGTCAACATTTACCTCCCTCCTGTCTCCTCCACCTTTAAGTGCCAGGCAGGTTTCTGTGATTTATGCCCTGACAATGGCAAGGACAATTCAAGAATGTTGGGCAGATTGGATAGACCATGTGTCTGTCATCTATTATGTTATTGTGTGATTGCAGTTACACCAGATCTATACCTGGTGTAACTGTGGTCACATTAATGCAACAAGGGTACGTAAAACTTAATTCTGTAAGTTGCATATGTAAGTGGGAGCCCCTCCCACGATTCACCCATGTGAATGCCGCCCTTACATTTATGCACTATTCCATGCATGTGCCCTTACAGACTAGCACTTAGTTATTCTATTGCCACACATACGTGTATGCTTACCGGCAAGATATGCCCTGTTACAAAATTACCTCCAATAAGGTCAATTCTTGTGTCTATGGTTGCATATGCAGGTAAATGACTGCTTATAAAATATTGTCTTGTGTAAAATAGAGAGTTGCGCGGGGACAGAAATCCCACCCGTCCCCGCCAAAATCCCACCCGTCCCCGTGAGGAATACCTCCGTCCCCACCCGTCTCCGTGAGGAATACCTCCGTCCCCACCCGTCCCCGCGAGGAATCCCCTCCGTCCCCGCGAGGAATCCCCTCCGTCCCCGCGAGGAATCCCCTCAGTCACCATCCTTCCCTATAAACTTCAGAAATAGTTATTTTATTTAATTATGCTACTGAATTAAAGGCTCTGGTAGAGACCCATTTACAAATAAGCAAAGAGACTTTATTAATTTGGAAATATTAATTGGGAAGAATACATACTTTGTAAATGGGTTTCTACCAGAACCTCTAATGTAAATATAAAATATAAATACTCAGCTGATGAGAACCCACAAACTGTCAGCTGAAGACTTCCTTTGCAGTTGGCCGGGAGTCCCTTTTGCCAAGCTTGGCAGGCAGCAGTAGCGTCCCCGAGTCACAGATGCTGGCACCTCAGTGGCTCATGGATGCTGCCAGCGACTGCTGCGCTTGGTGGAGGGGAGTTCTGGCCATCTCTAGAGGAGGTCCTCTGCTGGCGGTGCTTGGGGATCCCCACCAGTCACAGCAAGGGTCAACAAGTACTTCAACACTGTAGAAATAAAACCAGAAATGCATTTCCTTTTCTTTTGAACACAAAACAAAGACATCTGCCATATACATTTCCCAAAGCTAACATATTTTAGTCAATAAATTCCGTTTTTTACCTTTGTTGTCTGGAGACTTATTTTTCCATAAAGTTGGTCCCAGTTTCTTTTTTCCGCTTTCCCATCTTCTGTAAATTCTTCTGTTGCTGTCCATTGGTTCCCCCTACCATGGTCCAGCATTTATCTCTTTCTCATCTTTCGTGCCTGCCCACCAGCCCCATGCCCAACATTTCTCCTTCTATCACCCCTCTCCAACACTATGCTACATCTCTCCCTCCATTCCCTTCACCACTGTCCAATATTCCTTCCTCTTGCATCCCTTTCAATCTGTCCCATTGTTCCCTTGCCACATTTCTCACTCTCATCTTTTTCTTCCCTATCACATTCTGTACCTTCCTCTCTACGACCAAAAATTCTCCTCTTTCTTCCATTTGCCATGTGTACACAACCATCTCTCTTTCCCGCTCATTGACACACCACACCCAATTCTCTCTTTCTATTCCCTCCCCCACCTCAGCATCTCTTCCTCTCTCCCCAGTTCATGACTTCTGTGTCCAAAAATGTATTCCCTTCCTCCACTTCATTCGAGTCCAGATAACAGCAGGGGTTGGAGGCAGCCTGCAGCAAGCCATATGTAGCCGACCCAGAAGTCTTCCCCCGAAGTCAGAGCTGACATCGGAGGGAAGGCTTTGCATCAGTCTGGCGGTGGCTGAGGTGTCAGGTGGGAAGGGGTAGATACTGGATGTAGGAGGTGAGAGGAGACAGACTGTAGATAGAAATGGGGAGGGATCAGACACACTGGATGAAAGGGGAAAGATAAGACAAGCTGGAATGCCTGGGGAGAGAGAAAAAGACAGATGATGGATGTAAAGAAAAGGCGAGGGGAGGAAGACATTGAATGGAAAGGAGAAGGGGAGGATACAGATGGAAGGGAGGAAAGAGAAAGATGGAGCAGACACTGAATAGAAGGGGGAGAAAGAGAAATGAAGCAGATGCTGGGCTGAAAGGGGGGAAAGATGGGCAGATGCTGGATGGAATGGGGAGAAAGAAGGGTGCATGATGGATGGGATGACAGAGGGGGAAGAGAGGAGACAGACCAGATGCTAGGCAGAAGCAGCAGACAGAGGGGCAGATGCTGGATGGAAAGAGGAGGAGGGGCAGATGCTGGATGCTCAGGTCAGCATCTGAATGGCCGTGCAAGTCTACATGGGTCCAAATGGTGCCACACACTGCTAGACCCCTCCCCCCAGTCCATTGTGCTTTCTAGAAGCCAGTATTGGGTTGCAGCCTGGTCTCTGCTAGGTTTTCTCCCCCTAGATTGGGACAGACTGTGCTTTTGCCAGCAGAGGCAGAGTGGTGAGCCTGCACGATGGCACAAACTAGCCCCCCTCCCCACCCCACCCCACAAGTGTCCTCCACCCAGAACAGGACCGAATCTGGGTTCCCAGTGGCTGAGCAGTGAGCCTACCAAGGTATCCCCTACCGAGAATGGAACCAACTCTGCATTCCCGGCCTTTGTATGAGGGAGGTCTGGTGCCCCAGAGTATGAAGACTTAGAGCAGGGGTGCCCACACTTTATGGGCTTGCGAGCTACTTTTATAATGACTAAGTCAAAATGATCTACCAACAATAAAATTTTAAAAAAACACAAAGCACAATGAAAGGCAGAGAAAATGTTAATTATTCATATTCCGGATTTTTTCAAAGAGGTCACGGCAGATGACTCTATGCAATGTCATCTCGGTAACAAAGTACAAAAATAGACAAATACACCCCCTCCCTTTTTACTAAACCACAATAGTAGGTTTTAGCACAGGGAGTTACGCTGAATGCCTCGCGCTGCTCTCAATGCTCATAGGCTCCCTGCGCTAAAAACAATATTGCGGTTTAGTAAAAGGGAGCCATAGTGCAAAATATAGACAGCAGATATAAATTCTCAAAACCGTCACATTTTGATCACAAAATTGAAAATAAAATCATTTTTCCTACCTTTGCTGTTTGGTGATTTTATGAGTCTCTGGTTGCACTTTCTTCTTCTGACTGTGCATCCAATCTTTCTTCCTTTCTTTCAGCCTCCTGTATGTTTCCTCTCCTCCAGACCTCATTCTCTCCCCCAACTTTTTCTTTCTGTCTCCCTGTTCCCCCTTCTTTCTGTCTCCCTGTCTGCCCCTTTTCTTTCTTTCTCCGTGCCCTCCCCCAAGCCACTCGGTTTGCTGCCACCGCCATCGGGGAATAGCCCCCAAGCCACTGCTGTCCCAAGCTTTCCCTGCAGAAGCGTCGCGCTGACCAGCATTCCGCTCCCTGACGTCAATTCTGACGTAGGAGAGGAAGTTCCAGGCCAACAAGGCATTTCTCCTCATTCCATCCAGCCTGAGCCCCCATTTCTCCTTGATCCAGCATTTCCCTTCTGTGTTTGTCAGAATTACCATTCCACCTATTTTCCAGCACCCTTCTTTGTGTTCATCTCACCTATATCCCTATCTCACCACTTTTTCAGAATCTTCATTTGTCTCTGTCCTTGTCTTTACCCCATGTTCACCATTTGCCCTTTCAATGTCTTTATCTCCCCCCCTCACACTTTTTCAGCATTACTTCTATGTCTCTATTTCACCTCCTCTTCATGTCCCCTCTGTATCTCTATCCTTATTCAGTAGGTCCTGCTTACCCTTTCTCTTCTTTGTGTCACTATCTCCATTTTCAGCTTTCCCCCATTTTCCTTTGTTACTGCACCCGGTAGCCAGAATCTTTCCACCCTCCCTCCACTCCGGCCCAGCCCTCCCCTCTTTCTTTCTCTCTCTCTTCTCCTCCCTCACCCACGAGTCCTGCATCTGGCCCTACCCCTTCTACATGCACCTGGCAACATCCCCCTGCTCCGCGGCTCTCTTCAGCAACTCGTCAGCAGCGGTGATCAAGACAAGCTGCCGACATCGAGGCCTTCCCTCTACGAGTCCCGCATTTGTGGAAAAAGGAAGTTGAAACAAGCGGGACTCGCAGAGGGTAGGCCCCGACATCAGAAGCTTGTGTCGATCGCTGCTGCTGAGTTGTCGAAGAGAGCCGCGGAGCAGGGGGTGTGGCCGGAAGCAGGTAGAAGGGAGAGGGAGATAGGAAGTCTGTAGAAGCTCCGGAGCATGACACCGACCCCGGCCAGGATGATTTCTTTTTCAGGCTGCTGCTGCTGCCACCCCCCACCCGAAATGACAAAAACAGCCTAATGCCCGCGTCGGCGTCTTTGACGTCGGGGAGAGGAAGGCTGATAGGCCCGATAGATCGGGACGGCAACACGAGTCTATCACGGAGCCCGGGATGGGCTCTGCGGTCGACTCACGTTGCCTTCCTGAACTACCGGTTGATCGCGATCGATGTGTTGGGCACCCCTGACTTAGAGCCATAGCGCACGAGACTCCCACGGGGATGAAAACAGCCTACCTAAATTCTGGCGATGCAGGCATGCAGCTTACAAGTCCGGCATCGCGGCGGGAAATAGCCATGCTGAGCAGTGAGCTCAGCACGTACACAGATGAAAGCCTTGCTTGCTGATTGGTACGGCGGGGCGGGGATAAAATAAAAAAATTTTTGCTTTAAAAAGGTTGCCAACCCCTAGTCTTGGTATGTAAGCATCTTATTATAAAACCAGGCCCAATAAGGATAATTTAACCGGGTGTCTTATGTAAAAAGTCCAAAATGTGCCTGTTTAATTGCCGAATACGAACATCAATCAACTGATCTACAAAGAAATGAAATGCCAGCGGACATGATTTGGAGTTCCTTCCACAATTTAGAATGGAATAACTACATCAAGTTATATAACAAATACTCTAAATCATACTGTGTCCTGGACTCATGTCCCCCAGAAATTATGAAAGCAGCTCCATTAGACTTTAAACTATCCCTATTGAATTACCTATCCAATAACCTAAACAATGGAAAATTCCTCACTAATAATGGTCACATTATAATAACCCCAATTCCAAAAAATCGTAAAGAATCACCAACATCAGTAACCAACTATAGACCAGTAGCATCCATCCCATTTATTGTAAAAATCATGGAAGGAATGGTACACACCCAACTGATGGAATATCTCGACCAGTTATCTCTCTTGCATGAAACTCAGTCTGGTTTTAGGCCTCTGATTAGCACTGAAACAGTAATTGCAGCTATTCTGGACAATGTGCGCTACTTGTTTAGTAAGGGCCTCAACGCCCTAATCATGCAATTTGACATGAGCTCTGTCTTCGACTTAGTGGACCATGGGAAACTATTACAATGCTTAGACACAATTGGAATCAGAGGAGAGGTATTAAACTGGTTTTGAGGTTTCCTTACTTCACGCACCTACCAAATCCGTTTTAATTACGATCTCTCCGGCACATGGTGCCACAGGGATCACCATTATCCCCATTGCTCTTCAATGTTTACATGGCCTCATTGGGTGCGCAATTGTTCCCAACTGGCGAGAGGGAGAATCTCGGCGAGAGGGAGAACTAGAAGGGCTTGAGCATGCGCAGATGCATGCTCAAAGCCGTCAGAGACTGGGAAGAAGATCTTCAAGCGGCACTGGCACTTGTGGGCTGCGTGCCGTTGCCAAAGGGGGGGGGGTGAGTTAAAGTTGGTCGGGCGGGGGTTCCTGTTCTCGTGGGAGGGTGCCGATTCGAGCGGGGGGGGGCCTTTGCGAGCGGGGGGGAGTGGTTCTCATGCCGGTGCCAGACAGGGGGGGTGAGTTAAAGTTGGTCGGGCGAGGGGTGCCTGTTCTCACGGGGGGTGCCGGATCATGCGGGGGGATGGGACTTTGCGGGGGGGGGGGGGAAGAGCAGCGCCCTGGCCTCGGGGAGGGGGTGGGGGGGAACGTATCAAAGCGAGTTTCCATTATTTCCTATGTGTAAACTTGCTTTGATAAACGAGCATTTTGGATTACGAGCATGCTCCTGGAACGGAATATGCTCGTAATCCAAGGTACCACTGTATTCTACAACACCACTAGGAAAAAAATCTTTTCAGTTACAGCACCTACAGCCTGGAATTCCCTGCCCTTGCATCTCCGGGAAGATATCCCATTAGATCAGTGATCTCAAACTCGTGGCTCGGTGGCCACATGCAGCCTGCCAGGTACTATTTTGAAGCCCTCGGTATGTTTATCCTAATCACAAAAGTAAAATAAAACAGTTTCATGATCATATGTCTCTTGAGCTATAATTACAATATTATTATTAAGACTTAGCCAAAAGGAAAGATTTATAAACTATAAAGAGTTTTACCTCGGGCAGAATTCTCATTTCTTTAATAAGACATAAGAACATAAGAAGTTGCCTCCACTGGGTCAGACCAAAGGTCCATCTCGCCCAGCGGTCCGCTCCCGCGGCGGCCCATCAGGTCCGCGACCTGTGAAGTGGTTTCTGACCACTTCTATAACCTACCTCAAGTTCTATCCTTTTCCTCCAGGAACCTCTATCCCCTTTTCCTCCAGGAACCTATCCAAACCCTCCTTGAACCTCTGTACAGATTTCTGGCCTATCACATCCTCCGGAAGCGCGTTCCATGTGTCCACCACCCTCTGGGTAAAAAAGAACTTCCTAGCATTTGTTCTAAACCTGTCCCACTTCAATTTCTCCGAGTGACCCCTAGTGTTTGTGGCTCCCCTCAGTTTGAAGAATCTGTCCCTATTCACTTTCTCTATGCCCTTTAGGATTTTGAAGGTTTCTATCATGTCCCCTCTAAGTCTCCTTTTCTCCAGGGAGAACAGCCCCAGCATTTTTAACCTGTCAGCGTATGAAAAATTTTCCATACCTTTTATCAGTTTAGTCGCCCTCCTCTGCACTCCCTCTAGTACCGCCATGTCCTTCTTGAGGTACGGCGACCAGTATTGAACACAGTACTCCAGGTGCGGGCGCACCATTGCGCGATACAGCGGCATGATGACTTCTTTCGTCCTGGTTGTGATACCTTTTTTGATGATGCCCAGCATTCTGTTTGCTTTCTTTGAGGCTGTCGCACACTGCACCGATGGTTTCAGTGATGTGTCGACCATCACCCCCAGGTCCCACTCAAGGTTACTCACCCCTAGCAGTGTTCCCCCCATTTTGTAGCTGAACATCGGGTTCTTTTTCCCTACATGCATGACCTTGCATTTCTCTACGTTAAAACTCATTTGCCACTTTTTTGCCCAGTCTTCCAGTCTCGTTAGGTCCCTTTGCAGGTCTTCACAGTCTTCCGTATTTCTAACCCTGCTGCAGAGTTTGGTGTCATCAGCAAATTTGATAACCTCACATTTTGTCCCCGTCTCCAGATCGTTAATAAATATATTGAACAGTAGAGGTCCCAGCACCGACCCCTGTGGAACTCCGCTCGTGACCCATTGCCAGTCTGAGTATTGGCCCTTTACTCCAACCCTCTGTTTCCTGCCTGCCAACCAGTGTTTGATCCATCGGTGGATATCCCCTTGCACCCTGTGGTTCCACAGCTTTTTAAATAGCCGTTCGTGAGGTACCTTGTCGAAGGCTTTTTGGAAGTCAAGGTAAATGATGTCTATGGATTCCCCCTTATCCATCTGGCTGTTTATTCCCTCAAAGAAGTACAGCAAGTTCGTGAGGCATGACCTTCCCTGGCAGAAGCCATGCTGGCTCGCCTTCAGTTGTCCATTGTTTTCTATGTGTTCGCAGATTGTGTCCTTTACCATTGCTTCCATCATCTTTCCCGGAACCGAGGTCAAGCTCACAGGCCTGTAGTTTCCCGGGTCACGCCTTGATCCCTTTTTAAAGATGGGCGTGACATTTGCTATTTTCCAGTCCTCTGGGATCTCCCCAGTTTTTAGGGAGAGGTTACATATTTGGCGAAGTGTCTCTGCTATTTCGTTTTTCAGTTCTTTTAGTACCCTTGGGTGGATGCCGTCCGGGCCCGGTGATTTGTCACTCTTTAGTCTGTCTATCTGCCTGAGGACATCCTCTTTGCTTACCTCTAGTTGTACCAGCCTTTCGTCGTGTTCTCCGCTTATAATCACCTCGGGTTCTGGGATATTGGATATGTCCTCTCTGGTGAAGACTGACGAGAAGAATTTGTTTAACCTGTCAGCTATCTCTTTTTCCTCCTTTATCGCTCCTTTCCTGTCTCCGTCGTCCAGTGGTCCCACTTCCTCTCTGGCTGGTTGTTTCCCTTTCACATACCTGAAGAAGGGTTTGAAGTTTCTTGCTTTTCCTGCCAGTCTTTCCTCATATTCTCTCTTTGCTTTCTTGACCTCTTGATGGCATTCTTTCTGGTGCCTTTTGTGCTCTTCCTGGTTTTCCTTTGTTGGTTCCTTTTTCCATTTCTTGAAGGATGATTTCTTGTTGCTTATCGCCTTTTTAACTGCAGTAGTTATCCATGCTGGGTTTCTAGTTCGATTTTTTTTTGCACCCTTTCCTAAACCTTGGGACGTACAGGTCTTGCGCCTCGAGCACTGTGCCTTTAAGCAGTGTCCAGGCTTCCTTTACGGTCTTCACTTTCCCTGAGCTGTTGCTGAGCTTTTTTCCTACCATTTTCCTCATGTCTTTGTAGTTTCCTTTTCTGAAGTTGAGTGCTGTCGTTGTGGTTCTTTTCACCTTTGATGTTCCCATGTTTAATTTGTACTGGATCATGTTGTGATCGCTGTTCCCTAATGGTGCTATTACCACCACTTCCTTTGCGGGTCCTTCTAGCCCGTTGAGGATTAGGTCTAGAGTGGCATCCCCTCGTGTTGGTTCCGTGACCAGCTGCTCCATGAAACAGTCCCTTATTGCCTCTAGGAATTTAGTTTCTCTCGTGCAATTTGAGAGCCCAATGTCCCAGTCTATTCCCGGATAGTTGAAATCCCCCATAACCACCACCCTTCCACTTTTGCACACCTGCCTCAGTTCGGCCTCCAGGTCCAGGTCGTTTGCTTCTGGCTGTCCTGGTGGGCGATAGTACAGTCCCAATTTGATGTCAGCTCCTTCCCCTCCTGTGAGCTTAACCCATAGTGACTCCAGACTGTCTGCCCTTATTGTTGTTTCTGTTCTGGATGAAGGAATGGAGTCCTTTATATACAGTGCTATTCCTCCCCCCTTCTTGTGTGCCCTGTCCCTCCTGTAGAGTTTGTACCCTGGCAGGGCCACATCCCATTTGTTGTCCTCTGACCACCATGTCTCTGTGATTCCTATTATGTCTAGGTCCTTATTTCTGGCTATAACTTCTAGCTTCCCCATTTTAGTCCTTAGGCTCCTAGCATTTGTATATAGGCAATTTAAGTCCCAGTTTGTTACCTTTTCTTTTGGATCTACTCTTGATTTGATGCCCTTGCTGGTCTCCTCACGGGCTGCCTCCTCATGGTCTGCCTCCTGTGGTGTGTCTATCCTGTCCTCTGCCCGCTTCTTTGTTCTTTGATAGCCCTCTGGTTCCAGCTGTTTCCTCCTTGTCTTGCTCTTTTGCTCTGATTTCCTCTCGGGTCCCTGTACTGCATCTTTGGGTTTATGTCCATAAAGTGTCCATTTTGTCTCTAGTCCACTATCGCCCTTTCCTGTTTCAGTATCCTTGTTCGATACTGTGGTCCGATGTGTCGAGGTCAGAGCGACTGTTGGCTTTCCCCTTGTTATCAGTTTAAAGTCATGTCTATGCAGGTCTGGAAGTTTCGTGCCAGCATCCTCGTCCCAGCCATGCTCAAATGCAGTCCGTCTCTCCTGTAGAGCTTGTTTTTCCCCAGGAAGGTTGACCAGTTCTGTACAAAGAGGAAACCCTCCTCATCACACCATCGCCTCAGCCATCCATTTGTTGCTTGCAGCTCGGTCTGCCTCCTCGCATCTGCCCTTGGTACTGGCAGGATCTCTGAAAAGGCTATCTTCCCTGTCCTCAGCTTCAGCTTCCTCCCCAGGATCTTAAACTGCTCGGTCAGTGTAGTCATGTTGAAATTTCTTCTGCTGACGTCATTGGTTCCGACGTGGATTATCACTGCTGTTTCCTCTGTCTCAGCTCCCTCCATAATTCTCTCGATTCTGTCGGAGATATCCTTTGTCCTCGCCCCTGGGAGACATGTCACTAGGCGATCCGCTCTGCCTCCTGCTATGTGACTGTCCACCTCTCTCAGGATTGAGTCTCCCACCACGATAGCAGATTTTCCTCTCCTCAGCTTCCTCCTGGGTCTCAGGTCTGTGTCGATGATTGGGTCCTCCAATCCTTCTTTCTCCTGATTGGTTTCTCCGCAAGGTTCCTTTCCCTCGGCTCCTGGTTGGTCCTGGTGGGTCCTGGAGGCTCCTGGCTGGTCCTGTCCTCCATCCGTTTGTTCCCTTCTGAAGAGCGGGTGATCCTGTGTTTCTACCATCCTGCAGGCCTCCTCGATGAATCTTTCGAGCTCTCTGACCTGTTCATTGATGTGGTTTTCTCTGTTGGTGTCCTCAGTTGGTTCAAATTCCCTTGGTTCCTCTATGGAGAGGAGTCCCTCTAGCTCTTGTACTTTGATCTGCAGTCTCCCGACCTCCTTCCTTAGGCTAGCCAGTTCCTATTTTTTTCTGAGCCCCTCCAAGTACCTACAAATCCAAAATGTGGCCTTGCAAAGGGTTTGAGTTTGAGACAACTGCGTTAGATAAATTTAAATCCAACTTAAAAACTTTCATTTTTAAAGATGCCTACGAGCAGTAACCATTAGACCGCAAGATGAAGGAACCCCTCCTCATGTTTGACCCTTTTATGGCCTCCTTTCCTTTAACAAATTGTATTTCTCCCCTAATCCTTCTGTCTCTTTATGTCAGTTTAGTCTAATTGTTTAATGTCTTCACCTTGATTTTAATGACTATGATTTTGTGAACCGCTTAGACAATTTTTAAGCGGTATATCAAATCTATATATATAAAATCGGAGGTATGTATGTGTGTATGTATGTGTGTATGTGCCGCGATCACGCAAAAACGGCTTGACCGATTTGAACGAAACTTGGTATGCAGATCCCTCACTACCTGGGATGATATGTTCTGGGGGTATCGCAGCCCACATGCACACGTGGGCGGAGCTACAAACATAAAATCTGATATCACCCATTCATGTCAATGAAAAAAATGTAAAAAGCTGCCATTCTCACAGTAATTCCAACTACCTGGGGTGATATGTTCTGGGGGTCTCTCGGCCCACCTGCACACGTGGGCGGAGTTACAAACATTACATCAGATTTCACCCATTCATGTCAATGGAAAAAAAGTAAAAAGCTGCCATTCTCACCGTACTTCAAAACCGGCTTGACCGATTTGAATGAAACTTGGTATGCAGATCCCTCACTACCTGGGGTGATATGTTCTCGGGGTCTCGCGGCCCACCTGCACACGTGGGCGGAGCTACAAACATAAAATCAGATTTCACCCATTCATGTCAATGGAAAAAATGTAAACAGCTGCCATTCTCACAGTAAATCAAAAACGGCTTTACCAATTTGAACGAAACTTGGTATGCAGATCCCTCACTACCTAGGGTGATATGTTCTGGGGCTCTCGTGGCCCACCTGCACACGTGGGCAGAGCTACAAACATAAAATCAGATTTCACCCATTCATGTCAATGGAAAAAATGTAAAACGCTGCCATTCTCACAGTAATTCCAAATACCTGGGGTGATATGTTCTGGGAGTCTCTCGGCCCACCTGCACACGTGGGCGGAGCTACATACAGAACATCAGATTTCACCCATTCATGTCAATGGAAAAAAAGTAAAAAGCTGCCATTCTCACCGTACTTCAAAACCGGCTTGACCGATTTGAATGAAACTTGGTATGCAGATCCCTCACTACCTGGGGTGATATGTTCTCGGGGTCTCGCGGCCCACCTGCACACGTGGGCGGAGCTACAAACATAAAATCAGATTTCACCCATTCATGTCAATGGAAAAAATGTAAACAGCTGCCATTCTCACAGTAAATCAAAAACGGCTTTACCAATTTGAACGAAACTTGGTATGCAGATCCCTCACTACCTAGGGTGATATGTTCTGGGGCTCTCGTGGCCCACCTGCACACGTGGGCGGAGCTACAAACATAAAATCAGATTTCACCCATTCATGTCAATGGAAAAAATGTAAAATGCTGCCATTCTCACAGTAATTCCAAATACCTGGGGTGATATGTTCTGGGAGTCTCTCGGCCCACCTGCACACGTGGGCGGAGCTACATACAGAACCCATTCATGTCAATGGAAAAAAAGTAAAAAGCTGCCATTCTCACAGTACTTCAAAAATGGCTTGACCGATATGAACGCAACTTGGTATGCAGATCCCTCACTACCTGGGGGTCTCGCGGCCCACCTGCATACATGGGCGAAGCTACAAACAGAAAATCATATTTCACCCATTCATGTCAATGGAAAAAATGTACATAGCTGCCATTCTCACAGTAAATAATAAACGGCTTGACCGATTTGATCGAAACTTGGTATGCAGATCCCTCACTACCTGGGGTGATATGTTCTGGGGGTCTCTTCACCCAAGAATTTATATGTTCTTGCTCCTGGAGGTGAAACTAAAAATGTTGTTTATAATCAAGTTTTGTGTTTGTTGTATTGTATTCATTTTGTCAAATATTTCACATTATAATTTGAATATTGTACTTTTTATAAAGCTGTAAAAATATAATTTCATTCACCACTATAAAGTATCTTTATTTGAATCCATTTACTGTGTTATTGCTATAATTAAATACCCGTGCAACGCCGGGTCATCAGCTAGTTTCAAATAAAACTTGAGAAGATATCTGATTGTCATTAAGAGATCTGTTTGTGGTCTTCATGCTAGATATCTGCTATGTGTCTCCGGTGACTTTGTGAAAGTGTACAGTACTGCTACAGAAGAATGTGTGCACCTGCTGCAGGGCCATAGCAATGTGGTGACAGGAATCCAACTCAATCCTGGGAATCATCTTCAGGTATGTCAGCATGGAACATGCCTTCCACCTAAGAAAGACAAGAGATTGGTTAATTCTCATTTGGTTCAGTTTATTTTGCTTACAGAGCTGTTGCAATATATTTTGGCAAATTTTAATCTGTGGTACTATATATACTCAAATGTAAACCGAGATTTGGGAGCCAAAAATTGACTCAAAACTGGAGGTCTCGGGTTATTCGGGTCAGCGCCCCCCCCCCCCCTCTCCCCTGGGCCTGCTATAAGACCTGATGGTCCAGCGGTGGATCAGGACAGGAGGGATCTCTCCTGTCCCAGCCAATTCTTAACAACTCTCACCTCCCTCCCGCCTCCCCAAGTAGTAAAAAGTATACCTTTAAAATCTCTGGAGGTCCAGCAGTGAACCGGGACAGAAGCGATCTTCCTACGCTCCTATCCCGTGCAGAGCCATTCAGATAGCGGCTCTGCACGAGGCAGAAGTGTAGGAAAATTGCTTCTGCCCCAGTCCCTGGGTGTAGTGCCGGGCAGGGAGGGATGGGGTGACAGGATGCAGAGCCTAGTAAGGCAAGGAGGGAGGGGGCAGGATGCAGAGCCGGGCAGGTAAGAAGGGGGGTCTGAATGCAGAGCCTGGCATAACACTTGTATATAAACACCCCCCTGGGATTTATATTCGAGTCAACCTTTCTTCCTCCTTTTTGGTGGGGGAGGAAGAAAGTTTATCTCAGTTTATATTCGGGTCAGTTTATATTCAAGTATACAGTATATGGTATTCTGCATTGGGTATTTTTAAAAAATGTATTTTCATTATCCAAAATTTTTTTCCTCATTAATTATTTTTCCAGTTCAATAGGTAGGTCATTCTAGACATGTGGGCTATCTCCCAATGTCAGTGAGCCATCTGCAGAAGGAATCCACTCTGGATTTTTTTCTCTGACTCTCCTCTACATCACTGGGAGCTCTACTGCTACCTATAGTTTTTCCCTTTTGCACACGAACCTGAAGGAGTGTTTCTGTTTTGCTCTCCTCTTTTTATTATTTTCTTTGATGTTTTTCGACCCTTTCGAGATTTTCTTTGTGCTTGGAGCATTTTCTTAAGTTCTGCCTGCGAATAGAAGACGCAGATTCTGATCTGCAGCTGACAGGCTGATCCCTGGTGGTACCCATTGGCCAGCCTGCATTTATTTTTTTGGCACTCAGAGCCATCCACACCTTTTCCTCACCAACTGTTTAGCAGGGGTTTGAGCGCAGGCTGTTTGGCACCCTTAGGAGGCTCAGCGGAGTCTCGCAGGATGCTGGCTGCGTTTTCATCTCTGCCCTTCAGTTGGCAAGTCTTTGGGGATGGAGTTATGGTCAGGCACCATGTCTGACTGGCAGCCCAAAGATCAGCATTGAGGAAGCATTCCCAGCAAGTGGTAGTGATTTTCTGATTCCAGGATCAGTTTGATAAATGCCATCCTAGAATAGGTGTGGGCAACCACAGTCCTTGAGGGTTACAACCCTATCAGGTTTTCAAGATTTTCATAGTGAATATGCATGAGATCTGTTTGAGTTGCATGTACTGCTTCCATTGTATACAAACAGATTTTAAAGTAACATAGTAGATGACGGCAGATAAAGACCCGAATGGTCCATGCAGTCTTCCCAACCTTACCCTCTCTTTAAATTACAGATTAATTTAAATTTTCCTTCTTAGCTATTTTTGGGCCAGAACCCAAAACTCTGCCCGGGACTGTGCTTAGGTTCTATCTACTGAATTCTTGAAAACCTGATGGGATTGTGGCCCTTGAGGGCTGTGGTTGTCTGCCCTTATCCTAGAGTAACCTCCAGTAGCACACAAATGCTCTCTCACAAACTTGTAGCTGCTCTGAGGAAGCAATGATGGCTACAACAGCACTGGAGATCTGGTTGCTGCTTGATGGTGGGAGTGAGCTCATTTGCTGGAAGCCTGTCCTCTCAGCCCCCCTCCAAGTAAGTTGCAAGGTACTCCCAAATGCTACCTCCTGACGTGGCTATGTACAGCCTGTGCTAAAGTACTCATGCATACATACCCACAGAATTTTATAGCAACCATTTTCCACCTGTAAAGCCTGTTTTATAAAGTAAGTTACCCCTGCAAATATGCTTTTCAGTAGTAAAAGTATATTGTATAGTAGTTCTAGTCAACTGAAACTTGTTTTCTTTGAATTCCTTGTTGCACCTTTTCTGCGTTCTCTGGTTTGCTGTCACTGACCCTTCACTTGTTTTGATCAGTGTGCTGATTTTGCTTTTTGTTTCATCTCTAGCTGTATTCTTGCTCTGTTGATGGCAGTATTAAACTTTGGGATTTTATGGATGGAATCTTAATAAAGGTATGTGGAGTTTTTCATGTGATTCACTGGATGGCTGGTTGCCTTCCAGGAGTTTTCTCGCTTTCTTGATAAACTAAATCCTGTAAAGACAAATATCCCAAATTTAGCAAACATGTCTTAGTTTTGCTGATCAGGGACAGTTCAGCTGTGGTAAAGTAGATGGATTTGGGAATCCCATAGAGACTTCACATCTGCAGTTATCACAGAAACTAGACCCATGAATCAACCCCACTGATGCTGGGCTGGTTCTAGACATCAATATGTGCAGCTGCAGATCTTTCGATTCAGAAGAATATTAAGAAACGTAATACTGGGTTAAATCGGTGTCTGAGTCAAAATCCTCTCTCTGGAGGGGATATGATCGAGACATTCAAGATAATGAAGGGAATAGACTTAGTAGATAAAGACAGGTTGTTCACCCTCTCCAAGGCTCGGCCCTCAGCTACAGACAAGGGTTGGCTCAGTTGACCCGTTTAGTAACTTTGAGTTTACGCCCAGCAGTGTCTACGGTGAGCTGTCAAAGCTCAAGGTTAACAAAGCAATGGGGCCGGTCAACCTGCACCCCAGGGTGCTTAGGGAGCTGAGTGATGTCTTGGCGGAGCCACTGTCCGCGCTCTTCAACCTCTCCCTTAGTACAGGCATCGTCCCGTTGGACTGGAGGACGGCTAACGTCATTCCACTCCACAAGAAAGGCTCAAAGATGGAGACAGCAAACTACAGACCAGTGAGTCTAACATCGATAGTGAGCAAACTAATGGAAACTCTAATCAAACACCAATTAGATAAGATCCTGGATGAGGAGAATCTACGGGATCCCCGACAACATGGATTTATTAAGGGGAGATCCTGCCAATCCAACCTGATCAGCTTCTTTGACTGGGTAACGGGGAAGCTGGATATTGGGGAGTCCCTGGACATCGTATACCTGGACTTTAGCAAAGCATTCGATAGCGTACCACACCGCAGGTTACTGAGCAAGATGAGTTCTATAGGATTAGGTAACACATTGACGAAATGGGTTGGGAGCTGGCTTGGAGGTAGGCTCCAAAGGGTGGTGGTGAACGGCACCCCCTCCGAAATGACGGAGGTGATTAGTGGAGTACCACAGGGCTCAGTCTTGGGCCCAATCCTATTCAACATCTTTATAAGAGACTTGGCAGAAGGGCTTCGAGGTAAAATAACATTATTCGCCGATGACGCCAAACTGAGTAATGTAGTGGGCAAATGCACAACAGACGAAGATTCAGTGCCCGACAACATGATGCACGACCTACTCCTACTGGAGCGATGGTCTAGGACATGGCAACTCAACTTCAATGCCAAAAAATGCAAAGTTATGCACCTGGGCAGCCAGAATCCATGCAAGTCTTATACCCTTAATGGCGAGATCCTAGCAAAAACGGTAGCAGAACGAGACTTGGGGGTAATCGTCAGTGAGGACATGAAGTCTGCCAATCAAGTGGAGCAGGCTTCGTCCAAGGCAAGACAAATCATGGGCTGCATACGAAGGGGTTTCGTCAGTCGTAAGGCGGAAGTCATTATGCCATTGTATAGATCCATGGTGAGGCCCCACCTGGAATACTGTGTGCAATTATGGAGGCCGCATTATCGCAAGGATGTGCTGAGACTGGAGTCGGTGCAAAGAATGGCCACCCGGATGGTCTCGGGACTCAAGGATCTACCATACGAAAAACGGCTTGACAAATTACAGCTATACTCGCTCGAGGAGCGCAGAGAGAGGGGGGACATGATCGAGACGTTCAAGTATCTTACGGGCCGCATCGAGGCGGAGGAAGATATCTTCTTTTTCAAGGGTCCCATGACAACAAGAGGGCATCCGTTGAAAATCAGGGGCGGGAAACTATGAGGTGACACCAGGAAATTCTTTTTCACTGAAAGAGTGGTTGATCGCTGGAATAGTCTTCCACTACAGGTGATTGAGGCCAGCAGCGTGCCTGATTTTAAGGCCAAATGGGATCGGCACATGGGATCTATTCACAGGGCAAAGGTAGGGGAGGGACATTAAGGTGGGCAGACTAGATGGGCCGTGGGCCCTTATCTGCCGTCTATTTCTATGTTTCTATGAATGAGAGGACACTCTGTAAAGTTAAAAGGGGATAGATTCTGTACAAATGTAAGGAAGTTCTTCTTCACCAGAGAGTGGTAGAAATCTGGAACGCTCTTCCGGAGGCTGTTATAGGGGAAAACACCCTCCAGGGATTCAAGACAAGGTTAGACAAGTTCCTGCTCAACCGGAATGTATGCAGGTAAGGCTAGATTCAATCGGGGCGTGAGCGGACTGCTGGGCACGATTGACCACTGGTCTGACCCAGTAGCGGCAATTCTTATGTTCAGACTAGAAAGCTGTATTCCAAGTTGTAAACCGCTGGCTGTGCTAACTGCTAACACCTGCCTTGAGCAGGCGGTAGTTTTTTGGCCAGCGTGGGGGTTAGCGCGTGATTAAAAGTCGCGCGCGCTAACCCCGCTAACGCGGCTTGATAAAAGGAGCCCTAAGTGTACCTGGCTAATATTGAATGGTTAATGAATCTGTCCTCCAGAAACTTGTTCAACTATTTTTTAAGCTCTATTCGACTTCACCAGGTTCTCTGAGAATGTTTGCAGAAATTAGGAAAGCTGGCAACAGTATAATATTGGGTGATTTCAATTACTCCAATATAGACTGGATAAATGATACATCAGGAAGTGCTAGGGAGGTAAAATTCCTAGATGTAGTAAATGACTACTTCTTGGAGCAACTGGTCCAGAAATCGACAAGAGAGGGGAGCCATTTTAGATCTAGTCCTTAGTGAAATGAGAGATAATAATGTTGGGTCCGCTTTGCCCTCCCCCCCCCTTTTATGAAGCCACATTAGGTTTTTTTATCGCTGGCTGTGGCAGTGAAAGCTCCAAAGCTCATAGAAATTCTATGAGCGTCGGAGCTTTTACCTCCTTGAACAGCGATAAAAAAGCCTAACGCAGCTTCATAAAGGGGAGGGGAATAAATTTGAGCTAATATCGGGAGTGAAGTCATAAAGGAAATCTATCGTGGCATTTAATTTTTGAAAGTCTGACTCGTAAAATGAAGAAGTTTGTTAAAAAGAAGCTAAACAAATTGGTTGCAAAGATTAGATGTTAAATTGGGCTTGAGCTGCTATTGAAAATGGCTGCAATTGGTCTATTGGGGGTGGGTGGGTGGGTGGGATGAGACCGAGCCACGGACTTGAATATAGACCAAGACCCCCATTTCTGGGCCATTTTTTGACCCAAAAGTCTGTGTATATTCAAGTGATTTCCAAATGACCTTTCCATGCCTGCTTTCCCTTCATTGTAGTAAACCTCAGGTTAAAAATATACATGCTGTTCACAGCTCATGTATTTCTATCAAAATGGGGAAGTGATTGACGGACTGCACTTTTACAGGCGATGTGCTTATCTGTATAAAAATGCTTGAAATTTGTACTCCTGGTTGCCTAAATTTGTCCGTCCAGCTGTTTAGCTGAAGTCTGTGTAAAAGCGACCAGCAGTGAATTAACTATTACATTTACTGATACGTGATTGTCTCTGGGAAAAGATGGCTAAAGTCTCAAAAATGTTGAGAATGACAAATTTATCATGACATGGGTCCAAAAGCAATATGAAAAAGTTTGAACACAGAAAGATAGGGTTTGAACTGTTACACTTCCCCCTCCACATTCGCAGTGATATGGAAAAAGCAAGGCAGCGAATAGAGAAAAACCATAAATAACTTTTCGTATGTTATTCACGGTTTTTCTTTAAACAAAAAAAAGACACAAAACTGTGAATAACCTGACCTGTTCCTTGACATGGCCACACATGTTTTTACCTCACAGATAGTATTTGTTTTAAAGTGGGTTCAAAACAATAATAACAAACGTATTTCACCCTTCAACAGTAGCTGTCTTTGCAATGATCATTTCATCCTTTTTTTAATCTGTTTATATATATATTTTCATTTGCTTAGGGATGTAAAGCTATAAAAATCCGCCACAATAAAGGAGTCTGCCTGTTTTTATTGGCTAACTATTTTGCTGTTTGCTGTATAGAGCTGTGAACCCAACAGTAAAATTTCTCAGCTGTGACTAAAACTCCAAGGAAAACTTATATGGTGGGCAATTCTATAAAAGTTGGCCAAAATACAGGGCGCCGAGTGTGAATTTTATAATAGCATCTGGGTGCCCAGATTCCATTACAGAATAGAACATGAATCCACATTTGCATTTAGTTATCACTCATGGCATGTAAAAGGCAGATATAAATGTTGCCCTTTAGTCACCTAACTTTATAGAATACTGTAAGTTACACTGTCCTTGCAGTTGTGCACTATGCAGTTTGGGCACTAAGGCCCAGATTCTGTAAAAGACACCTAAAGTTAGGTGTCTCGATCGGCACTCCTAGCTTAATTGGCACTGATAATGAGTAGTTAGCACCTCCATAATGGGCTTAAATTTAAATTAATTGGATGGTTGGTGCCTATCAGAAAGTGGGCATAATTAGAGGGCGGATCATGGGCGTGTTTGACATGGTAGCCACCTGTTTTGGACTTAGGTGCTGGTATCTAGGCCAAGAAGACCCTGGCATAAATAGAGAGTGCCTAAGGTTAAGATGCCTACTGACCTCTAAGTCTATTTTAGGTGCAATTCTGTAAATGGCACCTAACTTAAAATTGACATGCGATAAGTGCTGTGTTCTTCAACACTTATGTTTTAGGTGCCTTTTATAGAATTGGGGGCCTACGTTTTTTTTTTTGTTTGTTTTTTTGTTGTTGTTGTTTTTTTTATTATTTAGTTATAATTTCAAAGAAAGCTTCCAAGCATTAAACATCTTGAACAGAAAGTTAGATTAAGACAACAATAGTATTAAATCAAAATTGATAAAGCTTACAAGAAAAATTAAACATCACTTAATCTATCTCAACTCCTTTCTAATGTGATCCAAGATTAAAGTAAGAGTGAATTTTTAGAAAACTTAAGAATTAATTATTATGAGGAAGCAGTAGGCTGTGCTTGGGAATAAATCCATTTCTATTCTTTAGAGGTTGTTGGAATTTCTTCTTGACCAAGGCGTTTTAGTGTAACAAAGTTGGATAATTGGGATGGATCTAAGAAGACATATTTAAAAGACTGATATGTTATGATGCATTTGCATGGATACCTAAGGAAGAAAGTTCCTCCAATTGAGGTTACAGCAGGTTTAAGAATCAAAAACTGACGCCTCCTTCTTTGTGTTTCTTTAGAAAAATTCAGGAAAAACCTGTATTTTATGTCCCAGGAACTCTTTAAATTTATTTTTGAATTATAATTTCATAATCCACTCTTTATCTGGTAGCAATGGTACCGTTAAGCGTGTCGCTGGGGTAGCAATACTCGTATTGGAGGCTTCTAACAGATTAGTGACGTCTAATGGTTGCTCTTGTTGCTCTTCCATTCCACTTTGTTGCTTTTGTTTTTTTAGGCAAATAGTATACCTGAACAAAAGGAGGGATTGATTGTTCTGGGGAGAGGCCTATAAGTTAGGCACCAGTAGGCTCCCTACCAGTACCTTTACTTAAGCGACAGGGCCGTTTAAACAAAAAATGTATGCGCCTAGAGGTGCCTACAAACCTGGCATCTAGATTGCATTTACGGTGGCGCCTAAGGACAACTAAGGTCAAAATAGGTATGGCTAATGCCGTAAACAACATTAGGCACTACCCTAAACGCAATTCATGTAAAACATAGGCGCCGGAAATGTAGACTCGAAAACCCTGGTTTACATTTCCAGCACCTATGTTTGAGGTAGCTGCAATTCCACAAATGGTGGTGTTGCATGATTGACGACCATTTTTTTTTTTTTTTTTTAATTTATTTATAAGATTTTCAATTTTAGATACAAGCATTGCTTTTGCAAGTTGTTACAGATCCAGAAATTATATTCAATAAAATATAAAGGAAACATTAACTATCTCTTATTTAGTCCACAAAAATGAGGATCAAGAAAAGAAATAAACTTCCAATCAGAAATAACAAAAATTAACTTAAGGTCACGGCATTAGATTCCCGAATTACAGCCAGATGGTAGGTCATACATCACTAGACATGGTTACCAACCTTTCTTTTGATCCAATAAATTCTAAAAGTTGTTTAGGCTCAAAGAAATTTTTTTTTTTATCTTGATAAGATACATAACACTTTGCAGGAAATTTAACAAGAAATGTAGCCCCCAAAGCAAGAGTTCTTGGCCTCAAGGACAAGAACTCTTTCTTACATCTCTGGGTTTTCTGAGCCAAATCTGGAAAAACTCGAACATTAGAGCCTATACAAGCGAAGGATAAATTTCTTGACGACCTTATTTTAGGCGGTTACCGATACGAGTGCTGTTTGGGCCCTCAGTGCCCAGCTGACATTTATACACAGGAATGCAACAGTCAAGTGTGTGAGCACTAGTATTTTATAATAGTGCGCATATAGCACTTATGTTTTGATACTAAGGTTATATAGAATGAATGAGGGGGATAGTGTTTATGTCTGAAGTCCTAATTCTAAGCTCTTCTAGGAAAGGGCATTGTATTGCTACAAACTAAGTTGTATCCTATATATAGAAATGTATTGTTGACTTCCTGATTTGGTTGCGAATAACAGAAATCTTTAACATTTGCAGTTCACGTGAATCTAAGATCTGATGAGTCTGTAAATTTTGTTCTATTTTTAGACTTTTCTTGTTGGTTGGAGACTTCTTGCTCTGTACACTTCTGCTGCTGTGAAGGATTCTGTGTTTGCCATAATTCCAAAGAATAACACAGAAGCATCAGGTACTCGGTGTCAAAATGTCTCTCCTGGAAGCATATTCATTATGGTCTTTAACTGCATTGTTATTTATCTAGTCTTCTCATTTTACTTTCTTACAGATATACATAAAAGCTCATATCATCTCTAATTATAGTTCATATATTGTAGCTTGTGTATTGTACCATCATTAGTGAAATTAATGTTCATATTTTCATCAAAGCTGCTCATGTAAACCGCTCTGAATTGACTTCATAGTTATTAGTTAGCGGTATAGAAGCTTTAAATAAACCAATAATAATAATAATAACTTTATTTTTTCTATACCGCCATAGTCAGTCGACTTCTATGTGGTTCACATTAAGAGAAGGCTGGACATTCAGCGAATTACAAATGCATGAGGGGAAAGTTACAGGAGAAAAGGGTTGTAGGGGAGGGAAAATAAAGGGGGGGGGGTAAGAATTGCCTGAAGAATTGCTTAGGGTTTGAAGGGGGAAAAAGCGTAGAGAGTGAGGAATGGTCTGTTTAGGTGATGAATTTGTCAGAGCGGTTTTGATAGATTTTCGGAATGCATGGTAGGTTTGTATGGTTTTATTTATGTACTTTCCCAGCCAGGATTGTTGTCGGTTAGCTTGGAACATGAAGGTTCTGTCAAGGTAGGATTTAGGATAGGCGAAGATGTTTTTGTTTCTGGTAGTTCGTGTGGGGTTGTGTAGAGCAAAGTGTGCTTGCAGGTCTATCAAGCCCAGTAGCCCGTTCTGTTATACATGAAACATCTTGTACTATGAATAATAAGCTTTTATGGAATATGCCTATTCCCTGTTATGTATGCTTTATTCATCGGATACAGTTATCTACAGGAAATTATGAGACTTAATTTTATTTCAGATACATTTCAACTGGTTTCTGTGAAACTACCAAAGACAACAGAGCAAGAAGTTGAAACCAAGGACCTATCGGTTATTTTGGAGGATGTCAGCCAGTTGCCTAAGTGTACAGCTTTTGGGAGAGATGTAAGTTTGCTTAATAAACATTCTTTTCTCCTTTTCAGAAAGTGTTTCTTAAACCAAAATCAGAAGCCCTATAAATCACGCATCCCACCCTCCCCAACTCCTGATATAAAAATCAGCATTTTCAGTTGTAGTTGGAACACCTTGGAAAATGAGTTGATTTGACTCCTGTGCACCTCGGGTAGCTGGACAATGAGGGCATCATTGAGTCACTGCATCCCTCTTTTATGAAATTGGCACAAAAAGAAAGGGAATTCTAAGCAGCAAGATGTATTCAGGTTGCTGCCCAGATTCCGTGCATTTGCAAAAGTAGTGCAAAAACAAGGGGCCAGCTTCCACTGCTGTCTGCTGCTTTCTTTTAGCTTTTCATAAGAACATAAGAATTGCCACTGCTGGGTCAGACCGGTGGTCCATTGTGCCTAGCAGTCCGCTCCCGTGGCGGCCCTTAGGTCAAAAGACCAGTGCCCTAACTGAGTCTAGCCTTACCTGCGTACATAGTTCCCCCCCCCCCCCCCCCACTTTCTAGTCGGGCCTATCCACCACACATCAGTGGCAAGCACCATTGCTGTAGCTTGTGCGGATTCCGGATTCCCAAGACCCATCAACTGAAGATATCCTTAACCTTAACTTTCTGGCCTTCAAAACACAAGCAAGCCCTCCCCCCCTCCCATTGTGCCTAGCAGTCCGCTCCCGTGGCGGCCCTTAGGTCAAAAGACCAGTGCCCTAACTGAGTCTAGCCTTACCTGCGTACATAGTCCCCCCCCCCACTTTCTAGTCGGGCCTATCCACCACACATCAGTGGCAAGCACCATTGCTGTAGCTTGTGCGGATTCCGGATTCCCAAGACCCATCAACTGAAGATATCCTTAACCTTAACTTTCTGGCCTTCAAAACACAAGCAAGCCCTCCCCCCCTCCCCCCCCCCCCACACACACATGCTCTAATGGGAGGAGAGAGGAAATGCCTCATGACCATCTATTCCATCCATTAGCCTACCAAAAATTTGCCTTGGAGCTACACTGCTATTGATAATAAAATCAAAGGGAGCTGAAAAAGGGAAGACGTATGAGTACAAAGCTGAGTCTAGGATTTTTACACTGCATGTGCAAGGCTTTTGCTTCAGTAAATTTTATTTGTGTAAATATAAAATAAAGCGTTTATGAAATGAAAAGAAATGGGGGTTGATTTTTAAACAAGTCATATTTAATCTCACTTGTTACATATTAATATTTCCTGTGACATGAAAACTTGTATAAAATTGCAGACTTTCACTACGCTTAAAAATGGAAACTCTAAAAATAGGTTGCTCTGTTTAGTTAGGCCCTTTTATCCCCACATCTCTTGAGGCAACTGATGGTAGTAATCAAGCAAGCCTGCAGCCTCTTTTTCACTCCTTGGCACAAGACAGATGGAAAATTTTTGAAATGTTTGGCTAGCACACCTGTGCAAACATAAGCCTGAGCAATTTAATCTATATTCTGCTGTCGCCTGCATTTTTCTGACTTCTGTTGGGTAAATCAAAGTCAAAGTTAAGAACATAAGAATTGCCACTGCTGGGTCAGACCAGTGGCCCATTGTGCCCAGCAGTCCGCTCTTGCGGCAGCCCCCAGATCAAAGACCAGTGCTCTAAATGAATCCAGCCTCACCTGCGTATGTTCTAGTTTAGCAGAAACTTGTCCAACTTTGTCTTGAATCCCTTTCCCCTATAATAGACTCTGGAAGAGCATTTCAGTTTTCTACCACTCTCTGGGTGAAGATGAACTTTCTTACGTTTGTATGGAATCTATCCCCTTTCAACTTTAGAGAGTTGCAGCTTAATGTGATTAGGGCTCTAGGTTTTGTGAGATTTATTTTTTGTCCTTTGTCCAGGGGATAAATAGAAGAGCATTTAGGGTAGCTGAAAGGGGCGTTCAAGAAAGAATGACGATTGACAGGTGCTGTACCATGCAACCACAAATCAATAAAATAATACAGAAATCCTTCGCAATCATGAGAAACCTAAGACAAGTGCGAAAATTGTTCGACAAAACTCAATTCTGGATCCTAGTCCAAGCCCTCCTCTGCCCTGCGACCATGATTAAACAACTGCAAACAGTCCAGAACACAGCCCTGAGACTCATCTACTCTCTGAGGCAACATGACCACATCACCGAGGAGTACCTCCACTCACACTGACTACCAATTCAAGCAAGAATACAATTCAAGTTCTACTGTCTTCTATTTAAAACCACGAACGGCAACAGCCCAATATACCTCAACCAGACAAAGGAGAATTCACGCTCCGTTCACATACCCCCCCAATCAGAGAAGTCAAACAGCCACACAAGCAGCGAGATTAGACCACCAACTCTCTACTTTGCTGATAACGACCCCTGACTACAGAACATTTAGAAAAGAAATAATAACCATACTATTTTAAAAAACCCTGATACCCAACAATCGAAACCAACCTAATGCCTCTCTACTCTCTAAAACAACCTAACGCCACAAGAACCACCCCATCTCTATGAACCAATCTAACTATTCTATTACTAGTGTTTAAGCCTGTTACATTAACGGATGCTAGAATAGATGTGTAGACTTTAAGCACAATGGGTCGCTGAGGCGTTTTTTTCTTTCTTACTTTATGTTTTTTATCTCTCTCCCTGCCCCCCTTTCTTTCTGTCCCCCTGTGTATCTCTGTCTCTTCCCTGGCCCCCTGTCTTACTGTCTCTCTCCCTGGCTGTCTGTCAGTCTTTCTTTGTTTCTGTATCTTCTCCCTTCGCGAGTGTGGGGCAGTTGTAGGCGCGCATGCGCACTCCTTCCGGCCACGGACATACGGAACACGCAGGTAGGAGTGCGCATGTGCCGCTTAGGGTTTTATTATCTAGTCATTAAGCCCGTTACATTAACGGGTGCTAGAATATGTCTGTCTGTCTGTCTCCCTCCCGCTGACTCTCTCTCTCTCCCCCTGATCTCCCTTTCTCTGTCTGTCTTTCTGTCCCTCTCCCTGCCCCTGTGTCTTTCTTTCTGTCTCCCTCCCTCCCGCTGTCTGTCTGTCATTTTTCCCCATTTCCCTGTGCAGCAGCATTTCCATCCCACTTCCCTATGCAGCAGCAACAGCATTTCCCTCCTATCCCCCCTTTCCTGTGCAGAAGCAGCAGCGGTATTTCCCTTCCCTTCCAAGTCCCTGTGTAGCAGTAGCAGCATTTTCCCCTACCCCCCTTTTCCTTCTCTTCCCTTACCCTTCCCTGCTCCGTTCGGGCCCTCCCCCTTCTTTTACTGCCGTTGTCCTGCTCGATCTGGCCTGCTCCTGACCCTCCCACCGCCAACAAACCTCCGGGCTCCAGCCGCATAGGCAGCACTTTAAACACGCTGCTTCGCAGCCTTCTACTGCCGATTTCCTCTCCTGCATCTGTCTCCGATGATGTCATCAGAGAAGCGGCAGAGGAAATCGGCAGTAGAAGGGCGCGAAGCAGAGTGTTTATAGTGCTGCTTATGCCGCTGGAGCCGGGAGGTTTGTGGAGGGTCAACGGCAGGAGCGGGGCTACTGTCCACCACTCAGTTACTGCCACTGGTGCTGCCTACGCCGCTGGAGCCGGGAGGTTTGTGGAGGGTCAGCGGCCGGTGCGGGGCTGCTCTCCACCACTCAGTTGCTGCCACTGGTGCTGCCTACAGCCACTGGAGCCGGGAGGTTTGTGGAGGGTCAACGGGCAGAGTGGGGCTGCTCTCCACCACTCAGTTGCTGCCACTGGAATGCAAACAGGGCCGCGAGTGTGGGGCAGTTGTAGTCACGCATGCGTACTTCTTCAGGCCACGGACATACGGAACATGCAAGTAGAAGTGCGCATGCGCGGCTTAGGGTTTTATTATAGAGACTAGTCCGTTACATTAACGGGTGCTAGAACATATGTGTGTGTGTCTGTCTTTATTTCTTTCTCTCTCTCTCCTTAGCCGCTTTTTTTCTTTCTGCCTTTCTTTTTCCTTGGCTGTCCATCACCACCCCTTGCCTGCTCCCCCTGTCCATTTTCCCTTCCTTTTACCTCCCCTGTGTCCACCACCACCCCTTCACTGCTCTCCTTATGCAGCAGCAGCCCTTCTCCCTTTGTTTTACCTCCCCCCTGTCCAGCAGCACCTCTTTCCTTCTCCCCCTGTCCAACATTAGTCCTCCGTTCCTTTTCTTCAACCCCCTGTCCATCAGCATCTCTTTCGTTCTCCCCCTGTGCAACAGGTGCTAGAGTAGACGACTGTTTTTTTTTTTCCTTTCTCTCTCTGTGCTTGGATGCTGTCTGTCTGTCTGTCATTCTTTCTGTCTGTGTCTCTGTCTTGCGCCATGCCTGCCTATCTCTCTGTGGCCCCCTTCTCTTCCCCGGCATGATTGGTGTGTGCCCCCAGAACACCCTTCCCCCCAAAGCAGCCCCGTTTCCCAATGCCCCTGCCCCCTTTTGTGCCATGCCTGCCTGCTCCGTGGCCCCTTTCTGTTTCCCCCCTATGATTGCTGTCTGGCCCAGGAAACCCCTCACCCCAAAGTAGCCCCCTTTCCCTCTCCCCTTGTTGAGCCATGCCTGCCTGTTCTGTGATCCCCTGCCCATGACTGCTATGTGCCCCCAGCACACCCCTACCCCCAAAGCAGCCCCTTTCCCTCTTCCCCTGCTTGCCTGCCATGCCTGCCTGCTCCCTGTGCATCAGCATCAGCATTTCCCTCCCCCTCACCTGTTCCTTCGTAGCAGCATGGAGATAAAACGGCTCCCTTAGTTCTTTGCTGGATTTTTTTTTTAAGTTTAAAGATGCCTACGCGGCTCCTCTCATGATCCGGCCTGTGTCGGAAGCCTTCTCTGACACAGGCCGGGATCGTGAGAGGAGCCACGGCGGCAGTTTTAAACTTAAAAAAAAAAATGCAGCGAACTAAGGGAGCCGTTTTCAAAGCCGCCGCCGCGGCTCCTCTCATGAGCTGCACTTATATTATGTCGGAAGATGAGAGAGGAGCCGCGGCGATGGCGGCAGATTTCAAATTAAAATAATTTATGCGGCCAGCCGGCTCCCTCGAAACCCTCCCCCCCTTTCCCTTCCCGCGGTCCGTCTGGCTGCGTTGTTCTCTCCCTCATTCTCAAACCGTCCGTGCCAGCTGAAGTGGGAGTGGGGGGGACTCAGCACCGGCTGGGCGACTCGAGCCACCGGCCCCCAGGAGCTTGAGGCCGACGGCGGACATGGCTTGCGTTGCCGAGTTTGGTGACGTAAAAACCGCGCATGCGCACTAAAAAAAACCCGACAGATCAGGGAACACGTTTTTTTTAGTGCGCATGCGCGGCCTAGCATTTTATTATATTAGATTCCTCTGGAAATGGTCAGATAGATCCTTTATGTAATCCGCCTTGACCCGCAAAGTAACGGCGGAATAGAAATCACTAATGTAATGTAATGTAAATAGAGAAATAAGTATAAAAAATATATGAGATAAAGCATGCATAATTTTATTTTATTCACAGCTGTTAAACCAAGGAGCTGAAATGGCAAAAATTAGTTTGATAGCATTTCCAGTAAAGAGGCTAATTTCATAACAAATCCACCTAATTTGTATAGCCAGTGTGGGAAATTTTATAACATAGATCCAAGGTTAATAGGTTTAAAATACGTAGGTGCTTCCTGCCCTATTTTTAAAGTCACATATTTGTCTTTATAAAACACTAGCACAAATCCTACAGAAATTGTCTAGATTGAGGGTGTGGACATTATGTCCACTCAGGCTAATGCTTATGTGTGTATTTTATAAAATTTTATATGTAAATTGCATCTCTACCCTGACTCCTCTCCCAAGAACGCCTACTGTAAAAGAACGTTCCATCTTGCACCATTTGTACTGTTAGGTATGAGCTAATTTTATAAGAGCCCATTTACCTACCTAGAACAGAATTTTAGATTTGAAACTGGTTTATAAAATTACCCTGTACGCGCTTAAATTGCACTTGTTATACTTGCACAGTTAAGTCCTCTAGGTATATTACAAGAGCTATACAATCTTTTATAACCTAACCATTTGTAACATATACACTACCACTGCAACACAAAGAGTAACATGATGCTATAAAAACTATGCAAATTTAATGCAAAATATAAATAAAAGGATTTTTATTTTTCCAGTCCAATAAAGGTTGGAAAGAATTATCCAAAAGTAGTTGAGAATGTCTATTTGGGGGCATAATAACTCTCTGAAAATTTAATATAATTGGATGAAACTTGACATGTAGGAAAAATTGAAAGCATGAAAATCAGACCGAGGATTCTGCAAAAATAAGTTCCCTCCCCCCCCCCCCAAAAAAAAAGACACATTTCTGTGGGAGGCGTTCTAGCTTCTGTACCATAGAAACTTAAATACAGTGAAATATATCAGTTAGGGAGTTGCTACTTTCAAACTGTCCTACCCAAAACACTGTTCCTTATCAACTGTCCTGCCCACAATTATATTAGCATTCTGCAAACTGTCCCCTTTTCCATATCCACAAAATCCAACAACTGATTCAATATGGCCTGTCCTAAAACTTTAGAAAGAAAAATTATGTTATGTTAATCAGATTTTCTTTTCCGCCTTTACCTATTCAGTTCAAGACTGAATTACATTACAAGAGGTTGGGTCCGTTACCCAGGAAGTTACAATGGACAGTTTGACACAGACATTCATTCAATAGAGTTGCTAGTACAGGTAGATCAGTATAGTTATTAATACAATTAGGTGATAGTTACAAATGCATAGTTCAAGATCAAGCTCATCATTATGGAAGTGTGTGGCGCAGTGGTTAAAGCTGCAGCCTCAGCACCTTGGGGTTGTGGGTTCAAACCCACGCTGCTCTTTGTGACCCTGGACAAGTCACTTAATCCCCCCCATTGCCCCAGGTACATTAGATAGATTGTGAGCCCACCAGGCTAGACAGGGAAAAATTCTTGAGTACCTGAATAAATTCATGTAAACCATTCTAAGCTCCCTTGGGAGAACAGTACAGAAAATAAAATAAATTAAGTTCCAGGAGTTGCATTAGACAGTTTAGAAATGGGTGTTTACAATTACCATTTCAATTACTTCAAGAATTAGAGACTCCACAGACCTCAGCTGCACGGTTCTCGCATGGAAGCAGCACTAAGGCTCAGATCATTTGCTTTCCCTCACATCTGGACAAACTATTGGGAAGTCCCAAAGAGGCCCCATCAAGTGGCCAGAGCCATGGTGAAGCTTTATCCGATGGCTGCTGAATTTAACCAGCTGTTTGTCCCCCCAAAGATGGCCCAGGTAACTAAGCGTACCTCTCTCCCCAGCGAAGAAAAAGTGGTGTTAAAAAGATACTCAGGACTGCAGACTGGATTTTGTTCTCAAGAAACAGTTTGAAGCTGCAGCTGCAGGATTAAAGGCAGTGGCAATCTATGTAGCACGTGCCTGCTGCTTCAAATTGCACCGTGATGTGGAGGCTGAGAGGATTCAATGATATCCCATGTTGGGAGTAGATTATGTAGTTGATGTTCTATATCAGTGTTCTTCAACCTTTTGACACCTATGGACTGGCGGAAATAAAATAATTATTTTGTGGACTGGCACCGATCCACGGACCGGCAGTTGAAGAACACTGGGCTAAGTCATGCCCATCTCCGCCCCCATAATAGTACTAATTGTAACACCATTTTTTCCAGTCATTTTTCATATATACTCACACACACAATATAATCGTATTAACAACACATAATGGTTAACCACAAAATTAAAATACACAAAGCACACTGTATGCTTTTCAACATTCATTCCTACCAGAAAATAGATAACCCCATGCAAAATTAAAAGTACTAATATTTACAAACAAACCATAAGATGCAAGACTCTGCAAGCAGTACAACCCCAGAGGAAAAGAAACAAATGCATTTCTTCCTGAACAGACAGCAGATGTAAATCAATCACTAAATAAAAAAATAAAAGCATTCCCCCTACCGTTGTTGTCTCTCTCCCTCCATGCTGTACCTTGCCTTCTGAACTGCCCCCTGGTGTTATCTCCGGGCTGGTCCTCGGTGCGATCAACACGGCATTTTCGGGCTGGCTCCCTGAGTGCTGCAGTGCACAAAGCTGTGGACAGCGGCTCTTTGCGCACGTCCCACACCTCATCTGGAATCCTTCCCTTTGACATTGTGACGTCAGAGAGAAGGCTTCCGGTTCAGGTGCAGGACGTGCATAGGAGCCTTTACCCATGGCTTTGTGCAATGCAGCACTCAGAGAGCCAGCCCGAAGATGCCGTGTTGATCGCACCGTGGACCGGTGGCTGAAGAACACTGTCTTGGGCCCGATGGACATGCCGGCCCTGTGGACTCGAACAAAATAAAATAATCACTCATACATGGATTTCAACATCAACAATTTCAATCTTGCTTGCAAGACTTGGTAGCTTTTTGTGCTCAGAATCATGAAGACAATAACAGGGGCGAAAGTCCCAACACTACTGTCTCACCACCCAATCATCGCATCTTAAAGCACCATTTGTAGATAGCATGAATATTTGCTTGATTAACTTTAAATGCCAGTAAGGCAGAGCTACTTGTTCTTCTGTATGCATTTAAACAAAAACTTATCTTGTAGCTTGCGGGTGTCAGGTTCCGACGGGACACGTTTCGTATCTGCTTCAGGGAACCCACAAAATAGCGAGAAGTTTTTACTTATGAGCGGTATAGACTCTGAAAAGTTGAAAATTTAAACAAATTAATACTTTATTTAACAAGAACTAAAAACTTTCTACTTTTTCTACTAACAACATCCATAGGCTATTTAGGAAGGGACTCACCGCTGATAGAATACTCTTTGCTTTACTAATTGAACTAAGATGTTTAGGCTTCCTCCTCTGGTATCAACCGTAACTAGAATGCCGTGGGAGAATTTAAAAAGTCAAGCACGTGACCATGTGATCACGGCCTTAGGCTGGAAAAGGACGTGATGACGTCATCGTGCCGGGATGAAAAAAGTCATTCAATAAGAGCATGCTGGAAAAGGACGTGATAACGTCATAAAAATCATACAATAAAAGCAGAGTGGGATTAGCAAACTCCACTGCTGTTGTTAAAGATCTTTCAAGATTATGAGAATATAACAGATTGCTATGAAGATTCTTATTGTAAAAAAGATTCTTATTATAAAAAAGCCCACCATTCGATTTCGCTATTTAGTCCTTTCAGATGTAAGGTGCCCAGTCTAAAAATCCAACTTTGTTCTTTAGCATAAAGTTTGGCTTTCAAATTACCTCCTCGAGGCAATGCAGGAGCTTCCAAGACTGAGTGGCGTAACGAATTCACTGTATGATGCTCTTTGAGCCATTGCTGAGTTAGCGGTGCTTCTAGAACTTGTGTAGCAATTCTGCTAATGTGCTCTCCAATACGAACACGAACACTTCTAATAGTATGACCTATCTGCATGGACACTGTATGACATACACCACTCCACTTGTGCTACAGTCTGTGAACTTAATGGATTTACGATTGCTCACCCATCCTGGCACATTCATATCTTTTAGAGATACACTATACTTGCAGGTCTTGCATGTTAAACCTGTGGACTGGCAGAAAATTTCTGCGGACCGGCGGTTGAAGAACACTGCTCTATATGATATTTTCAGGGTATTAAGCAAAGCTTCTGCCTATGCTGTTTCCTCTTGAAGAATGCTATGAAGAATGCTATGGATTGGAGGGGGATGGGGCGGGGAACACACACACACACACACTCCTCCTCCTCCACCACCAAAGCAGTACTGAACAAGTTACCTAATAAAGGTCAATTGCTCTTTGGAAAGCAAAGTACTGGATGACCTTGTGGCCAGTGTGCAGGATTACAGGCCAACGTATTTACCTGAAAGTAGACTTGGAGCCCCTAGGGAGGTCATTTTTGCAGCTCTAGGCATTTTCGCCAGTACTCGGGAGCTGTATTGGACCAGAGATTGTTTCAAGGCACAAGGCAAAGATTTGGGGGGGCCAGATACCTCTCAATCTACAGGATCCCACCTCTCTTACACCCACAAGAAACAAGTTATGACTCCAGGATGACAACTGAACCTCCAAGGCTAGTTGGGAGGTGTGGGCGAGGATCACGTCAATGCGCTGGGTACTGGAGTGTATTCAGGAGGGAGTTCTTTCATCCCCTTCCGGACCTTTTTAGTAGACTCTTCAGGAAGGAGACCAGAAAAACTGGTCAGAGTTCGAGTGACAGTTCAGATGCTGCTGAAGCGAGCAGCCATAGAACCCATTCCAGAATAAGAAGATACTCCATATACTTCAAAAGAGACTCAGAAGTCTGGAGACTGATTCTGGATCTGAAGTCCGTCAATGCGGCACTCAAGATACTGTATGGGTGTTTCCTTATTTGCACCTGAAGGTTAGGCCTCTCTGACATCATCAAGCCTGAACCATTATTTGCAAGAAATCATTCCAGCCTGAACCTAGCAAGAAGAGAAAGAACACATCTTTGCTGTTTCTGCCTGATGCCTTCTGGGTATGTACCAGAACTGTATTCTAGTCAAGGACATCCAGCTATGCCCATGTGAATCTTTTATACCCTCTGGAAACTTCGGTCCATCAGAGCTTACTTCGATGCCTCATCATTTCGAATTCTAGTACAATCCCTTATTCTGAGTCAACTCGATTATTGTAACATCGCCTACTTGGCACTCCCCCAGAAATACATGCAGCGATTGCAACTGGTTCAAAATAAAGCGGTTAGACTACTTTGTGGATTGAAGAAGTTTGATCATGCGACACCTTCCTATCGACTTTTACACTGGCTACCAATGGAGGCACGTGTGAAATTCAAGTTTGGTTGTTTTTGCTTCAAGGTACTTTATGGCTTAGCCCCTAAATCTCTTTCTCAACCAACAGACACAAGCGAAGCTCACACCTGAACTTCGTTTCTCCACCGGTTAGAGGTTGTAAATTTAAAAGTCATCATCAACATCTTCTCGCACATCAAGCAGCATTATGGGGTAAAGACCTTGAACAATTGCTTGTGCCTACTACCTATGGAGAATTCAGGAAACGTCTGAAAACACATCTATTCCTGAAATACTTAGGAGACCAACCCATTCAATCTTAGTCCTTAACAACCGAGCGCAAGAATCACCTGTCACTAAATCTGTACTTTGTTTGTTCATTCAATCTCTAACTCTGTTTATTCACTCAATCTGTAACATTTCTAAGCATTGTAAACCACATAGAACTTCACGGTCCTGCGGTATATAAACTGTTATTATTATTATTATTTATTGCTCCTGTGCTGGTCTTATCTAACGAAGGTGCCTCTGTTTCAGATAGTACGAGACTTTTCTGGATTGGTCTGGAGAAGTCATCTGACGAGATCCAAGTGAAATGTGCTAATTATAATTTAGTCTGTTTTAGGATGTGGGTGAACTCGCATCTCATCACAGGTGTTCTCCACGCACATCTTTTATAATAATTAAGACCTGAACAGTTACCTCGTGTGTCTCTCTGCTTGAGAGAAAGCGAATCGGACCTTAAACAGATCTGAATTCCATCACATCAAGGAAACCTTTGCTGCCAACCTAAATTACAGCTGCACCAGTGGCTGATGAACTCTTGTTCCTGTAACAGAAGGATTTCTATATCTGCTAAGCTGAGGAGAGACGTCTTCCATTTCACCTAATTTTGTGCCAAGGCCTAATTGGATGGTGAGAATACGGAATTCTATTATCTTATCAGCTGGGGTTAGATAAATGAATCCTATTGTGATATAGGATATGGCTTGTAAAGCTACTCTTGGTGATAACTGTAATAGATTGCTGCTAATCAGGAATTATTATTATAAGGAATTGTTTAGTGTATATAAGAATTAGTTACGTATTTATCTAGCAAGTGTGTTGTGATAATTATGTACGGAGTTTCATATATGTAATCGGATATTTTATGAACAATATTTAGTTATTGCTGCTGGCTTTTGAAATATATTTTTCTATTTTCATAATAAAAGTATTTCTCATTAGCCTGGGTCTTGTGTCGTGTAAGTAGGCTAAGAAAGCTGAACCTGGATGAGATAGTCCTCTAAATTTTCTTCACACTTCTACCTCTAACCCTCTGTTGTAGTTCCTTCCTATTTCTCCTACTGTAAACCGCGTCGAGCTCTACGAACGTAGAGATGATGCGGTATACAAATCTAAGGATTAGATTAGATTAGATATTATGGTCTTCCCTAGAAACTAACAGGCATGTATTTGTTTATGTAATTGATTAGTGGACCATAAATCTTCCTACAATACCCCATTTCCAAATGGACATGCAGTCGGTCATCACTTCAGTGGCACCAGGGGATTTTCTCACCTCTCTTGATTTGACAAAGGCCTATCTGCAAATTCCTATTTTTCCAGAGCACAGGAAGTTCTTACGGTTCTATGTGTTGGAGCTGCAGTTCCAGTTCTGGTCTGTCCTGTTCATCCTACTGCTTTGTTACAAGGAATACTAGTTTCCCAGTGAGCATACCATCCTATATATGACAGAGATCAGCTTGGTGCTCTTTATCTCTGCCTGCTGGTGGATGGACACAACCCATTCATTATGAAGTTATCTGTTGTGACTAAAGGAAAGAAAATTATCAAGTATGATACATAATTTCTTCATTTATGTTTTTCAGTGTTATATAAACATAAAATCTTTACATGTGTATTTTGTTTTGTTTTTTTGTTACAGGGTGAATTTGTGGCTTCAGTGAAAGGTCTTAATCTTTCTGTTTATTTTTTCAAAAAGAAAGAGATTTGTAGGTAAGTGGCAATGAAGTAGTAGTGCTCCCAAATAAATTTAGCACTAATCCAGTGACGGGTCCTGTGCAGAGAGCAAAGTGAAAACATTTGAAACATTTGTGATCTTATAAGTCAGGCAAGAGATTATGATCTGTGTTACATCTGTAAATCCAGAATATCTGGATTTAAAAAAAGGTTTGAACGCGTTCTAGAGGAAACATCCATAATCTGCTATGAAGATAGACATAGGAAAACCACTACTTATCCCTGTGATTGATAGCATGGAATACTGCTTTTGTTTGGATTTCTGCTAGGTACTTGTACATGGATTGGCCACTGTTAGAAGCATGATACTGGGCTAGATGGACTGGGTCTGACCCAGTATAGCTATTCTTATGTTCTTATACCATGCACCCTGGGCCCTACTTGTAAGAGATGCTTTCAGGATTGGGAAATAGCCAAGCAGCAAGTCAAAATGATTGCTGTACTAGAACTGAGAATGAAGAACATTAGTGCTCTGAGTTTCAAATGTTTAACAATTGCACAAAAAAACCTGGATATTTAGGCAGACTTGCACTTTTTGGCCCGGATTCTCTATATAGCACTGATATTGACGGCCACCGATCGTGTGTCAATCACGTGACAGCGATGTATAGAGAATTTCACTTTTGGGAAAGATGATACTACTACTTATCACTTATATAGCGCTAAAAAGCGTACACAGCGCTGTACATTTTGACATTTATAGACCGTCCCTGCTCAGAAGAGCTTACAATCTAACTTGGACAGACAGACATGACATATAGGATTGGGAATGCAGAACCCAAGCTGAGAGGAGTTAGGAGTCAAAAGCACTCTCAAAGAGGTGGGCTATTAACTGGGCCTTTGAACACCGCCAGAGACGGAGCCTGCCTATTTGCGGCACCTATCTTTGTTGTGAATTGTGCCTACTTAGGCACTTTATGGCACCTAATGCCACTTCTGACATTAGCCATGCCCATAGTGGTGTTAAGCCTGTAAAAGCGCCTACATAGGCTCGATTCCAGCACCTTTTATTTAGGCAATAGGAGGCGCTTTAATTTTAATGTTTTTTTGCTATTTTAAATGGTGTTTCTCAATTAACAGGTGCCTAAGTTTAAGCATCATTTATAGAATTTCCCCCTTTGGATCTGTAGTTAATTGTGTTTTGATATTCTCCATGTGTTAGGAAAAGCCTTTTCATGTATTGGACTCTGAGGGAGAAATGAGCTTAAGAAAGAATAGCAAAATTAGCAAAAAGAGTATCAGAAGTTTGATGCATTTGATTACATATAAGTGGATATAGTAATGTATTTTTTTTTTTAACTGATCAGGTTTTCATTGAGTGCAACTGATAAGAAAGGAACAAATAACATCTTTACGTGTGTGACATGTCATCCCCGGGAAGATTGCATAGCAACTGGGCATAAAGATGGTAGAATCCGTCTCTGGTAAGTTGCTTTACATAAAGGACAGAAAGAAAATGCTTTCAAATTGTGCTGCATTGTGTCTAGGAGCAGCCAGAGCATTTGAATTTTAAAATATTAGATTGGAATATTTCAAGGAATATAAAGCATGATATTTAGAAGATTTTTCTTCTAAAGCAGCTGCTAGTGTTGAAAGTAGCCTTCAGTTAAATTTTGTATTTCCCTGCCTGCAACAAGATACATTTTCAGTACAGTAGCTTAATAGGTATATGTCAAGCCATTTGGCATTCATGTTTAAATGACTTTGTCTCAGCATTTGGTACCTTGACAAGAGAGTGTGAGCTTTCAAACTCTATAGTGCAATAGATATCATTCTGGATGGACGGATAATATCCCTATGTTTACAAGCTGTGTAGAAAGAATCCACTACAGCTTTTGAGTCCCTCTTCCCTAGTGCCCACTTCAGTTTTTCCTTCTGTAAGTGAGCCAGATGGAGTCTTTTCTGATCTGCTCTTTTTGTTACTTTTTTTTTTTTTTTGGGGGGGGGTTGTGCTAGATTTAGCTTGGTGTTGCCCGGATTGGCTGACCCAGAAGGCTAACTCCAGCGATGAAGAGCCCTCTGTCATCTGCCACCCTCCTGCTGCCTATCGGGGAGTCTATACAAGGCCCGGCACTGGTGCTAGGTTAACTGACGCAGAGCCTTCAAGTCTTATCGTTCGTGAGGCCCTGTTGGTACTGCCCCTCTGACACAAATGTGTCAAAGTGGGTGGAGCCGACAGGACCTTCCTAAGTACGTGGATGTTGAAGGCTCTTCGGTGGAGGGGGGCATGCTGCTAGAGGAAGGGCAGGAGACCCGCACTGCGTACTCCTAGGGGTATGTGTACCGCGTGGTGAGAAACACTGCTTTAGACCATCTGGTGTTGTAAGGCTTTGTTTGCCGTTTCTTGTATCCCTTTTGTATTTTCATTGGATCATCTTGTTTAGTCTAACACAATTTCTGTAAAATATATGAAAACTGAATTGAACTGCCTGTGCTGTATATGAAAGTGTTGCAATTTACATGCATTTTCCCATGTTAATAGGAGAAATTTTCATCACAAAAGGGAGTACACATATTCCAGTCTTCACTGGCATTCAGATGAAGTAATGGATCTGGCCTTCTCAGCTGAAGGTGAGAGTGAATGTTTTTAACTGGAACAAAAATAAACAGTTCTCTGAACAGACATGAAACTTGAACCGCTGTCTTCAGTGATCCCTGTGTAAAGTTCCAAGAGAAATGTGCAAGTTTTGGATAAGTATAATGTATGCGGCTGGGTTCTGGGCTGTTATAAGAAGTACCACTGTTGTAGTTGGCAGAGATAAGACTGTAAACAGACTGAATTGAGAGAGAAAAATGTACAACTAACACTCTGGCAATTTTACTTCATAATGAATAGGTTTTTCGGAAGGTCACAGTTTTCAGCTTAGAATATATGCACGTTATTAATTTAGAAGAATCCAAATTTACGATTAACAGCTCTTCAACGAGTAGCAGTAAAGTCATAACTAATAAGACTAGAAGGAATAAATACCAAACATGTGTCCCAGCCTTTTGTAATAAAAACATCTCAGAATGTTGGAAAAGCATACACAAATTCTAAAGTTGTAATCTTTATGTACGAACATCAGTATGCCTCCCTGACCATGTACTATGATATGCAGTTATGAATTCTGGAGGATATAATTGGATTCAGTGACACAAAGTAAAAAAAAGTTAAAGGTAAAATAACACCTCTTTAATATCACCATCTCCCCCCAAAGCTGTAATATGTCCAGTGAGTTTTTAATTTGTAAAAAATGCAAGGGTATAATATATGTACTAACCACATCAAGATGAGACAAACTTCAAATATTTATAATCATCTACCCTTTTAAAAGTGATTTTTGCATAAGAAAATATTTTGAATAGCTTATCATAAGCAGGCTGTCTCAGCACTAGTGTTTTGGCACAAACATGCCTTTTTATGTGGAAAAGTGGCTTAGGCATACTTTTCACAACACACCTAGGCTCATATAAAAAGCAAAATATTAAAAAATAAACAAAAACTTGGTGCAGAATAATCACAAAGAAAAAAGGGAAGGATCAACAAACTGTCCTAGTTAGGCACTGTTAAGTGCTTTAATTGAGGCCACCTAGCTGCGTATAAGTGAAATCTGAGCCTATCCTAAATTAAATCAATTAGCTTAAATAAGAATATATGAATTGCCGCTGCTGGGTCAGACCAGTGGTTCATAGTGCCCAGAAGTCTGCTCACGCGGCGGCCCTTAGGTCAAAGACCAGTGCCCTAACTGAGATTAGCCTTACCTGGGTACGTTCCGGATCAGCAGTAACTTGTCTAACTTTGTCTTGAATCCCTGGAGGGTGTTTTCCCCTATAACAGCCTCAGGAAGAGCATTCCAGCTTTCCACCACTCTCTGGGTGAAGAAGAACTTCCTTATGTTCGTACGGAATCTATCCCCTTTCAATTTTAGAGAGTGCCTTCTCGTTCTCCCTCTTCAGTAACTTGAATGTTTCGATCATGTCCCCTTTAAATCTCATCTGCTCGAGGGAGAAGAGGCCCAGTTTCTCTAATCTTTCGATGTACGGCAACTCCTCCAGCCCTTAACAATCTTAGTCACTCTTCTCTGGACCCTTTTGAGTAGTACCGTGTCCTTCATGTACGATGACCAGTGCTGGACGCAGTACTCCAGGTGATGGGGCACCATGGCCCAGTACAGCGGCATGATAACCTTCTCCGATAATGTTTGTGATCCCCTTCTTTATCATTCTTAGCATTCTGTTCGCCCTTTTCCTGAAGTCATACTTGAGTACCATGAGGTCTATGAAGAGTCTATGGGGTGGGGAGAGGTGTAAGAAATATGTGAAACTGCTATCTAAAGGAATAATGGGCAGTAGGCAAAAGTGTGATGGGATAATTTGGGACTGGTGAGTGTGGGAGGAATTGTGGAGTGGGAGACATTAAGGGGGAGTTTTAGGGGCATCCAGATTTTGGTTATATATGAAGATGATCTCTGTTATCAGATGCACAGATTTGTGTAAGTTTTATTTTTCCATTGGATAGAAAATTGCAAAATGTGTTTCAGACCTCCTGAGACTGAATCCCAGGTTAACACTATTACAGTCTTTTGTTTCTTGTTCTTCTTTTTTTAATCTTTATTCATTTTTTCATCTTACAACAAGTGTATCAAGAAATAACATTTGAACTTAAAAACATCACTTGATATTCTATTACAATCAACTTAAATTAATGAATTATAACCCCCTACCTCCTATCCTTCCCATATCATATGCATTCACATATATTATACAATATAATCTTTCAAACATTTAATAAAGAATCAGAACCCTCCCATCCCATAATTCTAATTGTATTATTAAGGGAAAATGCTAACTACTCATTACAATAATCTGTTAATGGTCCCCAAACATCTTGAAATTTACTAAAATATCCTTTTTGTGTCTTTTGTTTCTTATAATTTTAAGGATTCCTTAAACGTTTATGCTTGACTCAAATTCCATGATAAGGAATCTTTATTTCCTGAGTTTTTCTAAAACACCACTTAGCATCTCTTGCATTGTTAAAATATTTGAGAGAAGTATTATATCTATAGGCTAAGGTTTTAGCTGCAGATAATATATATATTATATTCCTCAAGGGACTAGAAAAGGTTTCTGAAGAAGAGGCCTTAGTCATTTCATCTCGCACAGTTTGGTTATTTCTGTTTTTGAGTTTTCACAAGACAATATAGAAACCCACGTACTCTCATTTCTTGTTCATTCTCTGCCTGACCAGGTACCTGCCTATTGAGTGGTGGGATTGAGTCGGTCCTGGTTCAGTGGCGCTCTGGATCTGAAAGTAAAAGGGAGTTCCTGCCTCGTCTGGGATCAACTATTGAACATATCGTAGCCTCTTCTGATGGAGCTTTGTACTGCACATCACACACAGATAACAGTAAGCCTGTGTACTCTTTATTCAAGTCATGGCCTGAAGGGATCCTGGCAGTTGACTACACTTGGAAATTTTGCAACCTTTTATTATGTTTTGGTGCTCTAACTGTAATATTTATATGGTTGTAGATCTGTCGGGCATGGCTGTGGTTAAAGCCCCAGTGCTGCCTCTTAGTAGTAAAATTCAGATCTGCTGCTATTAAGAAGACATCTCTTAACTTTGCTTGGCCAAAGAATCACTGGAACCCTGCCTCTTCACTTCCCCCCTGAAAAATTTCAATACGGGGTGTGGGTGTGTGTGAGAGAACAAAGGACCATAGTCTTCATCTTCCCCCTTTCCATCCTGCTTCAAGTTGCTATAGAGAAACACAGCTAGTGATAAGGGATATGAGAAGAAGTCGAGCCCTTATGGTTTCTATAGCATGCCATCAAAGCTAGACATATTACCATACTCTGTAAAAACATTTTTGGAGGCGGGGATGTCTAGGTTACCATGCCAAGCAAAGGTTTTCAAAATTTAATTTTTTAAGAAAAATTGGTTTTTTCATGAGGCTCAACTTGCCCATGAATACTGTGTCATAATTAGGTGATGAAAAAGAGAGTTCTGTTTTTGATCCCCTTTAGAATCTGTTTGGTTTCAAAGAACTGTACCTGGCTGGGGACTGTTTGTCCCAGAAAGTGCTGTACATTTGCTTCAGAACCACTTGGACTGTAAAGGTCATGGGGCCCTTGGCTAGAGAGGGCTATGCATAGCAGCACATTCTTAAATGTTATCATTGGTAGAGATTAGAAATGCCAATCCTGAGATAGCAAAATTTCCAAGCATCCTAATATTAGATTTGTTCTTTTACAGAGATAAACATTATAAAAGTGAACTTGACAGTTTCAGCAGTCATCCAGGGTTTAGTGAAAGGTAAGTACAACATTTAATGAATCAGAGCATTTTTCTGCCTCTTGTGGAATGAATGAAGCGTTCTCATCTAGCAGTCTCTTATACTGTTCTTTCAGGGGATGAGATCAAGACAGGATTACTTATCGATCCTCGAACTAAAGCCTTGGTTCTGAATGGAAAGCCTGGTCACCTCCAGTTCTACTCTCTGCACAGTGACAAGCAGCTATACAATGTAAGTCAGCCACATATCAGGTCAGCCTGGGACATGTGGTTTAGGGCTGTGTTGAAAAGTGCAGGTTTTTTGATCATTGCGAAAGCTGAAATGTAAGAAGCAAACAGCATGAGAGAAAACTGGGCAAGAACCAAGAAAAGCTGATTCCATATTTTGGGAGGTAAAAATAGTTGCTCTGTAAGGAACGTGTTTTTAAAATCTGCCCTTTTGCCTGACAAGCTCACATTGCCAGAGGCTCTGAGTTTCATTCTGTTCACTAATGTTTTATGCCACTTGCGTGAAAGCAGAACATAGGAAATGATGTAAACTGCTCTACTTGCCATGTTATTCCAAGGGAGAAGACCTGATATGAACCATTCACATGAGGACTCTGATTTCGGTCTGTTTGCTTTTGGACTAGATAAGGGATTGACGGACCTAGTCCTCAGAACTCACCCAGCCATTCAGGTTTTCAAGATACCCACAATGATTAGGCACAAGATAAATTTGCATTATCCAGCTAAAACCCTGCAACCTCATTTCATGTCCTCTGGTTCTAGTTTCCCTGTCTATGAATAAGATCTGTTCTTTAGTGACCAGGCCAGACAGGCGAATGGGTTTATGCTCCTCTGCCAGCAGGTGGAGACTGAGAACAAACTGAAATGTATTAGTAGTAGAGAATGACACGGTGACTGTTATCCACGAGTAACCTGCAGGAACGAGGAGGAAAAAAGACTAGTTGCCAAGGGTATAGGGACAAGGCCGTTTACTGCCCTGTGGAGTGCTGAATGGCCTTGTCCCCACAGTAAAGTATTTGCTGCGTTGCCTCCTTCCCACTCCTCCCGGTCAGCAGCCCTCCTTGTGATTGTGCATCCAGCATTCCCCTCTTGCGATCGTGACACTTGCTCTCTCCCCAGCTATACAGAAACTGAAACAAATTCATTTGTTTGTTAGGCTTGTCTTATTCCTCTTGGTTTTTCTGGTTGCTGTGTTTTTTGAGGTCTTATCTTGGATTTTCTTGCACTTGCAGTTGGATATTGTACAACAGGAATACATCCACCAGTCGGGATTGAAGCATGTTGAATTGGTGAAAGCAGTGTTCAGTGCATCAGGTGACTGGCTAGCCACAGTTGAAGAGTACCAGGAAAAAGAAGCTGAGCTGGAACTGCAATTAAAATTCTGGACATATGATGAGAAAATTCAGAGGTGAGGTTAACAAGATGGCTCTTATCTCTCTTTATTTATTTTTTTAAGATGCAGTTGTAGAAGTACAACTGCAACAGCACAAGCATACGGAAACCTGTACTATGTGATAGGTGCATCCTTCTTGGACAGACTTAATGGGCCATGTTTTTCTGCCACCATTTACTATGTAATTATACATTAGTGGAGAAAAACTGAAAGAAAAGTAAAAAGCTTAGGTACAACCTCAGTGTGGCTTCAAACAGCTTGATCATATCTGTGCAGGTAGCAATTAGACTTAATTTGATATGGGCAGGGTGAGAAACAAAATGGAGAACATTTTATCTTTTTATACTTCTGAGATATTTCCCAGAGTCAAAGTATGCTAGTGATTGTGATGCAATGTGCTTTGGGGGGGCTTTGGTGTGCTCTGCAGGGCAGTTATTTCTCTTGAATACTAGATATTCTGTTAGATCTGTGCACCAAATGCTGCCACAGTGATAGTCCTAGTTTGCTTGAGACCATTAAACTATTTAGTGAGATCAGGAAGGAATATGCTCCGGGGCCAGTACCAGGGCATAGTATATTTTGTATACCAGAACACTTGTTTCAGTAATGCCCTGTTGTCCATCCTTTTATGTTAACATATAAAATAAAGTTTTGGTTGACAATTTGACCCACTTCTTTTTCCTTTTACTTGGACTCTTGTCGTATTCCTTGCTGAAGCTTTCTACTGAACACTGTTATAAACATGCCTCATGAAGATCGAATCACATCCATGTGTTTCCAGCACCTTGATGCTTCTGAAAATGCAACACCCACCTTGGTTACTGCTAGCAAAGATGGTCGGTTTAAAGTCTGGATACTTAGGGATGACTCGGATATATACAGTAAGTGGTAAACTCAAGTTGTCACATTGAAACATAGAAACGTAACAGCAGATAAAGGCCAAATGGCTTATCCAGTAGTTTGCCCATCTACAACATCCATTAGCTCTTCCTCTCCCTAAGAGATCCCATGTGCCTGTCCCACATTTTCTTGAATTCTGATAGTCTTTGTACCTGCAACCTGTACTGGGAGACATTTTTTTTACAGAAAGGGTGGTTAGATGTGTGAAATAATTTCCTTAGATTACTTCTGACACTATCACCCCTGAACTTCATCCTATGCCCTCTCCTTTCAGAGTTTTCCTTCATTTGAAAAATATCCATCTCATGTACATTAACGCCACAGAGATATTTAAATGGCTCTATCATATCCCCTCTCTCCTGTCTTTCTTCCAGAGTATACATATTAAGGTCTCTAAGTCTGTCCCCATATGATTTATGACAAAGACTACTAACCAGTTTTGTTGCAGCTCTCTGGACCAACTCCATCCTATTTTATCTTTTTGGAGGTGCGGACTGCAAAACTGCACACAATATTCCAAATGGGGCCTCACCAGAAACTTATACAATGGCACTATAATCTCCCTTTTTTTAACTGGCCATTCCTCTCCTTATGCACCCAAGCAACTTTCTGGTTTTGACCGTCGCTTTTTCTACCTGTTTTGCCACCCTGAGATTATCAGACGCAATCACCCCCAAATCCCACTCTTTTTTCGTACACATTATTAGGATGTTTCATTTATATTAATAATTAGCTTATTTTAAATTTGACATAAAGATTCAGTTGAATGTAATAAAAAAGAGAAAAAATGATCTATGTTCAAACTCCTCCACTCCCATCCCCAAAAAAGAAATTCTAGTGCAATGTGTATAGTAATCCTGAACATTAGGGTTTTGCATTTTAACCCGCAAGTTGCTTGCAGAATGCTGCAATCATCTTTTCAACTCCGTCTCCTTCCCAGGGAGCTGGTCCTGTCCCTTCAATTTTTTTTTTTTGCAAGCAAGTTCCTCAGAAGTATTTCTGCTCTGCTTTGCAGTTTTATTATTTTCAGATGTTTTATCTAAGTGTTAGATTGGAAGCTCAGTGCCCAGAGGTTCCCACTTGTTGGACCGCTGCCTGGGAAAAGACGCAGACTAATGCTGTGGAAGTCTGCTGCTAGCAAGATCAGCCCTTGGGGACACCTAGCTAGCTAGCCAGCCTGCTTTTGTGTATTTTGAGCTCAGAGGCTGTCCTCTGCATAGCTGCTCACATTCCTGATTTATCAGGAGTTTGAGCGCAGGCTGTTTGGCTCCTTTCTGGCTTGACCGAAATTGGTAGTGGGCCAGCTGTGTGGTTCTCTCCCCCTTTGCGGCGTGAGGCTTTCTAGGGTTTGCGGCTCGGTCCAACTGGCAGCCCGAACACCAAGTTCGTCTAGCGAATCTGTGAAGCAGAGTTCTTCTCTTTTTATCCCTGCTGCATTCCTAAGCTGAAGCAGGCAGGTAGGCACATGGTACAATGAGTAAGGCTATTATAACCTATGAGGAAAATCTGAGGGTAGTCCTCTAAAACTGAATTTTAAAGGTTTCTGCAGCCAGAGCCTAGGTCCCCCACCGCTAAAACCTCTTTCCCTGCAGTTTGTGTACTTCAGGGAAGACCCTCAGGACGTTTTTGGCATGATATTAACTGGTGGCGAGCATCTTGGATTTTAAACTATCTTTTTTTTCTAAAATCTCCATCTGCCTCACAACCCCTTGATTTTACTTAAAATCGAAATGGATGGATCCTTCAGATCTTCCTACCCTATATCATGTCAGGTTTGCACTGGATTTCCAGCTGAGCAATATCCATGTCCTGTCTCCTCCAAGTTCTCCATGGCTTGGGATCCGCAGGAGGTGCTTTCCCGTGGGAAGAGGCTCTTTCCAGAGCCCTCCAAAGGTGCATTGGCCAAGTGCAAATGTGTGATTGCCGCAGAGTCAAGGTGGACTGGCAGAATATCCTTGCTGGGGTACTCGAGACCTTTAAGGAATGGAAAAAAGATCTGAATGAAGAAAATAAGAAGAGACACCAGCACTGGCAAGTTATATGCAAAGCATTGATGAAGAAAGCTAAGAAGGAATATGAAGAGAAACTTTCCAAAAAGGCAAAAACTCATAACAATTTTTTTAAATACATCAAAAGCAGAAAACTCATGAGGGAATCTGTGAGACCATTGGATGATCAAGGAGCAAAAGGGGCACTCAGGGAGGATAAGGCCATAATGGAGAGACTGAATTATTTGCTTTGGTCTTTACAGAAGATGTAAGAGATCTACCTGAACCGGAAATGGTTTTCAAGGGTGATGCAGAAGAACTGAAAGAAATCTCGGTGAATCTGGAAGATATACTAAGCCAAATCGACAAGTTAAAAAGTGATAAATCACCTGGACTGGATGGTATACATCCCAGAATACTAAAAGAGCTCAAACATGAAATTTCTGACTTGCTGTTATTAATCTACATGTAACCTGTAACTAAAATAGTCTATAGTATCTGAAAATTGGAGGATGGCCAACATTATGCCGATTTTTAAAATAGAGTTCCAAGGAGATCAGGTAAGCCTGACATCAGTGACGGGCAAAATGGTGGAAACAATTATAAAATTAAAAATGTGGAACACGTAGAAAAACATGATTTAATTAGATAGTCAGCATGAGTTCAGCCGATGGAGATCTTGTCTCACCAATTTGTTTGACGTCTTTGAAGGTGTAAATAAACATGTGGATAAAGGTGAGCCGGTTGATGTAGTATATCTAGATTTTCAGAAAGCTTTTGATAAATTCCTCATGAGAGGCTCCTGAGAAAATTAAGGAGTCATGGGATAGGTGGCAAAAATTCAGTTGTAGATTAGGAATTGGTTATCACATAGAAAACAGAGGTTAGGGTTAAATGGTCAGTTTTCTTAATGGAGGAGAGTAAACTGGAGTACTACAGGGATCTGTACTGGGATCGGTGCTATTTAACTTATTTATAAATGATATGGAAATTGGAACAACGAGCGAGGTGATTAAACTGTTCAGTTGTTAAAACGCATGAAGATTGTGAAAAATTGCAGGCAGACCTTAGGAAATTGAAAGACTGGGTGTCCAAGTGGCAGATGAAATTTAATGTGGACAAATGCAAAGTGATGCATATTGGGAAGAATAACCTGAATCACAGTTAGCACCCAAGAAAAGCATCCGGGCATCATTGTAGACAATATGATGAAACCTTCTACCCAATGTTCGGCGGTGGCCAAAAAAGCAAACTGGATGCTAGGAATTATTAAAAAAGGGATGGTTAACAAGACTAAGAATGTTATAATGCCCCTCTATTGCTTAATGGTATGACCTCACCTGGAGTATTGCATTCAGTTCAGGTCCCCTTGTCTCAAGAAAGATATAGCGGCACTAAAAAAGGTTCAAAGAAGAGCAACCAAGATGATAAAGGGGATGGAACTCCTCTCGTATGAAGAAAGACTAAAAAGGTTAGGTCTTTTCATTTTGGAAAAGAGATGGCTTAGAGGAGATAAGATTGAAGTCTACAAAATCCTGAATGGAGTAGAATGGGTACAAGTGGATCGATTACAAAGACTAGATGGAGGGAGGATGGAAAGTGTGCTTCCATGCCACTATTGTCCTAGGATGCAGTTTATCTGGCAGAGTCTGGTTTTCTGAGTGAGAACAGTAATAGCTGCCCTGGACCAGGGGGAAGACCCCACAATATGCCGGCTGTTCAAAACCTCTGCGCTCTCAAGCATTATTTCTACCTTCCTACGGGAATTGAAGCTGGAAGTTCTTCCAGTCCCCTCATCGCAATGCTCAATTATGAACGGCTCAGTTGCTTCAAGCATGTGCTCTCCCTTGCATATGAACATCACAAAGCTGATCAGGGACCACTGAGAGTCACCAGAGGGCCCTCTGCGAGAGGCTAAGACTATAAGCTTTATCTAATGGCTCCTCATTTCCAGCAGGTGCAGGTCACCATACCTCTCTGCCTAGTGAAGGGGTTAAAGGATACTCATGACCGTAAAGTGACTGTGGTCCGCAAAAAGCAGTTTGAAGCTTTGACCCTAGGAATTAAAGTGGCAGCCTAGATTCCTTTGTGGCACATACTTGTCACACCTAATTGTCTCGACCTCAGCCTCAAATGACACAGATCCCCAAATGCTCCTGTCTGGGTTGAATTATGTAGTGGATGCTCTGAGCAAGGTGTCAGCCTATGCTACCTCCACCTGGTAGATGCTCTGGCTCAGACAGTGAGCAGGAGATACAGCCTCTAAAGCTACACTGAGCAGGCTCCTCTTTCAGGGGTAGATGTTATTTAGCAAGGGTCTGGATGACCTGATGGCCAGTGTTATGGACCATCACCCCTAAGGCCTTACCAGACAGCATTTGTTGGATGGCTTGGGGTCTGGGATGTAGCAATTTTCGAGGCTTGAAGATTACAGCCTTTTGTGAGAGGCCAAGTAACACTGAGGTCCTTTCAGGGGTCATGGCAGAGGTTCAGCAGGGGAAGGAGACAACAAGCCTCTGGCTCTCATTCCACCCCCAGCGTCCAAGAAAGTACAATGTCAGGCCAGGGGGCTAAACCCCCTTAGATAAGGGGGCAGGCTGTCGGCTTTTTGGTCGGTCTGGACTTATATTGGAGCAGACTGTTGGGTCGTAGAAGTCATCTGAGAAGCTTACAAAATTGAGTTCTGTGCTCTCCTGCATATGATCTCTTTGTAGATTCTCATGCTGACTGGCCAGAGAGAGCTGGGCAATGGTACAAGGTTTACTGGATCTGCGTGCCTTAGAGTTGGCCCCGGACAAAAAATTGGGCTCAGGCAGATACTCCATATACTTCATTTTGCCAAAGAGAGGCTCAGACAACTGGATGCCAATTCTGGACCTGAAGTCAGTCAATGCAGTCCTAAAAATGCTGCACTTCTGCATGGAAGACCTTTAAACTGAGGACAAGGGGAAAGCCGAGAGTTGATCCGACATCGACACATCGGACTAGAGTATCAAACAAGGATACTGAACTGGGAAAAGGTGATAGAGGGACTGAGTGGACATTTTTTGAAAAAAAACCCAAGGACAATAGAGGGACTGAGTGGACATTTTTTGAAAAAAAAACCAAGGACGCAAAGCAGGGGCCCAAGGAACAAATGAAACTAAAGAGCGGAAAAAGGAGGAAACAGCCAGAGCCAGAGGGACATACAAAAATGGAGAAGCAGGCTGAGGACGAGTTAGACGCACCACAGGAGCAGGGCGAGGACGAAACAGACACACCGCAGGAGGAGGATGAACGAAATGAGGCTCAGGGGCTGACCAACCATGAAGGGGTAGGCAGGAGCACCAATCCACGAGGAAAACAAGCAGAAAAGGTAAACAACAGGGACTTAACTTGCCTATATACAAATGCTAGGAGCCTAAGAACCAAAATGGGGGAGCTAGAAGTTATAGCCAGCAAGGAGGACCTAGACTTAATTGGAGTCACAGAGACATGGTGGTCCGAGGACAATAAATGGGATGTGGTCCTACCAGGGTACAAACTCTATAGGAGGGACAGGACACATAAGAAGGGTGGAGGAATAGCGCTATATATAAAGGACTCCATTCCTTCAACCAGGATGGAAACAACAGTAAGGGCGGACGGCTTGGAATCGTTATGGGTTAAGCTGACAGGAGGAAAGGGAGAAGACATAAAATTGGGGCTCTACTACCGCCCAAGAGGACAACTGGAAGCAAACGACCAGGACCTGGAGGCTGAATTGAGGCAGGTATGCAAAAGCGGAAGTGTGGTGGTGATGGGTGACTTCAACTACCCTGGGATAGACTGGAACACTGGTCACTCAAATTGCACGAGAGAAACAAAATTCCTGGAGGTGGTGAGGGACTGTTTCATGGAGCAACTGGTCATGGAACCAACACGGGGAGATGCCACTCTTGACCTAATACTCAACGGGCTAGGGGGACCCGCAAAGGACATGGTAGTACTAGAGCCATTAGGAAACAGCGATCACAACATGATCCAGTGCAAGCTAGAAATGGGAGCATCAAAGGTGAAAAGAACTACAACAACAGCATTTAACTTTAGAAAAGGAAATTACAAGGCCATGAGGAAAATGGTGGGAAAGAAACTCAGCAACAGCTCAAGGAAGATGGAGACCGTAGAGGATACCTGGGCCCTACTCAAGGGCACGGTGCACGAAGCACAAAACCTGTATGTCCCCAGGTTCAGGAAAGGGTGCAAAAAAAATCGAACCAAAAATCCGGCGTGGATAACAAATGCAGTGAGAAAAGCGATAAGAGACAAGAAAACATCATTTAGAAAATGGAAAAAGGACCAAACAAAGGACAACCAGAAGGAACACAAAAGGCACCAAAAGGACTGTCACCGAGAGGTTAGGAAAGCAAAAAGAGAATATGAGGAGAGGCTGGCGGGGGAAGCAAGAAACTTCAAACCATTCTTCAGGTATGTGAAGGGGAAACAACCAGCCAGGGAGGAAGTGGGACCGTTACACGATGGAGACAGGAAGGGAGTAGTAAAGGAGGAAAAAGAGATAGCTGACAGGTTAAACAAGTTCTTCTCGTCAGTCTTCACGAGAGAGGACACATCCAACATCCCAGAACCCGAGGAGCACATAAACGGAGACCCTGATGAGAAGCTAGTCCAACTAGAGGTAAACAAAGAGGATGTTCTCAGAAAGATAGACAGACTGAAGAGCGACAAATCACCAGGTCCGGACGGCATCCACCCAAGGGTATTAAAAGAACTGAGAAACGAAATAGCAGATACACTAAGCCAAATATGTAACCTATCCTTAAAAACTGGGGAGATCCCAGAAGACTGGAAAATAGCCAATGTCACGCCCATCTTTAAGAAGGGATCAAGGGGTGACCTGGGAAACTACAGGCCGGTGAGCTTGACCTTGGTTCCGGGAAAGATGATGGAAGCACTAGTCAAGGACGCAATCTGCGAATACATAGAAGGCAATGGACAACTGAAGGCGAGCCAGCACGGCTTCTGCAAGGGAAGGTTGTGCCTCACGAACTTACTGTATTTCTTTGAAGGAATAAACAACCAAGTGGATAAAGGGGAATCCATAGACATAATTTACCTTGACTTCCAAAAAGCCTTCGATAAGGTACCTCACGAAAGACTACTTAAGAAGCTGTGGAGCCACGGGGTGCAGGGGGATATCCACCGATGGATCAAACACTGGCTGGCAGGCAGGAAGCAGAGGGTTGGAGTAAAGGGCCATTACTCAGACTGGCACTGGGTCACGAGTGGAGTTCCACAGGGGTCGGTGCTGGGACCAATCCTGTTCAATATATTCATCAACGACCTGGAGACGGGGACGACATGTGAGGTTATCAAATTTGCTGATGACACCAAGCTTTGCAGCAGGGTTAGAAACGCGGAAGACTGTGAGGTCCTGCAAAGAGACCTAACAAGACTGGAAGAGTGGGCAAAAAAATGGCAAATGAGTTTTAATATAGAGAAATGTAAGGTCATGCATGTAGGGAAGAAGAACCCGATGTTCAGCTACAAAATGGGGGGATCACTGCTAGGGGTAAGCAACCTTGAAAGAGACCTGGGGGTGATGGTGGACACAACATTGAAAGCATCAACTCGGTGCGCAACGGCCTCAAAGAAAGCGAACAGAATGTTGGGTATCATTAAAAAGGGTATCACGACCAGGACGAAGGAAGTCATCATGCCGCTGTATCGTGCAATGGTGCGCCCACATCTGGAGTACTGTGTCCAGTACTGGTCGCCGTACCTCAAGGAGGACATGGCAGTACTCGAGGGGGTCCAGAGGAGAGCAACTAAATTGATAAAAGGTATGGAAAACTATTCATATGCTGACAGGTTGAAGATGCTGGGGCTCTTCTCCCTGGAAAAGCGGAGACTTAGAGGAGACATGATAGAAACCTTCAAAATCCTGAGGGGCATAGAGAAAGTGGACAGGGACAGATTTTTCAGACTCTGGGGAACCACTAACACAAGGGATCACTCGGAGAAATTGAGAGGGGACAGGTTTAGAACAAATGCTAGGAGGTTCTTTTTTACCCAGAGGGTGGTGGACACATGGAACGTGCTTCCGGAGGTTGTGATAGCCCAGAGCACATTGCAGGGTTTCAAGGAAGGTTTAGACAAGTTCCTAAAAGAAAAGGGGATTGAGGGTTACAGATAAAAAGAAGAGGTAGGTTACAGAAACGGACAGGAACCACATTACAGGTCATAAACCTGACGGGCCGCCGCGAGAGCGGACCGCTGGGCGCGATGGACCAATGGTCTGACCCAGTGGTGGCAACTTCTTATGTTCTTATGTTCAGTCAGTCATAGCAGCAGCAGCGCCAGGAAAATTTCTTGCATCCTTCGATTTAATGGAGGCCTATCTCCACATTCCCATTTTTCCAGCCCACAGGAGGTACTTGTGGCTTCATCTGCTGGAGCAGCATTTCCAGTTTTCGGCACTCCCCTTTGACCTAGCAAGAGCACCTCATACCTTTACCAAAGTCATGGTGGTGGTAGCAGCACACCTCTGCAAGGCTGGGATCCAAGTGCACCCACATTTGGACAATAGACTGATCAGAGCTCCGTCCAAGGAGGAAGATGAACTGGCAGTTTTAAGAATGGTGCAACTCCTCCAAAACTTGGGATGGATCATCAACTTCAAGAAGAGTCAGCTGCAGCCGACTCAGCTTCTGGAGTACCTGGGAATACTGTTTGATATGGCCTTGGGCCAAGTCTGTCTTCTAGAGCCATGCAGACTGAAACTCCAGAAGCAGATTTCGGACTTGTTACAGAGTTCATCTTCCACAGCATGGCATTATCTGCAGGTCTTGGGATTGAAGGCGGCGGTCATAGAGGTGGTGCCTTGGGTGAGAGTGCACAAGAGATCCCTCCAAGACTTTCCTTTCATGCTGGTCTCCTCAGACGAACTTGCTTCAACAACCACTTCCGTGGTTACCAGCAGCGAAGAGCAATCTGTGATAGTGGCTGCAGAAGTCTGCCTTCTCCAGAGGCATGCCTCTCTGCATTCCTTCCTTGGAGATATTAACAGCCGATGCCAGCCTTTACAGTTGGGGGAGGTCATTGCATACTTGCTCAGCAGAAGTGGTCCATAAATTGTCTAGAACTCAGAGCCATTCCACTAGCGCTTCAGGCACTGGAGAAGTCTCTCACAGAAAATGACAGCAGTGGCCTTTGTCAACAGGTAAAGGGACACCAGAAATGTCCCGTTACACCTAGAAGCTCAATTCCTCTTTCAGTAGGCAGGCTCTCTCGGCTACGCACGTAGCAGGGCCTGCCCTTTGTGGCATCATCTGTCTAAAGGAAGTGATGCAGCAGAGGAAAGCCGCTGGTGGGGCCGGCCGCAAGCAGCCCATTCACAGCGCAGCCTCAGATGGCCAGCTGCCGCCACTGCTCGCAGGTATGTCCGATCTCATTGGGGTTAGAGAGTAGTCAGAGGGAGTGAGGAGAGAATGGGGACACAGGCAGAACATAAGGTCTTCACAGAATTCTGCACAGGAGTATATTATCCATCCATATTGTTTTATAAAACAGAAATGCCATGATGGATCTAAAGGCCATATATAATTCCTGCGCCAAAAATTCACTTATTTTCTCATTCATCAAACTAACCTAAATTTTAATTTGCATGTATAAATTTATACATTATTTCTGTGTCTCTTAGAGTAAGAAAAACAGAATGACATAGAAATCTTCACACCCTTGTACATTTTATATTCTGTTGTCTGTATTTGGTATAATGCAGTGAGATCAGATTTAGTGTTGGAGCACAAACTTAAAGAAGATAGAGGGGTTTGTTTTTTTGTGTGTGTGTTTTTTTGGGTTTTTTTTTTTTTGGGGGGTGCTAGTTTTTGGTGACGTATTTAACATTGTGGTGGTTTTTTCCTCTGAACAGGGCAGAGCACTGGCTGGAACTGTGATTTTGTTGGCTGTTACCATAATTACCAGGCCACTAACTGCTGTTTCTCTGAGGATGGCTCTCTGCTCGCAGTTAGCTTCGAGGAAACCATTACTATATGGGAGTCGGACACCTGGGACCTAAAGTGTACATTCTGCCAGCCTCCAAGGAAAATACGGTATTTAATATCTCATTCTTATTCCCAACTTTTGGGAAGTATAATTTTCTCTATAACAGTGGTACCCAAATGGGATCATAGAAACAGGACTGCTCTCCTGGACCTCCACTGTGACCTGTGCCCAGAGTTGGCAATTGGCGTGGGGCCTGTAAATCAGGGAGTATTCACAAATAGAAAAAGATGGCAGATAAAGGCAGCTCGTACTCCTTCCTTCAGTGTGGGTTTCCTGTTAGATTGGAAACTATACAGAACTGGTGTATCTGATATCCAGGACCTCTGCTGCTATTATTGGCCACTCACTGCTACTGTTTTCAATAGATAATTGGAAGAAGGAGATCTGCAATTTTACATAAAAACATGAGTTGCCATACTGGGACAGATCAAAGGTCCATCAGGCCCAGTATTCTGTTTCCAACAGTGGCCAACCCAGGTCACAAGTACCTGTCAAGATCTAAGAGTAAAACAGATTTTCTTTAGCATCTCCAGACCAGTACAATTCACTGATGGGTAATAGCTCACCATGACCAGCAGGTAGAAACTGAGACAAAACTTTGGCTATAATACTAATAGCTATGCTTCTCTCCCCCAAATTTTTTTTAGAGGTGCCTCAGCTGTAAGGCTTGCCACCGATACTGGCAAGGCATATGACTTAGAGAGTCAATGGAGTCTGTTTTGACAAAAAAATCCTGAGGCAGTGCCGGTTTGAAGGGAGCTTTCAGTTCATTTTTATTGCTAACTGGCACTTTTTCTCTTTGTTAGGTCGTGTATTGCACAATGAGCACTTTTACAAGGAAAAGTGCTCATTGCGCTCTAGACGCAAGGTCGATGCGGCCGGCCTGTGCTTGTGGTGTATGGGCCACCGCGAAGGCTTGTTGGCTTCGGGTGCTGGCGTCCAGGGATCCCCTTCCCAAGTGCCTCGCACGCCAGAAGCTGACAGCAGGGAAGCCCAGGCTTCCCTTGCCGCCCATGCATGGATTCCCCCAGCTGCTGATGGTTAGAGAAATAAGGTTTCCTTTACTGCTGATGCAGCTAGAAAGTCCCTTACTGCTGCTGCCGGTTTGCCTGCTTTAGTGGCTGGGACGGTTCAGGCCTCTCAGCCGCTACAGGCCTTGGGGGCATGTTTTTGGGTGGGCTTTGCTCCAGTTTTGGCGGGAAGCACCTCCATTTTGTTTTCAGCCTCAGTTGACCTTCCTCCTGTATTGAAGAGACAGGGGCAAGTTTCTGCTGGGACTTCTGCTTTTGGCAGTGAGTTCCATTGGGTCGCCAGGGTGTTTTCCCCCTGGTTTTGCTTTCACTTTATGTAAGGCTTATCTTCAGGTGGCTGGGGGTCCTGCTTCTGCCCCGGTGGTCTTGTGGTGGTGGGGGGGGGTGTTTTCCCCCGGTGTCCACTCCAGTTAGGCACCTCTCAGTGCCAGTCTCCTTCTTTCTCATCCAAGTGCCCAAGGGTCTCTTGGGACGATGATTTTTTCTATGGGGAACAATTTTCTCTTGATGAGGACCTGGACCTTTTGGGAGACCTCCAGGATCCTCTCGGGGGGGATGGATGCCGCTAGCGGCGGTTTTTCCGTTCCAACAACTGGATGCATCTGTGGTGCGCATTTTTCAGCAGGAAGAGCTCCAGGAGCTTATTCTTCAGGTCTCCTCGGTGTTGTGTTTTGAGGAAGACGCGGAACTCCCGCATGTGGTGGACCCTCTGCTTCGGGCGATCTGCTCAGCATCCCGCTCTTTTCCTATGCATCAGGATATTCGGGATATTGTACTTGTGCAGTGGAAAGTGCCAGAGGTGCCATTTCGTATTGTGCACTCGATGGCTCGTCTGTACCGAAGTCGCTGGTGGTGGAAGCGGTGGTCTTGACCATCGTGAAGCGGCATACAATGCCCATTGAGGGTGGCTCAGCCTTGAGGGACTCAAAGGAGCGTAGGTTAGAGTCCCTCCTTAAGCAGAATTTTGATGTCACTGCTCTTATGGTCTAGGCAGCTATGTGTGGCAGTCTGGTAGCTCGGACTTGTTTTCGGTGGGCCGAGTGTGTCCTTGACCGTGAGTGATGACTGGTTCTTGGTGTAACAGGAAGTAGCCAAAATTGAGATGGGTGCTTATCTTTCTGATGCCATGGCTCTTTGGGTGGCCACTCATACCTTGTGGCTCCATACTTGGTCGATGGATGTGGCATCTAAGGCTAAGCTGACAAAATTTCCCTTTCGGGGGTCTCTTTTGTTTGGCAAAGATTTGGACAAGTTGGTCCAGACCTTAACGGACTCTAAGGTGCCCCATCTTCCTGAAGACCGTGTCAGCCCACCTGCGTGGGGTGGCATTGCTTGGCAGCATTTGTGTGATTTCCGCAGATATTGCCCTGGGGCTCCTTTTTTTCCTGCCTCTGGGTCTCCCTGGGGGCCGTTCTTTCAGTGCATGCAGTCTTTCAGGGGGGGCATCGGGGGGGACATGATTCCTCTGCCTTTTCCCGTCCCGCCCAATGACTCCTTGCCGGCTCCTCAATTGGTTCTGCTGGGTGCTCGGTTGCAAGCCTTTTACCTGGAGTGGGCCGAAATCACAATGGATCAGTGGGTCCTGCAAGTGATTCGGGACGGTTATTCTCTGTAGTTTTTCCCGCTCCTTGCCAGATCACCTTCTTGCTTCTCATCAGGCGGCATAGGAGAAGTGGGCCTTTCACCAGACATACCAAAATTGCTAGATCTCAGAGCGGTAGTGTCAATGCCTCCACAGGAGTGTGGCACCGGCCGGTATTCAATTTACTTCGTGGTTGTCAAGAAAGAGAGGACTTTTTGGTTCATCTTGGATCTGAAGGGGGTCAATGGGGCTCTGTGAGTTCCATCTTTTCGTATGGAGATCCTGAGTTCTCTCATTCTGGCAGTTCAGCCGGGGAATTTCTGACCTTTCAATCTGACGGAGGCCTACTTGCATGTTCTGATTCGCGCCTCCCACCAGCGGTTCCTTCACTTTGCGATCTTGGGATGGTACTATCAGTTTTGTGCGCTTCCTTTTGGTCTGGCCATGGCTCTGCAGATGTTCACCAAGATTATGGTGGTCATGGTGGTGGTCTGGACAACTGGTTGATACAAGGAAAGTCTTTTCAGGACAGTTTCCGAGTTACAGTCCTCTCTCCGGATTCAGGTTGCAGCTTTGTCTGTGTTTCATGGTTTGCTGCAGGGTAAGCGTTTAACTTCTTTTTCAGACATGGTTTGCTTTTTGAGGGCAGCTAAATTGCTTCAGTCTCCAGTGCAGCCTTCGGTTCCGGCCTGGGCTTTCAATCTAGTCCTGTCCGTGCTAGTGTGCCCTCTCTTTGAGCCCCTGGGTTCCTGCTTGTTGAAAGACATTACTCTCAAGGTGGTTTTCCTGGTGACCATTACTTCTGCGAGACACGTTTCTGAGCTGTAGGCTTTCTCTTGTAGTCCTCTCTTCCTTGAGTGTCTGGGGAGCAGGTGGTTCTGTGCCCTGTTCCTTCTTTTCTGCTAAAGGTGGTCTCACCTTTTCATGTCAACCAGTTCTTGGTTCTCACTGTCTTGGGTAGCCAGGAGTGCTCTTCGGAAGCAGTTGCGCAAGTTGGATGTCTGTCGGGTCCTTCGCTCTTATAATCAGCGGACCCAGGAGTTCCAGAAGTCGGATCATCTTTCTGTCCTCTTAGTGGGTCCTCATATGGGGAACAGCGCTTCTAAGGTTACCATTGCTCGTTGGATCAAGGAGACTATCGCTTCTGTATACCTTCTTCAGAAGAAGCCTGTTCCGGAATTTCTCAAGGCTTATTCAACTTGGAGTCAGGCAGCTTCTAGGGCTGAATTTTCTCTGGTGCCTCCAGTGGATATCTGTAAAGCTGCAGTTTGGTCTTCTCTGCACTCTTTTGTACAATACTACCGTGTGGACATTCAGGCACTTTGGGACTCGATGTTTAGTGAGTGTGTTCTGCTGGCAGCCCTCCGGGGGTCCCACCCATGATGGGTACTGCTTTGGTACATGTCTGAAGAGATGCTAAGAAGGAGAAATTAGTTCTTACCTGCTAATTTTCTTTCTTTTAGACTCTCCAGACCGGTACAGTCCCTACCCTGTTTGTCTGTTGTTCTTTCAGGATTCACGTGAAGAATGTGACTTCTTTTTTTCTGCGGGTTCTAGTATTTTTCTAGGGTTGGAGAGGTTGAAAAGAACAGCAGCTTTGGCTTAGCTGGTGAGCTGTGGGAACCTTTACTGAAGGGGTTTTTCTATGCACTTTCCAACAGTATTGATCTATGTTAGTTGTTACTCCTGTTCAGAATGTTGTTACTGTTATAATTAGTACTTTTTAGTTCTGCTTAGCTATTCGGCAGACTGGTTATTTAGAGGGAAGCATAGCTATTAGTATTACAACCAAAAGTTTTGTCTGTCTCCACATGGTGAGCTATTACCCATCAGTGAACTGTACCAATCTAGAGAGTCTAAAAGAGAGAAAATTAGCAGGTAAGAACCTAATTTCTCCTTATGACAAAAAAAGCAATAAGTCACTACAAAAAAAATCAAAATGATATAAAACCTTCAGTGCCAGAAATATTTCACATAAAAAATGGTAATGGTATTAAAATAAAATTGTTTCATGGGAGGCGTCTGGTAGCACTCTAGAAATAATTAATAGTAGTAGGGGTACTATTGATTGCAGCAGCCATTTTGTAGCTGGAGCCACCATGGGTAAGAGCGAGTGGGGATTGTTCCTGCACTTCAAACATAGAAAATCACTGGTGCCTGGTTAAATGCCAGCTCTGCCCAGACTGCCCTGGCACAAAGTCGGATAATGTTGGGCAGTCAGTGCTTATTTGTCCCCATTCCTATGGGATCTAGGTAGTCCCATAAATTCTGTCCCTGTCCCATTCCTGCAAGCTGTGCCTTAGCTGCACAAGCCGCAAGCATTTATGATTTTAAAGTGTTCAAAGCTTGTGGGTCTAGGACAGGGATGGTGAGATCCCATAAGGACGGGGAAAATTTGTCCCAGTGTCATTCTCTAGGGACTATTCAGCTAAATGCCACTAAATATCAGCAGATAGCTGGCCAAAAAATGTATTTAAGAGAAGAGCAAACAGAAGAACAAATCTCCCGCAGATCAAACCTAAAGGAAAATAACAGCAGAGTAGACTGAGAGCCACTAAACTATCAGTTGTTGAAGTAATAAAATTATCTTATCTATGACCAGCATTGGTAGCTTTTGTGGTTCTCTGTTTTCCTCAAAAATGTATTTATCTAGGTAGGTGCATCTTCTGCTCTTTCAAATCACTTTGAATATCCACCCCTGTATATATAATGAAATATATGTAGAGTATTTTATATAGTAGCAATGAAAAAAAATCAGTTAGATATGCAGAGCAGCAGACATACAATGCTTTGTGAAGACTGGTCTCAACATTTTTCTTTGGGTGTGCTCATCTGTTTTTTTTAGGGATCTTTGCTTCGGAAAGCAGAGTTGTTCGAAATATCTCCTTGGTACAACTGATAATGGATTTTTATGCTGTTGGAACCTGCTCACATGTGAATGTAAGTTTAGTTTATTATTGAAGTAAGGAGTGTTGCTTTCTAGGCAAGATCAATGTATTCACCATCAGTTATTTATTACAAATGGCTCTTTTGATGATTTATTGCAGCGTATTAAGGTATACTCATTGCAAAAAAATTCAAAAGTGAATAGGTAAAACATATTACTGTGATCTCTTACTAAATGGTAGAAAAACATAATTCCTTTTTTCGGCAGTTTGGGATTCTTAACCTGTATATTCAGTGATTTTTGACCACAAGTAAAATGCAGAGGACGTACACTTGGCTGAAACTTCCTCAAGAAGGTTATACAATTTTGTTTAAGTTTTTGCAGAAACTGAGTCTTATAAACAATAGCTGTTTTTATTTCTTCAAAGGTTACCATTATAAGAACATAAAGAGTTGCCATACTGGTAGAGACTGAAAGTCCATCAAGCCTAGTATCTGGCCAACCCAGATCACAAGTACTTGGCAGGATCCCAAGGAGAAAACTACATTTTATGCTGCTTAGCCTAGGAATAAACAGTGGATTTCCCAATCCATTTTAATAATGGTTTATAGGCTTCTCTTTTAGGAAATTATCCAAACCTTTTTTTAAATCCTGCTAAGCTAATTGCTTTCACTACATTCTCTGGCAACAAATTCCAGAGTTTAATTACCCACTGAGTGAAGAAATATTTTCTCCAGTTTACTTTAAATCTACTACTTAGTTTCATTGCATGCCTCTAGTCCTAGTATTTTTGGAAAGAGTAAACAAGTGATTCCACTTCACTCAGTATTTTATAGACCTTTATCATATCTCCTCTGAGCCATCTCTTCTCCAGGTTAAATAACCATAGCCACTTTAGACTTTCCTCATAGGGAAGTCGTCACATCCCTTCATCTTTGTTTTCCATTTCTTTTCTGATAACTCCTAACATTTTATTTGCTTGCATAGCCACCATCGCTCATTGAGCTGAAGGCTTAAATGTAATCTCAACGATAACACCTAGATCCTTTTCCTGGGTGGTGACTCCTAACATGGAACCCTGCATCATTTTATTATAGTTTGGGTTCTTCTTTCCCACATGCATTACTTTGCACTTGTTCACTTTAAACATCATCTGCCATGATACCGGAAGATTAGAGGGTGGCCAACATAACGCTCATTTTTAAAAAGGGTTCCTGAGGTGATCTGGGAAATTATAGACGGTGCTGGGCAAAATGGTAGAGACTGTTATAAAGAACAAAATGACAGAGCATATACATAAGCATGGATAAATGAGACAGAGCCAATATGGATTTAATCAAAGGAAATCTTGCCTCACCATTACCTCACTACTACATTTCTTTGAAGGTGTGAATGAACATGTGGATAGAAGTGAGTCGGTCAGTATTGTGTATCTGGGTTTTCAAAAGGTATCTTACAGAGTACCTCAAGAAAGACTTCTGAGGAAATTAGAAAGTTATGGGATAGGAGATTATGTCCTATTATGGATTAAGAACTGGTTGAAAGATAGAAAACAGAAAGTAGGGTTAAATGGTCAATAGTCTCAGTGGGTGGAAATAAGGGTGCGTTTTATGGAGCAAATATGCAACCCTCCCCCCTCCCGTTACCTTATTTTAGTTCCTACGGCGGTCCTTCCCTTCCCTCTAGCTGACTCCCAAACTAGCTGCAGCATCTTTCCCCTTAACAGAAAAAGCAGAATTGACCTTCCCCATCCTCTTCCAACAAATCGTAAGCTAAAAATAAAAAGTAGCAAAAAAGCAGGCAGAGGACCAGCTGGGTGCACACAGATAAAAGAGGCAGAAATCATTTGAAAACTTTGTTTTAGAGCTTAGGTGGTGTGCTGTTCAATGATTAATGCAGTAAACAAAAAATTGGAAGATAAGGTGACTTTGTTTTATTGGATTACCATATTTCTGGAGCAGCCGTTCACGGAGCGGCATGGAACAAGGAAGGCGTATGAAAAGCTTGTACCTGCCTTTTGCGCCGCTCTGAAGCTGCAGCTAGTTCAGTAGTCAGTCAGAGGGAAGGGCAGGACCACTGGAGGAACTAAAATAAGGTTCGGGTAGGGGGGCTAGGCGGGTATGGGAGGGCCCTGCCTGCCACTAGGCCTGCCCTGTTCCTATCTGCCTGCCAGCCACTAGGCCTGCAGGTCCAGCTTAACAGACTACCAGAGGGGGGACAGGGTACAAAGCCTGGCAGGAAAGGGGACAGGATGCAGAGCCTGGCAGGGAGAATTTGGTTCAGAATGATTTTTTTCTTGTTTTCCTCCTCTAAATCTAGGGTGCGTCTTATGGAGCAAAAAATACAGTATATGCTATTTTTGTGTATGTTTTCTTGTAATCCACTGAGGATTGTGAATTGAGCGAATTATAAATCTTTTGAATAAAGTGAAATATAAAATTTTCAAAGTCTTGATGTCTGTGTTATGTTTACTTTGGAAATATAATCTCCTATTTATGTGCAAGTTAGATTAGTAGAGTATGTAAGGCCTGCTTCACTTTATCGCCTGGAAGGAAGTAAAATCATGTTCTTGTTCCTTGGCTGTTTACTTGACTCTACATTTGATGCTGTACTGTTTTAGTATGTATGCTATTTTATAACTTTCATTTTGGTTTCTTCAGAACGGATTTGGCATCTGACTGTTAGTTAGTCTCATTGATCTAAAAGTAAACACTTCTGTTTTCTCAGCTGTTTGACACATGATCAAAACTTCTGTTTAAATATGTGTGTGTGAATGTTCTAATTTTATGCCAATTGTTGAGTCCAACTTTTGTGTAAATCTCTTGTATCAATATTTGTAGTCCTGTTGACTCATGTTTCTTTTTTGACCCTGCTGAGAAAGTGAAACAGTTTGTGTTTTTCTTTTAGAATACGATTGGTTTCCAAATTTTGGTGCAGTGGCTTTCCTTTCAGAATTATCAATTTTATTTGCTCTCTTATTTTTGGCAGTGGAATGGAGTGCTAGTCTCAATGTCATTATTCTGCAACCTGACCCCCTTTCAGAATACATCGCTGCCATCTCATGGCTGACTGAAGGCTCAGATTGTAAGTACAAAGGTCTCCTCTAGGTCATGAAATGCTACTGCTTGGAAACTATACCAAAATAGTGTTTTCCCTTAAAGCAAGGGAGATTTTAAATGCAAATTCACTCAGTTCAGTTATTTAAAGCATTACACTATAAGAATACAAGCAAGAAAAGCATGCAGAGCATAGCTTATGAAATTATTTCCAGCCAGCTTGCATGTGTGCACATTTGTATAATGTCTGTGTGTATGTGTGTAAATGAAGTTCAAGTTCAATTTTATTTGATAAATCGCCTATAAAAATTTTCTAAGCGATGTACAGTTTAAAACAATGTTTTAAACTGAATGTTTGCATGCATGTATCTGTGTATGAGTGGACACATTTATATACCCTTCTCCCTCCATATTCGCTGTGATAGGGGATTAACAGACCTGCGAATACAGAAAAACCGTGAATAACTTTTTCATATGTTATTTGCTGTTTTCTATTAAAAACCATCGTGAATATGGTGAAACTGTGAATAACATGGTGGGAGACCTTGCCTGTTCCTGAAGGAGAGGCCTATTCTCCTTCGAACAAAGGAGATTGAGAGGTGACATGATCAAAACATTCAAGGTACTGAAGGGAATAGACTTAGTAGATAAGGACAGGTTGTTCACCCTCTCCAAGATAGGAAGAATGAGAGGGCACTCTCTAAAACTGAAAGGAGATAGATTCCGTATGAACATAAGAAATATAGAAACATAGAATATGACAGCAAAAAAGGGCCTTCGGCCCAACAAGTCTGCCTACTTAAATAACCCTCCCTTCTAAGTTCTTCTTTGAAGTGAGCTCACGTGTTGATCCCATTTGTTCTTAAAGTCAGTCACGTTACTGGCCTCAACTACCTGAAGTGGAAGATCATTCCAACGGTCAACCACCCTTTCGGTGAAGAAGTACTTCCTAGTGTCACTATGGAATTTCCCGCCCCTGATTTTTAGCGGATGCCCTCTTGTCGCCGTAGGGCTTGTAAGGAAGAAGATGTCTTCTTCCACCTCAATATGGCCAGTAATGTATTTGAACGTCTCTATCATGTCACCTCTCTCTCTGCGTTCCTCGAGAGAATAAAGATGCAACTTACCGAGACGTTCTTCATATGGGATATCCTTGAGCCCTGAGACCATCTGGTGGCCAATCATTGAACCGATTCCATTCTTAGCACATCCTCCAAAATTGTACACAGTATTCCAGATGTGGTCTCACCATGGACCTATACAGCGGCATTACCACCTCGGGCTTTCGGCTGACAAAGCTTCTCCGGATGTAATCCAGCATTTGTCTAGCCTTGGATGAAGCTTTCTCTACTTGATTGGCTGCCTTCATATCTTCACTAATGATTACTCCCAGGTCCGGTTCTGCCACAGTTCTGGTTAAGGTCTCACCATTCAGAGTGTAGTTTCTGCTACCAAGGTGCATAACTTTACACTTCTTGACATTAAAATTCAGCTGCCAAATAGTAGACCAGTGCTCCAGAAAAAGTATGTCCTGTGTCATAGCGTCGGGCATGGTACCTCCGCCCACTATGTTGCATAATTTAGCATCATCGGTAAATAATGCAATTTTACCCCGAAGTCCTGAGGCAGACCTTGTATGAAGATATTAAATAGGATTGGACCCAGGACTGAGCCCTGCGGTACTCCACTGTGCAAATCCGACTTTTCAGAGGGAGTACCATTTACCACCACCCTCTGATGTCTGTCACTGAGCCAGTCCCTAACCCATGCAGTTAGTATTTCTCCTAGCCCCAACGAACTCATCTTGTTCAAGAGTCTATGGTGTGAGACGCTATCAAAAGCCTTGCTGAAGTCCAGATACACTACATCTAGGGACTCTCCTTTATCTAGTTCTTTTGTTACCCAGTCAAAGAAACTGATCAGGTTGGATTGGCAGGATCTCCCCTTTGTAAATCCATGCTGGTGTGGATCCCTCAGTCTTTCGTCATCCAGAACCATGTCTAATTTGTGTTTAATCAATGTTTCCATAAGCTTACACACTATTGACTTGAGACTTACTGGTCTGTAATTAGCAGTCTCTAACCTGCATCCCTTTTTGTGGAGCAGAATGACGCTAGCTGTTTTCCAGTCTAATGGAACTCTTCCCGTGCTCAGAGAAAGATTGAAGAGCGAAGCTAATGGCTCTGCCAGGACATCTCTCAATTCCCTAAGCACTCTGGGGTGCAATTTATCCGGTCCCATGGCTTTATACACTTTGAGCCTTGACAATTCTCGGTAGATGCTGCTGGTGGAAAATTCAAAATTCCTGAACGGGTCTTCTGGGCTCTCTCTTGTTTGCAGCTGTGGACCGGATCCTGGTGCCTCACAGGTAAATACTGAGCAGAAGTATTTGTTCAGTAGTTCAGCTTTATCGGAGTCCAATTCTGCAAAGCTGCTGTTGAGTTTCCTTAGGCGCACTATCCCATCTCTATTCCTCTTTCTATTACTAACTTACCTGAAGAAGGATTTATCCCCTTTTTTAATATTCCTAGCTAAATCTTCTTTCATCCTGAGTTTGGCATATCTGACCGCTGTTTTGACAGTTCTAGATTTTACTAGATAAGCTTCTTTGTCTTCTGGTCGTTGTGATCATTTGTAGGATGCAAATGCTCTTTTCTTCTGTTTTATGAGTTCCGAGATCTCTGCAGAGAAGCATTGGGATTTGTTATTTCTCCACTGTTTACTTATAAAGAGGTTTGTTGCTTCCTGTAGGGTAGATTTCAGAGCTGACCACATTACTTCCACATCATCTGTTGTGTCTTGGTTTTGCAGCGCCTCATAGACAAAATTTCCCATGCTCTCGAAGTCAGTGCCCTTTAAGTTAAGAACCTTCGTTGACGTGTTCGACCTCGTGGATCCTTTCCTGAGGTGAAACCACACCATTTTGTGGTCACTGGAGGCCAACGTCTCATCTACCGAAACCTCTGTGACGCTGTCTCCATTGGTGAGTATCAGGTCCAGAATTGCTTGATCCCTGGTGTGCTCCAAAACCATTTGTTTGAGTCGTGCCCTATATATGGGGGGCACGACTCAAACAAATGGTTTTGGAGCACACCAGAGATCAGGCAATTCTGGACCTGATACTCACCTTCTACTGCTCTGGTTGTAGCTGAAACTTTGTTCCAGTTTATATCTGGCATGTTGAAGTCCCCTAACAGTACAGTGCCTCCACGCAGAGTGAAGGTCTCAATGTCTTCAATTAATTATTTGTCTATGTCGTCCTGTGGTTTAGGAGGTCTGTATATGATGCCCAGATACAGGCATTTGCCACTTCTGCTGGCAAGGTTCACCCAGAGGGACTCCCCTGTATACTTGACACCTGTGATTCTGGGAACTTTGATTTCTTCCTTGATATATAGCGCTACCCCTCCTCCGTTTTTGCCTTCTCTGTTTCGGCGGAGTAAGTTATAACCTGGTATAGCCATATCCCATCCATGGGAGTCCGTGAACCAAGTTTCAGATATGGCCACCACATCTAGGTCAGCACTCCTCATTTCCGTCTCTAATTCCAGTATTTTATTGCCTAAACTGCAGGTATTAATGTACATAGCCTTCCATACTTCATATATGCCCGGTCTGCGTGGAGTTTTTCCCGCTTGACTTAGTATGCCTTATATTTCCCTGTTTGAGTTAGTTTGTCCCTTTCGAGTTGGTCTGTCCCCTACGATACTGATTGCAGTGTAAGTACTTACCTCAGACTCAGTAATGGAGTGTTTACTTACCATTCAGAGAAGGTTACTTACCACACCAGGATGAGGATGGGTTCCCTCCCCCAACTCACCTAGTTTAAAGCCCTTTGGAGCAGGTGAGCCAGTCGTCTACCGAAAACATTCTTCCCTCTTCTGGTTAGGTGGAGCCCATCTGATCCCTGTAGTCCTGTAGTGCCTCTCCTGAAGCAGTTGGTCCAGGAAGCCAAAGTTCATCTCCCTGCACCAACTGTGTAGCCATTCGTTTGTCTTCTGGATCTTCCCTGGTTCTACCCTTGCCTCTCACTGGAAGGATGGAGGAGAAGACCACTTGTGCTCCCATTTGCTTCAGCTTCTCACCCAGGGCTCTAAAGTCTTCGGGTATCTTCTCCGGGGTGTTCCTGGTGGTGTTGTTCATCCCAACGTGGATGAGAAGCATAGGATAGTAGTCTTGGGGCTTGATCAGGCTCCCTAGACTTATGGTCACATCCCTGATTCTGGCTCCTGGCAGACAACAAACCTCTCTAGATTGTAGATCCGGTCTGCATATTGGTCTCTCTGTGCCTCGCAGCAGGGAGTCCCCAATGACTATCACTCTGCGCTTCTTCCGTTGCCCATGGAGCCTGATCCGTTGCCCATGGATCGCTGATCCGTTGCCCATGGAGCCTGAGTCATCTTTTGTAAATCCTCTTGAAAGTCATCCTGAAAGTCGCTGACTGGTTCTATCTGTAGAAGCTGGAACCTGTTCTTTAGGATGACCTGTGGGGTTGATGTGAAGCTTCTCTGTTTGCTTGAAGTGGGGGAAGGTCTTTTGTATTTGCTTGTAGAGCTGACCAGTTGCCAGGAGTCGATGTCTCCAGCCTCTTCTTGTACCCCAGCTGTTACTACCAATGCTGCGGATCTGGTCGGTCTGGGTGTCTCAAAAATAGTCATGTTTCCTTGCGCATGCTCAGAGACTTGGGACAGCTCCTGGATGACGCCATCGATGTAGGCCTCATCTTCCCTGATGCTTCTAAGATGCTTCACCTCCTCCCTCAGGCTCATCAATTCTTGCATGATGTCTCCGTCTGTACTAAGACTGAAGTCATCTGCTGTGGAATAACTTCGGTCTGCACAGAGACCTCTGTCATCCATCGTGGGTAATCTTCTGTCTGCATGGAAGCTGTGGTCGTCCTCTGGCTCTCTTCGGTGACTGGGACGCTGATCTTCAGTGCAGTCTTGTTGCTTCTAGTTCTTCCTGCCATTTTTCAGCTGCTCACTTGCTGGGTGTTGGCCCTGGTCCGCCTGCTAGTTGATTTGCTTTTGTACTCCTGGTCTGCTGTTTGGTGGGCCCGCCTACTTGCTAGGTGTTTGCTCCTATCCGCCTGTTAGTTGACTGTGTGAGTCTGTCTAATGTTTGCTAGGTGTTTGCTTCGTCACTTCTTCTTGCTTGTGTGTGCTTGTGTTTCCTTGTCTTGTGTGTCTTTTGCTGGTATCTTCTATATCTGTTGCTCCTTTGTTTGTGTGTGCTTGTGATCCCTCTTGGGCCTGCCTCTTCTTTATCCTCCGGGTCTGCTGTTTCTTTGTCTTTCTCTAGCTTGGGTGTGGGTGTGCTCTCCCCATTCACACAAAATTCCTTACTTTGCTGCCTTTCCCTGGTGTCTATGGAGGTATCGGCTTGGCTCTTCTCAAAGGCTCTTCGCAAAGATTCTTTGCAAAGGCGCTCTCGCTAAGGCGAACGGCTGCGCGCCATTGGCTCTCCTCCTTTTAAGGGGGAGTTCGGGCTGAGCTGGAAGTTCTTCTTTACCCAGAGAGTGGTAGAAAACTGGAATGCTCTTCCATAGTCTGTCATAGGAAAGAACACCCTCCAGGGATTCAAGACAAAGTCGGAAAAGTTCCTGCTGAACCAGAACATACGCAGGTAGGGCTAGTCTAAGTTAGGACGTGGTCTTTGACCAGAAGGCCACTGCATGAGCGGACTGCTGGGCACGATGGACCACTGGTCTGACCCAGCAGCGGCAAGTCTTATGTTCTTATGTATTTCTCAGGATTTCTCAACTTCTCAGGGTTTAAAATATATAAAAATAAAATTTGCAAAACCATTTTCATATTTAAATACTCGTACATTTCACATCCATCCAATCACACACATATGGGATCCCATAAAGTCACTCACAGCCACATGTGGTATTTCAGTCATATTTAATACTGCTTTAGAGCATATTTAAGAAAGGTATTCTTTTCTACCCAGCAATGGAATGTCAGGAACATGTTATCACTCAACTCCTGAGGTTTCTTCCTGAGTATGGTAGTCCACACAAAGAACACTAGAAACCCAGGCCTTTTATAAGCGGGAAACCAGTATTTTAGACAAAGAAAAAGACACAAAGAATTAATACCTCTACAATATATATATCGCCTTATGATCTTGCTTAATCCAGCAAAGTACATAAAGAGAATCTTATTATACTTATCCTTAATATTAATCTCTAGTGTTTTTTTCTGGCCTTTGCTGCAATCCATATTCACATTTTTATATCTCTGTGTACCAAAACTTTTCATAGGCTTCTAATTGGGCATGGCCTTAACTATTACATATGCATCACTAACTAGATTTACCCAGAATCATATGAAAAGCAAGTATCTTATATGTAGAAAAAAATCTACAATGTATTCAAATTGTTTCATGCATACTATCCATTCCATTACAGCATGCCACAGCGCCCCCTGGCTGCTAGTGCCACTCAACAGTAGTCAGTAAAGCAAAGATACAAATGGAAGAAAAAAATAGCTGACTCGGTAAAACGGGGAGACAAGACATTTTTTTTAGATATATTAGTGATAGGAAGAAGTGCAAAAGTGGCATTGTGAGACTCAACAGTGAAGGGAAGGAATATATAGAAGCTGATAAAGAAAAGGCTGAATTGCTTAATAAATATTTCTATTCTGTGTTCATGGCTGAAGCGCCAGGAGCGGGACTGCAGAAGACAAACGTGAATAGAAAAGGAGGAATAATAGACCCTGATTGATTTTCAGAGGGTTGTGTTCGCGATGGGGCCGGATGGTGTACATCTGAGGGTGCTGAAGGAACTTAGGGAAGTTCTGGTAGTTCTGCTAACTGACCTTTTCAGTGAGTCTGTAGAGTCTGAAGTGGTACCAGAGGACTGGAGAAGGGCAGATGTGGTCCCTCTCCACAAAAGTGGAAGTAAGGAAGAAGGAGAAATTAGGTTCTTACCTGCTAATTTACTTTCTTTTAGCTTCTCCAGACCAGTAGAGGTTAATCTTTACGAATGGGTATATATCCAATCATGACCAGCAGGTGGAGACTGAAAACAAAACTGTGAGATAGTACATAAGATATCCCCGTCTCTATTCTCATCAGTCTGCCGAATAGCCAAGCAGAACCAATAACTGAAAACAGAAATAATACTCCGAACAGGAGTAACAACTAACGTACCCAAAATGCTGTTGGAAAATGCAGAGGAGAAATACCAGAAGGAAAAATGTCCCCACAGCTCGCCAACTAAGCCAGCCAAGCCACAGCCGCTGTTCTTTAATACTCCCCAGCCCTAGAAAAATACTAGAACCCACAGCAAAAAACAAAACTGCCCGCACAACAGCCCCAACAACACAACAACAGACAGGGTGGAGACCTCTACTGGTCTGGAGAAGCTAAAAGAAAGTAAATTAGCAGGTAAGAACCTAATTTCTCCTTTAGCACTCTCCAGACCAGTAGAGGTTAATCTTTACGAATGGGACGTACCAAAGCAGGCAGGACCCCCAAAGGGCCGACAGCAGAACACGCTCACCGAACACCACGTCCCGATGCGCTTGAACATCTATCCGGTAGTGTCTGACAAAGGAATGCAAGGAAGAGCAAAACACAGCCTTACAAATGTCCACTGGAGGCACGAGCGAAGACTCAGCCCAAGAAGCCGCCTGACCCCGAGTGGAATGAGCCTTGAGAAACTCCGGATCAGGCTCCTGTCTCAGAAGATAAGCGGAAGCAGGACAAAGAGATCTGATCTCCTGGGGCCGCTGCACATAAGAGCGAAGGACCCGACCAACATCTAACTTGCGCAGCTGTCTTTGCTCAGACTACCCAACACCGGGAGGACTACAGATTGATTGACATGAAAAGGAGAAACTACTTTTGGCAGAAAGGAAGGAACAGGCCGCAAGATAACCCACTCCCTAGAAAAACTCCAAGAAGGGAGCCCTACAAGAGAAACCCTGTAACTCAGAAACACGCCTTGTGGAAGTAATGGCCGCCAAAAAGACCGCCTTCAGAGTAAGATCTTTCAAAGAGCAGCCGCCCAACGGTTCAAAGGGCGGGCACACTAGAACAGAAAGAGCCAGATTAAGATCCCAAGATGGAACAGAGGGCCGCACGGGAGGCCTGAGCAACTTGGCCACCTGTAAAAAAAGAACCACATCGGGAAGGGCTGTCAAACGCTGACCTGTCACTAAGCCACGAAAGGCTGACAAGGCCACAAGCTGAACCCTGAGAAAAGACTATGTGTGCTAGATGTGGTGTATTTAGATTTTAGCAAAGCCTTTGACAGTGTTCCACACAAACGTCTTATAAATAAACTGAGTGCCCTTGGGATGGGTCCCAAAGTGGCAGGCTGGGTCAGGAACTGGTTGAGTGGAAGGCGACAGAGGGTAGTGATCAGTGGAGATTGCTTGGAGGAACGGGATGTTGCCAGTGATGTGCCTCAAAATTCTGTTCTTGGGCCTGTTCTTTTTAACATTTTTATAAATGATATTGCTGAAGGGTTGTCGGGTAAGATTTGCCTCTTTGCAGATGATACCAAAATCTGCAATAGAGTAGACACGCCGGATGGTGTGAATAACATGAAGAAAGATCTGGTGAAGCTTGAAAAATGGTCTGAAATTTGGCAGCTAAAATTTAATGCTAAGAAATACAAGGTCATACACTGTACCCAATGGAACGGTACAGTTTATTTTGGATTGTTAATAGTAGCAAATTCTATAAATGAGACACCTGAGTTAACATACATGAGAGATTGTTTAACGTTACTATATCAAATGGGCAAGACTGAAATGCATTTACAGGATTTGAAGAGCATTTCATCCAATTGTTTGGGGGCCGCAGTGGAGGATTTGGGGGGGGGGGCACATACGGCCCTGGAGCCATGCGTGGAGACCTCTGCTCTAGAGCATAAATCCTCCCTGCCATATGGAAAGTGTATTAGTCATTACAGATGCTTGTACTGGATAAAAAGTAAGAATATATGAAGATAAAGAGATAGCCTGACGTGCTGGGTAGGTAAAAGCTTTAGTATTCTTATGCTAATATAAAGTGCCTTACTGGGATGAGGGTTCACTCTCTATCCTGCACATCTCACAAATACATGCCATACTGCCTCCATAGCATACATTAGTGAAGTCAATGAGTTAATGTAAAAAAAAAAAAAACTAAGATAGCTGTCTTCTACAAAAATTAACCACATTTTAATTTTACCAGACAACTTTTTATTTTATGGCAGTGTTTGTATTTAAACCCGAAGAGCAAAGACCATCCTATATTCAGAAGAAAATTTGCAGAGGAAAAGTTAAGTGGGCTGTGTTTGTCCCAAGGGATGTCCCAGAGTCACTCAGCTCTGATAAACAACAATGGCTTAGTAGATCTCAGCTGTACATCCTCACTGAAACACAGGTGAGCCAAGGAGTAAAAGATCTGTTTTAGAAATGACACACAATTAATCTTAATGTAATTCAACATTTTACTGATAACTGTTTCTGCTCTTATATACACTACTAGTCTTTAAGCCCGTTACATTAACGGGTGCTAGAATAGATGTGTCTGTCTGTCTGTCTGTGTTTCTTTATCTCTCTCTCCTTGGCCGCTGTCTGTATCCTTCTGTCTCCCCCCCAAGCAAAGCTGTCTGCCCCCAGCACACACCTCCCCCCCAAAGCAGCCCCCTTTCCCTCTCCCTAACTGTCTCTCCATGGCCGTCTTCTGTCTTCCCCCCCAGAGCAAAGCTGTCTGTCCCCAGCACACCTCCCCCCAAAGCAGCCCCCTTTCCCTATCGCTCCCTTTCCCTCTCCCTCTCCCTGTCTCTCCATGGCCCCTTCTGTCTTCCCCCCCAGAGCAAAGCTGTCTGTCCCCAGCACACCTCCCACCCAAAGCAGCCCCCTTTCCCTCTCCCTATCCATGGCCCCTTCTGCCTCCCCCAGCACACCCCTCCCCCCAAAGCAGCCCCCTTTCCCTCTCCCCTTGACTCCCGGTATTGATCCCCTTCTTACCATCCCTCCATCCCAGCGTCTTCTGGCCTGCTCCTCTTCAAAGCAGCCTGCGTTCGTGGTAGCCGGCTTTAGCAAACCTAGCAGGCCGCTCTCCAACTGGTAGCACGTTCCCTCTGACGCGATCCCGTGCTACTGAGGTTGGGAGCGGCCTGCGAGGTTCTTTAAAGCCAGCCTCAAATGCAGGCTGTTCTGAAGAGGAGGATCAGCGGCGGCAGTGGCGAGTGAGGGCGTGAGGTGTGTTCCTTGCCAAGGACGCGGGCAGGGAGAGAGCACAGTCGCGTGCCTTCAGCCACCGCACGCGCCTCTGCGAGGTCCTCAGTTACCGCGCTGCCGGAGACCTACTGTTCACCATGGCGGGAGAGAGAGATTCGCGCGCATGCGCATTCCTACCTGAGGTGCCCTACATCTCACGGAAAACGGACGCACGCAGGTGGGAGTGCGCATGCGCGGCTTAGTCTTTTATTATATTAGATTCCCTGGATTCTGATGTTACCTTTAGCTCTTGGGATCCATGATGGCCTCCTTGGAGCTGGTACCCATGGGCCAGTGCACAGGTTGTACTGGTCTCCACATACCTAGAATCAAGTTTAGAATCACAGTTCACACCTCTTCTTTACATTGCAAGCTTAGGTGAGCCTATTGTGGTAGCTGGTCAACTACAGACTCAGGTCAAAAGACCTGGATTCTGTATAGGTCACCTCAAGTTGGGCATCCAAATTTGGGTGCACATGACAGATGTGAGCACAAATTAAGTTAACAAGGTATTGGCAATTAATTATTGATTATAATTGTCCCTAATTTGGATTTGTGTGTGCCTCTGACTGCACACCTAAATTGTTGCCTACATCCTAAAAGGGGGTAGTCAGGTGCATTCCCAAAATTTAGGCGCTGTTATAGAATGCTGGAGTTACGCACCCAACCTATGCACTGGGACTTGCACCAGATTTCATCAGATGTAAATCCTTGTGCCAAAACTTAGGAATGGAAATCAGAGCTATGCACTGTTCTATAAAGGACACTCAGTCTAGATTGGATTAGATTTATTTATGTTGTTAAACTGCTATTACAGTACTTAGAAAATTACATTTATATAAAATTTATCATTTACACCAGTGGTTCCCAAACCTGTCCTGGGGGACCCCCAGCCGGTCAGGTTTTCAAGATATCCCTAATGAATATGCATGAGAGAGATTTGCATATAATGGAAGTGACAGGTATGCAAATCTCTCTCATGCATATTCATTAGGGATATCCTGAAAACCTGACCGGCTGGGGGGTCCCCCAAGACAGGTTTGGGAACCACTGATTTACACCCTTTATGGAATACCACTTAGTGCGATATTTTTTTTCCCCCCCCCCCCAGCACCTAAATTTGAGCGCCATTTACTGAATCTGGCCCTATATGTTCACACTATACTGTATCATCTGTGTTGCAGCCTACTCCATTTTGAAACACTGAAGCTTGTTTGTAGTGTAATTTACTGACCTTAAACCCATCCTTAGGTGTTCTTGGCCAGTCTGGTTTTCAGGATATCCATGATAGGATCTGGTGCTTAGTTTTAGGCTTCAAATAACTGTCCTAAATTATCATCAGATTTATAGCCATAACATAAGTATAATTTGACTTTGCATCATTTAAGCATTTCATGGACCCTTCCAAGCATTAGATTTAGTTTAGGTTCAACTGATACCCTACCTTCTAGTCCATCAAAGAGCAATTCAAGGAGGCCTACAGTAAGCTTAAAATTACAATATACAATAAAAGTATGTATAAATATGAGATCACATAATACAAAAATAGTATACCCCACTCTCCCTCCAAAAAACTGTCCCCCTGATTCAATCAGCGGTGATCAGCGTTTTGTTTTTTTTAAATGCTGATTGCAGCTGGCTAAATTATCTGCTGATATTCAGTGTCAGGCCATATAGTGAGGGATAATTCTGAGTGGTTGGGCTGACTGGCGCTTATGTGGGCTTGGCTGATATTCAGCTAGGGCTACATAAGAGGTGATCTCTCTCCTTAGATGGGAAGGGATGGTTAGTCTTCCACTTATTCCAAAAAGAGAACCTCTCCTTACTGACTTGTCGAGTTTTAGAATCCCTGAGAATTTCAGAAGCAGTGAGTTCAGACCTCCTTGAGTAGGAATCCTATTATAGAGCATGTATCAGCCTTCCAAAGCCTTTCAATTGCACATAGCCCTTGGTAAGGTCTGTGTGGGAGCCTCGGGAAGTGGACTTAGGAAGACTTAGGAAGACCAAGAGCCTCAATGAGGCTCTGCTCTCTTCCTCAGGCTGATAGGTGGATGCTGCAGTAGTAGCCATGACCCTTATGACTACCATGCATATGGAGGATGGCACAGGTCTCAGCACCTCAAGATAATAGGATTGAGGTCCTATTGAAGCAGACATTTCTGTCTTCCTTTTTGGCAGTGCAAACTGGTCTGTGAAGTTTATATGGTTCGTGGGCTGGGTCAGCACTCATTGGAAACAGCAGAAGAGGTGAAGTTGAGTCAAGGACAGCCCTTTTGACAAGCATTCTTTATGATTGGACTATTTTTTGTCACATTGGTAAATTACAGCTGGTCAGCTCTTGAAGTTTTACCATTCAGATTCAGTGGCCTATCTCAGAAAGCTCCCTTTTGTTTTAGGTTGACTTCTGTTTTGTGGAAGATTTGGAAAAGCTTGGAGGCTGCCTGAGAATTGGTTGCATTCATCCACAGGAGCAGCAGAAGCTAGAGTTGTCTTTAGGAACCTAGGTAGTACCAGCAAGGGCAGCAGTTGCTGTCGGCATTCAGTTGATTTTCCAGTTCAGCTCAGCCTTTTCAAGCCATACAAAGGGCTAAGTACAAGGTCTCTGCTTCAGTGAGGCTCAGCAGGTCCACTGTGACATGTAACTGGATGGGGAGTGTGACTACCTCCAGTGGTTCTATCTGGAGTGGACCCACATCACTTCAGATGCATACATCCTATGGGTCATTCATGCGTACTACATGTTGGACCTGTCTTCTCCTATTCCTGATATTTTTATTGTTTCCTCTTTCAGGGTAAAAAGGATAGCAGTAGAATCCACTCTCCAAGATGGTGGCTGCTATAGCCACAGGCTGAGCATGGGTACTGGTATTATTCCATATACAGTATTTCATGGTTCCCAAAAAGAATGGCTCTTCCAGGCTCCCTCAGAGGTTTCAGATGTCGTATTCTGGTTTTTTATTTTTGCATGGAGATGATCAAATCAGTGATGTTGGCTGTCCGAAAGGAAGCATTTTTGACATCCTGACCATGCCAGAAACCTCTTTTCATCCCTCTAGAGCAGTGGTTCCCAAACCTGTCCTGGGAGACCCCCAGCCAGTCAGGTTTTCAAGATATCCCTAATGAATATGCATGAGAGAGATTTGCATACCTGTCACTTCCATTATATGCAAATCTCTCTCATGCATATTCATTAGGGATATCTTGAAAACCTGACTGGCAGGGGGTCCCCCAGGACAGGTTTGGGAACCACTGCTCTAGAGGATCAGATATTTCTATGTTTTTGTGATCTATGCCAGCATTTTTAGTTCAAAGCCCTTCCATTCAGGCTGGCCACAGCTCTTGCACCTTCTTCAAGGTGTAGGTAATGGTGGCAGACTGCCTGTGTAAAATAGATTCTAGTCGAAAAAGAGACTCAACCTAGCCACTCTGATTTTGCCCTAACCAGCCAATCAAATCTGAATGATTGTTTGGTCAGGACAAAGTCCGAGTGGTGAATTACAAAATAAACGTTTTTTTTTGACCCAGTCCTTGAAGTATCTGGGTCCCCTTTTCGACAGTTGCACAGGTCTGGGTGCTCATAACTAGAGAAAGGGTGACCAAACTGCAGACTCAGGTCAAAAGATTTCATTGGGTGCTGGTTCCCAAAAGTCTGATTTTTACCTTCTGCTCTTGGGATCCATGATGACCTCCTTGGAGCTGGTGCCCATGGGCTAGTGCACAGCTAGTTCACAGGTTCCACATACCTAGAATCACAGTGTACACCTCTCCTTAACATTGCAGGCTTAGGTGAGCCTATTGTGGCTGGTCACTAAGAATCTCTTCAAGGAAGTCGATTTCAAATCTTTAGATTGGCTCAGATATGAGGAACAATCAGTGTAAAGGCCCAATGGGACTTACTGCCAAAGCAGAGGACCCATGAGAAACCTGCCTCTGTCTTTCCAAATTAGGGGGAAGGTCACCTGAGGCTGCAAACAAAATGGAGGTGCTTCCCACTGAAAACGACCCCTCCACATCCTGTAGTGGCTAGGAAGCCTGAAGCAAGCTGGTAGCAGCGGTAAGGGAGTCCCCAGCAACTTTGGCAGTAAGAGAATCCTTTTTACCCTGGCCATTAGCTGCTGGGGTAATTCCTCCATGGGCGGCAAGGGAAGCCTGGGCTTCCCTGCTGTTAGCTGCCGACTCGCAAGGGACTTGCAGCGGGATTCCCTGGCCACCGGCCTCTGATGCTGATGAGGATCCCCAACCGCTTCAGCCTGCACAGCACTTGCACAGGCCAGCCACGAGTGCCTCGCGTCTGGAGCACAGTGAGCATTTTTTCAGTTGCAAAGTGCTCATTGCTCCACACTCTACTAGCTGAAAGAAAAGTGCCGTTTAGTTGAAAAATACAGTAAAATACAGCAAATTTAAGAACATAAGAATAGACGCTGCTAGGTCAGACCAGTGGTCCATCGTGCTCAGCAGTCCACTCACGCGGCGGCCCTTAAGTCAAAGACCAGTGCTCTAAATGAGTCTGGTTCTGCAGGAACTTGTCTAACTTTGTCTTGAATCCCTGGAGGGTGTTTTCCCCTACAACAGACTCCGGAAAAGCTTGCTAGTTTTCCACCACTCTCTGGGTGAAGAAGAACTTCCTTATATTTGTATGGAATCTATCCCCTTTTAACTTTAGAGAGTGCCCTCTCGTTCTCCCTACCTTGGAGAGGGTGAACAACCTGTCTTTATCTACTAAGTCTATTCCCTTCAGTATCTTGAATGTTTCGATCATGTCCCCTCTCAATCTCTTTTCAAGAGAGAAGAGGCCAAGTTTCTCTAATCTCTCACTGTACAGCAACTCCTCCAGCCCCTTAACCATTTTAGTCGCTCTTCTCTAGACCCTTTCAAGTAGTACCGTGTCCTCCTTCATGTACGGCGGCCAGTGCTGGACGCAGTACTCCAGGTGAGGGAGCACCATGGCCCGGTACAGCGGCATGATAACCTTCTCTGATCTGTTCGTGATCCCCCTTCTTAATCATTCCTAACATTTTGTTCACCCTTTTTGTCGCTGCCGCACATTGCGTGGACGGCTTCATCAACTTGTCGACCGGTACTCCCAAGTCTCTTTCCTGGGGGGGTCTCTCTAAGTACTGCCCCGGACATCCTGTATTCGTGTATGAGATTTTTGTTACCGACATGCATCACTTTACACTTATCCACGTTGAACCTCATTTGTCATGTCGCTGCCCATTTCTCGAGCGTAGTTATGTCACGTTGCAGATCTTCGCAATCCCCCTGTGTCTTCACTACTCTGAATAACTTCGTATCATCTGCAAATTTAATCAAGTTTCAAGTTTTATTAAGGTTTGTTGTATACGCAATATCATATACTTCAATGTGTATAACATTTTTAAAAATAGGGGACAAAACAAAACATTTTTTATACAATTGAATACACTCGTCATACTAATTTCCATATCGTTTATAAATATGTTGAAGAGCAGGATCCAAACACCGAGCCCTGCAGTACCCCATTGATGACGCTCTTCCAGTCCGAGTAATGTCTATTTACCCCACTCTCTGTTTCCTATCCTTCAGCCAGTTTTTAATCCACGTGAGTATTTCACCCTCGATTCCATGGCTCGCAATTTTCCGAAGTAGTCGTTCATGTTGGAACCTTGTAGAATGCCTTCTGAAAATCCAGATATACAATGTTGACTGGGTCACCCTTGTCTATCCGCCTGTTTACTCTCTCGAAGTGCAGCAAGTTCGTCAAGCAAGATCTTCCTTTGCTGAAGCCTTGCTGGCTGGTCCTCATCAGATCGTGTCCGTTAAGGTGATCAGTGATGCGGTCCTTTATCAGCGCCTCTACCATCTTTCCCGGTACCAAGGTCAGACTCACCAGTCTGTAGTTTCCTGGATCTCCCCTCGAACCTTTTTTGAATATCGGCGTAACAGTCGCCACCTTCCAGTCTTCCGGAATCTTTCCTGATTTGATCGACAGATTGGCTATTAGTTGAAGCAGTTCAGTTATAGTCCCTTTCAGTTCCTTGATGACCCTCGGATGGATGCCATCCGGTCCCAGGGATTTATCACTCTTAAACCTATCAAACTGCCTGCATACCTCTTCTAGACTGACCGTCAACCCTGTTAGTTTCCTGTCTTTGTTTCCAGCATATAGCCTGTTGGGTTCCGATATGTTGTATACTGTATTTTTCGCTCCATAAGACGCACCCACCTCTAGAGGAGGAAAAACCAAAAAAAAAAAATTCTGAACCAAATGGTGTGCCCTGTACCCTGTCCCTCCTCTGGTGGTAGGCCAGGAAAAGGTACAGGGCACATCTAGTGGTGGGTATGTCTAATGGTAGGCAGCCTCAAGCCTGCCCGCCAGCCCCATGCCAACCAGCCTGCCCCAGGCCGGCCAGCCAGCAAGCTCCAGGCCAACCAGCTAGCCCCAGGCAAGACAGCCAGCCCCCAAGACAGCCAGCTCCAGGCAAGCCCCCCGTACCTTTTTAAATTTTTCAAAAAGCTCAAGCCGGCCTTGCTCCCTCCCTGCCTGCAGCGGCAGCCTTCGCTCTTCTGGGCTCCTCATTTCCCAGCCAGTAGCGAAACAAATCAGCAGCACGGCCGTCAGGAGCAAGCTTTACGCTCTTCTGCTTTAAGCTGCTTTCCGAATGGCTGCCGTAGGTTCTCGCGAGAACTTACAGCAGCCATTCGGAAAGCAGCGTGGGGCCGAGCAGAAGACCGTAAAGCTTACTCCTGACGGTCGTGCTGTTGATTTGTTTCGCCGCTGGGGAAGTGAGGAGCTGTCTGGACACTGGACCACCAGGTAAAACAGGAGCGACGATGGGCGGACGGACCGGGGGGGGTGTTAAAAAAAAGGTGGTACCGCGGCAGCGGGCGGGCAGGTTTAAAAAGGAAGTGCGGTGGCAATGGGTGGGATTAAAAAGGAGGCGCAGCGGTAGCGGGCGGGTTTTACAATGGTACGGGGGGAGGGTAACAAAATTGGTACCTTCGCTTCATAAGACGCACCGAGATTTCCACCCACTTTTGGGTGGAAAAAATGTGTTCAGTTTGTCGGCAATGGCTTTGTCCTCTTTTAGCACTCCCTTTATTCCATGGTCATCTAACGCTCCCAGCGCTTCCTTCGCAGTTCGTTTCCACTTAATATATCAAATATATCGAAAGAATGGCTTGAAGTTTTTCGCCTCCTTGGCTATTTTTTCCTCGTAGTCTCTTTTGGCCCCTTTTATCACCTTATGGCACCTGCATTGATGCTGTTTGTGTTTTTTCCAGTTTTTGTCCGTTTTGACCTTTTCCACTCCTTAAATGAAGTCTTCTTGTCTCTGATCGCTTCCTTCACCACTACAGTGAGCCACGCAGGTTCTTTATTCTTTTTCCTCTTGGATCCCTTGTTGATACGCGGTATATATAGATTTTGCGCCTCGGTGAACCCTTTTAGACCAACACTGCCTCAGGATTTTATTTTTTTTTACAGAACAGACTCCATTGGCTCTCCAAGCAGTATGCCTTGCCTGTATTGGTGGCAAGGCTTATCACTGAGGCACTTCTACAAAGGTCTTTTGGGGAGGTGGAGGAAGTGGGGAGGGACCCAGCATGAAACCCACTGGGTGTGACAACCCCAATGTCGGACGGACCTCCAAACGGTCCACCCAAGCTCAGTCTGGCACCAAAATGGGGACCAGGAGCCCCAAACAAATTCCAACAGCCCTAACAAGGGGAGATGGGTACAGCTCACCAACCAACACCTGCTGAGATTGAGAGAAGACTGAGGTACATAGGGAGGGATAGATATGTATCATACCAAAGTTTTGGTCTCAGTCTCCACCTGCTGGTCATGATGAGCTATTACCCATCAGTAAAGAACTGTACTGGTCTAGAAGGCGACACAGAAGTAGCTTATTTCATTGAGTTTATGCAATTTCCAGAACCTGTTGCTTTATGTTTTGAGTCAAGCTGCTGCAGTTAAGTCTTTTCCTTTCACCTAAAGAAGACTCTGTATTTTGTCCACTCAGATACATTAATTTCTAATGTATAGTGACAAATTGTTATGCTGGATACCTCATCATAAAGGAAAATGACTCTTTGAATGGAAAATATTTTCTTTACTTTTTTAAAAATTTATTTATCCATTTATTCTTATACATCATATGTTATAAATAAAAATAAAGACTTTGCCACATTTTTATCAAGAAAGGAAATATAGAATTAGGTCTAGGGAGCTCAAAACTTGAAATAGCTCAATCTTATATCATCCACATATGGGGGGGAGGAGACAATTCACATTTAGAGAGAATAATGGAAAAGAAATTATTTTCATTTACAAATTTGAAAAATTTTTTCTCTGTCTTTGAGGGTATTTTTTCCTGAATGCCTGACACCCAGTGGCTTTGTAATCCCTTTACACACCCAGGCTTCCCCCTTCTCTGTCCCTTATAGAAGCTTATCAAAAGAGTTTCATATCAGGAGTACATGGCTATAATAGACTAAGCAGATCACACAGCATTCTTGATAGGGAAACAAACATTCCCTTAGCTTGCACCAGTCCAAGAAATGAAGAGCGTTTATCCTTTTAAGTCTTAATTCTTGCAAAGCAAAGGTCAATTTTTTTTCTGTCAGCTGCTAAGTTAGCTGGTTTAACATACCTCTTCAAGCACAATGAAGTTTAACTTGATATATGGGGACAAGGTGAATGAGTCTGGTTGACTTCATATGATTATATTGATATTGTTAGGAAATGCCTGTTTTATTATATTTAACTTGCTAGGTATTTTATATGGCAACTGCCAAATCCTTGTTTTTGTTTGTTTACATTTGCCAAACTGTTGTATTTGATTTTATGCTATTAATGCATTATTCTTCCTCTTAGGATCTGATGACATTCAGCACCCAGACCATTGAAGAAAGGCTGACTTCACTTAGCAAACAGGTAATATCTCTAGCATGACAGCTGTAGACTTTTCAGTCAGGCTATACAGAGGAATGTGGATTCACTAACTTGGACTTTGATCTTCTCAGCTGTAAACTCTGTGCCTCTATAAAAGTTTTTAGCTGATGCTGATCCAGGGCAAACAGTGGCTTCCCCCATGTCTTTCTCAATAAAAGACTATGAACTTTTCCTCCAGAAAATTGTACAAATCTTTCTTAAAACCAGCTTTACAATCCTTTCTTACCACAACCTCTGGCAATGCGTTCCAGAGCTTAACTAATCTCTGAGCGAAAACATATTTCCTCCTATTGGTTTTAAAAGTATAGTGGTACCTTGGTTTACGAGTGCTCCGGTTTGCGAGTGTTTTGCAAGACGAGCAAAACATTTGCAAAATCGGTGCCTCGGAAACCGAGCATGGCTCGATTTACGAGCACCCCCTGCCTGCGATCCGGCACCCCCGCCACTATCCAACCCCCCCGACACGATTGGGCACCCCCCGTCACAATTGGGCACCCCCTGCCACTTCTTACCCTCATCTGGGCTCTTGAAAATCGGCCTTCTCCTCTGCTGGGCCATGAGCATGCTCAGATGCTCAAGGCCCAGCAGAGGAGGAAGCCGATTTTCAAGAGTGCCCAGATGAGGGTAAGAAGCGGCGGGGGGGTGCCTAATTGTGTCGGGGGGATGTTGGATCGTGTTGGGGGTGCCCAATCATGTCGGGGGGTCGGCTCGTGGTGAGGGGGGTGCCCAATCGTGTCGGGGGGGTCGGATCGAGGCGGGGGGTGCCTGATCGCGGGGGGGCCTTCAAGGGGAGCAATGCTGGGTTTTTTTTTTTGGGGGGGGGGGAACGCATCAAAGCGAGTTTCCATTATTTCCTATGGGGAAACTCGCTTTGATAAACGAGCATTTTGGATTACGAGCATGCTCCTGGAACGGATTATGCTCGTAATCCAAGGTACCACTGTATTTCCCTGTAACTTCATGGAGTGTCCCCTAGTCTTTATCATTTTTGATAGAGTGAAAAATAGATCCAGTTGTACCTGTTCTACTCCACTCAAGATTTTATAGATGTCAATCATATCTCCCCTCAGCCATCTCTTTTCTAAGCTGAAGAGCCTTAACTTTTATAGTCTTTCCTCATATGAGAGGAGTTCCATCTCCTTTATCATCTTGGTCATGTAGACTAAGTTGTACCAAACAGTTTATGGAGTACTTAAGGGGCCTTCTTCAGTACTCAAGAGGACAAAGTGTGCTTAATGGAGGACAGAATTTGAAAGTTGCACAGTCAACTATGGAGTTTGTTGTACCAGAGTGAAAGATTAGGTTCTTACCTCTGCTAATCTTCTTTCTTGTAAATCCACACTTTATTCTGGGACCAGTGGGTTTTATGCATCTCTGGCCACCAGGCTCTGTAGAAAGCTTCAAATGATTGAAGCCATAACTCCTCCCTCTCCTACCATATCTTGGAGCATGCTCAGTAGATTCCAGTCAGTCTTCAAGCAGCCAGGAACATCTGCAGAAATAATAAACAAGAGAGAGGGAAACGGGGAACTCCCCGCCAAATAAATTAATTCTGCTCATATAAACATATGCAAAACAGCAACAATGAAAACTGTGAAACAGGTTATCAAACATTACAACCAGAACTACAAAACAATGCTATAGGGTGACACAGCCTGCACTGTCAGAAGGGGATGCTAACCCAGGGACCCCCCCCCAAATATAGTGCTACATCTAGTCAGATGGTACTCTTTTATAAAGGCTGGTCCAAAACATAAATCCAGCTTACCAGTACTTCCAGGCAGGCGAACAGCAAATCAGACATACATAGGGTGGGTTCCCGGAATAAAGTGTGGATTTACAAGAAGGAAGATTGGCAGAGGTAAGAACCTAAACTTTCATTCTTATACAATCCCACTTTAATCCGGGACCAGTGGGACATTACAGAGCAGTCCCAAATATTCAGGGTGGGACTGATGAGCTTGCCAACACTGCTTCCATGCAAATTTAGCCCCCCTCATAGGCCGTAGCACACGCAGAACGCAGCTGCACATCCGACAGCCATCTGCCACAAACGAGGCATGAAATCAATTCATCCCAACCTGGGAAAACCATCTATGAAGTTTGGAGAAAAAACAAAGCTCCTAACTATAAAAAAATATATAGATTTATTCAAATCGGGAAAATCCAAGATGGCCACTGGGTGCCAATTTTGTAATAAAATTGCCCGGGAAAAGAACAGGAACCCCCAGAAAACAGCGATTTTAGGATTGTAGAGGTGTGTGTGTGTGTGGATGAAGGGGGGTTAGGTCATACAGGGAAACCACCCAAAAAACCCTTTTTAATATCCCCCCCCAAATCGCCAAAACAGGCTATCACAATGTTACTGTTCCATTGTGCTGAATGGAAGAAATGCAGGCAATGCTGTGGAAGTATGTAGGAAGATCAAATGCTTCAGGAAGCTGTAAAGCTGGATTTCAAATCTTCTGACTGCCCCAGTGGCCCGACCATTACGGCCAATAACCTTCGCCACCCTTGGAAATGTCGCGCAACCACATGGCGAAGGCACACAGTCTGGCTCCGATCCCGGTAACGCCTCCATGGAACTGCTTAGCCTGCGCTACACCCACTAGTGGACAAACTTAGGGTGAGCTAGCTGCCGATCTCAGAGCCTCAATCTATCCTGCAGGCTGTCCTGGGGGCTTACTGCCTCGCATGGAACCCCCCCAGAAGCAGACGTTCTCCAAATTTCTGCGATCTCCCGCCGCAAGGATGTCCCCGCAGGGAACCTCCACAGCACGATGGTCGACCCATGAGGGAAATACCGAAAACATTACTGAAACTATCCAAAGAAAACATGTGCAATGAAGGACGAGACTGGCGCCACCTCGAATCCCAGCTGCAGCCGAATAAAAAAAAAAGGCACTTAAGGATGAAATCCATACGCCTGTCCTGAACATCCTTCCGTCGGGAAGGAAAGAAGTGCGCATGATGACCTGAGTCACAGCTGAATCCATCTTTGGAGAAGCAAAGCGCTTAGTAAAACCGCCCACCATGGGACAAATCCTTGCCATGGCCTGAGCGCAAAATAGGGGACCCTCCGGGTTACCCCAAATCTCCCAAAGGATATAACCCGCATTGGGGTTATCAAGGGAAGGAGGCAGGTAGTGGCCTCTTGATCATGCATAAGAGAACATTCCTGTTGGACCAGCTGAGCCTGCTGCATTGACCATTCCTGCAGCTCTTCTGTGATGAGGTCCTCCAGATGAGGAGGTTTTAGGAACCTGCGTGCTTTGGGATTGCCAGCCAGGTCCCAAGATCCACATGGAGCCTGATCGCAGAGCTCTGCCAAACATTCCACATCATTGGCCGCCACCAAACCTCCTTGCAAAAGAAGAGGATTCGGGAGAGCGCCCAAAGCCATCACGGGCATCACCCTTTTATGCTCCAGAGTTTTGCTAAGGAACCAAGCGAAAGATTTGGGCAACATCCCCACGGATGGCCTAGACATCTGTGGGATGAACACAGGCATGGACTTCTGTACAAGTTATGCCTGAAAGAGCCAATGCACAATTCCTGAGGAAAAGAGCAGAAGAAATAAGCTCCTACAGGCTTGGCATGTAGAAAGCAAGACTCAAATCTACTGGGCATGTTCAAAGATATGCTAGAAGAGGGAGGAGTTATGGCTTCAATCATTTGAAGCTTTCTACAGAGCCTGGCGGTCAGAGATGCATAAAACCCACTGGTCCCGGAATAAAGTGGGATTGTACAAGAACTTGGGATTACCTCCAGGTACTCGGCTTCATGGCAGTGGTGTTGGGTCTGCAGGAGTTGCTTTTCTCATTGATCACCCCACTTGCAAGACCTCTTGGAGTGCCTATCCCTTCAAGGAGAGATATGAGACTTAGTCTACTCTAGTGGCTCAACTGGGCAACGCTGTCATTAGAAATAGAATTCTAGACTCCATTGATGCGAGTCTGAGCAGTTGAGGTGGACCCATTGTCTGAGATTGCACAGGTCACATAGCTCCCAGTGGAAGTGAAGTCGTTGATCAACCATATAGAAGTGAAGGCAGTCTATCTAGACCTGATGACCTTTCAACTCTTGTGTGTGAAACAGTGCAGTTATATGGATCTAATTGACGTGTGTTATTTACAGGGGGATGGGGGTTTGATATATTGCCTTTCAGTTGTTACAGTTAAAGTAGTCTATATATTATGTGTTGTACGTGGGACACTGGAAGGTTAAGTGACGCCCAGAATCACAAGGAGCTGTAGTAGGAATTGAACCCAGTACCCTAGTTCTTAGGCCACTGCATGAACTATTAGGCTATTCCTATAATCCATTTATTTTTAATTGATTTATTATTTATGTTAGTCTGTTTTATGAAATTATTACAGCAGATGTTTGTTGTGACCTATTTAGAACATTGCATTTGCAATATATAAATGCATTTTAAATATATTTCCTTTCAGCTAGCAGTAGAAGAAAGCCTTCCTGTTACTCCTTTCTACCTACTTCTGGGGAAGCATCGACAGCAGCAGAAAGAAGTTTTGAATACAGACTCGGGGAAGTTGTCTGCAAGCAGCCTTCCTGCACAAGACAATCTAGCAGTCAAAGAGGTAGGTGTTGAAAGATGCTGTTACACAATTAACCTAAGAGACAGAAAAACAACAACAGCTTAACGATTAATTCCAAGTTTAATTTGTATTTGATAGCGGTTACAATCAGTTCACAATCTAATCATGTTTTCTTTCCTTTTTAGTTGCTTCATACACCAGCTCATGTCCTGCCACCTGCCTCCTCCTTGTGTTCCATTTTTATCAATTCTTTACTGACCCCCAAAGAAAACAAGAGGTAAAAGTATATTCTTTATATTTTCTGTGAATGGGATGTTACCCTCCTATTGTTATTACTTCAGTTAAAATCATTGATTTGCAAGACTTAGATTAAGAAAAATATGCTGTCTTCACAGTTTTTATGTTGCTTGTTACAAATTTCCAATATACAGTGGTTTGCAAGTATAATTTGTTCCATGCTCGTAATCCAAAGTGCTCATATATCAAAGCGAATATACACAATAGAAATTAATGGAAACTCGGACGATTCATTTCACATCCCAATTAATTACCAGAGTTGTATCTAGAGAATGACACTAGCCGCGGGTAACCTGCCGAAATGGTGGAGGGAAGGGGAAAGTGCTCACTGCGGGCACAGGGACAAGGCCATCCACTGCCCTGTGGAGCAGTGAATGGCCTTGTCCCCGCAGTTAAGGCAGGGAACGCGCGCGGATCAGTGTTTACCTTCAATCCATACAGACTATTGTTCTTTTTCTGTTGCGGTTTAATTAGATACCGTGCTAACCTAGGATCTCTGATGAAGGCGAGTTAACTGAAACATGGACTGTGTCGGGTCCCTAGGTTTGTGTTAACCGCAATCATTAATTGATATAATAAACATAGCCTGCATCTTGTACGTTTGTCTTCAGTTCTTCTTTGTTTTTCCATATCTGCCATTCTGTCCATACATATCCATCTACCAAGCCCTTGATCTTCTCTACTTGTCTATGCTTTCTTGAATTCAGATAAAGTCCTCATCTCCACTACTTCTGCTGGGAGGCCTTCCACACATCTACTACCATTTCTGTGATGAAACACTTCCTTAGATTACTCCTGAGTTTATGAACTGTCACTTTCATCCTGTGACCCCCTTATTCCAGAGCTTTCTTTCAACTGAAAAAGGCCCTTGGAAAATTATCCCATGGTTCAGGAAGCCAAATTATTTTTCTGACATCATTCATGTATTCATCTCTGGAATGCAAGCTTATCCCAGGACAAGCAGGCAGCATATTCTTAACACATGGGTGACGTCACCGACGGAGCCCTCGGTACGGACCTTTTTAACTAGAAGTTTCTAGTTGGCCGCACCGCGCGTGCGCGAGTGCCTTCCCGCCCGACGGAGGAGTGCGTGGTCCCCAGTTTCTTCGTTTCCGCGGAGCGAAGAAGACGCGTGTGTTTTTTCAACGGCCGTTGAAACCACTTTTTTGCCTTCCCGCTCGCGCTTTTTTCCCTATTTTTTCTTCTTTTGCCTTCGGGTTTCTTTTTCCTTTGCTTTGTAAAAAAAAAAAAAAAAAAACTTTGCTTTTTTTCCTTTTTTCGATTTTGCCCCGGCGGGGCCTGTTGCCATTATACAGGCCTCGGGGTTCGATTTTGCAGAGGCTGTTTTCCCCTTCATGCCCCCGCAGGTCGGTTTTAAAAAGTGCCAGCGGTGTGCACGCCCGATCTCCCTCACTGACCCACACAATTGGTGTTCCAGAGCTTTCTTTCAACTGAAAAAGGCCCTTGGAAAATTATTCCATGGTTCAGGAAGCCAAATTATTTTTCTGACATCATTCATGTATTCATCTCTGGAATGCAAGCTTTTCTGCCTCGACTTTTACCCTCAGCATGGAGATTGATTACTATTACTACTACTGCTGCTGCTACTATTAATTATTTCTAGAGCGCTACCAGACATACGCAGCACTCTAAAGAGTCACAAAGGAAACTGGTTTTAAAAGTATTTCCCTGCAACTTCAAGTGTCCTCTAGTATTTGTAATTTTTGACAGAGTGAAAAATCGATCCACTAGTACCCTTTCTGCTCCACTCAGAATTTTGTAGACTTCAGTCATATCTCCCCTCAGCCGTCTCTTTTCCAAGCAGAAGAGCCCTAACCTTTTTAGACTTTCCTCATACAAGAGGAGTTTCATCCCCTTTATCATCTTGGTCGCTCTTTGAACCTTTTCTAATGATGCTATATCTTTCTTGAGATGAGACCAGAATTGAACACAATACTCCAGATGAGATTGCACCATGGAGCAACACAGGGGGATTATAACATTCTTAGTTTGTTAACCATCCCTTTTTAAATAATTCCTAGCATCCTGTTTGCTTTTTTGGTCGCTGTCGCACATTGGGTGGAAGGTTTCATCGTATTGTCTACAATGACACCCAGATCCGTGCACGAGGATAAGTATACAATATTGTAATAGTCCATAGTGCTTAAAATAAGTGATTGTACCAAAAACCTGAAAGAGTAAAAATCAAAATATGATCTTATAGTTCAGTTTCCACAACAATAAATAACATTTTCTGACTATGGCATTGATTTATGCATCTAATGATAGATTTCAATTCAGATTAATTCTTAAAATTTTAATGACTGGTAAAATGGAATATATCGTTCCCTGTTTAAGCCCAAATCATTCAAAAATTCTAAAATTATCACAAAAATGTTGTATTCCATTGATGTCATTTGATTTTTAACTTTGGGGAAAAACTTAAAACAGCAAAAAATCACTTAATCTGTAAAAAAAAAAACCCCAAAACCCATATTATAAATATATTTGGAAGTGCTTACAAAATAGATAAAAAGTGTAAGGGATTATTTACGATCACATCAAACATAAAGCAAACAAAAACAGGCTAAGAAACATAAAAACATGTACTCAAAGCAATAAATAGTCCATGAATAATAAAGCAATGGAGCTTGCACAGACATCTCACTGTGTCAAACTTAGGGTATCATCTTTAGTCTTATTAGAAGGATATACCCTAACTTTTAATGTAAATCGCTTAGAAATTATTTATAAGCGTTTTATCAAATTTTGTTTTGTATGGATTGAGTTTTAATTTGAAATGTTTCATCCATGATTCTATGGACAGAATTATAGAGAATGTAAATTGTAAAGTATCAGCTGAAAAGACTGAAACCAGAACTACAATGCTTATATCGTCCGCATAACCACAGAGTTTAATTCCAAAGGAAGAAAGCTTGTTTCCCAAAGAGGCTAAATAAAGATTGAAAAGTTTAAGGGAAAGAGGGGAGCCTTGAGGCACCCCATATATGTTATTCCATTTTGGTGAGTAAACATTTTCAAAACGAACCAGATGGGTACAGCTTTCTAAAGGGTGCTTTAATCCATGATCTCATTGTATTTTATCTAATCTACTTTATGGACATTCCATTACATCTTCTTGAAGTATTGAAGATTGTTGAAGGCAAAGACTGAAGTATAAGTAACTGCTTGTATTCTGTTAATTAAAGACATTCTATTCCAGCTTCCTAAGAACTTTTGGACTGACCTTACTACCTAATTTTGGACATTTTATTTTGGTTTGCATCACTTATTTAGATGGTTATAACAATACTATACTGTAAATAATTTTTTTTGTTCCTTGCTTGAATTTTCTTTGATTATCGCAAGCCATAATATTTTGTCATTAAGCACTGATTGGAAGAGGAAGTAATTTATTTTATGTTCATGCACATCTCACTATTCTTTGGCTTTAATTTTTTCCTTTTTTTAGTATGGAAGAAGAATCCAATGAAGTGGAAATAGCAAGTGATGATGATAAAGAAGATTCTGAAGAAGAAATAGAATCTACTCATGTAATTAAAGAAATGACTAATCCCATCTGTTCTTTAGATGAAATATTTCCCTTGCTGTCCAAGTCTCAGGAAAAAGAGCTCAAAAGAATAAGAAAAATAGATTATAGCTGGATCTCAAATTTGTAGAACTGTCTGTCCTTTTTGTATCATATTTTTATATTGTTTTATATCCAAATGTAAAATCTTCAAAACAATTCTGCCTTAAAAAACTTTTATTTATATCGCACATGACTGTCTTGGATAAGGCTTTTTTTGGGGGTGGGGAAGAGGGAGGGAAGCTACACTTTATATGTGGGATGTGTATATATGTAGAGAGAGAGAGTGAGATGTACCAGTCAATATTCAAAATAATTCAAGTGGCCAGGAGAGGCTCCCTGTTTGCTTAAATTTCTTTTATCTTTGGACAAGCAACATATTCTCAGATGGGTGACTTCATCCAAGGAACCCAGTACGGACAGTGCTAAAGTGTATTGTCACTTCTGATATAGAAACTTTGAGACTGCCTGAACAGTATGCGTGAGTTCCTTCCCGCCTGAAACCAGTTTGCAAGGTTGTCAGTTTTTCGTTTTCAGCAGAGTGAAGACATTATCTGGACTTCGTCCAGTCCAGTTTACCTTTTCACTTCATTTCTCATTATTTTCATTCTTTCTTTGTCTTAGTTGTTTTTCTTTTAAACCTTTTATTTCCTAACAAAAAATTATTTATGTTTACCATTGGGGCCTGTAGGCAATTTTAAAGCCTTTGCCCCTACTGATAGATTTTTGGCCTACTTTTTACTCAAACTGTGGTACTCTGTATTTTTTCCTTTTCAGCTGGATCTGTTCCCAATCTTCCAGGGTAAAAATGAACACTTTTCAAAAATAAAAAGTAGCGATTTGGAATTTGGGGAAGTAGGAGACCTGAATCCTACCCTCAGAAACTCTCAAAAATAAGTTTTACAGAATTCCATAGACCACCCCCGAAGATCCCATAGGAAATAATGAAGGTGTACTCACATTCTCTGAAGTTCCTGCCTGCCAGCCAGCCAGCCAGCTCTGTACACTGTAGCTGAATGGAGAAAAAGGATTTTGTGCCTCAAAACCGCTCCAAAATGACTAGACTTGAAGATCTTTGGACTGCCAGTCGGACAGACACTGACTGTAACCTCTGCCTGAATGGAACCTTCCACCGGACAGGGGGTGGGAAATGCAGCCTGCACCCTGAAACACGGTCCAACTTAATCTGAGGCCTGCCAATCCAAAATGGCAGGCCTTCCCTCTGTGCATCAAATGATACATGGGGAGGAGCTTAAGGCCCTGATTGGCTCAGATGCCTTAAGTGCACCAAGGAGGGAAGGCCCGCCATTTTGGATCTGCGGACCTTGAAGATGGAGGGACCGTGCTTCCCTCCTACTTCCAACTTTGGAAAAGGTACTGGGGGGGGGCACACGGTGGTAGGGGCAAGTGGGCATCCCTCCTGCCGATTTTTGCTGTCACGGGGGGGATTCTTGGTGCCGCATTTGTTGGGGGGGAGCTTTTTTTTTATTTTTATAATGGGGCAGATATTGTGCTTGTGTAACACGCGCAGCATCTGTGCCCATTAAAAAATAAATAAAAAAGGTTTCATGCTCTGAAGAGCTTACTGGCAGGAGACTGCTTTCAGGGCTTCCCTGCCGGCTCTGCGCATGTGTGAGAATCGCTCTCACAGTGATCAATTGGCAAGGAGAGATGAGGATTATGACGAAGTTCTGCGTGAATCATTTATATGCAAACTTTTTAGTGCGGCCAACAATCGGATCAGAGAAGAGCTAAACGGTCTTATCAATCCTCTTTAGTGCATCTAGCCCTAGATCCCCTCCACCCCTGCCTGCAGATGTAAATATTCAGGTGGAATCTGTACCTAATGGGTTGCAGGACAAATCTGACATAGTGCAAAATCCCATTGTAGCATCTCAAGGGACTGATAACTTAGCTAAATTGCAACCAGTCAGTTTTAATATGGTTGAGATGGTTTCCACTCAAGATATTCCCGAGGATGATATTTCCTTAGAAGATATTTGGCAAGCTGTCACCTGGGCTGAGATTTTGTTTTAAGGGAAAGCAGCACAATTATGTACTTTCTATTCATGGTCTGTCTTCTATCTCTGTGTTACAAGATGATGTTACAAAAATTAAATATACTAGTAAGGAGATGTAAAATCAAGTGAAAGTATTTCAATCAGTTAGTACCTCAGCTGTGATTTTGCATCATAAATTGGAATAATTGGAAAATTGTTTGCGTGTTAATAATCTATGCTTTTAAAATTTCCCTTGTTCACCTTTACTTTCAGCTGAAATATTGCTTAGAAAATATTTTAGGGAAATTTTAAAACTAGAAATATCTGAGTTAATTGTATTTCAGAAGATTATGTACCTGCCATCATCACTTTTAATGTCCACTAGAGGAGTGGCGGATGTAGCTCCAGCATTAATAACTGGGGAACTCGCTGCCTTTTTAGAGGACACTCAAAATATAATTTTTACTCGTTCAACTTTGTTGGTAACTCTTGTCAGAAAGAGATAAATTGCTAGTTTTAAAAAATTATTTTAAATATAAAAAAGTCAGTTTTTACAGGCAGCCAATTCAAGATTTTCCGGATGTAACAAGAGCTGCTCAGGATAGTAGGAAACAATTCTTGGCCCTGAAATCCAAGGTTTTGGCTATTGGAGCAACTTTTTTTTCCTGCGTTTTCCCTGTAGATGTATTTTACATTATCAGGGTAAACAATTTATATTTTTTGATCATTCTCATTTGGAGAAATTTCTTTTGGAACATGAATAAAGGGTAATTAAAACAGAAAATGAATCTCAAGACATTCAAAAAAGAAATAAAAACAATACTTTTCAAGAAATTCCTGAAACAACCCTAACTTACTTACTCTTAACGCAAAAACTGACAAAGGATCTACTCTTTACTACCCTAGTAATGACAATTTTGCTACCATTGTAACCCCCTTTTATAAATCTTTTGTAAGCCGCCTTAATCTTAACAACCCGAGAAATGTCAAAAGATCTACTCTTTACTACTCTAGTAAACCAATTGTTCTCCCATTGTAACCCCCGTTTATAAATCTTTTGTAAGCCGCCTTGAACCGCAAGGTAATGGCGGAATAGAAATCCCTAATGTAATTACATTAGGGATTTCTATTCCGCCATTACCTTGCAGTTCAAGGCGGATTACAAAAGAATTATCCAAGATGTATTACAACAAGAACTTACAAAAAAAATAAATAAATAAATTGGTCATTTTCAAAAAGAGTGAGAAATGAGTAAGGTTATTTGTTTGGGGGTAGTTGGCTTTAGTGAGAGGTGGAGTTTGAGACTTGCGGTATTATTTCTTTTTTCAGAGTTTTCTTGAAGAGTATGGTCTTTATTTCTTTTCTAAAAGTCTTGTAGTCGAGGGATGCCGTCAGTAGATTGGCGATTTGGTTGTCTAGTTTGGCTTCTTGAGTGACCAGGAGGCCATATAGTTTTTTCCGTTTGACCTCCTTAATTGGGGGATATGAGAATGGGGTGTGAGTTTTCCTATGTCTGGTTGCAGTGTTATGGATGAGGCGGTTATTCAGGTAGTTTGGACTGTCTCCGTATAAAGTCTTAAATAGTAGGCAGTAGAATTTAAATTGTATTCTTGCTGGGATCGGAAGCCAGTGCGATTGGAAATATGCTTCTGTAATGTGATCATGTTTCTTTAATGAGTAGATGAGTCTTAGTGCTGTGTTTTGGATAGTTTGTAGTTGTTTTGTTATGGTTGTAGGGCATGGAAGGTAGAGGATATTACAGTAGTCAAGTAGGCCTAGTATTAAGGACTGAACTATGAGCTGGAATTGAATTTTCTCAAAGAATTTCCGAAATTGTCTTAAGTTTCTCATGACTAAGAATGACTTTTGTATTGTTTTATTGATTTGCGGTTGCATGGTGCAGCATCTGTCGATAGTTATTCCTAGCAGTTTTAGGGTGGTTTGTATGGGGTAGTTGATTGCGTTGATTTCAATGTTGGTTATGGTTGGTACAGTGGTGCCTCGCATAACGGACGCCTCGCACAGCGAACGCTGCGCACAACGAACTTTATGTCTTGATTCGTACAACGAACTTCGTTTCACACAACGAAGTCGCCCGAGCTGCATCCTTCCGCGCAGGCACTGCGCTTAACTGCCCTCTCTCCGCCTGGCTCCCTCTTGCCCCCCCCGACTCCCCGACACGATCGGGGCAAGAGGGAGCCCAAGCCCTCTTGCCCCCCCGACTCCCCGACACGATCGGGGCAAGAGGGAGCCCAAGCCCTCTTGCCCCCCCGACTCCCCGACACGATCGGGGCAAGAGGGAGCTCAAGCCCTCTTGCCCCCCCGACTCCCCGACACGATCGGGGCAAGAGGGAGCCCAAGCCCTCTTGCCCCCCCGACTCCCCGACACGATCGGGGCAAGAGGGAGCCCAAGCCCTCTTGCCCCCCCGACTCCCCGACACGATCGGGGCAAGAGGGAGCTCAAGCCCTCTTGCCCCCCCGACTCCCCGACACGATCGGGGCAAGAGGGAGCTCAAGCCCTCTTGCCCCCCCGACTCCCCGACACGATCGGGGCAAGAGGGAGCCCAAGCCCTCTTGCCCCCCCGACACGATCGGGCCAGGAGGGAGCCCAAGTCCTCCTGGCCACGGCGACCCCCTAACCCCACCCTGCACTACATTACGGGCAGGAGGGATCCCAGGCCCTCCTGCCCTCGACGCAAACCCCCCCTCCCCCCAACGACCGCCCCCCCCAAGAACCTCCGACCGCCCCCCAGCCGACCCGCGACCCCCCTGGCCGACCCCCACGACACCCCCAACCCCCTTCCCCGTACCTTTCTGTAGTTGGCCGGACAGACGGGAGCCAAACCCGCCTGTCCGGCAGGCAGCCAACGACGGAATGAGGCCGGATTGGCCCATCCGTCCCAAAGCTCCGCCTACTGGTGGGGCCTAAGGCGCCTGGGCCAATCAGAATAGGCCCGGGAGCCTTAGGTCCCTCCTGGGGGCGGGGCCTGAGGCACATGGGCCCAACCCGACCATGTGCCTCAGGCCCTGCCCCCAGGAGGGACCTAAGGCTCCCGGGCCTATTCTGATTGGCCCAGGCGCCTTAGGCCCCACCAGTAGGCGGAGCTTTGGGACGGATGGGCCAATCCGGCCTCATTCCGTCGTTGGCTGCCTGCCGGACAGGCGGGTTTGGCTCCCGTCTGTCCGGCCAACTACAGAAAGGTACGGGGAAGGGGGTTGGGGGTGTCGTGGGGGTCGGCCAGGGGGGTCGCGGGTCGGCTGGGGGGGCGGTCGGAGGTTCTTGGGGGGGGCGGTCGTTGGGGGGAGGGGGGGTTTGCGTCGAGGGCAGGAGGGCCTGGGATCCCTCCTGCCCGTAATGTAGTGCAGGGTGGGGTTAGGGGGTCGCCGTGGCCAGGAGGACTTGGGCTCCCTCCTGGCCCGATATTGTCGGGGAGTTGGGGAATCGGCGGGGCAAGAGGGCTTGGGCTCCCTCTTGCCCCGATCGTGTCGGGGAGTCGGGGGGGCAAGAGGGCTTGGGCTCCCTCTTGCCCCGATCGTGTCGGGGAGTCGGGGGGGCAAGAGGGCTTGGGCTCCCTCTTGCCCCGATCGTGTCGGGGAGTCGGGGGGCAAGAGGGCTTGGGCTCCCTCTTGCCCCGATCGTGTCGGGGAGTCGGGGGGGGGCAAGAGGGCTTGGGCTCCCTCTTGCCCCGATCGTGTCGGGGAGTCGGGGGGGCAAGAGGGCTTGGGCTCCCTCTTGCCCCGATCGTGTCGGGGAGTCGGGGGGCAAGAGGGCTTGGGCTCCCTCTTGCCCCGATCGTGTCGGGGAGTCGGGGGGGCAAGAGGGCTTGAGCTCCCTCTTGCCCCGATCGTGTCGGGGGTGCCAGGGACCACACGGAGTCACCCACCGTACCACCCGATTCGGGTAAGCGCAGGTATCGGTGGGTGGCTTATTTGCGGGGGGGTGCCTTATTTTACATTTTTTTCTAAAAAGGGGGGGCTGTCTTATTTGATGGCCCTGCCTTATCATCGGGGAAACACGGTAGAAAAAAAAAAAAAAATGAACAGTTAAGTCCCAGTTTTTGCCTCTGAGACTCTGCCCTCTCTCACTGTAAAATTAGACTCTACTTAGTCTGTCTTTAAATTTAAAAAATGTGTGTTGTTTTAAAAAACAATTATGTTTTTAGATGTATCTAAATAAAAATAATAACCAAAAATTTATCTTTTTTTATGTCATCTTAGCATATTTTATGCTGCAGAACGAATTATTTTTTTTTACATGTATTCTTATGGGAAAACGCGTTTCACATAACGAACGTTTCGCATAACAAACTTGCTCCTGGAACCAATTAAGTTCGTTGTGTGAGGCACCACTGTATTTTGTTGTTTTCTAGGAGGATGAATTTCGTTTTATCTGGGTTCAATTTCAGTTTGTGATCTTTCATTCAGGTTGCTATTGATTTTAGTGTTTGGTATAGTGTGTTCGTCATGGAGAGTTCAGGTTGATCGAAGGGTATGAGAATGGTAATGGCATCGGCATAGCTGTAGGAGGTTATGCCTTGTTTGTCCAGGTGAGAGCTGAGGGAGGCTGTATAGAGATTGAAGAGAGTCGGGGATAGAGGGGATCCTTGAGGAACTCCACAGAGGTTTGACCAAGGTTCAGATTTTTGTTTGTCTGATTTTACTCTATAGGTTCTTGATTTAAGGAATCCTTCAAACCATGTGTATACTTTATGTGTGATACCTATTGTATCCAGGATTTGTAGTAGAATGTTATGGTCCACCAAGTCGAATGCAGCGGTAAGGTCTAGTTGTATGAGCATCATTTTTTTTCCTGTGTTGAGATGTTCTCTGGCTGTGTCCAAGAGAGATCCTAGTAGTGTTTCCGTGCAGAAGTTGTTTCTGAAGCCAGATTGTGTGGGATGGAGTATGTTATGGTTTTCTAGGTAATTGGAGAGGAATTTGGCATCCATCAGGAATTATTTACTTTTAGTTTATCCTCGCAAATCTTTCCTTGAAGTGGATTTAGCATTAGTTTATTTCTATTTGTAATATTTCTTGTAAAAAATGTTTCACCAATGTTATTTTCTTCTTGTTATGTATAACTGAATTACTAAATTTAAACAAAACAGGCAGGCCTGTCTACTTATCCATCACCGTATCAATTACAAAATTGCTTTAATCTCTTTCAAAACTATGAAAACCAAGGAACCCACTTTTATCCATAAATATCTGATTCTATATGATCCTCCAAGAACATTAAGATCTGCATCACAGCATCTTCTTCATGTCCCATTCCTAAAAATTATTAGTGCCCGTAGGGCTTCTTTTGCAACAGTGGCCCCAACAATATGGAATTCGTTATCATCATATTTAAGGTCTGAACAGAATTTGGATAAATTCAAGGGTGGCCTCAAAAGCTTAAAGACGCATATGGGACTTTTCTAGTTCATTTTCAATACAAAATTCATTTTCTATACAAAAATTTATTTTTTCCTTTTCCCTATGTTATTATTCTTAATTGTTCTCTCTTTCAAATTGTATTTCTCCCCACTATCCTATTGCTTCATGTAAGTGATTTTTTTCCCATATTCAGCTACTTTTTAAAGAGAACTGAGGCAGGCTGCAGCACAGGTCATAGTGAGTATGCAAATTTTTTTTTTAGGGGGGGTGTCTGCAAATCTTGATTTTGCAGTTTTATGCCACTTCCTTTAGGGTCCCCACCTCTAAAATCCTATTTTCTGATAAGCCATTTTAGGCTGCAGTGGCTATCTTAAATTTCTTGATTTTTTTTTTTTTTTTTTCAAAATTCTCCAGAACTTTCAAATCTCGTTTTCCCTCAAAACTGATAGAGAAGGAGTACCCAGGCTCTTTTACCCCTAACTTATGCAGAGTTCTGTGGAACCTAGATTGGATTGTGAATTTTCAAAAGAGCTAACTGGTCCCATCCCATGTTCTAGAATACCTGGGAATCATATTCAACACAGCAGAATGCCTGTCTATTTTCCAGAGGCACACAGACAGAAACTTTACCTGATAGTAAACAGGATGGCCAAACCAGCTCCATTCGCATGGCACTACCTTCAAGCCTAGAATCCTCGGAAGCCTCTATAGAAGTGGTCCTGTGAGCAAATGCTCACATGTGACCTCTCCAGCTATCACATTTGTCTGTACAATTGGTCTCCCTGCAGATGGCTCTGCCATGGACTCTGGAATCCTGTACCAGTATAATCTGATGTCTCAGTCCACAGGTTTTGTCATGAGGCATGGGTGATTGTGATCATTGATGCCAGCCTGTTCGGCTGGGGAGCTTACAGCAGTGGACGTCCAGTCCAGGGGCTTTGGTTGATCTCCCAGAGGAAGTGATTGATCAGAGACTGGAGCTTCAAGTCACTCATTTAGCATTACAGCAGCTAGAGCCCTCGAACAATGCTACAGCGGTGGCTTAGTCAGTTGCCAAGGAGTCACCAAAAGTGCACAGCTGAGTCTGGAGGCTCAATTATTGTGCCAGAGGGCATAGCTACACTATCAGGCTCTTTCAGTGGCATGTGTAGCAGGAATGGACATCCAGGCCAATTACCTCAACAGGTAGATGCTTTATCTGAGAGAAGGGACGTTATCTACCACAGCCTTCGATTTGATTGCTATAGCAAGAAACAAGAAGGCAGACTGTTTCTTCAGTTGAAAGTCCGAGCCCGTAAATGCAGGGATGGATACTCTCATCCAGCTGTGGCTAAGGAACCAACTTTTATAGGCGTTTCCTCTGCAGCCTCTGATAAAGTGGATACTCTACAGAATTTCAATCCATTTGGGGAGAGTCATCCTCATGTCACCAAATTGGCCATGCAGACTGTAGTATGCAGGCCTCGTGCATCTATGGATGTGCACAGGTTTCAGACTGTAAGTACAGCTGAACCTTCTCTCTCAGAAGCCAGTGGATTGCTTTGCTCTTAAGGCATGGCTCTTGAGCACGTGGCATTAGCATGCATAGGATATTGAGAGGCAGTATTGCTACTCTCCTCATAGCCAAGAAACCTACAACAGTCTGTGCATTAAGGAAAAGGTTGCTCTGCTCTGATTTTGGTGGTGGTATTTTATTTATTTATTTATTTATTTAGATTTTTATCCCGTCCTCCCAATAGCTCAGAACGGTTTACAAATGAACATACACAGTGCGGAGTAACTAGACATATAAGTGGTACAACAGGTTTAGTGATTGGATTTATAGTTTTTGGAGAGAATTAAATACAGGGAGATTAAGCAGAGAGAGAGAAGGGGGAAATACAGTAGTTTAGTTCAAGGAAAGTTATAAGCGTATAGGTGCAATTTGTTAGTGGATAGAGTAAGAGAGGGTCATACTGGAATTTCGGGAAGGTGATAGGAGAGTGGAGGATGGGGCCTAAGGGGGGGAGAGACAGAGGAGATCTTTAATTGAAGAGGAGGGTCTTTACCGATTTACGGAATGTTAATAATGAGTTCTGTTGTCTAAGTTGGGGGGGGAGTTGGTTCCAGAGGTGTGGAATGAAGTGGCTGTAGGATCGTTTGTGGGCAGTTTCTGTGAGCAGGGATCTTCCGGGGGGGATGCATAGGCGTATCTCTGACTTTGAGCGGAGGGTGCGAGTGGGGTTGTAGATGGGAAGTTTGGATTTTATGTAGGAGGGGGTGGTGGAGTAGATTCTCTTGTGGGCAATTGTCAGGGCTTTGAAAGTACAGCGTTGGCTAATTGGGAGCCAGTGTTCAGCATGGAGTGCCGGGGAGATGGAATCGTGGTAGTTGAGGTTGTGTAGGAGGCGGATGGCTGCATTTTGGACCCGTTGGAGGCGTTTGATATTATTTTTGGTTAGTCCATTTAATAGGGAGTTACAATAATCCATTCTGGAGAGGACATATGCGTATAGGAGTTGGGCGAGGTCTGGTGTGGAGATGTAGGGTTTGATCCTTTTCAGTTGGCGAAGGTAGTAGAAGGAGGTGGAGACTACTTGGGATATGTGGTTGGATAAGGATAGGTGTCCGTCTAGGGTTACTCACAGGCTGCGAACTTGATCTGCTGCCGTTAGTCGAGTGGAATCCCATGTTAGTGTAGGTCGTAGGTATTTGGTGTTTTTGTTTCTGATCCATAGGAGTTCGGTTTTGGAGGCGTTAAGTTGAAGCTTGTTGTTTGACATCCAAGTTTTCATGTCAGTGAGGCAGAGTTCGAGGTTAGCAATTTGGGATGGCCGGTTTTCGCCTAAGGGGAGGAGCAGCTGGATGTCATCTGCATAAGAGTGGATTTTGATTTTATATTTTTGCGCTATATCGATGACGGGTTTGATGTAGAGATTGAATAGGAGGGGGGATAGAAGGGCGCCTTGGGGAACGCCATATTTGATAGGCTTAGGGTTAGATTTATGTGTCCCTAGTAGGACTGTTTGGGTCCTTTGGTGAAGGAAGGAGGTGATCCATTGGAGGGCTGTGTCTTTGATTCCGAGGTCGTGGAGCCTAGATGTGAGTAGGTGGTGGTCAACTGTGTCAAAGGCAGCGCTAAGGTCAAGTAGGACTAGTAGGGCGTCGTTGCCTTTGTCCAGTATTGACCAGCTGTCGTCGATGATATCAAGGAGAACAGATTCTGTGCTGTGGCCCTTACGGAAGCCGGATTGGGCTGGGGATAGGGCAGCTTGTTCTTCAATGAAAGGGTGTAGGCGGTGGAGTACAATTCGTTCAAGGAGTTTGGAGACAATTGGGAGGTTGGAGACTGGGCGATAGTTGCCAGGTTCATTAGGATCAAGGGAGGGTTTTTTGAGAGTGGGCTTGATAATAGCTGATTTCCAGCTGAGGGGGACAGTTCCAGTAGTTAGAGAGGTGTTAATGATGGGGAGGATGGATTCTGCCATGGCGTCTCCGGCAGACAGCAGGAGGCTGGACGGGCAGGGGTCGAGGATGGTGTTGGAGGGTTTGAGTTCTCTCAGGGTTTCGAGGACCTCCGCATGAGTAGCTAGATGAAATTGGGAGAGAGTGGTGGAAGGGGGGGTATATGGAGTTGGTTGGAGCTGAGTAGGAGTGGGTTTGGTGTTGAGGTCGAGGTTAGCTCGGATGTTTTGTATTTTGGACTGGAAGAAGTCCGAGAGAGTTTCGCTATCGAGTTCTGTTTGGTTGATTTGATTGTTCCTTTGGGCGTTGGTGAAGAGATGGTTGGTGAGGGTGAATAGTTGTTTTGATCTAGAAGGGGCTTGTTGTAGGAGACGAGAGTAGTAGGTCTTTTTTGCTTCTAGAATGGCAGCTTTGTATGTGGTGGATATGTTTTTCCAGTGGGTTTTGGTTTCAATGTCCGGATGTTTGGCCCAGATCCTTTCTGCTTTCCTCAGGGATCGTTTTATGGATCGGAGGTCATTAGTGTACCAGGGAGCAGGTGCTTTGTTGGTGATTATTTGGGTTGTTTTTGTCTGGACCAGGTTATTATAGAGGGATTGGATGTTAGAGTGCCATGTGGCGGCTGCCAGGTCAATTGATAGGGGATGTTGGGTATAGGATTCGTTTAGGGTGCGAATACCGGCCATATCTTGAGGGTTGACCGAATTAGGGAGTTGACGTAGGGTGGGGGGGGTGGGATCTTTACGTGGGGTTAGGGCAGTATCGAGTGGGAGTTCGAATTCAATGAGGTGGTGGTCTGACCATGGGACAGGTGTGGAGGTGTAAGTTTGCTGGGGTTCTGTCGTTGGGTCTCTGAGGGTGAAAAGCAAGTCTAAGATGTTGCCTGCTGAGTGCGTGGGGGTGGTTATAGTTTGGTGGAATCCTAGGTCGGAGAGGGAGGAGAGGAAGTTGTCAATTTGTCCTGAGGTGTTGGGGTAGTCTGGGAAATTGAAATCTCCTAGGATTGTCATGTGTTTGTGTGAGATGGTTAGTTCAGTGATGAATTCGAGGAGGGTTTCTAGGGTATCTGCTGGGGAGTTGGGGGTTCTGTAGAGGAGTATGAGGGCAGTTTTTTGTTTGTGGCCTAATGTGAACGCAATAGTTTCTAGGGAGGGAATATTGATGGAGTTTATTAGTTTTGGTGTGGCGGAGGTTTTGATACTGGAAGTCACTCCACCTCCTTTTCCAGAGGTACGCGAGCAGGTTAGAGCCTGGTAGCCTGGAGGACATAGTTCGCCTAGCGTTATCCCCTCGTTGTCTTGGAGCCAGGTTTCGGTGATCATGAGGGCGTCCCAAGTCTTGTCGCAGATGAGGTCATGTAGGAGGAAGGATTTGTTGTTGACTGATCTTGCATTAATGAGTGCCAATTTGAGTGTGTTGTGAGAGGGGGTTTGTGGAGAGGGAAGAATGGGGATGAGGTTGGCAGGGTTTCTGGAACGGCTTTTTTTAGGTTGGGGGGAGATATCACCGTATCTGCCTTGGCCTGTAATAATGGGGATGGTGAAGTATAGTGTCGTAAGGAGTGTAGTGGGAGTGGTGGGAGTGGGAATGGGCGGAAGGGTGGTTTGTAAAGTGGTGGGAGGAGGGGCGGGGAAAGTGGTGGCCTGGATAGTTGGTGGCATGGCAAGAGGGGGGTTTGGGGCGTTAGGTTGGAGGGATTCAGGGGAAACTCACTATCAGGGGAAACTCGGTTTGGTTCTATTGGTGAGTTAAGGGTTGGTGGGAGTCAATTTTTATAGAATTAGATCAGGAGCTTGGAGCTGAAGTGTTATTATTGGGGCAGCTGGAGGAGCAAGCGGAGAAAGAGAAAGCTAGGAGACAGAAAAGGAAGGAGCCAGAGAGCAATCAGTTAAGTTAAAGAGGATTGAGTAAATTACTGTTACTAGTTATAGTAAGTTGTGTAGGTTGTGTATGCTGTTATGTTAGTTAAAGAGCATGCAGCTTGTGTGAGGGATAACAGAGGTCTTTAAACAAACAATAGAGGTCTGCTTTCCTGTGTCGGGAGGGGGGCGGAGCAGGGCTCCCACGCTCCTCTCTCGATGCAGGGGCTGAAAATGAGGACAGGCACCTCCGTTAAAGTTTTCTCTTCAAAGGCTGCTTTCCTGTGTCGGGAGGGGGGCGGAGCAGGGCTCCCACGCTCCTCTCTCGATGCAGGGGCTGAAAATGAGGACAGGCACCTCCGTTAAAGTTTTCTCTTCAAAGGCTGCTTTCCTGTGTCGGGAGGGGGGCGGAGCAGGGCTCCCACGCTCCTCTCTCAATGCAGGGGCTGAAAATGAGGACAGGCACCTCCGTTAAAGTTTTCTCTTCAAAGGCTGCTTTCCTATGTCGGGAGGGGGGCGGAGCAGGGCTCCCACGCTCCTCTCTCAATGCAGGGGCTGAAAATGAGGACAGGCACCTCCGTTAAAGTTTTCTCTTCAAAGGCTGCTTTCCTGTGTCGGGAGGGGGGCGGAGCAGGGCTCCCACGCTCCTCTCTCGATGCAGGGGCTGAAAATGAGGACAGGCACCTCCGTTAAAGTTTTCTCTTCAAAGGCTGCTTTCCTGCAAGCAGGCCTTGACAAGGGTCTTGCAGTGGCATTGCTCTGGGCCCGAGAAAAGACTCCCTTAGCGTCTTATCTGGACATAGCCAGAGTCCTGTAACCTTAATATGTTCTTAATCAGCCTCTTTAGGACCGTCTTAGGGAAGCATCCTTGATGGATCTTACTATAAAGACTGTTTTCCGCATGGCCATTATGTCAGGGAAGAGAGTCTTGAAGCTACAGGCACTTTCGTGCAGAGAACTCTTCCTCAAAGATCATGGAGATAGGGTTCTCCATGTACCTGATTCCATCCTTTTGCTGACAGTTTTTTCGGCCTTCTATGTCAATCAAGAAGTAAGATTGTCGTTGTTCCAGCCCACAGGGTCGAAGGAGGACTGTATTCTGAGAAAGTTGGATATAAGGAGAATACTTCTATATTATTATTCAGAGGTTTCTAATGAGTTCCATCTGCCTGACCATCTTTTTGTGTTCACCAGTGAAGTCCAAAGCCACCATTTCCAGATGAATTCTTAAGGCCATTTTGGACAGCATGTATTGCCTTTGGAAAGCAGCTGCCGGTCTCTGTGAAAGCACATTTGACTAGAAGCATGGCTTCTTTATGAAGACGCTCAGGCGCTTTTGCTAAGGAGCTTTGCAGGACAGCAACCTGGTCCACTTAGCATACATTCTCCGAGTGGATGGGAGGACACAGCATTTAGGTCTTCAGTGTTGCATGCAGGCACAGAAATCCCATCCTAGATTTCGAGGACTGCTTTTGTATGTCCCTATCGTCCAGAATGACTCACCACTTATTGCATTAGAAAAAGAGATGAGGTTCCTTCCTTGCTACTAATATCTTTCCTAATAGATAGGTGTGTCATTCTGGAGCCCCACCCTGTTTCTTTTTATGCCTGCCTATTCTCTCAATCAGATGGTTCAAGTCAAAGTTGAGATTCAGATTTGGTCAGCCCTCAAGGGTATAAAGAATAATGTATTGCTATAGCTCAAGTTTGAACTCCATAAATTTCTGATTTTTATGGTTATTCTATTGCAATATTTAACATGTTTGTTATATTTTCAAAGCAGAACAGCACTGTATTTGGGGGTGTCTCCCTGTACCCCTCCTTGTGTGTTCCTATATAGGACTATTGCCTGTTTTGGTACAAACTGAAGGGGGCAGCAGAATCCTCTGGTGAAGGAGAAGGAATTGAAACCTGCAGTGGATTCCTTCTGCAAGGCTCGTGAGCATGGGGAGAATATCCTACCATCCAGAATGATACAATTGTCTACTAGAAACTAGCAAGGTTCTCTTTTTAAAGGTTTCCAAAGGTTAATATCTCCCTACAAAAAAAATACACTAAAAAGGTAGATTATTTTCCTATACAAGTTATTAGGATATATCACGTATAGGGTAACACTGATTTGATATACCCCATACATTGTATACTAAGATAACTTTTTCTTTAAGGCTGTAGTGTAAACCCCTTCACCACTGCAAATACTAAAGCAAAAGCCATTTATTACTTACAGTTGCATGAGGCAAGTACATTGGTTAAAGCTAGGTGCTCCAAGACTACTCATTTAACTTGAACCAAACTGAACAATTCATGGATGGCTAGAGTAATCATGTCATTGTCATATATATACCATAGAGGTTTCCTCTCTATATGGTACGAAACATGTTACAACTTTGGTTTTATGCTCTTAATATTGGAATATTTATAGCGCTGAAAGTTCTTGTAAGTGAATTGCACTTATTCTAATCACAAGGTTTAAATGTAATGACAAGAAAGTTATAGACGTAAAATGAAAGTTTTCTTAACCAAGAGACAAATCATGGGTTGAATTCTTAGTTGTTGGGTCTGGAGAGCAGCAGGCAAAGAGTTTCTTCCCAAGCCTCTTGAAAGCATACCAAAAGTACATCATGTGACCCATTGAAACAAAGGAAAATGAAATAAGCACTAGGAAGCCAAAAGACTCGGGGTTGGGAGCTAAGATAACCATGATGAAGTGAAGCATGTCAAAGAGGCAATTCATGGAGTTCTGGACACCACTTATAATGCCTCGCTCAGACTCGATGACATTTTCCTGTATCAACTGCGTCACAGTTAAATCAAACGACCAAAGACCTGTCAGAGAAAGAACACTTTTTTATTTCTATAATTTAACTTTAATGATCATAAAGCCTTAGATATTACTTTTTTACAAGTTGCTGAAGAACACCTCAGCATGGGGATACCAAAGCGTGGGGATATTCTACAAAGAATTACACTCCTTTGATGTCCTTTTACTAAGGCTGAGGCAAAAACTAAGGTCATTTTTTCTGCAATAGTAAAATGGATGATTTTCTGTATTAATGGCCATGTTCTAATATTAAAAGAATAACAAACATGCACCAGATATGTCAATTTGCAAGGTTTATACTGCTATATTCATTTGTGTTCAGAGATACACTGGATAATGAGTCTACTATGTGAGAAAACAACCCACTCTAAAATTGACTCTTTTTCTCAATCACTTCACAATTCTTTTAATACTACTTTTTCTTGTGATGAAAATTTTCTCTGAAAACTACTAAGAAATGTGTACGTGCTCAAGAAAAATTTGTAAAGTTGTATTTAAAAGTTAAGGTACAGGTCCTGACACATTTCACTGACTGGCAGCTTCGGAGAAACCCAGTTATAACTTGAGTTGTTTTACTCAGAGTGACTGTAAACAAAAAATATTAAAAAAAACTTTCATAAACCTTTATATCTGTAAGGTTTTGGAGGGGTAATGTTAAAGCAAAGGCGGTCTTACAATCTGCCAGGTCTCAGGTTCAATGCCCTCATTGAAGATTCTCATTAGGAAGTGAAATTACTGGCAAAGACAGCTGTGAGTGCTTGCATAAAGAATATATATATTGTGCAGAAATAGGCTTATTACAGAAAAATAAGATTTATAAAGATACATCAAGTATTACAATTGTACAGATTGAAATAAGCTTTACAAATACAGAGACTGCTTCTGTGCTCTTGTGAATGAAAAAGAGAGGAGGCTTTTATAGGTTAGAGTCTTATTCTAAAAATAGAAACTATTGTATGTCCCAGTATCTTTCTGTTGTTTATAATGTGTAAATTGTTTGAAACAATGGTGAATAAGGTGAGTGGGGTGAGAGACTGGAGAAGAAAAGAGGGAGAAGTTCCAGTTAGAGGTCTGCACGGGAACGGGGATCCCGCGGGTTCCCCCCCTGGCCCACGGGACTCCCACGGGGACGCCCCCTGGCCCACGGGGATGCCCCCCTGACCCACGGGACTCCCACGGGGACGCCCCCTGGCCCACGGGACTCCCACGGGGATGAAAACAGCCTACCTAAATTCTGGCGATGCAGGCGTGCAGCTTACAAGTCCGGCATCGCGGCAGGAAATAGCCATGCTGAGCAGTGAGCTCAGCACGTACACAGATGAAAGCCTTGCTTGCTGATTGGTCCGGCGGCCCCGCCCCGCCGTGCCACCGGACCAATCAGCAAGCAAGGCTTTCATCTGTGTACGTGCTGAGCTCACTGCTCAGCATGGCTATTTCCCGCCGCGACGCCGGACTTGTAAGCTGCACGCCTGAAAAAGAAATCATCCTGGTCGGGGTCAGTGTCATGCTCCGGAGATCTACAGCCTTCCTATCTCCCTCTCCCTTCTACCTGCTTCCGGCCACATCCCCTGCTCCGCGGCTCTCTTCGGCAACTCAGCAGCAGCGATCGACACAAGCTTCTGACGTCGGGGCCTACCCTCTGCGAGTCCCGCTTGTTTCAACTTCCTTTTTCCACAAAGGCGGGACTCGTAGAGGGAAGGCCTCGATGTCGGCAGCTTGTCTTGATCACCGCTGCTGACGAGTTGCTGAAGAGAGCCGCGGAGCAGGGGGGTGTTGCCAGGTGCAGGTAGAAGAGAGAGGGCCAGATGCAGGACTCGTGGGTGAGGGAGGAGAAGAGAGAGGGGAGGGAAACAAAAGGAAATATTTCATACTGGGCTGGGCCGGAGTGGAGGGAGGGTGGAAAGATTCTGGCTACCGGGTGCAGTAACAAAGGAAAAGGGGGGAAAGCTGAAAATGGAGATAGTGACACAAAGACGAGAAAGGGTAAGCAGGACCTACTGAATAAGGATAGAGATACAGAGGAGACATGAAGAGGAGGTGAAATAGAGACATAGAAGTAATGCTGAAAAAGTGGGGGGGAGATAAAGACATTGAAAGGGCAAATGGTGAACATGGGTAAAGACAAGGACAGAGACAAATGAAGATTCTGAAAAAGTGGTGAGATAGGGATATAGGTGAGATGGACACAAAGAAGGGTGATGCTGGAAAATAGGTGGAATGGTAATTCTGACAAACACAGAAGGGAAATGCTGGATCAAGGAGAGATGGGGCTCAGGCTGGATGGAATGAGGAGAAATGCCTTGTTGGCCCGGAACTTCCTCTCCTACGTCAGAATTGACATCAGGGAGCGGAATGCTGGTCAGCGCGTCGCTTCTGCAGGGAAAGCTTGGGACAGCAGTGGCTTGGGGGCTATTCCCCGATGGCAGTGGCAGCAAACCGAGTGGCTTGGGGGAGGGCACGGAGAAAGAAAGAAAGGGGGCAGACAGGGAGACAGAAAGAAGGGGGAACAGGGAGACAGAAAAAGTTGGGGGAGAGAATGAGGTCTGGAGGAGAGGAAACATACAGGAGGCTGAAAGAAAGGAAGAAAGATTGGATGCACAGTCAGAAGAAGAAAGTGCAACCAGAGACTCATGAAATCACCAAACAGCAAAGGTAGGAAAAATGATTTTATTTTCAATTTAGTGATCAAAATGTGTCTGTTTTGAGAATTTATATCTGCTGTCTATATTTTGCACTATGGCTCCCTTTTACTAAACCGCAATATCGTTTTTTAGCGCAGGAAGCCTATGAGCATTGAGAGCAGCGCGAGGCATTCAGCGTAACTCCCTGTGCTAAAACCTACTATTGTGGTTTAGTAAAAAGGGAGGGGGTGTATTTGTCTATTTTTGTATTTTGTTACCGAGGTGACATTGCATAGAGTCATCTGCCGTGACCTCTTTGAAAAAACCCGGAATATGAATAATTAACATTTTCTCTGCCTTTCTTTTTTTTTTTTTTTTTAATATTTTATTTATAAATTTTTCATTCTTACAATATTTTAATTGTACATATAAACTTCAAATAATGCATGAAAAATTGTGATTACAAATAATTCAATTATCAGATAACATATATCCCTCCCATTTTTTCAATACTTAAAACCATATAATATACATTCCCTTCCCCTCCCCATTCTAATATAATCATTATTGTGATAATTTATTTATTAATTTTATATTCTTACATCAATTAATTCACATATAATATAATTAATTATTTCATAACATTTGTAATTACATTCTATATATCATATCATAAATAGTAAATCCAAAAATTATATAAGTCCCTCCCCATTCCTATATACCTATTATAAATGTGCTAAGAAATCTAATCAGTAGAATAATTTGTCAATGGTTGCCAAATTTTCATGAAATTATGAAGATTCCCATGTTGTAATGCTATTACTTTTTCCATTTTATAGATATGACAGACAGAGTTCCACCAGAATGTATAATTTAATTTGGTGTAGTCCTTCCAGTTTTGAGTTATTTGTTGCATGGCGACTCCTGTCAATATTAATAGCAGCTTATTATTATTTGCTGAGATCGGACTCTGAGTTCTCATTGCAGTGCCAAATAGTATGGTGTCATATGAGAGTCCTACATGATTTTCTAATAACTTATTAATTTGGGGCCAAATTAAATTCCAAAAGGCATTTACACAGGGACAAAAAAAAATTAAGTGATCTAACGTCCCTATTTCTGTTTTACAATGCCAGCATCTATTGGATCTAGTGCTATCTATCTTTTGCAGGCGCGTAGGGGTCCATAACACTCTATGTAATAAAAACATCCATGTTTGATTCATAGATGCTGACTTTGTAGATCTTAATCTCCAGGACCAAAATCGTGGCCATTGAGAAACAGAAATTGTCTGTCCAATCTCAATACTCCAAATATCCCTAAGTCCATTTTTCTTTTTTTTATTTAAAAATCCATATATTAATTTGTACCATTTTGCGGCTTGGTGTCCCAAGAAATCCGCCTGGAAACATAGAACTTGTAGACTATATTGAGTATTAAGATTTTTCCATTCAGGGAACCCTGCCTGAATGGCCTGCTTCAATTGCATCCATTTAAAATATTGTGATTTATTTAAGCCAAATTTATTTTGCAATTGTGAAAAACTAAGCAGTGAACCTTCTGAAATGACATCATTTAATGTTCGTATACCTGCACTTATCCATTGTTTCCAGACGATTTTAAATCCGCCAATCTTGATCCTGGAGTTTACCCAAATAGACTGATTTAGTGATTTAGAAATTGGATTTGTTGATAGGTTATTTATATATCTTAATGTTTTCCAAGTATCTAATAAAATTCTGTTATCTTTATATCTTCTAGGCATTGTTATACTAATTAAATGATCTAAATGTAATGGGAACAGGAGCCGCCATTCTAAATATAGCCAATCTGGTACATTCTCCATGAGATCTGGGAGGATCCAATACATACCCTGTCTTAGAATATAGGCTTGATGGTACCTATAAAAATTTGGAAAATTTACCCCTCCCTCCACAATTGGTCTTTGTAAAGATACTAAAGCTATTCTGGGTCTTTTCCCAAACCAAACAAATTTTGTAATAATATTATTTAATTTTTTATAAAAGGACCCCTGAAAAAATATTGGTATCATACTCATTTGATAACAAACCACAGGCAATATCATCATTTTAATTGTTTGAACTCTTCCCCACCATGAAAGATGTAAAGGATTCCATTGTTCACACATTTCTGTAATTTTTTTCAATAAAAGTTTTTCATTTTCTTTGACTGTATCATCTATTGTATTTTTGATCATAATTCCTAAATATTTTATTCCTTCCTCTTTCCAAATAAATGAATATGAATCAAATAATCCTTTGGTGCAATGAACATTAATAGGAAGAATTTCTGATTTACTCCAATTAATTTTATATCCAGAAAATTTTCCAAATTCCTCTAGAAGATTAAGTAAATTTGGAATAGTATTCCCCGGTTCTCTTAAATATAATAAGATATCATCTGCATATGCAGAAAGTTTATATTCCCAGTAAGAAAATGGGATTCCTTTTATCTCCTTAGTTTGATTAATTGCAATTAACAAGGGTTCTAAAACAATATCAAACAGTAATGGGGACAAAGGACATCCTTGTCTAACTCCCCTTTGCAAGTTAAATCTATCTGATAAATTGTTATTTATATATAATCTTGCACCAGGAGAGCTATACAAAGTCTGAATCATTTTAATAAAATCGGGTCCTATTCCAAACCATTCTAGAGCTTGATACATAAATTTCCATTCTACTCTATCAAATGCTTTTTCTGCATCTAAAGATAGCATAAAAGTTGGATCATTCATAGTTTTTGCTAGGTTTAAAGAATGAAATGCTAATCTAGTGTTGTGTGATGAATGTCTTTTTGCAATAAATCCTGTTTGATGTACATCAATAATGAAAGGAAGAGCTTTAGCCAATCTTATTGCTAGTACTTTAGAAATTAATTTACCATCTACATTTAGTAAGGAAATAGGCCTGTAGTTTGAAACCAAAGTAGGATCTTTGTTTGGTTTTGGTAAGACAATAATTAGTGAATCAGCCATTGTACCTGATATATTCCCATTATTCATTTGATACTGATATAACTTTAATAGATATGGTAAAATAATGTTTTGAAATGATTTATAAAATTCAACCGTATAACCATCACCACCCGGAGCGGATCCAGCTCTAAGAGACTTCAATGCTGATTCTATTTCTTTTAAAGATATAGGTTCTTCTAAACTTCTTTTTATATGATCTGGAACATTTGGTCCAATAAATGAATTTAAAAAACTTAGTCCATCTCTTTCTTTATTTTCATAAGATTCAGAAGAATATAAATCTTTATAAAAATCAAGAAACTGTATTAAAATGTCTTTATTATTAGTGTGTGTATTACCTTGTATATCTTTTATTGCAATAATCTTGGATTTTCTTTTTTTTGCTTTAAGAAAATTTGCCAATAATTTCCCAGCTTTATTTGAATTTCCGTAAAATTGAACTTGTCTATTAAATAAATCTTTCCTCACAAATTGAGAAGAAATCTCATTATATTTAACTTTTAATTTTAATAAATCTTGTAATGTATTATTTTCCCATTTTTCAATTAATTTATTTTCTAATACTTTAATTTGTTTTCCTAATTCAAGAAACTGTTTTTTATGTTGTTTGTTAATATATGCTGAATATGAAATAATATTCCCTCTCATTGTTGCTTTAAAAGCATCCCATAAGATTTCAGCATTAATATTATCCGAATCATTAATTTGAAAAAATTCTTGTATTTTTAATTTAAATTCTTCCAGAAAATTTGAATCTGCTAAAAATTTATTATCAAATCTCCAAATTGAATTGAAATGTTCAATATCATTATTTTGAAGATTAATCCACACACCAGCATGATCCGAAATTATAATAGGATCTATTACTGCTTTTAATACACGCTGCGCTAAGTTATTGGAAACAAATATATAATCAATTCGTGAAAAGGATTTGTGGACCTGAGAACAAAAAGAAAATTCTTGATCATTAAAATGAAGAATACGCCATATATCTACTAAATCACAAGATTGAGTCAAATTATCTAAGCCTAATGATTTCATAATTCTACTTGGTTTTTTATCCAAAATTGGATCCATTACAGCATTGAAATCCCCTGCTACTATTAAATTAGATGTAGCCAGTGGTAAAAGTAATTGTTGAATTTGTTTGAAAAACTCCATTTGATTCGTATTAGGAGCATATAAATTGAATAAATCCATGGTAGTATTTCCCAGATCCATTTTGATATGCACCCATCTACCTAAGGGGTCATAATTTATTAATTTGAAATTTGCATTACATTTTTTGTTTATCAATATAGCCACTCCAGCTTTTTTCTTTAAAGCCGGTGCAAATAAACATTTAGAAATCCAGCCCCCAGATAATTTTTTAGATTCAATTTCCGAAAGATGGGTCTCTTGAATGAAGTAGATGTCCGCATTTTGATTTTTAAGGAATGATAATATTTTTTTCTTCTTAATAGGATGATTTAAACCATTGACGTTCATAGAATAAATTTTTATATCCATCTATTTATAATTAAAATTTTAAGCAATATTCTATAATAATAAACATGATTAGATCTTAGCACAATTAATGTATATTGATCCCCATTCCCTCCCTTTATTTTCCCACCCCACCCTCCCACTATCAATGTTTGACTTGGAACACACATTGGACATGCAAAACCTATATACCCTCCCCCAGGCAACTAATCATTCAAAAATTATTTTAAAAATTAAGTTCTAATTCAATATATTCTATGTTTCTTTACCCACCCTATTATTCATTTTCCCTTCATTAATAATCCCATTATATATTATAATTCATATCAATTATGAATAAATCATATAATATTTTGAAATCATTAAATATAACTATTATATTAATCCTTCAATAATACAATATTTGTCTACAGTTCTAATTCATATATATTAAATATTCATATAAATAATTAAATATATTTGTTGTTATTAATTCAGAATTAAAATAAAATCATTATTAAACATTTTTTTTTTAAATATCATCATTCATAGTAATATAAATAGATAATATATAAAATATATCTTTAAGATTCTATACTTAATGTCTATATTATAGTGATTTCCTACTTAGTTAATCAATTTTTCCCCTCAATTAATATTAGCAGTAATAAATATAGAAACAATAATTCTATAAATAAATTGATGTCTATTATTAATATAATATATATAATAATATCCAGTATATTAATAATAGCTTAATTAAAATTTATCAATGTTTTAAAATTGGATGGAATAAAATTTATAAATAATTTAATTCATAACATCCAAAATATTTTAAAAATTGTTAAATCAAAGATTTTCAAACATTTTTAAAAATAATTCATTTTGTTAATAATCATTGTTGTCTTCTTCTTTTTAACCATTTTTTTTATATCTTGTATTTTTATCTCTTATCTTCAGATGAATCTTCTCTTTTATTTTTCAGTTTTCCAGGATCTTGAAAATCATTGTCTTTTTCTTCTTTTATCCATCTTCTTATTTTTAATGTTATCTTGTATTTTCTCTTTCTTCTTTAGTTGAAAGTTGTCTTTTAATCAGTTTTTTATGTTAACATTGGTTCATCTTGTGTCAAAAATTCTTTTAGTTTTGCTGGGTCTTGAAAATAAATGGATTTATTCCCAGTGGACACTCTCATTGTAGATGGATAATATAGTCCATATATGTAGCCTTTTTCTTTTAGTTGCTGTCTGAATGTAAGAAATTGTTTCCTTATATTTGCAGTGTATTTGGCGAAATCTGGAACCAAGATTAATTTAGATCCTTTATAATTTAGGTTTTTATTTGCTTTTGCAACTTTCAATATTTCCAAGGCTTGTTGGTATCTTAATACTTTGAAGATTAAAGGTCTAGGAGCAGTCTGGTTTGCTGATTTTCTTGTGGGAATTCTGTGGGCACGTTCTATTTCTAACGGCCATTTAGAATTTAGTTGAAGCAGTTTAGGTAAAAGATTTTCCAGAAACTGTACAGGGTCTCCCCCTTCAAGATTTTCAGCCATACCTAGTATTCTAATGTTCTTTCTTTTCCCTCGGTTCTCCATATCTATCAGTTGATTTTTTAAAGCAGTTACATCTTTTTTTTCTTCTTCACACTTTTGTGTGAAAGTTTCCAACTGCCCGATTTTTTCTTCTATTACAGATATTCTCTGCCTGTCAGTTTGAAATTCCTGTTTCAGACTAAGCAGTTCTTCCTTGACCTCTGAAAGTTTGCAGGCATTATCTGTCAACATAAGTTTAATTTTAAATAGTTCAGCCATGATATCCGATGTTTCAGTTAATTCCTCAGCTTCCAGTGGGATCGGCACACTCGACGGTGACACGGGGGTGATCTTTGACCTCTTCGCCGATGTACACGGCTTTTCAGGCTTCCCCTGTCTCGTCGCAGCCATTTCCTTAGTTATATTTTATTATTTTTAGCTCGGGTGAGCAAAGTAAAACAGTTAGTTTTCTCGAGTTTGTTGCCTGGGTGTGAGGAGCGATGCGGTTAAGCTGCCATGTTGTGCGCGCTCCAAGCCACGCCCCCTTCTCTGCCTTTCATTGTGCTTTGTGTTTTTTTAAAATTTTATTGTTGGTAGATCATTTTGACTTAGTCTTTATAAAGTAGCTCGCAAGCCCATAAAGTGTGGGCACCCCTGCTCTTACTCTGGGGCACCAGACCTCCCTCACGGCACACACACGGCAAATGGAAGAAAGAGGAGAATTTTTGGTCGTAGGGAGGAAGGTACAGAATGTGATAGGGAAGAAAAAGATGAGAGTGAGAAATGTGGCAAGGGAACAATGGGACAGATTGAAAGGGATGCAAGAGGGAGGAATATTGGACAGTGGTGAAGGGAATGGAGGGAGAGATGTGGCATAGTGTTGGAGAGGGGTGATAGAAGGAGAAATGTTGGGCATGGGGCTGGTGGGCAGGCATGAAAGATGAGAAAGAGATAAATGCTGGACCATGGTAGGGGAAATCAATGGACAGCAACAGAAGAATTTAGAGAAGATGGGAAAGCGGAAAAAAGAAACTGGGACCAACTTTATGGAAAAATAAGTCTCCAGACAACGAAGGTAAAAAATGGAATTTATTGACTAAAATATGTTAGCTTTGGGAAATGTATATGGTAGATGTCTTTGTTTTGTGTTCAGAAGAAAAGGAAATGCATTTCTGGTTTTATTTCTACAGTGTTGAAGTACTTGTTGACCCTTGCTGTGACTGGTGGGGATCCCCAAGCACCGCTAGCAGAGGACCTCCTCTAGAGATGGCCAGAACTCCCCTCCACCAAACGCAGCAGTCGCTGGCAGCATCCATGAGCCACTGAGGTGACAGCATCTGTGACTCAGGGATGCTACTGCTGCCTGCTAAGCTTGGCAAAAGGGACCCCCGGCCAACTGCAAAGGAAGTCCTCAGCTGACAGTTTGTGGGTTCTCATCAGCTGAGTATTTATATTTTATATTTACATTAGAGATTCTGGTAGAAACCCATTTACAAAGTATGTATTCTTCCCAATTAATATTTCCAAATTAATAAAGTCTCTTTGCTTATTTGTAAATGGGTCTCGACCAGAGCCTTTAATTCAGTAGCATAATTAAATAAAATAACTATTTCTGAAGTTTATAGGGAAGGATGGTGACAGAGGGGATTCCTCGCGGGGATGGAGGGGATTTCTCGCGGGGACGGGTGGGGACGGAGGGGATTCCTCGCGGGGACGGGTGGGGACGGAGGGATTCCTCACGGGGACGGGTGGGATTTTGGCGGGGACGGGTGGGATTTCTGTCCCCGCGCAACTCTCTAGTTCCAGTATCACTCTGACAATGGTTTCTGATTAACCTAATTATTTGTGTTAGACCATGCACCTGGGCTTACTGTATATCTTAAGCACAGCCATTAACACCTCTTAGCTGTACCAAGGTCCTTTGTTACCTTGAAGCACCGATGTAATTTAGGCATTCTAGGGCAATCTAAGGCTGTTTGCACTGACATGCCCTAAGGTCAGACATGAATGATAAGATCTCCCACAGGCCTTTGCTGACATTGTTAAGGCAGCAAGTTAAGGCTGGGCTGAAAATATAAAAATCTAATTAGTTATGTATTTCAATGTTCACAGCGCTAGAATACTTCATACCTGTTTCATATCTTTCAAGATTCATAAAGGACACCACCTAAGGCTCCACCCACTTATATACATCAACCCTCTGACATTTGAAATAATGTAATGAACAGCTGACTGGGTGAAACCATCTTTATGTGTGTTCTTGTTCACATTGCAAACATCTTCTGAATGGAGTTGACCAGATTCTAACAGGGTAACTAGTGTTCATAAATCTCCCATACTTGTGTATTGTCCAGCTGAGATTAATGCGAAAAAGCACGCCACTTAACCTCCCGGTTCAACCCATGTGGATCCACCATTTGTCAATGGTAAATCCATTCCTGTTCTTTTTGCCACAGTCGAACTGACAGATTTTCTTCCCAATACAGTAAAGCACAGTTACTTACCGTAACAGGTGTTATCCAGGGACAGCAGGCAGATATTCTTGACTGATGGGTGACGGCACCGACGGAGCCCCGGTACGGACAATTTTAGAGTGATTGCACTCTAAGAACTTTAGAAAGTTCTAGCTCGGCCGCACCGCGCACGCGCGAGTGCCTTCCCGCCCGACAGAGGCGCGCGGTCCCTCAGTTAGTATAAGCCAGCTAAGAAGCTAACCCGGGGAGGTGGGTGGGACGCAAGAATATCTGCCTGCTGTCCCTGGATAACACCTGTTACGGTAAGTAACTGTGCTTTATCCCAGGACAAGCAGGCAGCATATTCTTGACTGATGGGTGACCTCCAAGCTAATAAAAAGAGGGATGGAGGGAAGGTTGGCCATTAGGAAAACAAATTTTGCAAAACAGATTGGCCGAAGTGTCCATCCCGTCTGGAGAAAGCATCCAGACAATAATGAGATGTAAAAGTGTGAACTGAGGACCAAGTAGCAGCCTTGCAGATTTCCTCAATAGGAGTGGAACGGAGGAAAGCTACAGATGCTGCCATTGCTCTGACTCTATGGGCCGTGACAGAACCTTCCAGTGTCAGTCCGGTCTGAGCATAACAGAATGAAATGCACGCTGCCAGCCAATTAGACAACGTACGTTTAGAAACGGGACGTCCCAATTTATTTGGATCAAAGGACAGAAAAAGTTGAGGAACTGATCTGTGGGGTTTCGTACGCTCTAGATAGTAAGCCAGAGCCCTTTTACAATCCAAAGTATGTAGAGCTTGTTCTCCAGAATGAGAATGAGGTTTTGGAAAGAAAACAGGTAGAACAATGGATTGGTTGAGATGGAATTCAGAGACAACCTTAGGGAGAAACTTTGGATGTGTACGCAGAACCACCTTGTCATGGTGAAAAACCGTAAAGGGTGGATCTGCGACCAGTGCATGAAGCTCACTGACCCTCCTGGCAGAGGTAAGAGCAATAAGGAAAAGCACTTTCCAAGTGAGAAACTTGAAAGGAGAGGTAGCCAAAGGTTCAAATGGAGGCTTCATTAAGGCAGAAAGAACCACATTGAGATCCCAGATAACAGGAGGGGCTTTAAGAGGTGGTTTCACATTGAAAAGCCCACGCATGAACCTGGACACCAGGGGATGAGCTGAGAGAAGTTTTCCATGGACTGGCTCATGAAAAGCTGCAATGGCACTGAGGTGGACTCTGATGGAAGAGGACTTAAGGCCAGAGTCAGACAAAGAGAGCAAATAGTCCAACAACGTCTCCACTGCCAGGGAAGTGGGATCAAGATGATGAAGAAGACACCAGGAGGAAAATCTCGTCCACTTCTGATGGTAACATTGCAGAGTGGCCGGTTTCCTGGAGGCATCCAGAATGGAACGAACAGGCTGAGATAAAAGAGTATCATGAGATGTCAGCCCGAGAGATACCAAGCTGTCAGGTGCAGAGACTGGAGGTTGGGATGTAGAAGGGTTTCCTGCTGTTGCGTAAGCAGAGAAGGAAACAGAGGAAGAAGAAAAGGTTCCCTGGAACTGAGTTGAAGTAGAAGGGAGAACCAATGTTGCCTGGGCCACCTCGGAGCAATCAGAATCATTGTGGCTCGTTCCCTCTTGAGCTTGAATAAGGTTCTCAACATTAGAGGCAGAGGAGGGAAGGCGTACAGGAACAGATTCGACCAGTCGAGGAGAAAAGCATCCGCTGCCAGACGGTGAGGAGAGTAAAGTCTGGAGCAGAATAGGGGCAGCTGGTGATTGTGAGGAGCTGCAAAGAGGTCTATCTGAGGAGTGCCCCATTGAGTGAAGATAGACTGCAGAGTTACAGGATCGAGTGTCCACTCGTGAGGCTGGAGAATTCTGCTGAGTTTGTCCGCTAAAGAATTCTGTGCTCCCTGAATGTAGATAGCTTTCAGGAAGAGATGGTGATCTATGGCCCAATTCCAGATCTTTTGGGCTTCTTGGCATAAAAGGCGAGAGCCTGTCCCACCCTGTTTGTTGATGTAGTACATCGCAACCTGATTGTCTGTGCACAATAGAAGGACCTGAGGAAAGAGAAGATGTTGGAAGGCCTTGAGGGCATAAAACATCGCTCTGAGTTCCAGGAAATTGATTTGATGCTTCTTTTCCTGGGCTGTCCAAAGACCTTGAGTCTGGAACTCGTTCAAGTGAGCTCCCCATGCATAAAGAGAGGCGTCGGTGGTGATGACTAGTTGATGAGGAGGCTGATGGAACAGAAGACCTCTGGATAGATTTGAGGATACCAACCACCATTGAAGAGACTGACGAAGAGATGATGTCACAGATATGTGTCGTGAGCAAGGATCCGTCGCTTGGGACCACTGAGTAGCAAGGGTCCATTGAGGAGTGCGCAGGTGAAGACGTGCGAGGGGCGTGACATGAACTGTAGATGCCATGTGCCCCAAGAGTACCATCATTTGCCTGGCTGAGATGGAAGGTAGTGAAAGCACCTGCTGACATAGAAACTGAAGGGTCTGAAGACGATTGGATGGTAGGAAAGCTCTCATGAGGAGTGTGTCCAGGATCGCTCCAATGAATTGAAGTCTCTGAGTGGGGATGAGATGAGATTTGGGTAGATTGATCTCGAACCCCAGAATTCGTAGAAACAAGATGGTTTGGTTGGTGGCCAGTAGAACTGCTTGAGCGGATGTGGCCTTGATTAACCAGTCGTCCAGGTAAGGAAAGACCTGGAGGTGGTGAGAGCGTAGAAATGCCGCTACCACAATGAGACACTTGGTGAAGACCCTTGGAGAGGAGGCAAGGCCGAAGGGCAGCACCTTGTATTGGTAATGACAATGATTGATCATGAAACGGAGATACTGTCTTGAGGTTACATGGATCGGTATGTGAGTGTATGCCTCTTTGAGATCGAGGGAGCATAGCCAGTCGTTTTGATTGAGAAGAGGATAAAGGATGGCTAAAGAAAGCATCTTGAATTTTTCTTTTACCAGATGTTTGTTGAGATCGCGGAGATCCAAAATTGGTCTGAGATCTCCTGTTTTTTTGGGGACTAGAAAATAACGGGAGTAGAATCCCTGCCCTTTTTGATCTAGAGGAACTTCTTCTATAGCGTTTAGAAGAAGGAGGGATTGAACTTCCTGAATGAGGAGGGCAGATTGAGGACTGTTCAAAGCAGACTCTTTTGGCAGGTTTTGGGATGGAAGAGTCTGAAAGTTGAGAGAGTAGCCGTGGCGGATGATGTTGAGGACCCATTGGTCCGAAGTGATAACTTCCCACCGGCTGAGGAACAGAGAAAGTCGACCTCCTAAAGGTTGAGGCAGGAGAGCAGGAATAGGAATACTGGCTATACTGTGGAGAATGAAGTCAAAAGGGCTGTGACTTCTGCTGAGGAGGTGGTTTCACAGGTTGCTGCTGTGGTTGCTGTCTGGGAGGCTGACGTTGTTGCTGCCTCTGACGCCTGGGTTGCTGAGCAGTGGTAGGTAATGGCCGAGCTGTGAAGCGGCGTTGATAGGCCGACTGCTGCCTATATGGTTTTGGCGGAGGAGGCTTCTTTTTATTTTTAAGCAGGGTATCCCAGCGTGTCTCATGAGCAGAGAGCTTTTGTGTGGTTGAGTCCATGGATTCCCCAAAGAGCTCATCCCCTAGGCACGGGGCGTTGGCTAACCGATCCTGATGATTAACATCAAGGTCGGATACCCGAAGCCAGGCCAGGCGACGCATAGCTACCGACATTGCTGTCGCTCTGGATGTAAGTTCAAAGGTGTCATATATGGATCTAACCATGAACTTACGTAATTGAAAAAGAGACGACAAGCAGGTATGAAAGGAGTGATGTTTTCGTGAAGGAAGGTACTTTTCGAAGGAAGCCATGGTGGTAAGGAGATGCTTCAAATAAAAAGAAAAATGAAAAGCATAATTGCTAGCTCTATTTGCTAACATAGCATTTTGGTAGAGCCTCTTACCAAATTTATCCATGGCTCTACCTTCTCTGCCAGGAGGTACCGATGCATATACACTGGCTCCTGAAGATTTTTTAAGGGTGGATTCGACAGTTAAGGATTCGTGTGGAAGTTGAGGTTTGTCGAACCCAGGAATGGGAATTACCTTATATAGAGAATCCAGTTTACGTGGGGCCCCTGGGACAGTTAAAGGAGTCTCTAAATTCTTATAGAAAGTCTCCCTCAAGATGTCATGAAGAGGGAGTTTCAAAAATTCCTTTGGAGGCTGGTCAAAATCAAGGGCATCCAAAAAAGCTTTGGACTTTTTGGATTCAGCCTCCAAAGGAATGGACAAGGAGTCACACATCTCTTTCAAAAAGCAGGAGAAAGAGGAAGTGACCTGTTTGGAGGATGGGTCAGGGACAGTTGAATCCTCCTCCTCTGAGGAACATTCGCCTTCAGAAAGAAAGGGTTCCTCTGAGTCTCCCCACAGATCAGGATCCCTGACATGGGAAGCATGGTCCCGAGACTCAGGTGTCGATGATTGTAAGTGTCGGGTTTTGTGTAACGACTTACCCGATCTCATCGATATCGAGTCAGGAGATGTTATCGGTCGCACCGGTGCCGAAGTCTGTACCGATTGATGGTGAGCTCTCGGCTCCGGTGCAAGAACTGGCATCGATACCGATGAGGTTAGTTGAAGCGGTACCGAAATAGTGGAAGCAGGTAACACAGGCAGTTCCACAATCGGTACCGGTAGCTCGGTGCGGACCGGCACCGGAAGGTTCGGAGCCAGGATAGCAGGAAGGAGCTGTTTTAATTGGTCCTTAAGCTGCACCTGAAGGATGGCCGTGATGCGGTCATCAAGGGATGGCACCGGTACCGCCTTTTTCTTCTGCGGTACCTGCGGTGCCGCTCGACGCCCCGGAGATGAGGAGCCCGATGTCGAGGGACTCACCTCTATAGGGGCGGAGCGCTTCCGCTGGCGTCTCACAGTCGGCAGGATTGGACTCACTGCACTCGAGACCGGAGGACGCTCCAGCGGGGAAGGCTTCTTAGCCGGCTTACCTGACTGGTGAGACGCCGGTGCGGAATCACGCGGCGTCGAAGAAGAGGGTGCCGACTGAACCGGTGCCGAAACTGGAGTCGATGGAACGGGGTCGGACATCTCGGCACCGAACAATAATCGCTGCTGGATTTGGCGATTTTTTAATGTCCGTTTTTTTAGAGTGGCACAGCGGGTGCAAGTAGAGGCCTGATGCTCAGGACCCAAACACTGTAAACACCAGTTGTGTGGGTCCGTGAGAGATATAGGCCGAGCACACCGCTGGCACTTTTTAAAACCCGGTTGAGGGGGCATGAAAGGAAAAACGGCTTCAGCCAAATCGAAGGCCGAGGCTTCGATGGTGGCAGAAGGCCCCGCCGGGGAAAGATTAAATGAAAGAAAAAATTAAGGATTTTTTTTTTTTTTTTTTTCAAAATAGAAAAAAGAAAAGAAATAAGGTAAATAATCAAAAGTTTACGCGAGCGGGAAGGCAAAGAGAAAAAAGTTTCAACAGCCGTTGAAAAACGCGTCTTCTTAGCTCCGCGGAAACTAAGAAACTGAGGGACCGCGCGCCTCTGTCGGGCGGGAAGGCACTCGCGCGTGCGCGGTGCGGCCGAGCTAGAACTTTCTAAAGTTCTTAGAGTGCAATCACTCTAAAATTGTCCGTACCGGGGCTCCTTCGGTGCCGTCACCCATCAGTCAAGAATATGCTGCCTGCTTGTCCTGGGATAAAACACAATTTTTGCAGTTGGTGGGCTGTGGAAATCCAGCGCTGAACCAGCAGGGCTTCTATCTCACCCTGTCTGATTTTGCTAAGATGCTCGATGATCCTAACACATAGCCCTGGTGGTATGTCCGATATAAAAAAAATGACTGGCATTGGATAAGATATACAACAGCTACAGTGTTACAATTGGTGTTATGCTGCAATTGATAACTGTATCCAAGTTTTGGATGGTTAATGATATGGACAAATTTTCCTTGAGCACGTACATGTTTATTAGTTTTCACAGAGAAAATTTTCAGCACAAGAAATAGAAGTATTAAAAGAATTGTGCAGTGATTGAGAACAAGAGTCACTTTTATAGTGGGTTGTTTGCTCACATAGTGGACTCATTATCCAGCATATCTCTGAGCACAAATGAATGTAGCAGTATAAACATTGCAAATTGACGTATCTGGTGCATGTTTGTTATTTTTTTCTTATAAGGTATCTTAAGCACTAGATTTATTCATAGTATATCCCATTTGTTTCTTTGCATGTTCTAATATTGCCATTTGCATGTGGCTATCAAAAAAATATTTACTGTTGCCCATTTTGTAGGGGATAGGGTCTTGCGTGGTAATACTGCATTATTAAGCACACAGTAATGTGGACACGCTGATTAGCAAAGGAATACCTATTCTTTGCCTCCTGACATGCCCTTTCACAAAAAATACCATACAGTTAGTGCAAGAATTAGCATGTGCTAATTCAGCAGTTACCATAGGATGCAGGAGTGTGTCCTGCAAGACACCTATAACTGTCAAATAATGTGGGATAAAAAATTTTAAGCTACCTTATAGGCATGCTCATAAATTGGCCTCTAAAAATTTACTAGGGCTAAGAGCATAACTTTATACTAAAAATTTCAGTACAATCTTCTAAAGAGAATAATATTTACAATCTATTTAAAATTTTATCCAATGACATATCAAAAAATTCAAGTGTATGTACAGTCTTTCCACAGTAGCTTCTACAATCAATTACAGTCAAACCTCGGTTTGCGAGTGTTTTGAAAGACGAGCAAAACATTCTCGCAAATCTTGTCTCGCAAACCGAGCTTTGACTCGATTTGCGAGCACCCCCTGAGAACCGGCATTGCTACCCTCCGCGAACCGGCACCCCCCGCCAGAACAGCATGTAGCCTTACCCCATCTGGAACCAGCACGCAGCACACAGGATGTGCCAGTGAAAGAAGTTCCTGTGCATGCTCAAGGCCTTCTGGTTCTCGCTTTCTTGGAGATGCTGTTTGGGCGGATAGTGCCAGGTCGCAAGGGGGGACACACACACGTATCAAGCGAGTTTCCCTTACTTCCTATGGGGAAACTCGCTTTGATATATGAGTAATTTGGTTTATGAGCATGCTTCTGGAATGAATTATGCTCGTAAACCAAGGTTCCACTGTATTTACATTTTTCTCCCTTGCATCAAGGACAGATGTATTCACAGTTGTTACTGTCACAAGCTTTTCAGCAGACAATATCCACAATGAGGTTTCCGAGATATGTGATATTGTCCGGCAACATAGTCAGTTTTCTGGGGATGTTACTTTTCAGAGTCCTGTATTGGTAGTTGCTTTAGATTAGAACATAAGAATTGCCGACTGGTGGTCGACTGTCGGCTTTCCCCTGTCTTTTAGTTTAAAGCCTTCTCGATGGCCTTCTTCATGTTGCCTGCCAATATACTTGCTCCCTCCTTGTTGAGGTGTAGTCGGTCCTTTCTGTAGTACTTGCTTTTTCCCCAGAACGCCATCCAGTTGCGCTTGAAGTCAAAACCTTCCTCTTCGCACCATCGTCTTATCCAGACGTTGATCGCTTGCAATTTTCCTTGTCTCTTTCCATCCGCTCTTGGTACCGGGAGGATCTCAGAGAAAGCCACCTTCACCTCCCTGATCTTCAGTTTTCTTCCTAGTGAGCGGAGCTGGCCCTTCATCTCTTCCCTGTCATATTTCCGCCCGCTCACATCGTTGGTTCCCACGTGGATAAGCACAGCAGTGTTTTCTCCCCCTGCGCTGTCTATGATCCTGGAGATCCTGTTGGCCACATCCTTCACTCTTGCTCCAGGCAGACAAGTGACGATTCTGTCCTCTCTTCCTCCTGCGGTGTGGCTATCCACATGGCGTATAATGGAATCACCTACAATGATCCCCATCTTCTTTATTTGGGAGTTCCTTGGGGGTCGTAAGTCCACATCCATGGTGTAGGGCCAATCTTCCTCCTGTGACACTTAAAATTGTTTTCGGCTCTTTGGTTGGGGGGGACATCTTCCTTCGTTCTCTCTCTTCCTTCTAGTGTGCGGTCATCTCCTACCTCATCTTCATTTTTTTCTGAATTTGCAGGGGTGTCTTATCTCCTCTCATCCAGACCCTCTTCCTGGCTTGCTCGGGTACAGCTTTCCAGCCCTGGGATCTCCACGTGTTGCTGGTGAGCTTCCTCAATGAATCTTTCTAGTTCCTTGACCTCCTCATTTGGACTGAACTCCACTAGAAACTTCTCCTGTTCTCGGATTCTATCCTCAAAGATGAAGAGTTCTTTTAATTCCGTCACTGTCTCCTCCAGTAGTCGTTCTTGCAGTTTCAAGCTATTCACTTCCATGCATCGACTGCAAATGTATGCCTGGATCCCCGAAGGGAGGTAGTCATACATATTGCAGCCGGTATAGAAGACAGGAAAGCTCATCTTCTGACTTCCTTGGGCTTCCATTTCTTGCTTCCCTTATGAGTTGCCTGAGTGATTTGTTATGAACCTTCTGTCTCTGTTGTCTGGTTGTTCTCCGACTTCCTGTCTGCTGTCTTCCTGTTTGTAGTGAGATTGTTGGTGTTGCTGTGTTTGGACCCTTGTGTCCCTTGTAGGTGTGTGGTACTGTGCCTGCCTCCCCTTTTCCTTCTGTGCCTTCCGCTTCCTTGTCTTGCTGCCTCTCTTGTGTGTGCTGTCTTCGTTCTACCTTACCTTGTTTGTGTGGGTTTGTTTCTGTTGTGTCTGTCTCTTCCTTACCTTCTGTACTTGCCGCTTCTTTACCTTTCTGTCCTCCTCTGGTGTTCTTGGTAGAAGTGACTTGTCCCTTCCAAAGGCCCTTCGCAAAGGCGCTCTTTGCCCCTCACCACGCACCAAACAGCTGCGCGCCGTTGGCTCCTCCCCTTTTCAAGGGGGGAGTCCGGCGTTGCCTCTGACGCGGTAGGGGTGGGCGAAGTGTACTCTCGCTGCTTCCCCGAGCCTTCATCTCCCTCCTGCCTCCTTCTCCTTTACTTCCCCGAGTTCTTTTCGCTCTCCCTGGCTACCTCCGCACGCTGCTCCTTATTCCTCCTGTGTTCGGCACCAGCACCTGCTAATTTTCTTTCTTTTAGACCAGGGGTGGCAATGTCCCTCCTTGAGGGCCGCAATCCAGTTGGGTTTTCAGGATTTCCCCAATGAATATGCATGAAATCCTATTTGAATGCACTGCTTTCATTGTATGCTAATAGATCTCATGCATATTCATTAAGGAAATCCTGAAAACCCGACTGGATTGTGGCCCTCGAGGAGGGGCTTTAACACCCCTGTTTTAGACTCTCCAGACCTGTCTGTCTGTCCTTCTTACGGGATTGTGAAGTGTGTGTTTTTTCTTTGGGTTCTTGTTTTTATAGGGTCGGGAAGATCAAAAGAACAGCGGCTTTGGCTCAGTTGGCGAGCTGAAGTGGCTTCTATGCAATTTCCAACAGTATTGCTCTATATTAGTTGTTACTCCTATTAGGAGTGTTGTTACTGTTATAATTAGTACTTCTTAGTTCTGCTTGGCTATTCAACAGACTGGTTAGACTAGAGCAGTGTATAGCAAACTGGGAAAGAAGAGAGGCTCCGGCATCTGTGTCAGCTGACTTCTCCTACCATCGCGTTGGTCGCGTATCTGCAAGGACTCCTGCCTTCCTCGTCTCTGCACCCCTGGACCAGCAGGTGCAGCTTTGTGTGCTTTTAATTTTGGCACATAGCTGCTGCTAAGCAGTAGTTTAGCCATGGTTTCATCAGGCAGCCTCAGGGCCTTTGCTAAGCTGGCCCGCATTGGATCATCAAAGTGGGCCGGCCGAGCAAAGGTCCCGGGGCTGCCTGCTGAAGTTAAAAGCACACAGTGAGCTGCCTTTAGGCTAGATAGGAGAGGTATTGCTGGGCAGGGAAGGGAGAAGGGGATACTGATGAACATGGAGAGCAGGGAAGGGGGAAGTGGTACTGCTGGATGGGGGAGGAGGAAAGGGAGAAGGGGTAATGCTGGATGGGGGAGGGAAAGGAAAGGTGTTACACACTGGAGGGGAGGGTGAGATGGTGCATGGGGAGAGAGCATGTTGGATTGGGTGGGAAGGACGGTGAGATGGTGCATGGGGAGAGAGCATGTTGGATTGGGTGGGAAGGAGGGATGCCACTCGAGGGAAGAGGCAAGGATATAGAGAGAAAGCATGCAGGATTCAGAAAGTGTTGGCCTCATAGAGAGGGCGAGATGGATGGGGAAAACAGGGAAGGAGAAATGTTACATTTTGGGGAAGGGGGAGAGGGCAGAGAGTGAAAAGTTGGACTCATGGAGGGGGAGAGAGAGATGTTGGGGGGAGGGAAGGAGGTCCATAGGAGAAGCATGCAGGAGGAAGAGAGAAAAATATGTTTGACTGTTTGAAAAGGAGAAATGTTGGACTGGGAGGGGAGCTAGAAAGGAGGAAGGGAGATGGACTGCAGGGGGCAGAAGGGAGGAAGGGAAAGAAATGTCACATGGGAGGGAAAAGGAGAGATGACTAAAGGAAGGGAAAGATACCAGACCAGGGAATGGAAGGGAAGGAGGGAGTCTGGTAGTGCTATAGAAATAATAATAGTAGGGGTAGTAGAGAGAGATGCCAGACTGGGAAGGGGCGAAAGGAAGGAGAGAGAAGTCGGACCACTGGGAGGGAAGAAGAGAGATGTCATACCATGGAAATAGGGAAGGAAAGGTAAAACATGGAAAAGTAGATTTTGAGAAGAAAGCAGAAAAATGGAAATATTGTATGTAAAGTTAAGGCAGAAAGTGAAGACAAAGAGAAAAACAGTCAATGGATAAGAAGGTCCTAGAAACATAGTTAAAAACACAGAAAAATAAAGTCACCAAAGGTAGGGAAAATGATTTTATTTTCATTATAATGATTGAAATGTGTCAGTTTTGAGAATTTATATCTGCTATGTATATTGTGTGTATATGAAAAATGAATGGAAAAAACTGCATTACAATTAGTAAAGGGGTTGGGATCTCAGGAAGAGCTTGGGTGTGTCTAGGGTGAAGTTTGGGAGGTCTGTGGTTGGGGGTACTCAGTTGATATTTGTTAGACTTCCCTGCTGGAACACCCTACTGGCATTTCAGGGCCTGGCTGGAGGGCCTCTGCATATGCATGGATGTCAGTGTGATGATGTCACGTCTGCGTATGATGTCATCACGGCAACATCCACGCACTTCTGGGTGCCTCGAGCCGTGGCCACTACCTTTAGTATGCCCCGGCTCGAAAAAGTTTGAGAGACCTGGACTAGAGAGAAGCACAGCTATTAGTATTACAGCCAAAGTTTTATCTCAATCTCGACATGCTGGTCATGGTGAGCTATTACCAATCAGTGAACTGTACCGGTCTGAAGAGTCTAAAAGAAAGAAAATTAGCAGGTAAGAACCTAATTTCTCCTTACTACTGTTTGTTTGCTAACGCCAATAATTGACTATTACTAAACTAAACTAAACTAAATCTTGGGTTTATATACCGCATCATCTCCACAAGTGGAGCTCGACACGGTTTACATGGTTTGGGAAAGAACGGAACTCCAATGGAATTATATAAGTAGTAAGAAGAGAAGTTAGGTGTAAGAGTACCAGGGAGGGGACGGGGTTACATTTTGGAGAAGAGCCAGGTCTTCAGATGCTTACGGAATAGTAGAAGGAAGCTCAAGTTGCGGAGAGGGGAAGAGAGACTATTCCAGAGCTGAGCGATTCTGAAGGGGAGGGAGGACCCAAGTTTACCAACGAGGGAGATGCCTTTTAAGGAGGGGTAGGATAATTTTAGTTTTTGCGTGGATCTAGTGGAAATTGGATTTGAAGAATTCCAGGATAGAGGAATAAGAGGAGGAAGGATGCCGTGGAGGATCTTGAAGGTTAGGCAGGCACATTTAAAGTGGACCCTGGAGATAAGAGGAAGCCAGTGGAGCTTGGACAGGAGCGGTGAGACATGGTCAAATTGCCTAATTAGCTAGTTTATACACATCTGATGCCCTCTTCTCAATCTCCCTTCACTGCTGAAACCATCCTGCATTCCATTTAGCACCCTATCAGAATTCAAAAAGCTTTCACTCTCGGAGATCCTCCAAATCATCCAGTCGCTAAAATTAACAGGAAATATCCAAGACTCTTTCCCTCCATTATTCTTAAAACGTTATTTCACTATCTTTGGCCCACTTATCCATAACATTTTACACAGCCTTACTACAGGTATCATGCCTAAAAGATGGAAGGAGGCGACTATTCGACCAAAATCATCAAATATTCCTCTCAATAACTGTACAAGTTATCAGTTAATAGCTAATCTGCCTTTCTTAGCTAAAAATACTGAAAAAATCATATTTAACCAACTTTCTTCTTTTCTGGAAAAGACAAATGCTATGCACCTGAACTAAACTGGCTTTAGACCCCTATCATTCCACTGAGCTATCTTTGTTAGGACTTGCCACGATTAAACACTATCTGGCTAATAGGAAATCCATTCTCTTAATCTCATTAGACTTGACAGCGGCCTTCGACACTGTTGATCATCAGGAATCGCTTTGGACTGGTTTATGTTATACTTCTCCAACAGCTCATCCTTGAAGACTCGGCATCCAAACCATTCTCCAATACCTTCAGCCTCCCACAAGGATCTATCCTCTCTCAACTCTTGTTTAACCTATTTCTATCACCATTGCTCACTCTAGCTCAATCAATAGGTTTTACAATCTTTACTTACGCCGATGATATCCAACTGATATATCCTATTCACAATCTTGACACAATAGAAACTCCCGAAATTAAAAAAAAGCTAGACTTGATCAGCGATTGGCTCAATGATAATATGCTCTCTCTGAATATCCCAAAATACAAGATAATGATCTTTCCCTGCAATGAAAAAATAAATATAAATGCCCCTATCTGCATAAGATCAACACCACTCAAAAAGGACACCACAATCAAATTACTTTCCCAGTCCACTTACCATTCCCTCGCCCCTCTTTCCACTAAAACCATCTCCTACTCCCGTAAGGCCCCTTTATCACAGAGAACTAAAGCAGAAATGTCGAGCTCTGGAGCGCAAATGGAGAAAATCTAAATCCCCTATCGACAGACAGTCCTGGAGGGCCAACATCAAGTTCTACAATACAGTTCTGAAAAAAGCAAGACAGAACTTCTACGGAAATAAAATCACCAGATCCAACAACCAGAGCAGTACTCTATTCAATATCTGGCGTTCCTTAACTTCCAAAAAAGGCTCCACCTCAGTTCCCTCCTCCCCCTCAGCTGGTGTTCTGGTGAAATTCTTCAACGACAAGATCACCACCTTGAGATTCCCCTTCCCGCCCACAGTCTCCTACAACTCCCTGGTGCCCACCAACTCCATTTCTACCCCAACGACCTCCTATCCCATCCCAGTGGACAGATCCTGGTCCATCTTTGAGCTCGTATCGGAATCCACGGTCCTTAAACTTTGCCTCAAACTGAAATCCTGCAACTGCTCCTTAGACCCATTCCCCTCCTACCTATATGAGAAAATTCTGGCGCAGGCCATCTCTTCTCTTACCGAACTCATCAACTCCGCCTTACACTCGGGCCTTTTCTCCCCAGAAATGGGCCATATTGCCCTGACCCCTCTACTGAAAAAATCTGACCTAGACCCCTCCACACCATCCAGCTATCGCCCAATAGCAAATATCCCTCTATTAACCAAGTTACTCGAGTCCATCATTGCCACCCAACTTGCATCTTATTTAGAGAGATTTTCTATCCTCTTACCTTACCAATATGGATTTCGTCCCAATTTCAGCACCGAATCCCTACTGACCTCCTTAATCTCTAAGGTCCAGTTACTCCACTCTTGAAACAAGTTTGCTGTCCTCCTTCAATTTGACCTTTCCGCTGCTTTTGATGTTGTTCACCATGACATCCTAGTCTACCAACTCTCCGAGATAGGCATCAACTCCACAGTCTTAGACTGGTTCTCTAAATTCTTACGCTCTCGCTCTTACACCGTCAACATAAATGGCACCTCATCCGCCCCCTGGCAACCAACGTGTGGAGTCCCGCAAGGCTCACCTCTCTCTCCTATCCTGTTTAACATCTATATGTCCTCCCTTAAACTCCTCCACCTATCACCCCTAGAAACAATTTACACTTACGCTGACGATATCCTAGTCCTCCTCGAGACCGACCCAAACCTTACCAACCTCTCGGAGAACATATCCTCCTGTATAACGAACCTCCAGTCCTGGGCCCATACTGTCAAAATGAAACTGAACGAGTCCAAAACTAAATTACTTTGGCTCGGCCCTAAACTTGACCAACTCCCCACCTCCATACCCCTGTCCTCTGGCTCCACTCTGCAGCTGGAGTCCTCAAGCAATGTTCTGGGCATCATCATCGACTCCACTTTGTCTTTCAACGACCACCTCAATTCCTTGGCAAAAAAAATGCTATTTCAGCCTTCACATGCTGAGGAAAGTAAGATCCTATTTCCATCAAAACCACTTTACTGTTCTCGTCCAATCTATCATCCTGTCCAGATTGGACTACTGCAACTCAATCTACCTAAGCCTTACCAAGAAAAGCCTTCATAGACTTCAGCGGATCCAGAATGCCGCGGCCAAGCTCATCTTCGCAAAAAGTAAATTCGACCATGTCTCACCGCTCCTGTCCAAGCTCCACTGGCTTCCGATTATCGCCAGGATCCACTTTAAATGCACCTGTCTAACTTTCAAAATCCTCCATGGCATCCTCCCTCCCTTCATCCCACTCTCCTGGAACTCCTTAAACCTTAATACCACCAGACCCACTCACAAACTTAAATTATCCTTCCCTTCATTAAAACGCATTTCCCGCACAGGAAAACTAGGGACCTCCCTTCCCTTCAGACTCACTGAGCTCTGGAACAACCTTACCTCCCCCCTCCGGACCCTGAGCTCTCTCCAACTCTTCCGCAAACATCTGAAAACCTAGCTGTTTTCAAAAATGTAATACTTACCCCAAAAATGTAATACTTACCCCATCTTTGGCATCGTAAGCCCCCCAATTACCCTTTCTCTATACCCTTTCTCTATACACTTTAACCTTCATGGAGTTCCTTTCTCTCTCAACTCCTGTAAACCGTGCCGAGCTCTACGTTTGTGGAGATGATGCGGTATATAAACCTAAGGTTTAGTTTAGTTTAGTTTACTAGGCATAATCTTAGATGACAAACTATCATATCACCAGCACATTAGTTCAGTAGTCCAAAAATGCTATTATAAGTTAAAAATGATCTGTTCTATTTCAGGTCTTTTAGATCAAAAATCCATTAACATCCTCATTCACTCTCTAGTTATAACACATCTGGACTATTGTAATTCCCTTTACCAGACATCTCCATATAATACAAAACACTGTGGTTAAACTCATCTACAAGGCAAAAAATACAATCATGTTACCCCTCTCTTGAAACACGCTCACTGGTTGCCCATACCCCAACGCATCTCCTTTAAAATTTTACTTCTTGTTTTCAAAACAGACTTAATCCTTCACACAACATCGCAACTATTACGATCTTCCCAACAAAATCTCCTTTCAATTCCTTCGCTCATCCTAGCCATATCAGAAATTAAACCTCCTTACCCATATACAGTATGAATCTAAAGACCTTTCTAGTTAAGGATGCCTTTGCTCCTTAAGAATTCTTCATTCCGAGGTAGTACAATATTTTTCCCTTACCCCCTCTCATTCTATAAGCCCTTTTGACCTTTTATTTATTTGAATATTGTTTCCCCTCCCCCCCCCTTTTTGTGTCTCTAGTTAATGTTCTCTTGTTTATTTATTCTAATGTGATTTTTTTTTTTTTTTTTTACCCCTTTATTTTTAACCTTGTTTTAACCTATTATAAACCGCCTAGATGTAATGATAGGTGGGATATCTAATACTTAATAAATTTGAAACTCTGACAGCCCACCCCAACTTTGGGCAATCTATGCAGAATCCAGCAATGTGTGCAGCCCAGACAATATACATGGGTAACTTCTTATTTACCAAGATAAATTAATTTGAAAGTTGTTCTTATATTGCCTTCATTCTGTCTACCCCCATCAGAGATGCCAAAGACAGGCAAGTATTTTATGTTGCATATTTCACTTACAAAATAATATAACACTTAAATATTTCCAGATTTATAGCCCAGACTAGAGAATGACACAGGAATGGGTTCCCATGAAAAAATCCATGAGAACAGGAAAAATTGCAGCTGAATGCCAGCAAGGCCCTTTACCACCCTGCAGGAGTGGTAAAAAGCCTTGCTCCCGTGGTAAAAAAAAAAAAACAACAAAACAACTGCGCCCAGGTCGGACTTGGCATCTCCTTCCAGCTCCACTCACGTCTATTTTACCTTCAGGAGCCAGCCTCATTGACCGGGCAGGAGAGGGCAGTCAGAGAGGCAGGAGAGAGCAGCCGGAGCACCGGTGAGTGAAGGAAATCACTCACGGTATGCTCTGACCGCCTCTTCCTGCACTAAAGTCAGGCCTCATCAATCAGGAGCTGCGTGTCAAAGCAGCTCCTGCTTGGTGAGGCCCAACTTTAGTGTAGGAAGAGGCGGTTAGAGCATACTGCAAGTGATTTCCTTCAAATATGCCTTCTTATTATACAAGTTAATATAATGAAGCATGAGAAAGCAAAGGGGTAGATATTCAGAAAGATTTAACTAGGCAAGAGAGGCTCCTGCTACTGGGATTATCAGTAGCACTTAATCAGATAGTGCCTCTGAAATTCTAGTGAAACTGTTGTGGCACTATCTGGTTAGTGTTGGAGCCATCTGGGAAAAGAGCAGGGAATATTGCTGGATTTACCCAGTTAGCAGAGATATCAGGGAGGGGTCTTTCAGGTATCATACAGATGCTCAAATGCAGTCCTCGGTCATTAACCTGTTGGCCAAAATTGCTCTTTCCTACTACTTACCAGCTCTAGCAGCAATGATCCCAGCAAACAGCAGACGAACAGAGATTGAAGAGACAGACGGAGGAAGGATTTCTGTGTCGTTCATGGCCAGACTAGAACTATTTTTCAAGTTTTGCATTCCAGTTGTAAAGTAATCTTTAGAAACTTCATCAGGAGAAACACTTGCTAATAAATGCCCTTCAGTCAATTGTAAGCTGAGATTAGCTGATGAAGAAAAGGTCTGATATGAAGCACTGCCAGGAATAAACACAGAAGTCACACACAAACTCAAACTGATAACATGTACTATTCCGGAGATGAAGCCTGTGCGAATTAAACCATATTTTTTCCGAAGGTGAGTAAAGGCTATGGTTCCCAGAATTCCTACGATAGCTGAAATCGCCATCAGTAGGCTTAGTACTGCACTGCTCAGACCCTGAGTGTATGCATACCCAGTGGTAACTGAATCAAAGCCCAGAACAGTCATGTAGAGGAATGCCAGGCCCATGCCAGCCAAAAACACTGAATGGCGGTAGTATGCAATCCATCCATCTCTGAATGTGTGGAAAGGCTTGCCCATCAATTTACGCCAGCTAGGCTCTTCTTTGTTCTGAAATTCTGAGACCTTCTTTTTGGTCATACGAGTGGCTTCTGATAATCTGTCTTCATTAATTGAAATATGTTCAGTGTCTGTTAATAAAACCACAATGTTTGAAGCCTTTTATTCCATTTTATTTATATATTTAACTCTACTACTCCATTATGAGGCTCATTTTCAAAGCACTTAGACATACAGTACATAATACCATACTAACCTACTGTACATTATGGGCCTCATAATTGAAATGGAAATATGTCTAAAAACCTACCTAAGTCGGCCCTTGGACAACCTAAAAGACAGGTCATCCAAGTGCCGATAATCGAAACGGGACATTTTAGGCCTCTCAATGACGCTGTGCACCCAAAGCAAAAAGGGACATTTTTGGAGGAGTGGTGAGGGTGGGATTTGGGCGGGACGTGGGCCGACCTAGTCATACTGCAGGGATAATCAAAAGTTTTATGAGGCTGCCTGGACGGAACTTAAAAGTTGTGACTTAGACGAACTAAAACCAGATCTAAGTGCCCAGAAGATATCCAAAGTGACCAGATAACCACTGCATACACAAAGTACAGACCCCCACACACTCCCCCAGTGATCACTGACTCCCCCCCCCCCCTCATACTGTCACATACCTGTTTCTGGAACATCAGCACCTGCTATAGGAAAGCCTAGTAGACCTGCACAGAGGTCTCTTAAGTAGCCTGAGGGGTGGATTAGTGAACCATAGAGAGGAAGACCCAGTCATAAGCCACATATTCATGGTAGAAAATGTTAGCCCACCAAAAAACCCCAAACCCTACTGTACTGCCATATACGTGCCACCTGCAGCCATAAAGGCTACTGGGGTTGTAGACAGGTAGATATAGTGTGTTTTGGGGAGCTCAACATTACTTATATGGGAGTTCTGGTGAGATGTTTATGTGACACCCTTTTTATGACATTCGCAGCAAATGCCCTATAAGAAGCCCCCCCCCTGCTCTGTTGCCATATCTGGATGGCCAGTCCATCACATTTCTGACCCCTCCCACGTCTAAAAGGTCTTGTTCTGGGCATTTGGGACTTGGACGAATATTTGGATGAGAATGTGGTATAAAGACAGACGTAGTGGCGGTCTGGACGATCAAACACCTAGATGTACAGATGGATGATTTTTGAAAAAATAGTATACTTTAGACATTTTTCAAGAATGGACATTTGTGCCCTGCCAACTTTGGGTGACTAGCGCCCTATGTCCAAATCAGACTTAGATATATGTTTTGATTATGCCCCTCTGTGTGTTTTAAGTACTTCAAAAATGAGCCCCTAAATCACACTGCTAAGTTATATTAAATAATTTCACATTGATTTCTAAGATTTTAAAATATCAATACATCATCTTGATGCAGAATTCTAGTTTACTTGTGTTATTTGTTAAATTTTCACAAAAGCAAAGTAAACTATTCTGTCTTTTTTAAAATATTCATGTGTCAACCCCACTAGGCCGCACCAGAGTAAAATACTCCAATTTTGGAAGTAATGAATGATATAGACGCTAGTTGTGAGCAAATGACTTGGTACTCACAGGGTGTGCCCTTCTGTATAGGAGACTCTTGCGAGTCACTGGAAACATCTTCAAGAGAGAGAGACAGGAAGTGCATGAATTTCAAATCAATGATTGTTTATTTATATAAGAAATAAACAGTTCAGGTAAGTAAGTAGGTATATTAGATAAGAGTGTGAGCCCACCGGGACATGTGTGGAAAAATGCTTGAGTACCTGAATGTAACAACTTAGGCAATAAGTGGCTTATAAATACCTAAATAAATACTAGCTTTGAAAACTTCTGAAGAAACTACTGGAACAATTTTCAAAAGGACTTGTATATTTAGCGGCACCTGCTCAATGTAAATTATTGCAATTTTTGTGTGTATAAAAGGGGGGGGGGATGAGACATATATTTGTTATGAAATATAATTTGATTGAATTTAAGTGCTGTTTAAAGTGTAAAATGTCTGTATATGTTGCACTTACTGTTAGCTTTAAAATGAATAAAGATATTAAAAAAAAAAAAATAAATAATTTCATATCCATGAATTTCCAGGGGTAATATACACCAAAAATTCCTGCTAAACACCTCAACACTACACAGATACTGCTGGAGTAGAGTGAGAACACAGCAACATTTTACCTAATATACCTATAGCAGCAATATAGCACAGTTACTTACCTGTAACAGGTGTTATCTGAGGACAGCAAGTAGATATTCTCACATTTGGGTGACGTCATCCATGGAACCCAATATAGATAGTGTAAAAGTGTACTATCACTTTAAAATTTTTGCAAGTCTTGAGACTGCAAATACTGCACATGCACCAATACCTTCACACCTGATGACAACTTGCAAGACCATCAATTCGGTAAAAAAAACAAAAACCTAATAAACAAACTAGGGGAGGTAGGAGGGTTGTGAGAATATCTGCCTGCTGTTCTCAGATAACATCTGTTACAGTTAAGTAACTGTACTTTATCCTAGGACAAGCAGGCAGTATATTCTCACATGTGGTACTCCCTGGGTGGAAATAAAAGGGTTGGAGGACAGTTGGCATTTAAATAGAGAACAAATTTTGTAGAACTGCTTGGCTGGATTGGCTATCTCATCTGGAATGAGTCTCCAGACAGTAGTGTGACTTGGAAGGTATGAACTGAGGACCAAGTGGTTGCTTTACAGATATCTTCAATGGGAGTATAACATAGATGAGATACTGATTACCATCCCCGTATCATTCTTTAAGGAGAGAGGGAAGAATCGGAGTATGAATGGGCACAGCCACTGCCCCTCAAGCCTTGCATTGAAGAATGTTGGGACTGAAGTTGAGATAGACACTAAAGAATGACATGGGGTGGTTTCCCGCAGTTATCCATGGCAATGGGGACAAATTTTGTCCCCGTGTCATTCTCTACTGAAGTTGCCATACCCCTAACTTTATGTGCAGTGACATGACCTTCTAGTGACATCCCAGCCCGAGCATAGTAAAAGGTAATACAGTCCGCGAGCCATGTAGAGATAGTTGTCTTGGTGATAGGGAATCCAAGTCTGTTTGGATCAAATAAGAGGAACAGTTGAGTGGAAGTCCTGTAAGGTTCCAATGTGTGAAGTGCATAGAAGATCAAGTAGTGTCCTCTTATGAGGGCCAAAAGTCAAATTTCATCGAATAATAACAAACTGTTAATGATTTTAACAGGAGTTGCCATCCAACATATAACACATAACTGGAAAGACTATAGAGGATTGAATTATTGTTTCTGGTGGAGTTCGGTTTGTCAGGTGTATGAAATGGAAAAAACATTGGCAATCAAGAGAGGTTATTATAAGAAATTTAAAGAGGTGTGGAGACCATTAATTGAGTATTATAATAAATAAATAATTATATTTATCCCCATTAAATATATGTAGGGGGGAGGAGGGATGGGTGGGTTTTATGACATTATGAGGGGTAATATATGGAAAGGGAGGGAGGGGAGATAGTTTATGGTATAAAATGAATGTAGAGTTTCAAGTGAAGAATGTATAGTATGACTTGAATTATTGTACACTTGTTTGCATAATGTAAAAACGAATAAAGATATTTAAAAAAAAAAAGTAGTGTCCTCTTTCTGAGAGGAGAGGAGCAGAGAACATATTTCTCTCTGAGAGGAAAGGAAAGGACAAATCTTGAGAAGAAGAGACAGGATATGTCTCTGGGTAAGTATACATTATTTTGCTTTCCTAATTTGGGGGATAAAAGCTAAACTGTAGGTTCCTTTATAAAGTCCTCAATCGGTGTCGATCTGAGGAAGGCTACAGAGGCTGCCATTGCTCTGACCTTATGGGCTGTGACCTTACAGGGAAGGGATAATCCAGCCTGGGCATAGCAGGAAGAGATACAAGCCGCCATCCAGTTGGAGATGGTGCGCTTCGATACCGGTCGTCCCAACTTGTTTGGATCAAAGGAGACGAAAAGTTGAGGAGCAGTTCTGTGTGGCTTTGTGCGATCCAAGTAGAAAGCTAGAGCACGTTTACAGTCCAGAGTGTGCAAAGCAGATTCCCCAGGATGAGAATGAGGCTTTGGAAAGAACACCGGAAGCACGATGGATTGGTTGATGTGAAATTCAGAGACCACTTTAGGTAAGAATTTTGGATGAGTACGGAGAACCACCTTGTCATGATGGAATACGGTGAACGGTGGATCCGCCACTAGGGCCTGAAGCTCACTGACTCGACGAGCTGACGTGAGGGCCACTAGAAAAACCACCTTCCAGGTGAGATACTTGAGTGGAGCCGTGTTGAGAGGTTCAAACGGAGGCTTCATAAGATGAGACAGGACAACATTGAGATCCCAAACCACAGGAGGAGGTTTGAGAGGAGGGTTGACATGAAAAAGCCCTTTCATAAATTTGGAAACCACAGGATGAGCAGACAAAGGTTTCCCTTGTAGAGGCTGATGGAAAGCCGCAATAGCACTCAGGTGGACTCGTATAGAGGTAGACTTGAGGCCAGACTGGGACAGGTGTAGAAGATAATCCAATACAGAAGATAGGGAAGCTCGCTGAGGTTCCGTGGCATTGGAAATACACCAGGAAGAGAATCTAGTCCATTTTTGGGAATAGCATTGTCGAGTAGCAGGCTTCCTGGAAGCCTCCAAGACCTCCCTCACTGCTTGAGAGAACTGGTGAGGAGTTATGTTGAAAGGAACCAAGCTGTCAGGTGGAGGGACTGCAGATTGGGATGAAGTAGTGAACCTTGATGTTGAGTGAGTAGTGAAGGAAACACTGGAAGAAGTACTGGCTCCCTGCTGCTGAGTTGAAGTAGAAGGGAGAACCAAGGTTGTCTGGGCCACCGAGGAGCAATCAGAATCATGGTGGCATGGTCTAATCTCAATTTGACTAGAGTCTTTTGAATGAGAGGAAAAGGAGGAAACGCATATAGGAAACGTTTGCTCCAATCCAGCAGAAAAGCATCTGCCTCTAGGCGATGAGGAGTGTAGATCCTGGAGCAAAATTGAGGCAGCTTGAAGTTGTGGGGGGCTGCAAAGAGGTCGATCTGAGGTGTCCCCCACTGAGCAAAGATCTGATGAAGGGGGTCGGAGTGGAGCGTCCATTCGTGAGGCTGAAGTAGACGACTCAATTTGTCTGCCAAGACGTTGTCCTTCCCCTGAATGTAGACTGCTCTGAGGAAGGTGTTGTGGCGAACCGCCCAATCCCAGACCCGAAGAGCTTCCTGACAAAGAGGGGCCGAGCCCGTGCCCCCTTGTTTGTTGACATAATACATGGCGACCTGATTGTCTGTGCGAATAAGGACCACCATGTCGTGAAGCAGATGTTGAAAAGCTTGGAGAGCATTGAAGATGGCCCTGAGCTCCAGAAGATTGATTTGAATGGAGTCGTTCCGCACTGGTCCAGAACCCCTGAGTGCGAAGACCATCCAGATGGGCCCCCCATGCATAGTTCGATGAATCGGTCGTTAGAACTTTCTGATGGGGAGGAGAATGAAACAGCAAACCTCTGGATAGATTCGAAGAGGTCATCCACCAGAGAAGAGACTGCCGTAGAGCAGGAGTGACCACAATGTGACGAGATAACGGGTCGGACACCTGAGTCCACTGAGATGCCAGAGTCCATTGAGGGATCCTGAGATGTAGTCTGGCAAAAGGCGTCACATGAACTGTAGATGCCATGTGGCCTAAAAGGACCATCATGTGTCTCGCTGAGATGGATTGGCGAGAAGACACTGACTGGCAGAGTAGAAGGAGAGCATGTAAGCGTGGAGGAGGAAGGAATGCTCGAAGTTGAATGGTATCCAGGACAGCCCCTATGAAGGGGAGAGACTGGGTGGGCTGAAGATGGGACTTTGGAAAGTTGATCTCGAAGCCCAAGCTCTGCAGAAAACAAATGGTAGTCAAGGTCGCCGAAATGACCTTGGGAGCGGACGGGGCCTTGATGAGCCAGTCGTCGAGGTATGGGAACACCTGGAGACCCATGTTCCGGAGTGCAGCGGCCACCACTACCAGACACTTCGTGAAGACTCTGGGCGACGAAGATAGGCCGAAGGGAAGCACTCGATACTGCAGATGCAGATGTCCCACCCGGAATCTGAGGAACTTGCGGGAGGCCGGATGAATCGGGATGTGAGTGTAGGCCTCCTTGAGGTCCAGAGAGCATAACCAATCGTTCTGCTCGATGAGGGGATAAAGAGAGGCAAGGGTCAGCATGCGGAACCGTTCCCTGACCAAAAACTTGTTGAGGACCCGAAGGTCCAAAATGGGACGCAGATCGCCCGTCTTCTTCGGGACCAGAAAGTACCGGGAGTAAAACCCCTGGTTTTGTTGATCCACCGGTACCGGCTCGACGGCCCGAAGCCGGAGCAAAGCCTGAGCTTCCTGGAGAAGAAGAGCGGTCTGTGTGGAGTTGGAAGGATACTCTCTTGGAGGATGGTCCGGGGGGACCCGTTGGAAATGAAGAGAGTATCCCTCTCTTACGATGGAGAGGACCCAGAGGTCCGTGGTGATCGCCTCCCATCGATGACAAAAATGATGGAGACGACCCCCTATGGGAAAATATGGGGTAGGCAGAACGAGATCGGTTATGCTCCCTGGAGGAGAGTCAAAAAGGCTGAGTAGCCTTGGGAGCAGCCGGCATTTGAGGCTTTTGCTGAGTCTTCTGGGGCGGCTGTCGCTTTGCAGGCTGTCTCGCAGGAGGGGCCTGCCTTGGTTGATAACGCCTTTGGTAGATTATAGGCGGTCTAGAAGGACGAGACTGTTGTGGTTTAGGCTTAGGCCTCATGATAGACTGGAAAGATTTTTCGTGGTCTGACAGTTTTTTAGTAACAGTCTCGACAGACTCATCGAACAGATCCGCTCCCGCACAAGGCACATTTGCAAGTCTGTCTTGGAGATTCGGATCCATATCAATGGTGCGAAGCCAAGCCAGTCGACGCATGGCGACCGAGCAGGCCGCAGCACGAGCCGAGAGCTCGAAAGCATCATAGGAGGATTGCATCAATTGAAGGCGCAACTGGGACAGGGTCGCCACCACCTCCTCAAACTCAAACCGAGCCTCAGCATCGATGAAAGGTGTGAACTTGCGGAGTACCGGCAAGAAAAAATCCAAATAGGACGAGAAGAAAAAATTGTAATTGAGCACTCGAGTCGCCATCATTGAATTTTGATAGATACGTCTACCAAACTTATCCATCGTTCTCCCCTCCCTGCCAGGAGGCACGGAAGCGTAGACTTGGGAGGGGTGCGAACGTTTAAGGGAAGACTCGACTAGGAGGGACTGATGAGAGAGTTGAGCTCCCTCAAACCCCTTGTGGTGCACGATGCGGTATCGAGCATCCAACTTGCTAGGTACCGCAGGTATGGAATACGGTGTCTCCAAAACACCGCATGAGAGTCTGGTCAAGTAACTTATGCAGGGGAAGCCGAAGTGTCTCCGCCGGAGGATGAGGTAAATGCATGGTGTCCAGATACTCCTTAGAGTACTTCGACCCAGTATCTAAGGTCACATCCAAGTCATCCGCCATCTGTCTGAGAAAGGATGAAAAGGAAAGTTGGTCCGCCAAGGCCGGCCGGCGAGACGGACTAGAAGACGTGGAAGCCTCCGGTTCCAGGGAGAGCTGAGAGCGGCATGGAGAGTATGAGGTAGATGGTTCTTCATACTCCGGTCCCTCTGGCTGGGATAAATCTGAGGATGAGTATCCCATACGCTGCATTTTCTTCTGTGGAGACACCTCCGAATGACGCGAGGAGTGTCTAGAAGAATGTCGAGATCGATGCCCCTCCCGATGCCGGGATGGGGAACGTGATCTTCGATGCATCGATCGATCCCTTGAAGCCTCGAAGGAATGGATTGGACTCGATGCAGTGGAGCGCATGGGAGGCAACGATGCCGACTCACGCAGTGCCACCCAAGTCTGGTATGGAGTGCGAAAGAACTCCTCCTGCGATGCAGTATGCCCAGGACTCCGATTATCAGGGGCCGATGTAGTACCCTGGTGACGTGGAGGTGTAATGGGCTCTAAAGGCGGCATGTCAGAAAGGGAAGCCCGCCTAGTGGGTTCCGCCGCCCTCCGCCGCTCCCCCTCGTCGAGCAGGGAAATCGAACGACGAGGAGGAGGAGGAGGGGGCGGACCGCTCTCCGGGACCGGGACCGTAGTATCGCCCTGAATATTAGCGATAAGCCTCGGTCCCATTCGTCCGCATGAGCTCAACAAATTGAGCTTCGAGCAGGGATTTAAGCGATGCCGATATGGAGGGATCCGCACCGAAAGGGGGTCCTCCTGCACGGTCATCGCGTTCCTTCGCGGTCGAGTGCTTCTGCTTGGTAGCTTTGGGCACTTTTATGACCACGGGAGGAACAGTGGAAGGCGGTACCTGAACCGAGGAGACGGGAGCAGGAACCGATGCTGAACTCGATGCAGAAGCCGGTGTGAACGATGCTGGCTTCACGATGCTCGATGCATGAGTCGCAGATGCAGGCTTCGAACAGACCGGTGGAACATCTGTCGAAGTCGAAGCAGATGGCTCCTTAGAAGACTCCATCTTAAACATGGACTCCCAAAGTAAGCAGCGCCGTTTAAAAGAGCGCGCTGTGAGCGTGGAACAAGGCCGGCACGATTTCGGAACGTGTTCTGGACCAAGACACTGAAGACAGCGCCGGTGTGGGTCCGTCAACGAAATCGCACGCTGGCACTTGCTGCACTTTTTAAAACCGGTGATAGGCCGGGACATAGGCCGGAAAAGTGACGTTGCTAGGTCGAAGGAGCTAGGTCGCAGCCACGAGGCCGGCCCGGCCGAACCGCCGGATGAAATAATTGTAAATAGGTGTGGGATAGGTAAGTGGAATCTCTTAGAGAGGAAGAGATAATAGTTACTGTGGATGGGCAGACTAGCTGGGCCATTTGGCCTTTATCTGCCATCATGTTTCTATTAAGAAATGTTTGGAATAGAACCCTTGGCCCTTTCTTCTGCAAAGGAACTTGTTCTAGTGCATTGAGCTGGAGGAGTGTTTTTTTAGATGAAGAGCGTAATCTTGTCTCACTATTTGTAGGACCCAGTGGTCAGATGTTATGACAGACTATTAGTGATAGAAGTGAGTGAGATGGGCATTAGGTGAACATTTTTGCCATCAGATCTGAATATTTCTTTCAAAAGTTCAGTACTGAAATACTTTAAAAGAACCATGCTTCCTTGGGCTGCTGTTTCACAGGTTTACCAACTCATGTGATCTTCAGGTAACATTAAACTAATCTGTATCACCATTAACACTACCATGAAAAGACATCTATTATTAGTCATAATACCTTTCTGCATGTTCAGTTCTTCCAGTTCTTGTTCTTCCACCTTCTGACCAGCTTTGAAAGCGAGGGCGGGGGTCTTCTGGTAAACCTTCCAGAGCAACGCATACTCCACACACATCGACAGCAGGTTCCAGCCAGCAATGAATCCACAGCCAATCACTATAGAGCCAAAAGTCATGATTTGTCCAACTGCTATAGGAGCCAAAATATTGGTTATTTGGTCAATTCTTCGCAGTGTCGCGTTCATACCTGATATGGAAAAATAAACATAGGGTAAGGAATATTTGTAGTTGCAACAATAAAATCAAGAGAAAAAAATACTGTTCTGAGAATAAAATACCAGGAGCATAAAAGAATGCTAGGATGCTTCCCTTAACTGTAACACAAAAATAGAACCCAAAAATGTATAGGGAGGAAAAATATATAACTGCTGCAAAACCTCCCCAACCCCAAGAAAACCAACTGACAAGGGGGAGAGACAAGAAGAAACCTCAGTCTAAGTTAATCAGCAAATTACACATAGTGTGAAACAGGAGAACCCTCAGTAACACAGCCACCCACTAAGGGAAAGGCTGTCACCGGCTGACACTCAGAAAGAGTGTAAACTGTGAAACATCCCCGGGTTCTTCCTGTAAGTGAGAATAAATCAAGTGCACCCCCAAAAAGTGCTACGTGTGAAAAAAGATTCTAGAAATCAAAAAAACACACTATGAGGTTAAGAAGTTCTTGTCTCTACTCCTTGCCAGGGGGGCCAAACAAGGAAGGAAAGTGTCCAAATCTGTCCAAATCAGAACCAAGCCAGTGCACTGGTGCAGTGGGGGTGCACTTGATTTATTCTCACTTACAGGAAGAACCCGGGGATGTTTCACAGTTTACACTCTTTCTGAGTGTCAGCCGGTGACAGCCTTTCCCTTAGTGGGTGGCTGTGTTACTGAGGGTTCTCCTGTTTCACACTATGTGTAATTTGCTGATTAACTTAGACTGAGGTTTCTTCTTGTCTCTCCCCCTTGTCAGTTGGTTTTCTTGGGGTTGGGGAGGTTTTGCAGCAGTCCCTTAACTGTAAGGCAAGAGGAGGGCAGAGAGAAACAAGACTCCAAACCCCACTGGTAAATAATATATGTCTTATATCATAAGTTGTACAATAAAGATGAAGGCTACAGGATATATGGTCCCAAAAGATAAAAGTGTGAAGAAAAATATCTACAGTTTATTTTTCTTTCAATGAGGTAGATGAAAAAATGCAAACCAATATATAGAGAACATGTTTTTATAAGAAGAGCACTTGGGAAGTGAGAGAGATTGGAACTGTTTGCCACCAAGAGAGATAAAATTGTTACATCTATCCAGTTTGTGAAGATGTGTGAAAGATGTATGAGTTTGAAGTTGAGAATACTGCTCAGAGGAGACCAAGGAGGGCAGTTAACAAGTTGCAATAAAAGTCAAGTTTTTAGTACCTTGATTTAGCGTGGGAGTCAGCAACTATCGGTAGCCAGTATCACAGGTTACTAGCTCACATGCAAGCAACCATATCCTGTTGTCTTGGAGTATCAGGCTGCAAAGCTTATGATGTCCCAATCCCCTGATCAAGGCACCAGTCAACAGAACCTACTCCTCCCTTGCCCACCTCCTCCCTGGGCCTACCTCAGTCATCCCTGACAGTTCAGTGTATACTGGGGAAAGAGCGATCCACAGTCACTCCTACCCTTGCAGACACTGGGTTCAAAATAGCACTGGTGACCCCTAGTAGTAGTCTTGAAATACTACTCCTAGGGTCAAAGGGGCAGAACACCAGAAAATTTGCCAATAGTAATTGCCCATGACTCAGTGGAAGCAGGAAACATGCTCAAAAAGGGTCAATAGAAGCAATTTAACAATCACTTCCACTTTAGGATAGAGACTACAACTACAGAAAAACCTAATAATCTTTATGTTTCAAGAGATATGAATCTCTTTGTTTCAAATGCACCTTCTGAAGCATTACTATGTCCCACTCCCACCTGGAATGGACACTGTTGGAAACAGGATACTGGGCTAGATGGACCATTGGTCTGACCCAGTATGACTATTCTTATATTCTTAAAGAAATTTATAATTCACAGCACAACTGGGTAACTTGAGCAGCCATTATAATATGAAATAATATCACAAAAGAGTACTCTAAGATCCAGTTACAAAACAAGAATGATCCAATTAAATTGTTGTTGTTATTATTATCATTATTATTATTTATTTCCTGACTTTATTACAAATTACATATAGCTGACATCAAGCTTGGTGGTACTATACAGAAAAACATACTATATAACAACATTTTTTTTTTGTTTGTTTCTGGGTAGTAAATGTTCTCTCTTAATTGCCTATGCCACAAAAGTATAGAAAATGACTATCATTTCCCCTCAAAACTATGCTTTTGTGATCAGAACATTGATATTTTAAAATATACCTTTATTGCAGAACATTCCAGACTGATTCCAAGCTGAGTAAACTTAGGGCCCTTTACTAAGGCACGGTAGGATATTGCCACCTGGCAAACAATACCATAGGCATGCTGTAGTTGCCACTGTGGTAAAAAAAAAAAAAAAAAAGATTTACCATATGGCAATTCAAATGGTAAAGCTTACTGCAGGAGGAGGTTTACTGTGGGAGGAACTGGGCAGACGAAGGAGCGTATTGTGGGCGTGTGTATCCACAATGCTCTAGTACTGTAGTAAAGCCGCATGGCGCTTCTTACGGCCAGGTTAGTACAGAAGTCATTAATGCCTGCACAAAAGAAGGTGGTAAGGGCATGTGGGCGGAAACCTACCTCTCAGCAGACATATCTATAAGCCATATTTTCTGAATTGAAATGGCCCATGGCTGCGCTAATTTTGGTCATAGGCTTTAGTAAAAGGGTACCTTATGTAATTTCAAGAACTTTCCATCAATATAAATAGTAGTACAGTTAACTATAGATATATTAAACCCAACAGGTCAGTTGCTGGCTGTGAGATATGGTTTGAATCGATTCTGGGATAATCAGTTTCAAAAGGAATTTATATAACAGACAGCTAAAAAGACCCATGAGGCAGGCCAAAAACCGAAACACTGGCAATGTCAGGTGTTTTACTGACTAAAGTGTCATTCGTCCCAGTTCTATTGGAGTGTACACTTCTTTGTGGGTGACATTGACTGTTTCGTGTATTTTGTTCCCTTTCTTTGCATTGTTCTTGAATACCTAGTAACCTTCTCACAGTGGCTTATATCTTAACTGTCTTTTCCAGGCACCTCACAGAAGAGTCCAGAAACCAATCCATTAGAAGCGGACAAATTCCAGCTTGTAGCCAGACTGAATGATGTCCAGAACCCAACTGTCAGACGAAATCTGAACCCAGGCCTACAGAAATGCTGAGAGTCTGGCCCCTATACAGAGAGGGATCTCCCTCGGCCTGGCATCATTGCAAATTCTTGGTGGATGGAGCAGCACAGGAAACAGAGGTTGGGTTACATCTGTGTCCAGAAAACCTCTGCCTATAACCCTAGGAGAATCTCTGTGACACGGAACTGGAGTCAAAAGCGCCTGGAGCCACAAAAAGTAAGAGCGCCCTGAGCCTCTAGAGGGTCTGGGTCTGCTATTAGGCAGGGTTTTGGGGTGACGGTCCACCATGCAGTTCATGAGATCATCCAGGCCTTTACCAAATAATAACTGCCCCTTAAAAGGGAATCTGGCAAGAACATAAGAATAGCCTTACTGGGTCAGACCAATGGTCCATCAAACCCAGTAGTCTGTTATCACAGTGGCCAATCTAGGTCACTAGTACCTGGCAAAAACCCAATGAGTAGCAACATTCCATGCTACCGATCCAGGGCAAGCAGTGGTTTCTCCATGTCATTCTCAATGCATTCTAGAGCAAGACTTTTAAAAAACTAACTTTGTTTGGATGGGGGATTACGTCAAGGAATTGTCTGAATGGGTACGTCTGGAAGGAGTGGAAATGCAGTGGGCAAAACTGAAAGGAGTAATTGTAAGAGTGACAAACCTTTTTGTGAGACATGTAAGTAAAAGTAAGAGGAAAAGCAAGCCACTTTGATTTTCAAAAGTAGTAGCTGAGAAGGTAAAGAATAAGAGGTTAGCTTTCATAAACTACAAAAAAAGAGAAGCAAAAATATCTGGAAAAGTTAAGAGAGGCTGGTTCTGTAGTCAGGAAAGCAAAGATGCAAATGGAAGAAGAAATAGCTGACACAGTAAAACAGGGAAACAAGACATTTTTTAGATATATTAGTGATAGGAAGAAGTGCAAAAGTGTCATTGTGAGTCTCAAACGTGAAGGGGAGAAATATGTAGAAGCTAATAAAGAAAAGACTGAATTGCTTAACTAATATTTCTGTTCTGTGTTCATGGCTGAAGTGCCAGGAGCAGGACCACAGAAGACAAACATAAATAGGGATGGAGAAGTGGTAGACCCTGATCGATTTTCAGAGCGTTGTGTTCATGAGGAGCTAGCTAAAATAAAAGTAGACAAAGTGATGGAGCCGGATGGTGTACATCCGAGGGTGCTGAAGGAACTTAGGGAAGTTCTGGAGCTCTGCTGACTGACCTTTTCAATGAGTCTCTAGAGTCGGGAGTGGTACTGGAGGACTGGAGAAGGGCAGTTGCGGTCCCTCTCTACAAAAGTGGAAGTAAGGAAGAAGTAAGGAATTACAGGCCGGTAAGTCTGACTTCTGTGGTAAGCAAATTAATGGAAATGCTTTTAAAATAGAGAATGGTGAAATTTCTAGAATCCTGTGGATTACAGGACCGGAGGCAACATGTATTCACTAGAGGTAGAGCTTGTCAGACAAATTTGATCAATTTCTTTGACTGGATGACCAGAGAATTGGAGATAGGGAGTGTGCTAGATGTGATGTATTTAGATTTTAGCAAAGCCTTTGACAGTGTTCCACATAGACATCTAATAAATAAACTTAGTGCCCTCGGGATGAGTCCCAAAGTGACGGGCTGGGACAAGAACTGGTTGAATGGAAGGCCACAGAGGGTAGTGATCAATGGAGATCGCTCTGAGGAAAGAAATGTTATAAGTGGTGTGCCTCAAGGTTCTGTTCTTTTTAACATTTTTATAAACGATATTGCTGAAGGGCTGTTTGATAAGATTTGCCTCTTTGCGGATGATACTAAAATCTGCAATAGAATAGGCACACAGGATGGTGTGAATAACATGAAGAAAGATCTGGCGAAGCTTGAAGAATGGTCTGAAATTTGGCAGCTAACATTTAATTCTAAGAAATGCAAGGTCATGCATTTGGGCTGCAAAAACCCGAAGAATGGTACTGTTTACAGAGTGAAGAACTTATGCATGACAGAAGAGCGGGACTTGGGTGTGATTGTATGTGATGATCTTAAGGTGGCCAAACAGGTTGAAAAGGTGACCGTGAAAGCTAGAAGGATTCTAGGGTGCATAGGGAGAGGTATGGCCAGTAGGAAAAAGGAGGTATTGATGCCCCTATATAAGACTCTGGTAAAACCTCATTTAGAATATTATATACAATTCTGGAGGCTGCACCTTCAAAAAGATATAAAAAGGATGGAGTCGGTCGAGAAGAAGGCTACTAAAATGGTGTATGGTCTTCGTCATAAGGTGTATGGGACAGACTTAAAGATCTCAATCTGTATACTTTGCAGGAAAGGCTGGAGAAGGGAGATTTGATAGAGACATTTAAATAACAGCATGATGTAAATGTGCATGAGTCGAGTCTCTTTCATTTGAAAGGAAGCTCTGGAAGGAGAGGGCATAGGATAAAGTTAAGAGGTGAGAGGCTCAGGAGTAATCTAAGGAAATACTTTTTTACAGAAAGGGTGGTAGATATGTGGAACAGTCTCCCAGTAGAGGTGGTGGAGACAGAGACTGTCTGATTTCAAGAAAGCCTGGGACAGTTACATGGGATCTCAGAGAGAGGAAGAGATAATGGTTAATGTGGATGGGCAGACTGGATGGGCCATTTGGCCTTTATCTGCCATCATGTTTCTATGTTTCTAACTATTCTCTGAGTGAAAAAAATATTTCCTCCTATTGGTTTTAAAAGTATTTCCCTGTAACTTCATCGAGTGTCCTCAGGTCTTTGTAATTTTTAACGGAATGAAAAATCGATCCACTTGTACCCGTTCTATTCCACTCAGGATTTTGTAGATTTCAATCATATCACTCCTCAGTCATCTCTTTTGCAAGCTGAAGAGCCCTAACCTTTTTAGTCTTTCCTCATATGAGAAGAGTTCCATCCCCTTTTTCATCTTGGTCGCTCTTCTTTGAACCTTTTCTAGTACCACTATATCTTTCTTGAGTTAAGGAGACCAGAACTGAGCGCAATATTCCAGGTGAAGTCACACCATGGAGCGATACAGGGGCATAATAACATTCTTGGTCTTGTTAACCATCCCTTTTTTTAAAATAATTCCTAGAATCCTGTTTGCTTTTTTGGCTGCCACCACACATTGGGCAAAAGGTTTCATCGCATTGTCTACGATGACAGCCAGATCCTTTTCTTGGGCGCTAACCCCCAAAGTGGACCCTGGCATCCGGTAACTGTGATTTGGGTTATTCTTCCCAATGTGCATCAATTTGAATTTGTTCACATTTCATCTGCCACTTGGACATCCAGTCTTCCAATTTCCTAAGGTCTGCCTGCAATTTTTCACAATCCGCATGTGTTTTAACAACTTTGAACAGTTTAGTGTCATCTGCAAATTTAATCACATCACTCACCAGTCCAATTTCCAGATCATTTATAAATAAGTTAAATGGCAGCAGTCTCAGTACAGATCCCTGTGGCACTCTACTGTTTATTCTCCTCCATTGAGAAAAATGACCATTTAACCCAACCCTGTTTTCTATCCAATAACCAATTATTAAACCACAACTGAATTTTGTCACCTACGCCATGACTCCTTAATTTTCTCACAAGCCTCTCATGAGGGACTTTATCAAAAGCTTTCTGAAAATCTAGATACAGAACATCAACCAGATCACCTTTATCCACATGTTTATTCATACCTTCAAAGAAGTCAAGCAAACTGGAGAGGCAAGATCTCCCTCGGCTGAACCCATGCTGAATCTGTCCCATTAAATCATGTTTGTCTACGTGTTCCAGAATTTTATTTTTTATAATTGTTTCCCCATTTTGCCTGGCACTGAAGTCAGACTTACCAGTCTGTAATTTCCCGGATCTCCTCTGCAATCCTTTTCAAAAATCGGCATAACATTGGCCCCCCTCAATCTTCAGGTACTACAGACGATTTTAGTGACAGGTTACAGGTCAGCAACTTCATGTTTGAGTTCTTTTAGTATCCTAGGATGTATACCAACCGGCTCAGGTGATTTATCATAAGAACATAAGAACTGCCATCTCCAGATCAGACCATTGGTCCATCAAGTCCGGCGATCCACTCACGCGGAGGCCCAGCCAAGTGTACACCTGGCGTAATTCTAGTCACCTACTTGTCGATTTGGCTTAGTATATCTTCTAGATTCACTGAGATTTCTTTCAGTTCCTCTGCATCATCACCCTTGAAAACCATTTCTGGTTCAGGTAGATCTCTTACATCTTCTTCTGTAAAGACTAAAACAAATAATTCATTCAGTTTCTCTGCTATGGCCTTTTCCTCCCTGAGTACCCCTTTAGCTCCTTGATCATCCAACAGTCTCATGGAGTCCCTCGTAGTTTTTGCCTCTTTGGCAAGTTTCTCTTCATATTCTTTCTTAGCTTTCTTTATCAATGCTTTGCATCTTTCTTGCCAGTGTTTGTGTCTCTTATTTTCTTCATTTGGATTCTTTTTCTATTCTTTAAAGGATTTTTTTTTTTACTCTTTCACTTCACCTTTTAACCATGCCGGTTCTCGTTTTCTCTTCTTTCCAACTTTGCTAATACGTGGAATACATCTGGTCTGGGTTTCCACGATGGTATTTTTAAATAACATCCACACCTGGTTTACAGTCCTTCCTTTCGCAACTGATCCTTTATAGCTTTGTTTTATCCATTTTTCTCATTTTATCATATTCGCCCTTTTGAAAATTAAATGTCTCTTCAGTAGATTTTTGTGACATCACTCCCAGTATTAGTACAAATTTGATTACGTTATGATCACTGTTTCCCAACGGATCCAACACAGTTAACTCCTGTACTATGCCTTGCATTCCACTAAGGACCAAATCTAAAATAGCTCCTTCTCTTGTTAGTTCCCAGACCAGTTGTTCCAAGAAGCAGTCATTTATGACTTCTAGGAATTTTACCTCCCTAGCATTCCCCGATGTAACATTTAACCAGTCAATATTGGGGTAATTGAAATCACCATAACAACACCTACTATGTCCTATATGGAAACCGAAGGGGCCCCCATAACACAGCTACGCCTCCAACCAGCACACTCATACACACATTTATACAGACAAATCATAGAAAAGTGGAGAAAAACCTCAATTCAGCTTCATTGGTTTAAAAAAAAAAAAACCTCCACTTTTCAAATATGAAAGATTTCAAAGTCACTTCCAAATGCTCCACTGGTATAGCTGAAGGAATGGAGACTAAGCCACACCCTACTCTGCCTGCCAGAAACTCTCTCTAGCAGAAGGTTCAAGCTTACAAAACTGTAGAACTATAAAAGGCTATTATTCTATGGAGACTAGCTAAGTGAAGTTTGCTCTTTTAAGATCTAAACTGTATATAGAAGGGAACCAACAATTTAGCTTTTCTCCCCAAACCTATCAAAGCTCAGAGCAAAATAATGTATACTTACCCAAAGATATGTCTTCTCCTCTCAGAAAGAGAACATCCTCTTCCCTCTTTCTCTCCTCTGAGAAAGATTGCTTTAGAGGTGAAATTGCCAGCCTATTGTCTGATCCAGAGCATTCATCGAGCAGAAATTGAATAAGCTGATACTTTACCCAGAACATGTATAATGTCATACAGAGCATCAGCTACATAATCTACACCAGATAGAAGTAGCTGAGGGGGAAGTTCATCACCTTCATTTTCCAAAGTGTAAAGTCTGGACAGACAAGCACTTTGTGAGAAAGGATGCCGCTAAGGCAGCTTTAACTTCCAAAGCCACTACCTCAAAAAGTCTCCTGAGAACTACATCCACTTGGTGGTCCTGCATATCCTTGAGCACCACACTGCCTTTGCTTGGGAGGTGCGTTTAGTAACCTGTGCAACCAATGAATATACTTTTCGCTGACTAAAAAGTTGCCAACACTCCTGCCAGCTGCGACATGGCTCTCGCTACTTTAAGAGACCCTTCAGGAGAATACCACTGCTCTGAAATTAAGATATTAATGTCTGGATGCCAGGGAATCGCCAAGGCCTGAACACTCACTCCACACATGAGGGAGAAGGAGGTAGAAGGAGCTTACAGTATGTCTAAATTCAGCTCATGCATAGATTTCAAAAATGAGATCCGGTAAGGCAGATGACTTAAATAAACGCAGAACCATGAAATTGTCCCCAGGTTCTAAAGCCAAAATAGGATCTAAAGCACCAGCATACAACCCCAGGTTCCCTGCCATGGGAGGAGCATCCGTAGACAATAAGGGAACAGTAAGATTATCATCATCATTGCTATCACCTGCAAATAGGAAATTGCAAACAGCAGCAGACTGTGAAGCAATGCCTTGACAAGGGAAGTCCGACACATAGCGGGACAACACAGGAGGAGCACAGCTCTCCTGAAAAGTCTTTCTACAGTAAATCAATAAATTCTGAGAAGAAAGCCATACCAGAAAGCAAGGAGTCACCATGTGATGACTGTACTATGTATATCTTGGGCTTTAGAGCTTCTGCATCCTTTCGCACGGAACGGTTACAATTTCCAGGCCCCAAAAACAGAAAAGGCCGCCAAAGCATGCTAGCCATTCTTTTTGTCATCTGAGCACGCAGAAGAGCTGTTAAGCTGGCCGCTCCTACCTCTTCAGTCTGTTCAGTGCAGCGCAGGCAGAGCAGACACTGAAGGTGGTAAGTTCCGAGCACTTAAAACACTGAATAAAAGTCGAAAACACCAAATAAAATAAGAAAAAGGGAGAGCAGAACAGAAACACTCATTCCGGCTCACATGCAGAAGGGAAAAACTGGTGAAATAGAAGGGTAACAGAAAAAAGCCAGAGTGGATTCCTTTTGCATATGGCTCACGGCCATGGGGAAGTAAAGCACAGTTACTTACCGTAACAGGTGTTATCCAGGGACAGCAGGCAGATATTCTCACATGTGGGTGACGTCATCCACGGAGCCCCGACGCGGACAGCTTTTCAAGCAAACTTGATTGAAGATTTCAAGTTTGCTAGTGCTGCACCACGCATGTGTGTGCCTTCCTGATCCACTAGAGGGCGCATACCCTCCTCATGGTCCTCAGTTCAGATAGCTAGCAAAGAAGCCAACCTCGGGGAGGCGGGCGGGTTGTGAGAATATCTGCCTGCTGTCCCTGGATAACACCTGTTACGGTAAGTAACTGTGCTTTATCCCAGGACAAGCAGGCAGCATATTCTCACATGTGGGTGACCTCCAAGCTAACCAAAAAAGGGACGGAGGGAAGTTGGCAATTCAAGAAAACAGATTACGCAAAACTGACTGGCCCAACCGGCCGTCGCTCCTGGACAGAGTATCCAGGCAGTAGTGGGAGGTGAAAGTATGAACCGAAGACCAAGTGGCAGCCTTGCAAATCTCCTCGATAGGCGTCGACCTGAGGAAAGCTACAGAAGCCGCCATCGCTCGGACTTATGTCCCGCGACTCGACCATGCAGCGCGAGACCAGCCTGAGCGTAGCAAAAGGAAATACAAGCAGCCAACCAGTTGGACAAGTTGCGCTTGGAAACTGGGCGTCCTAACCGATTAGGGTCGAGGGACAAAAACAATTGAGGAACCGTCTGAGGAGACTGAGTGCATTGAAGATAAAAAGCCAACGCCCTCTTACAGTCAAGTGTGTAAAGCGCCACCTCGCCAGGAGGCGAGTGGGGCTTCGGAAAAGAGACCAGAAGAACAATGGAATGATTGAGAGGAAAGTCCGAAACCACCTTGGGCAAGAACTGGGGTTGAGTACGCAGGACCACCGTGTCATGAAGAAATACAGGAAAAGACGGGTCCGCAACCAGAGCTTGCAGCTCACTGACTCTGCGAGCAGACGTGAGAGCAACCAGGAATACCACCTGCCAGGTGAAGTAATTCAAAAGAGCTTTATCAATGGAATCAAATGGAGGTATCACCAATTGAGTCAGGACCACACAAAGATCCCAAACCACCGGAGGGGCTTTGAGCGGAGGATGTACATTGACGAGATCCCTCATAAAGCGGGAAACCGTCGGATGGACGGAGAGCAGCGTCCCATCAAGCGGCCGATGAAAGGCAGCAAAAGCACAGAGGTGGGCTCGAATAGATGTCGATTTGAGACCAGACCGAGACAAGTGAAACAGATAAACCAGCACATAAGGCAAGGAGGCAGAGAGCGGATCCATGCGATGCTCAGCACACCACACAGCAAATCAGGACCATTTCTGGGAATAGCATTGCCGAGTGGAGATCTTTCGAGAAGCCTCGAAAACACCCCCACCGACTTGAGAGAAACAGAAGGAGGGAGGCACGTTGCGAGGAACTAAGCTGATAAGTGTAGAGACTGCAGATTGGAATGCAACAGAAACCTCAACACTGAGACAGCAGAGAAGGGAGCATAGGTAGGAACAGAGGCTCCCTGACATGCTGGAGGAGCAGGGAGAACCACAGCTGCCAGGGCCACAGAGGAACCATCAAGATCATGGTGGCGCAGACCGACAGGAGGTGTATCAAAGACCTGAGAATCAGAGTAAAGGGAGGGAACACATAGAGGAACCTGCCCATCCAATCGAGAAGGAAAGCATCCACCTCGATGCGAACCCAGGAGAACATCCTCGAGCAATATCGAGGCAACCAGTGAGTGAGGGGCAAAGCGAACAGAACTACCTGTGGGGTTCCCCACCAAACAACCACATGCCGCAGAGTCTGAGAATGGAGCGACCATTCATGCGGCCGAAAAGGGCGACCAGACAATGCTGCTCGCCCCGGAAATACACCGCCCAAAGAAAGAAGTAGTGGTGTAACTCCCCCTCCAATGACGAAGGGCTTCCCTGCAAAGTAACAGGGAACCTGTACACCCTGGCTTGGTCACAGAATACATCGCCACCGGGATGTCGGGATGCACCAGGACCCCGCAATCCAGCAACCAATAACGAAAATCCACCACAGCATTGTAAATGGCCCGGAACTTCAGCAGATTGATGCGGCTGCGACGGTCCGCACCCGACCAAAGACCCCGAGTCCGAAGGCCGTCGTGTTGCGCCCCTAAGCCGATGCCGAGGAGTCCATCGGCAGAACCTTCTGATGCGGGGATACGAAGAGGTGGCCCACCAACGAAACCAGCGCACCACAAAAGCGCTGGGAAGCGGGATCCCGATCCTGCCATCACTGAGATGCTCGGGTCCAGCGGGGAACACGAAGAGGAAACCCGGCGAACATCGGGACATGAACCGTGGAGACCCATGATCCCAAAGCATCAGCATCAGCTCGGCCGAGGCCGAAGACCGCTGAGACACCAGCTGACTCAGGCGCAGACAGGCGGCCTGCCGAGGCAGAGGCAGAAAAGACTGGAGGCGGACCGAGGACAGAGGGGCCATCGTCCGGTATAAACAAACAAGGCCCTACCCCTGAGGCCGAGACAAGAAGGAGCGCAGACAAACTGGGTCCAGGTCCGCCCCGACGGACTCCCGAGACTGGGGCGGACAGAGTCTGAACCGCTCCCAGACTAGAAACTAGTCAGTCCGATTCCAACAAAGGAAAAAGGGTCCCGGCCATTCTGCTCACACGAGGTGAGCCCAGAGAGAGGCCAGGGAAGAAGAAAATACAGCTGCAGCAAAATGAGGCCTAGCAGCATGGCTGAGGCCCAAGAAGGGCCTGCCGATGGAACCAGCAGAAACACAATAAAAAGTCCTTTTTTTTTTGAAACAAAGAAAATACACGATCAATTAACAAACGCACAGCGATTCCCTAACAAAATAAAGAAGCCGCGGTGCCAGAAAGGCACTTAGAAGAACGCAGAGAAGAGAGACAGGGCTTTCTGGCTCAGCGGAAAACTAAGAACTGAGGACCATGAGGAGGGTATGCGCCCTCTAGTGGATCAGGAAGGCACACACATGCGTGGTGCAGCACTAGCAAACTTGAAATCTTCAATCAAGTTTGCTTGAAAAGCTGTCCGCGTCGGGGCTCCGTGGATGACGTCACCCACATGTGAGAATATGCTGCCTGCTTGTCCTGGGATAACCCGCTTGCCAGAATGGCATACCTATTGTACAAAAAATAAATGTATTGTTTTCATTAACACAATTTAATTTTGTTCTTCTACAGGATGGTGGTAGACAGAAGAGAAAGCCATGAAGTTTGCTATCTCAAGAATTTGGCAGAAACCTACTGTCACTCAAGCAACTGCTACTTCTGCATGGTAGACCTTTCCAAACATCGAACTGGCAAGCATGCATCTGCAATCACATATCCAAACATTCCATCATCCATCACCCCAGTGCCACATTGCCCTGAGCTCCCTATACCTACTCTCTCAAAAGAGAGAATAGTTGTCTTCAGAAGAGAGCAGCAAGTCAGAGAGTAAGGAAGAAGTTGCAGATCCAGTTTAAAATATTAGTGGTGCAGCTGATGAGAAACCCATACCATCCAAACCGAAAAGTTCTCAACGACTTGATCAGGGATCTTGGTCTCACCAAGTCCAATGCCGAGTTTTTGACACCTAGGCTCAAGCAGTAGAACTTGTTGGATGAAAGTGTACAAGTCACAAATCAGAGGAAGCATACCAAACTTTGTCCACCTTCTTTACCCATCAACATTGGTTCTGCTTCTGCCACAATGTGATCAGTATGTTTGAGGCAACTGGAATCACCTGTAACTCAAAAAAGTGGCATCTCTTCATTGACAGCTCATCCAGGAGCATCAAAGCCGTGCAGTTCCATAATGGGAACAAGCTACCCATCTCTTTCACTGGCTCACTCAGTGCACCTCAAAGAGGATTACAACAGCATCAAGATCTTACTAGGTGCATTGAAGTGTGATGGATACATCTGGGAGGTCATCGGAGACTTCAAATTGGTGGCATTCCTAAAGGCAGTTTTACCCTGCTATCTGCCTTTGGGACAGCAAGGATACAAAAGCACACTACAGCAGACCAAGTTCTCTGTGGGGAGAAACGATGCCAAATGGGAACCACTGGTGGACCCCCAGAAGGTGTTGATGCTACCACTGCACATCAAATTAGTCCTAATAAAACAATTTGTCAGCGCTCTAGATAAGGAGTTGGAAGCTTTCAAGTACCTTCAAGACATCTTCTCTAATCTGTCTAATGTAAAGGTCAAAGCTGATGTCTTTGTCAGACCACAGATAAAGAATAATAATAATTTATTTCTTGTATACCGCTATACCAAAAGTTTGAAGCGGTTCACAACAAAGGATATATACAGCCAATATTTAAAATACAGAATAAACAATTGGAGTGTAATACAGAATAAAAACAATCAGTAGAAAGGGTACATCAGATAAAATCAGTAAAAGTTAAGACAATAGCTCAAATGGTAAGTAAAAAGCTGTTAAAATTCATAATAGATTTGACAGTAACATGTCAAACAGGCGTGTTTTTAGTGATTTTCTAAAATCAAGTATTAATCTTCCAAGCCATGTATTCAGTTTGGCGGCCTGGAATGATAAAATTCTGTTAAAAAATTTCTTGTATTGACATGATTTAAAAGAAGGGTAATTAAATAGATTTATTCTATGAGTACTCCTATTGGAACTATTCATGGAAAACTGGGAGGCAAGATAATCAGGTAGCATCCCCAAAACTGCTTTGTAACTGATGCAGGAAAACTTGAACAGGACTCTAGACTCCACTGGCAACCAGTGAAGTTTTTGATAATAAGGGGTAATGTGTTCCCATTTTTTTAGACCAAATATAAGGTGAACCGCAGTGTTAGAAGATCCTGGAGTGCAAGGAATTTCCCAAGAAGCTAACTAAGAAGGAGAAAGAAGCTTGAAACACTTTTGTTCCAGTGATTCGGGGTTTCCTGGGCAATCACAAAGCTGAAAACTACCTGTAGTTGGTTGAGAATCTGGTGAAGAATTACAGTAAAATGGGCTGTAGGATGTCTCAATTTCATGTCCTTGATGCTCATCTTGAAACATTCTAGAAGAACATGGGAGTATAGACAGAGGAGCGTGATGAGCACTTCCACCAGGATATACTGGACTTCGAATGCCACTACCAAGGACAATATAATGAGAATATGATGAGAGACTACATCTGGGGGCTGATTCATGAAAGTGACTTACAATATAATTGCAAATCTTGAAAAATTACTCACTTCTAAATATTTTATGCTCATCTCTGAATAACTTCAATATAAATATATGTTGTGATTCATATGTTGCTTTTTATGACTCTATAAAAATTAAAAGATGAAAATTTGGTGTTTTCACATTTTTAATAAACTTCAAAATTTGACTATCCTGGTCACAGAAGCAAAGTTTTATGGCAGTAACAGACATTTTCTATATTTTTCTAGGCATGGGCAATTAGAAAACTATACTTACTGCCCAGGAACAAAAATCATGTTACACAATGTTATCTAACTGTGCACCAAAGAAAATACAGCACCTGCTAGTATGCTTCTGTCTTCCCCTGCAACCACAATGATCCAATCTCTCTGAATGGTGATTGACATGGCAGTGCTTGCCAGGTTTGCAGTGTTGGCTACTGTGATCACCAGGATATAAATTGTCTGGGAAAGTTAGAATAAGTATGAGAGCATGAATAACTACCCAAACAACAGATCAACATTGTCAATAATTTCACAGTTATCTATGCACTGCTGATCATTGTGATGAGCCAATGTATAATGTTGTTTTGATTATGTGTGTTTACATGATTATCTGCTTAGGTCTTAGGGGGTGTAGAAATTTTTAAAAATAAATAAATAAAATAAACCTTCAGTGAAGACACTTTTGTCTAAAATTCCAACAGGGAAAATTAACAAGCACTTACTGAATGCAGTTTGTAGAGGAGTGGGGGGAAAACAGATAAATCAAACTGAGCTGCTGCTAATGTAAATGTTGGAATGGTATTGGGGATTTGAAGTACAAGCAAGTAAAAAGAAGGTATTTTGCTAAGGAGAGGAGAAAGCAGTTGAAACTGCTCACAGGAGCCAGATAAAGCAGGGGCATAGCCAGGGAAAGGTCCAGGAATGGACTGTGGAGCTAAGGATATAATCTGAGCCCCTACCCTCCCTCCTAATCATATCATTGCTGGCACTCACTAGCCAAAGACATTTTCTTTTGGGGCCCAGGGCCTTGCTGCCTGAGAAGCAAGCAAGCTGCTTCAGCCTCTGAAGCCAGCACTTCCATGCATGCTCAGTTCAATTTTATGAACTGAGTATAAGCAGAAGTACCTACAATCAGGACGCCATTTATAGAATTTGCCCCAATAGCACAGAGGTGAGCTCTAACCGAATTGGGCTTAAGACCAGAGTTGGATAAAGGTAGTCCAATACTGAAGAAATGGTGAAGGTAGTCCAATACTGAAGAAATAGAAGATGTGGAAGGAGCCAGGTGATGGAGATTATATTATGAAAAAAGCATGTCTATTTGAGTCAATAGCCTTCTACTCAGTAATGCTTTCTGGAAGCAGCTATAATGGTTTGTACTGAATCAGAAAGATTATAATCTGCTGAAGTCAGGTCAAGAGGTACCAAGCTGTTAGGTGCAGAGATTACAGATTGGGATGTAAAAGAGATCCTTGACTCTGAGTGAGTAGAGATGGAAAGATCTGTAACAATTGAATCCTTGACACTCAGCTGAAGTAGAAGGGACAACCTAGGTTGCTGAGCCACCAAGGAGCTATTAGGATCATGGTGGCTAACTTATGTTTGAGCTTGACTAATGTCTTCAGAACCAGAGGGATTGGCAAAAATGCATACAGGAACTTGCATGACCAAACCAGAAGAAATGCATCTGCTTCCAGACAATGAGGAGAGTACTGTCTGAAGAAAAATTGATGTTTTGTGATTGTGAGGAGACACAAAGAGGTCTTTCTGAGGAGTCCTCCAAAGCAAGACTTTTAAGTTGAGAGCCCACTCGTGCGGCTGAAGAAATCTGCTGAGCTTGTTGGCCAGAGCATTCTGTTTTCCTTGCACATAGATTGCTTTGAGAAATATATTTCAAGGAATTACCCAGTTCCAAACGTGTAGGACTTCTTGACAAAGAGGAAGAGAGCCCGTTCCCTTTTGTTTGCTGATGTAGTACATGGCTACTTGATTGTCTGTTTGAACAAGGAGGATTTAGTTGAAAAGCTGATCCTGAAACGTCTTGAAAGCATTGTGAATTGCTCACAGTTCTAACAGGTAGATATGAAATGCTTTCTCTCAAGCAGACCACAGTCCCTGAGTCCGGAGACCATCCAGGTGAGCTCCCCGTGCATACATGGAGGCATCCGTCACCTTGCCTCTTCAATCACCATTGGAGAGATGAAGAGGCAAGGTGACTTTTATCCATTTGGTTAAGGGATTCACGCACCATTCCTCCAAACACTGAGATGCCAAGTTCCACTGAGCTGATCTGAGGTGAAGGTGAGCGAAGGGAGTGACATGAACTGTGAATGCCATGTGACCCATGAGACGCTTCATTTGCCTCGCTGAAATGTGTTGCAGAGTGGACACATGATTGCAAAGCTGGAACAAGGGATCTTGTCTTTGCTGTGGTAAGAAAGCTCATAAGAGAGTCATGTTAATCACAGCTTCTATGAACTCCAACACTTGAGAAGGTTGAAGATGAGACTGGAAAGCTGACTTTGAAGCCCAGAAGCTGGAGAATAGTTATGGTCACTTGTGTAGTTGAGTGCACTGCTTGAGGCGATGCAGCTTTTACCAACCAGTTGTCTAGATAAAGAAACACTTGAAACCCGTGGGAACGCAGGGTTGCTGCTACTACCTGGAGATGAAGCGAGGCTGAATGGCAGAACTTTGTACAGGAGATGATGACCTATACAGAAACAAAGAAACTTTCTGTGGTCCGGATGTATGGGAATGTGTGTAGGCCTCTTTGAGGTTCAGAGAGCAGCCAATCGTTTCATACTAGAAGTGGGTAGAGTCCCCAGAGATAACATGCAAAACTTTTATTTTACTTGATATTTGTTGAGAGCTCAGAGGTCTCAAATGGGACAAACACCTCCCATCTTCTTTGGAATTAGGAAATGCCTGGAGTAGAACCCCTGATTTTTCTGGGTATTCATTTGAAGTAGAGCTTTGATTTTCTGAAGAAGGGATATCTGTTGAGATATGAAAGAGTACTCTCTTGAGAGTTGTTTGAAGGAATAGTGATAAAATGAAGACAGTAACCCTACTGTATGACTTTGAGGACCCAGGTGACTGTGGTAATGAGAGTCCAGTATTGATGATATAAGAGAAGTCGGCCTCTGATGGGTTGGGGAGGTGGCTGAGATGGTGGAATTACAGCTATGCTCTCTAGAAGCATGTCAAAAAGGCTGAGTTGATTTTTGTGGAGCAGAAGTCTGAGGCTCTTGCGATTTTTGCCTCTTCTTTGGTGGGGGTTTGGAAGAGGATGAGGTTGTTGGATAACACCTCATATATGAAGAGGAAGCAGATCTCTGGGAAGATTTAGATGGTTGAGTCTTAGACTTAGACCCTGTTAAGGTGGTCCAGCTCTATTCATGTTGAGTAAGCCTTTGTGTGGCATCCTCGACTTTGTCCCCAAATAGCTTTTCACCTAGACAGGGAATATTTGCTAAACAATCTTGAACATTTTTATCCATGTTAGAGACTCACAACCATTCAAGACGTCTCATAGTGATAGACATAGCCAATGCTCTAGATCAGTGTTCCTCAACTCAGTCCTGGAGTATCCCCTTGCCAGTCAGGTTTTCAGGATAGCCACAATGAAAATGCATGAAAGAGATTTGCATATAACAGAGGCAGTGTATGCAAATCAGGTTTATGCATATTCATTGTGGATATCCTAAAAACCTGACTGGCAAAGGGGTGCTCCAGGACCGAGTTGAGAAACACTGCTCTAGATGTCACATCAAATGCATCTTGCCATAAATTTTCTGGTTTGAAGAAGGCTATGAGTTGTTTCCTGGAACTCAGGAAGTCATTCAGATGGAATGCTCTGTTCAAAATCAGCCAACTTCTTTTTGAGTTGTTTAACATAGAATAACATAAAGAAATTGTAGCTGAGAACTATGCTGGTCAACATAGAGTTCTGGAAGAGGCGGAGCCCAAACTTATCCATGGTGCAGTAGCATATACTCTTATACTGGAAGATTTTTAAGAGTGGATTCAATCAGCAAAGACTGGTGCTGCAATTGTGGCTTACCAAAGCCAGGACACAACTGTATTCTGTACAAAGAGTCAATTTTTCTTGGAGCTATGGAAAGGGTGAGAGGAGTCTCCCAGTTCTTAAACATAGCTTCCTTAAGTAGAGTGTGAAGAGGCAATTTTAGAAGCTCTTTAGGAGACTCATCAAAATCTAATGTTTCAAGGAGTTCTGCGCTGGGCTCAATGTCTGACTCCCGTTTAACAGGCAAAGCTTTCCCCGATAAATTTAGTTAAAGGTAGTCCCTTCTGAAGGAGATCTGCATCTTCGTGGTGGAGGAGATGGATCTGATGGAATGCCATGTGACTCTGGAGTAGATAACGTGAGTTCAAGATCAGTATCAGTATTTTGTACAACTAGATTGGAATCAATGTCCCCAACTCCAGGAGATTCTTTATAGTAAGGAGAAGATGGATGCTTCCTGGTCTGAGAAGTACAATGACTGTAATAGTTTCAAGAAGAGCTCCTTCGATGACATCGATACCGGTCAGATAAAAATGAAGACGAAGATCGATGTCGAGAATGTGAAGATCTTGACTTAAGTCAAGGCAAATGTGAATCGGTACCGTGCGATGTTCTCTTGGATTTAGAAGAGCAAGCATCGGTACCACAGGATCTCAATGTCAATAAATGTTAAGATGGAGAGTTGGATTTGGTACCCTGGGGCCACGATGTGCCATGCTCAGGCTGGGCTGGTACTGAGGAAGTTGATGCAAGCACTGGTGCAGCATGTAGTTTAAATAGGCCAGCAAGCTCCCTTTGGAAAAACTCCTTAAGTTGGTCCTGGAAGGAAGGACTGCACTGGTACCATTGCTTCAACAGCTGGTACCATCAGTGCTGCAGGGTGTTGAGTGGTAGGTGACTTCGATGAGAAAGCATGCCCTGGAGACACAGCCTGCACAGGAGATCAGTGATGGTGTCAACACTTGGCATGCATGCATCGAGGGACTCGATTCTGATGATGCCTGCGACGTTGGATGTGATGGCTTCGTAGCAGGTTTACCCAATACAGGAACGGAGTCCAATTCGAGGGAGGTGTCGATGCTTGTACCATTGGTACCGATGGAATTGATTTGATGCCAGAGGGCATAGCCGGTCCACACAGCTTCTCTTGCTGGATGCATTGAGCTTTAAGAGAGTGTTTTTGTAAGGTAGAACAGCAGATACAAGTGTCTACTCAGTGCTCCGGCCCCAGACACTGAATGCACCAGTTTTGCATGTCAGGGATGGAGATAGGCTGCTGGCAACGAGTGCACTTTTTAAACCCACTAGAAGGCCTCGACATTAGATGAAAAATCTCAGCAGCAAGGTTAAAAAATACAATAAATGCAACCCGAGACCGAAACATAAGTTGAAAAAAAGTCCCAAAGGCCTGACTGAGGAAAAATTATATATTTTTTCTTTGAAAAAGAACCAAAGAAAAATTAAGTTAATTATAAAACAAAAGAAATGTGCCAAAAAGGCCAAAATTAAGTTGAATGGGCAACTCAATTGGACAGAGTCTAAATATAATTTCTTCATTCCACGGAAAATGAAGAACTAAGGAACCGCGAGCCAATGTCGGGCAGGAAGGCACTCGCGCATGTGCGGTGCAGGTAGTCTCAAAGCTTCTTAAGAAATTTAAAGTCCTTTTAGCACTGTCCGTACCGGGATCTGTGGATGATGTAACCCATATGTGAGAGTATGTTGCCTGCTTGTCCCAAGGATAATGAATTTTCTATGATAACCAAAAAAATTATTTCCAAATATGTAAAAATTTAAGGCTTCTTTTACTAAGCTGCACTAATGGATTTAGGCCCAGATTCTGTAAAGTGTGTCCCGATTTTAGGCAGCTGTAGGCGTACTACAGCTGTCTAATCAGCCAATTGGTACGCACTTTAAAAAAAAAACTGCTCCCCAGGCAGGCTCGCAAGAACCTAGGCGGCCCTACGCGTCTCCCTAGTAGAGGGAGAGATGCTGGCCTACATTGTAAGTAGACACGGCCTCTATACTTATCGTGGCAAGGGATCTCCCTGCAGCGATAAGTATAGCGGCCGTGGATTCCTGTTCCCCCCCCGATCGCTGGCAGGAGGGTTCCCAACCCCTCCTGCTGGAAAGCCGCCCACCCAACACCCCCGATTGCCAGCAGGAGGGTGCCCAACCCCTCCTGCCGGAGGACGCCCTCCTCCAGACCCCCCACCCACGCTAATGCCCCCTACGCTAACACCGCCCCCCCGATGACCCCCCTAACTAACCTCTAAATTGTTGGCCGGCCGGGTCTTGCTGCCCATCTTTACGGCCCATCCCCGCTAAGCCAAGGCCTGATTGGTCCAGGCTTCTAGAGCCTGGGCCAATCAGGCCTTAGGCTTAGTGGGGATGGCCCATCCCCACCCATCCCCACTAAGCCTAAAGCCTGATTGGCCCAGGCTTCTAGAGGCCAGATGACAGCAAGACCCGGCCGGCCGGCCAGCCAACAATTTAGAGGTTAGTTGGGGGGGAGGTTAGCGGGGGTCATCAGGGGGGTGTTAGTGCAGGGGGGATCCGGAGGGGTGGTGTCCTCCGGCAGGAGAGGTTGGGCACCCTCTTGCCGGCGATCGGGGGGGGGGGGGACAGGCAGCTGCAGCCGCTATACTTATTGCGGCTTGGAGATCCCTTGCCACGATAAGTATATCGGCCACGTCTACTTACAATGTAGGCCAGCATTTTGCTGGCCTACATTGTAAGCATCTCTCCCTCTACTAGGGAGACACGTAGGGCCGCCTAGGTTTGCCTAAGGCCCTTAGGCGAGCTTAGGCGGTCTTGCAGGCCTCCCTAGGCTCCCGGAGGCTCCTTCAATATAGGCGGCCTGCCTGGGGAGCATTTTTTTTTTTTTTAACGTGCGTCTCCATTGGCTGATTAGACGCCTACAGCTGCCTAAAATCGGGACGCACTTTGCAGAATCTGGGCCTTAGTGCATACTAAATGCTAGGAAGCCCATTTTATTCCTATGAGCTTCTTAGCATTTAGCTTGAACTAAATCCATTAGCAGCAAAGACGACATGCTATATCTACTGAGAAAAGTCAAAGCCGAAAGTTATAACATGTCTTGCCCTGGATCGGTGGCATGGAATACTGCTACTATTTGTGTTTTTGCCTGGTATTTGTGACTTGGATTGTCCTCTGTGAAGATGAGATACTACGCTAGATGGACTATTGGTCTGACCAAGTAAGGCTATTATTTTCTTAACATAAACGAGACGACGATCATGAACACGGAAAATGATTTTGAGCTTGAAGGCAATAGAAATTGTAAAAGATTTCAATCTCCTGGGCTCTTTAATAAACAAAGAAATACTCTGCAGAATATTACTTGGTCGCTCTTCAATGAAGGCTCTAGACAAAGTAATCAAAGGCAAAGAAATAACACTCCAAACAAAGATTAGACTTGTCCATGTACTCATTTTCTCAGTGGTCAATTACAGATGTGAAAGCTGGGAAGGTAATGAGGAAGGGGTGAGGGTGGAAATTATGTGGTAGTTACATAAAAGACTCATATATTTTGTTGAGTTTATTGAAAAGTATAATGCAACTTTATACATATGTAAAAGCACATGACAATCTGAGTTGCAATACTTTTTTCTGTTATACTGATGCATGTAGCTACCAATAAAAAATTGTTGAAAGATAAAACAATTCATAAAGACAGCCTAAACACTTACAGGAATCCATCCATAGCTCATGGACTCAAGCTGTACCTTGAACAGGAATGTCATCATCAAGATGATACCACACAAGAGGACAGAAGTATTTTGTACAATCAATGAGATCTGTGTCACTGTCAGAGAGTTAAAAGAAACAAAGGTAAAATATAATAATTTAGAAAATTAGATTCTTAGGCTCTCCTTTCAAGTATAGTTATAATTTACTGTGTTACTTTAAGAAGCAATTTACCAATTTATATATGTAAAAGTACTGTCTAAAAAATGCCTACCCTTAAATCAGCTAAAAGTATGCCTAGGGTCCACAACATATATATTGTAAGCTACACTAGGAGAAAACTTTCCCAGAGGAGGTATTCTCAGGGATATGTTTAATTTAGGAAGGAAAATATCTGTAGATCACAATTTCAAATCTTTTTGTTATTTTCCATGCAAAAAATACACACTATAACAAGCAGGTGCAAATGTCTGCAGGTAGACTGTACCTATGATAATTTTCAAAAGCAAAGCATGAGAAGAAGTTTCCTTTGCAAATTTTTTTTTAAATACACAGGTGCAGGATGCCTGCAGATTTTATACCTGAGCAGGTTTTTTTGAAAATTGTCCTTTAAGAGCATAATTCACTATTTAGAGCAGAGGTCTCCAAAGTCCCTCCTCGAGGGCCGAATCCAGTCAGGTTTTCGGGATTTCCCCAATGAATATGCATGAGATCTATATGCATGTACTGCTTTCAATGCATATTCATTGGGGAAATCCCGTAAACCTGATTGGATTCGGCCCTCGAGAAGGGACTTTGGAGACCCCTGATTTAGAGGAATAGTCAGTAAATTTTATTTTGTGTTGCTGCAGCCAAGAGCTTTGCGTATTCATAGCTGAAGCAATGCAAAGATAAAGGGCCCCATTATCTCTTAAGAGGCCAATTTGGAATTAAAATCAGCAGTCGGTACCCCTGATCAGAACCCTCTTCTCAATTCCCAGATCAGAATTCATCAGTCTCCAAAAAAAATCCTTCTTAGAAAGCACCCAATCCAAACTCATCTGTGAGGTCTTTTTGGTGGACAGTGAGAGGACAGGAGTGATCCCATCCCATCAGCACCAGGAGCAAAATGACACCCAAATCCCCCTAGCTGTAATCTCACAATACCACCGCTAGGCGTCAATTTGCTAAATCAACTGCAAGGTTAAATGCAAGCTGTGTTATTCATTTTGCATAATAATGAGCTGCTTTGCATGTAATTCATTTACTTTTCATGATTACTTGCACTGCATTTTGTCATTTAGCATGTGTTATTTGGCAAAATGTTACATCATTAATTGCTTTTACCACTTGCTCCAGCAATAGATTCCAGAACTTAACTATACGTCAGTAAAAAAATATATTTTCTATTTGTTTTAAATATGCCATTATGTAAGTTTATGAGTGTCCCCTAGTTTTTGTACTTTTAGAAACAGTAAACATGTTCATGTTTACCCTTTCCACTCCATTCAGGATTTTATAGGCGTCTTTAAGCTGAAGAGCCCTAACCTCTTTATATTTTCCTCATAAAAGAGAGTCCTTCCTTCACCTTTATCATTTGGGTTGCCCTTTTCTGTACGTATTGCAGTCCCACTATCTTTTTTGAGATGTAGCAGCCAGTATTACATACAATACTCAAGATGCAATCTCAATGGCAATGTCGCTATGCCCACATTGCTCTTTCCTCAAGTCACTTCACTGGCTCCCTATCCGTTTCCACATACTGTTCAAACTCCTCTTAATGACCTACAAGTGTATTCACTCCACAGCTCCTTAGTATTTCTCCTCTCTCATCTCTCCCCAGACTCCCCCCTGGGTACTCCACTCATTAAGTAAGAATTTCTTATCTGTACCCTTCCCCTGTAAGGCTAACTCCAGATTCTGTACCTTCTACTTTGCTGCACTATGTGCCTGGAATAAACTGCCTGGCTCGGTATGTCAAGCTCTGTCTTTGGCAATATTCAAATCCAGACTCAAAGCCCACTTCTTTGAAGATGCTTTCAATACCAAACTCCAACCCACAATATCTGTCTTATTATTTCCTATGTAATTCCCCACCTGATCATTGTGTATAGAAGCACCTTTTTGCCCAATTTGTCTGTCTTGACTAAATTGTAAGCTCTTTTGTGCAGGGACTCTCTCTTCTGTTTTAATGTACAGCGCTGCATATGTCTAGCAGCGCTATACAAATTAGTAGTAGTAGTAGTATTAATCTTACCATAAAGCAATATAAAGGCATTATATTCCTTGATTTTACTTCTGTCACTAGTTATATCTAAAATAGATTACTGTAATTCCCTTTACCATTTACCCTACTCATAGACTTCAATTAATTCAGACCACCACTGTTAAATTACTCTTTAACAAGTAAAGGCTTGATAATGTAACCTCATCTCTGAGCACTTGTTTCCTTTGTCCTCCTCCACTGCTTTTAAATTTTTAATCATTGTACATCAAATCATGCATACTGCCTCACCTTCCTTTCTCTTCAGTTTTCTTATTCCATATGTTCCTCTAGTTAGCATCTTCTCACTGTGTCTTCACTTCATCTTATCTGGCTTGATACTCTTTATCACTTCTGTCCCTTTGGAACTTGCTCCTACCCCTCCTTAAGGCTGAATTATCCTACCAGAAATTTAAAATTGCTCTTAAGACTTACCTCTTTAAACTATATTCCCTATAACCTGCCTCATGTTTTATTCTATGCACAAATTAGCAGGAACCTACCTGCTAATTTTCTCTCTTTTAGACTCTCCAGACCAGTACAGCCTCACTGATGGGTAATAGCTCACTTTGACTAGCTAGTGGAGACTGAGACCAAAGTTTGGTTGTAGTATTAATAGCCGTAGCTCCTTCTAGCAAACCAGCCTGCCAAATAGCCAAGCAGAACTAAGAAGTGCTAATATTTAACAGTAACAACACTCCAAACAGGAGTAATAAACTAAACATAGGAATACTGTTGGAAAGTGCATAAAACAAGCCCCTGCAGCAAATGGTCCCCACAGCTCGCCAGCTGGGCCATAGCCGCTGTTCTTTGATCTCCCTGGCCCTAGAAAAATACTAGAACCTGCAGAAAAAACAAAATCTTCATGCGAAAAAACCCACAAGAACAGACAGACAGAAAGAAAGGGTGGGGTGCTGTACCAGTCTGGAGAGTCTAAAAGAAAGAAAATTAGCAGGTAAGAATGTAATTTCTCCTTCTTCATCACCTCTCCAGACCGGTACAGCCTCACTGATGGGACGTACCATCATGGGTGGGCACCACCAGAACACGCTCACCGAACGCCATGTCCTGACACGCCTGAATGTCCACACGGTAGTGCCACACAAAGGAATGAAGAAGGCTAAACCACGGCCTTACAGATATCCACTGGAGGCACCAGAGAAGACTAGTCCAAGAAGCTACTTGACCCTGAGTGAAATGAGCCTTGAGAAATTCCATAAAAGGCTTTGGCTGAAGAAGATACATGGAAGCTGAGGAATAGTGGCTCGTGGCCAGTAGGGGGCGATGTCTATGGGACGGTAATGGAATGGACGTCAGGACATGATGGTGCAGTATTTTGTGGAGTTTTTCTACAAAAGCGCCTGCTTTTCGTATGATTCTGGGTAACTCTAGTTAGATACAAGCATATGTGTTAGTTAAGGCCACACCCAATAGAAGCGTACAAAAAATTGGTGAATATGGATGTAGCCAAGGTCAGAAGAACACACTACAGATTAATATTAAGGAAAAGCATAATAATATTCTTTTTATGTACTTTGCTATTAAGCTAGATCATAGAGGAAATCAGGATATACATGAACTCCATCTCTGTTTTTCTGTGTCTTCTGCTTGGCTTTACTCCATTTTGTGTTCAGCCTATATCCCTAGTCTTTGTTCAGGTTTTTCCCGCTTTTAGCCTCGTGGTTCTAATTGATACTAGATGTGCCTTAGGCTGGTTAGGAAAAGTATATTAGATTACGTATCCCAATCTGAGATATAACATGCATTAAATATGAATGACATATAATGTGTGAAGCTATGAATGTATGGAAGGGGCCCCAACCGAACAGACAAATGAATGGATGGATGAAAGATATATATGAAAGAATTTGTATTTAAAGTGAAATGTTTTATATAAGGAACACTAAGGAAAAATCCTAAAGCAACATCTGGAAATAATTAGAGTCAGAAACTGCTATTCCAGTCTCCAGCATAGGAAGGTTTCTGAATCTGTATGCCAGTAAAATTTTGAAGCTGTCAGCTCAGAGAGAAAGGGGGAAACAGCCCCTCCTTTTTCTCTGAGGCTGACAAGTTTTCAGCACTTTTTAATGTAGGTTTTCTCAACACAAATAAGCAGTTTCAGATAACATTTCTTTGGCTATGTTATAAAATGTTTATGTATATTCAGAAATGAATGTAAACAAAAAAATTATGATTTCTGGAACTTTTATTCCATGTTAAAAAGAAGGTCTTTGTCTAAATTTAAGTACAGCCTCTGTTATTGATTGGCTGACGGCCAATGATGTCAAACTGGACTGAAGGTATATATTGGGGAGCTTCGAAGTATCGAGCTGAGATCGTTATCAGAAGGCCAGCATTTTGGCAACTATAACAACCTCCCGCTAACGCAACTAGCCTTTTGAGGTCCATGATGGAAAAATAAAAGCAATAAATAATTATTTTGGTAAACCTTGCGTTATGCGTCATTTCCATATATTTGTTATTTTGCACACCTCGAGTGAAAGCTAGCAGCTTAATTGGCAACTGCAGCTTTATGAGTGCACTGGCGTCCAATTACCCATGCTCAAAGTGATAGTCTCCTTGATCCAGCGTGCAATGGTAGCCTTGGAAGCGCCGTCCCCCTTACGAGGACCCGCCAAGAGGACAAAAGGATGATCCGATTTCCGAACTCCTGGATCCTCTAAACATAAGAGCGAAGGACCCTACAGACGTCCAACTTGCACAACTGCTTCTGTTCCGATGGTTGACATGAAAAGGCGAAACTACCTTTAGCAGAAAGGAAGGAACAGGCCGCAGCACAACACGCTCCCTAGAAAACTCCAGGAAGGGAGGCCCACAAGAGAAAGCCTGCAACTCAGAAACTCATCTCGCAGAAGTAAAGGCCACCAGAAACACTGCCTTTAACACTGGAACCCAGGGGCTCAAAAGGAGGGCACACGAGCACGGACAGGACCAGATTGAGATCCCAAGCCGGAACCGAAGGCCAAATAGGAGGCCGAATCAATTTGGTTGCCCACTAAAAGCAAACTACATCCGGGAAAGAAGATAAATACTTACCGTGCAGCAAAATGCAAAACGCAGACAAAGCCGCCAGCTGAACCCAGAGAGAAGACCAGGCCAGACCCCTATGCAAGCCATCCTGCAAAAAATCCAAGATGTGAGGCAAAGAAGCACGAAAGGAAACCACCCCCCATGCAACACTCTTCAAAAATACGCCAAACACGCACATAAGCCCGAGAAGTGGAAAACTTCTGAGACTCCAAGAGACAGAAGATCAACCGAGAAAGGCAGCGGAAGAGGATCTACCACCAGAAGATGAACCAGATCTAGGTACCGTGGACATCTGGGCCAATCCAGAGCCACCAGGATTACACAGCCGGAGTGCCGAGCAATGCAAATAATAACTCTGCTCATCATCAGCAATGGAGGAAATATATACAGGAATCCCGCCATCGGTCAGGGCTGTACCAGAGCATCCAATCCCTTAGCCTGAACATCCCTGCACCAACTGAAGAACCGAGACGCTTTGGTGTTGATACTCATAGCCATCAGGTCCAGGACTGGCTTGCCCCCAAGCCTGCACAATCAACTCGAAGGCTGTGGGACCGAGACACCACGCTCCGGGATCTAGCACGTGACGACTGAGGAAGTCCGCCTGTACATTTTCCACCCCTGATATGTGGGAAGCCGAGATGTCCAGAAGATGAGACTCTGCCCACACTGTGAGCAGAGCCACCTTCTGCACCACAAGATGGCTCCTGGTTTTCCCCTGACAACAGACATAAGCCACTGCTGTGGCATTGTCCAAAAGAACCTGAACAGACTTGCCCATCAACAATGAATGGAACACTAGCAACACCAGCTGGATGGCCCTGGTCTCCAAAACACTAATCAACCAAGAAGCCTCCTCCTGAGACCAGCGGCCCTGAGCTGAGTGACCGAAACACTGAGCTCCCCAACCAAGGAGACTGGCATTCGTGATAAGAACTGTTCAGTGGGGCTTATCCAGACTCACCCCCTGCACCAGAATGGAAGACTGGAGCCACCAACGGAGACTGTGACGAACTAACCCACGAAGAGGAATGGGAGAGTCCAACTCATGCACCTGGGGTGACCATTGCTGAAGCAGAACATGCTGAAGTGGGCACATGTGAGCTCGGGCCCACCAAACCACATCCAGGGAGGCCGCCATCGACCCCAAGACTTGGAGAAAACCCTGCACCCGAGGACAGGGGGATGCCATCAGAAGGCGAATCTGTGATTGCAACTTGACCACGCGGGCCTCTGGCAGGAAGACCTTCCCCAAGCTTGTGTCAAAAAGAACCCCAAGGTACTCCAGGCGCTGAGACGAAGCCAACCGGCTCTTAGACAGGTTGACTATCCACCCCAGCGACTGCAAGAATTCCACAACCCGAGCAATAACCCGGGAGCTTTCCTGAAAAGACTTCTCTCTGATCAACCAGTCATCCAGATAAGGGTGAACCAGAATGCCCTCCTTGCGCAATGCCGCCGCCATGACGACAATGATCTTGGTGAATATCTGCAGAGCTGTGGCCAGACTAAAGGAGAGAGCACAAAATTGGCAGTGCAAACCCAAGATCGCAAGCGAAAGAACCGATGATGGGAAGCATGAATCGGAACATGCAAGTAGGCCTTCGTCAGATCGAGAGAGGTCAGAAATTCCCCTGGCTAAACTGCCAGAATGACAGATCTCAGGTTTTCCATTTGAAAAGACGGAACATGCAGAGCTCTGTTGACCCCTTTCAGATCTAAGATGGGCCAAAAAGTCCCCTCTTTCTTGGGCACCACGAAGTAAATTGAATATCTGCCTGTGCCACACTCCTGCGGAGGCACTGGCACCACTGCCTGGACATCTAGTAACCATTGTAGAGTCTGGCGAAAAGCTTGCTTCTTCCACGTCACCTGACAAGGAGAAGTGAGAAAGCAATCTGGCAAGGAGTAAGAAAATTCAAGAGTATATCTGTTCCGAATCACCTCCAGGACCCACTGATCCATCATGATCGCAGCCCACCCTTGGTAAAAATCTCGCAACCAAGCACCCACTGGAGTCAAGGGAGGTGGCGGCAAGGAATCATTGGGCTGGACGGGCAGCGGGGGAACCAGCAAAGGAATCACGTCCCCCCTAATGGGCCTCCCGAAAGGACTGCATGTGCAGAAAGAACTGACTCCGGGACGACACAGAGGCCGGGAAGGAAGCAGCCCCTCAACCAGGGCGATATCTGCGGAAATCACGCAAACACCGCTGAGCAATGCCACTCCGCGCAGGTGTGCAGGCATGGTCCTCAGGAAGATGGGGCATCTTGGAGCCCGTCAAGGTCTGGACCAACTTGTCCAAATCCTTGCCAAACAAAAAAGACCCCCCGAAAGGGAAATTTTGTCAGCTTAGCCTTAGATGCCGCAGCCGCCGACCAAGCCTGAAGCCACAAGGTACAATGAGTGGCCACCCCAAGCACCATGAACTTAGCCAACGCTCGCAACAGGTCATACAGAGTATCAGAAAGATAAGAGGTACCCATCTCAATTTTGGCTACCTCCTGGTCCACCAAGGACCAGTCATCAGACTCACGGACAAGGACATACTCGGCCCACCGAAAACAGGCCCAAACCACCAGACTGCCACAAATCGCCACCTGAACTAAGGCAGAGACATCAAAATTCTGCTTAAGAAGAGACTCTAACCTACGCTCCTCAGAGTCCCTTAAGGCTGAGCTGCCCTCAGCAGGCACAATATGCCGCCTCATGATGGCGGAGACCACCACATCTACCACAGGTGACTTTAAGGTATCCCTATCCCCCTCCGGGATGGGATATAGGCAGGCCATAGAATGCGCAAAATGAAAGGGCGCCTCTGGCACTTTCTACTACGCAAGAACAATATCCCGAATATCCTGATGCATAGGATCCCCCTAAGCAGAGGGTCCACACACGCGGGGGCTCCTTCAAGTCTTCCTCGAAACGTAACACCGAGGAGACCTGAAGAATAAGCTCTTGGAGCTCTTTCTGCTGAAAAATGCAAACCACAGATGCATCCTCGCCAGCTGATGGACCACAAAGCCGCCACTAAAGACATCTTTCCGGGGAGCCTTGTCCTTGCCCAGAGGATATCATTGAGGGGAGCGTTTGTGGATTCCTGGCCTCCTGCAGCAGCGGTTCTTAATTTTCCTCACACGCCCGCAGGCACCTACAGAGATGGACCCCCTGACGTCATCGGGTCCGTCTCCAACTCTTTAAAATCAAGCCGCGGCCGCAGGGCGTGGCCGAAGGGGCGTGCCATAAGGGGCACGCCAGGCCCCTTGGAGCCACGAGGAGTCCGGGAGCTGGAATTGGTCGGTAATATAAAAAAAATTTTCCTATAACTTTTATATGACAGTTACAATATGGGAAAAAGAAAAATCAAACCAAAAAGCTCTACACCAGTGATATCAGGTCCAATGGATAGACACTTAACATTACTTTCCGATAATTTACCTGGGGTACTACCAAATGTAGATTCCTCCTTGTCAGGAGCTTCAATAAGTCCCCTCAATCGCACTCCTCCCCTTCTTCCGGTACCCAGTGATAGTGGGAATATAAACCCTACTATATCCAATGCTCAAGTGGTTTCATCTACCCATACTAGTAAATTAGTATATGCTGAAATACCTAAACCATTGATATTTTCTGGAGGAAACCCAAGAACAGAGGAAACACAGGATATTACTTTAAAGGACTTATGGTTAGGAATTTCTAGGGTTGAAGGGTTTCTCAGGACAACAATGAAACAAATGGGAGATTTTTTTCAGTTAGTTTCTTCTAAATTAGAAAATGTGGACTCAAACTTAGGTTGTTTGGATAAACGTTTAAATGTTGTTGAAACTCAATGTAATAATTTACAAGCTATCTCGGTATCAGCTGTTAAAGATTCCACAGTGATACATTCTAAAATTGAATCTATAGAGAACATGAAGAGAGCGAAAAGTCTCCGCTTGGTCAATTTCCCAGTAACTCATTTATTATCACCTGAGATTTTATTGAGGAAGTTTTTCAAAGAAGTTCTGGGAATGGCCAATGCGGAGAACTTTCCAATAAATAATTATTACTATATTCCTCCTAAAAAAGTTGAATCTGCCCAGGATGTGGACCTTCTGATCACACCAGAGGTAAATTTGACCGAATTTTTGGAAGACACACAGGATGTGATTCAGAGTCGGTCCACCCTGGTAATAACATGCATGAGTGAGATGGACAAGATGTTGATTATGAAACTTTACTTTAAAAATAGGTTAATGAAATTTTGTGGGGATTTGGTTAGGATTTTTCCGGATGTATCTAGAACCACTCAGTTGAGGAGGAAAGAATTTTTGAAATTGAAAGATAGAGTGTTGGCACTGGATGCATCCTTTTACCTGAAATTTCCCTGTAAATGTTTGATTAAGTTACAAGATATTGAGTATTCATTTTGGGACCCCATACAATTACAACAATTCTTAGTTGCAAGAGAATAAAATAAAAATATAAATGAGATTTGTTTCACCTAGCTGAGATTATGAGGAGAATTAATATAAAATATCCCTATTTTTAAGGAATGATTCAAGGTTCTTTAGTGTGAACCATGAATTAATGTCCTTTATTTTCTTGAACTTTAGTTAATTAGAAATAGCAAGGTACTCCCCATTAATGTTGGCTTAAAAGGAACTATGTATGTATATTTGATTATGTATTGATTTATGTGATTTTCCTTTTTTCTTTTGAAGTATTGGATATTGTAATGTATTCAAAATTATAAATTAAAAAAAAAAAAAGGACATCTTTCCCCACATGAGGATCCTGGAGGTCTCATATAAGGTCCAGGTCCTCATCAAAAGAAAACTGCTCCAGCCGCTAAAGCAGGCAAGCCAGCGGCAGAAGCAGTAAGGGAGTCTCCAGCACCATCGGCGGTAAGGGAAACCTTATTTCCCTGACTGTCAGCGGCTAAGGGAATGCCTCTGTGGGTGGCGAGGGAAGCCTGGGCTACCCCGCTGTCAGCTGCCGGTGCGTGAGGCACTCACGAAGGGGATCCATGGACGCTGGCACCTAATGCCGACGAGGATTCCCCTTCACAGCAGCCTGCACACTGCATGCATAGGCCAGCCACGGCTGCCTTTCGTCTGGAACACAATGAGCACTTTTTCCCCTTAAAAGTGCTCATTGCCTAATACGTGGCCTAGCTCTAAGAAAAGCACCAGTTAACAAAGAAAAATCAAGTACAAAGCATTTCCTTCAGACTGGCACTGTCTCTCTAAGCTATATGCCTTGCAAGTATCTGTGGCAAGGCTTACAACTGAGGCACCTCTACAAAAATATGGGGAGGTGGAGGAAAGGGGGGGGAGGGACTCAACTCGTGACCCGCCAAGTGTGACACTCCCGAAGTCAGGCGGACCCCCAAACAGGGTCCCCCAAAGCTCAGTCCAGCACAAGAACAGGGACAAGGAGCACTAAACAAATTCCAACAGGCCTAATTAAGGGGAGACTGGCACAGTTCACCTTCACCTGCTGAGAGACTGAGCAAAAACTGGTTTGCTAGAGGGAGCTACGGCTATTAATACTACAATTAGAGAATGACACAGGGGCTAATTTTTCCCCGTCCCCACGGGAACTCATTGTCCCGTCCCGGTGAGTTCTTTTCCTGTCCCTACTCCATTCCTGCAACCTCTGTCCTCATCTGCACAAGCCTCAAACACTTTAAAATCATAAGTGTTCGAGGCTTGTTCGGTTAAGGCAGAGCTTACAGGTTTGGGACAGGGGCAGTGACAAAACTCGACGGGATGGGGAAATTGAATTCCTGCGGGGATGGGGACAAATTTGTTCCCATGTCATTCTCTAACTACATCTATAGTTTGGTCTCAGTCTCCACCTGCTGGTCAAAGTGAGCTATTACCCATCAGTGAGGCTGTACCGGTCTGGAGAGATGATAAAGAAATTCACTTTTCCCTTATGTGCTTTTTTAATATAAAGTCATGTGAAAAAATTAGGACAACCCATGAAATATTCAGTTCTTTCTTAAGAAATGTTCACATGTCGATGTCAAATCTTTTTTTTATTTATCTCTGGAAAAGAAAGTGATATAATTGCAGGTAAACAACAAACATGTTCCTTGATTTGTTTATTTATTTAAAATATTTATATCCCACAAATCCAACAATGCTAAGCGGGTTCCAAAATTACATACATAATCAAAATGCAAAACAGAAGACAAAATCTCAAAAATTACAAAAACTATATTACAAAAGCTAAAAACAAATTTAAAACATCAGAAAAACAAAACAACCCCCCCCCCCAAAAAAAAAGATACCAATAAAAATGTGTATTCTAACTGAGGAATAAATTAGGACACCCCCACATATTCTCCCACTTAAAGTGGCTCAAATCACACACAGGTGAATCACATCAGGTGCATATAATTAGAACATCGTTACTCAGCATTTTGAAGGAGGTTTGCCCTACTTAAACCTTACATATTTAGTTTGGTGTGCTCATGACTGCTGCAGTGAAAGTGAACACCATGTTGATATCAAAAGAGCTGCCTGAGGCCTTCAGAAAGAAAATTGTAGCTGCTTTTAAGTCTGGTAAGAGATTTAAAAAGATCTCGAAAGAAGCCATTCCATGGTCCAGAAAATAGTGTACAAGTGGAGGACTTTCCAAACAACTGCCAACATGCCCAGGTCTGGCCGTCCAAGCAAGTTGACCCCCAGAGCAGACCTCAAAATGCTAAAAGAAGTCACCAAAAACCCTAAAATGTTATCATGGGACCTATAGCAGGCTCTTGCTACTGTTGGTGTGAAAGTGCATGCCTCTACAATTAGAAAGAGACTGTACAAATTTAACTTACATGGGAAGTGTGCAAGGAGGAAACCTAAGAGAAGTTTGCCAGAGAGAACATGGACAAACACCAGGACTTCTGGAATAGTGTTCTATGGACAGATGATTCTAAAATTGAATTATTTGAACACCAGAAAAGAGGACATGTTTGGCATACACCAAATACAGCATTTCAGGAAAAGAACCTCATACCAACTGTGAAGCATGGAGGTGGAAGTGTCATGGTTTGGGGATGCTTTGCTGCAGCAAGAGCTGGTCAGCTCATCATCATAGAATCCACCATGAATTCTACCGTGTATCAGAGGGTGCTTAGAAACATAGAAACAGACAGCAGATAAGGGCCATGGCCCATCTAGTCTGCCTACCCCAATAACCCTCCCCTACCTTTCTCTGTGAAGAGATCCCACGTGACGATCCCATTTTGGCTTAAAATCAGGCACGCTGCTGGCCTCAATTACCTGTAGTGGAAGATTATTCCAGCGATCAACCACCCTTTCAGTGAAGAAGTATTTCCTGGTGTCACCGTGCAGTTTCCCGCCCCTGATTTTCCACGGATGCCCTCTAGTTGCCTTGGGGCCTTTGAAAAAGAAGATATCCTCTTCCACCTCGATACGGCCCGTGAGATATTTGAATGTCTAGATCATGTCTCCCCTCTCTCTGCGTTCCTCGAGTGAGTATAGCTGCAATTTATCCAGCCGTTCCTCATACGGGAGATCCTTGAGTCCTGAGACCATCCGGGTGGCCATTCGCTGGACCGACTCAAGTCTCAGCACATCTTTGCGGTAATGCAGCCTCCAGAATTGTACACAGTATTCCAGATGGGGTCTCACCATGTATCTATACAATGGCATAATGACTTCGGGCTTACAGCTGACGAAACTCCTACGTATACAACTCTATGATTTGTCTAGCCTCAGATGAAGCTTTCTCCACTTGCTTGGCAGTCTTCATGTCCTCATTGATGATCACCCCTAAGTCTCGTTCTGCTGTAGTCCTCACTAGGATCGCACCATTAAGGGTGTAAGTCTTGCATGGATTTTGGCTGCCAAGGTGCATGACTTTATATTTTTTGGTATTGAAACTTAGTTGCCAGGTCCTGGACCAGCGCTCCAGTAGGAGTAGGTCATGCACCATACTGTCGGGCATTGAGTTTTCGTCAGGCACTGTGTTTTTGTCTGTTGTGTTCTTCCCTACTACATTGCATAGTTTGGCATCATCGGTGAATAGCGTTATTTTACCTCGAAGCCCCTCAGCCAAGTCCCTTATGAAGATGTTGAATAGGATCAGGCCCAAGACCGAGCCCTGCGGCACTCCACTGATCACCTCCGTTGTTTCGGAGGGGGTGCCATTCACCACCACCCTCTGAAGCCTGCCTCCAAGCCAGTCCCCAACCCATGCTGTCAATGTCTCTCCCAATCCTAAAGAACTCATCTTGCTCAACAACCTGTGGTGTGGTACGCTATCGAATGCTTTGCTTGAGGAACATGTGAGACCATCTGTAAGAAAATTAAAACTGAATTGGAACTGGACCCTGCAATATGACAATGACGCAAAACATACCAGTAAATCCACCAAGGACTGGCTGAAAACTAAGAAATGGAGAGTCCTGGAGTGGCCGAGTCAAAGCCCTGATATTAATCTCATTGAGATGCCATTGAGTGTTTTGAAATGGGCTGTGCATGCAAGAAACCCCTCAAACATCTCACAGCTGAAATAATTCTGCATTGAGGAGTGGGCCAAACTTTCCTCAGACTGATGTCAGAGACTGGTAGAAGGCTACAAGAAGCGTCTCACTGCAGTTATTTCAACCAAAGGGGGTAACGTTAGCTATTAGGGTGTAGGGTGTCCTAATTTATTCCTCCGTTAGAATATACATTTTTGTGGATATCGTTTGTTTCATGAGTAAATCAAGGAAAATTTTTGTTGTTTACCTGCAATTACATCTCTTTCTTTTCCAGAGATAAATAAAAAAAAAAGATTTGACATCAATATGTGAACATTTCTTAAGAAAGAACTGAATATTTCATGGGGTGTCCTAATTTTTTTCACATGACTGTACATACCCAATGTGCAACAAGGTGGTTAAAGGACTCCATGCTGAAAGTAGAATTTGTCCTTTTATCATGGCTGAACTGTTAAAAAGTTATTAATTCTAATCAGTCTGATAATTACCTCTGAACCTTGAATTCTTATCCACCCAGTTTCCAATAATGGCTCCCAGAAGAAGAACAGATCCTGAAACCACCAGCCCATACACTGCGGTTAAGAGTAGGCTGTATCCATAGAGTTCCACCAGAAAAACCGACACTGCGAAGTGCCACATTCGATCTCCCTGCAAAACCCACAAAACAATTTATATCGTCTTTCACATCATTTTATCTCACTAAAGTACAGTATGTTATAGAAGCCCAATTCTATGATTCTGACACTTTTCATCTGAGCCCATCATACAGAAATCAGTATTATATTTACTGCAATGTACTTGTGCAATTCTATAAACTGGCACTGTGAATATTGTCACAACGTCACTTCAAAAACTTGTGGAACACACTTCTCCCTTTCAGAAAACAGGCTTATGATAGACCAAAACCTTTCAATATTTAAATTGAATTAAATTAAATTGAATTAACGACTTAGGATCTCAATTGTACACAGTTGTGAGCTAGTAGAGCTCACAGGCAGGCTGAGGTTGCATAGTAAGAACTGTGTTACAAAGTATTAACCTCTTTGGTCCTAATGAAGCTCTCTTGTCATATTTGAGAGCGAAACGAAGATTTTCCGTCGTGTTATGCTCAGAGGGCCGGGAATAAAAACGCAACACCCGAGCTAAGTACCAATCTGGTTACATTATTAAATTGAAATAAGGATAAAACAATTAATTTAAGAATGTGAAAAAAAGTAAAAAAGTAAAGAAAATTTACATATATATTAAATTGAATACTCAAAGATGTATGGACTGATGATAGCTCACAAAATAGTTGGGAGCCAAGATGAGTTCTACTAGCTTACAACTGCGTGCACTTGAGATCCTAAGTCGTTAATTCAATTTAATTCAATTTAAATATAGGAAGTTTTGGGTCTAGCATAAGCCTGTTTTCTGAAACTGTGAATATTGTGCCACAGGAAAAAGAAAAGAAAAATCAATACAAATATATCTCTCTCAAAGGAAACAAACATAATCCATCCATTCACAAAACAATAGGAAAAGAAAGAGGCCAAGTTTGAAAAATGATAAAATATAGAAATCAATTTTGGGCGATAAGCTAGAAGCTGTTTTCTGAGATGGCAGTGTGCTTGGTCAAATCAGGTACGAATAATATGGTAAAGCCTTTGTACTTCAGTGGCAATCTGATTTCAGCCTTGGCCATTAACTACAATGAATGGTGGAATACGGTAAGCCTGATTGCCCGTTATGAAAGAATAGCTGCTGAGCTTAGAAATTCACTCAAGAGGCTTTGAAAAAAAAATGTGGGCTCCTTTACTTACCAATCTGTTTCCTACATAGATGTAAGAGTAGGAGTTTTGTGCTTTACTATAATTACTGATGTACCCCTAAGATCAATTCCCATGTAGTAATTGGACATATGTGCTGTAACAACCTGCAAATGTGCCCTATGTTCTTTTGGAGCCTGTACTAGCATTGCTTTTTTTGCTTACGTCTGTATAAGTTAATTGTTCCAGATTTTTCTATTTTTATTCTGTTCCTGTCATTTGACTTTGCCTTTATATATTGTACTACATTCAACTCCCTGTGACAGGTCAGCAGAATTATTGTAACTTCTATATGTTTTCAAAATAAATAAAGATCATTGAACTAATATCTATCTATCTATATCTATATCTATCTATCTATCTATCTATCTATAGATAGATAGATAGATATAGATATAGATATCAAATAAACCAAATGGAATCATCCCAAGCCCACCTTTACAGCATATCAGGATGTCACATCTTAATATATAAATTCCAACAATTGTTTGGGCTCAAAAAATATATATATTTTACCCTCACAAGTTATCACAAAAGGTTAAAAATGTAACAGAAAAGTAAGACCACAGAAAGGTTTAAGTGCCAGAAATTTCTGAAGTATTTTCCGAGTCATTCTAGCCAACTCAGGAAACATGCAATTTTTGATCCCAAAAACAATTTCATCCATCTATATATATAAAATCGGATGTATGTATGTATGTGCCGCGATCACGCAAAAACGGCTTGACCGATTTGAACAAAACTTGGTATGCAGATCCCTCACTACCCGGGATGATATGTTCTGGGGGTCTCGCAGCCCACCTGCACACGTGGGCGGAGCTACAAACAGATAATCGGATTTCACCCATTCATGTCAATGGAAAAAATGTAAAGAGCTGCCAACGCAAAAACGGCTTGCCCGATTTGAACGAAACTTGGTATGCCGATCCCTCACTACCTGGGGTGATATGTTCTGGGGGTCTCACGGCCCACCTGCACATGTGGGCGGAACTACAAACATAAAATCAGATTCCACCCATTCATGTCAATGGAAAAAATGTAAAACAACTGCCAACGCAAAAACGGCTTGCCCGATTTGAACGAAACTTGGTATGCAGATCCCTCACTACCTGGGGTGATATGTTCTGGGGGTATCGCGGCCAACCTGCACACCTGGGCGGAGCTACAAACAGAAAATCAGATTTCACCCATTCATGTCAATGGAAAAAATGTAAAAACTGCCTCCGCAAAACCGGCTTGCCCGATTTGAACGAAACTTGGTATGCGGATCCCTCACTACCCGGGATGATATGTTCTGGGAGTCTCTCGGCCCACCTGCACACATGGGCGGAGTTACAAACATAACATCAGATTTCACCCATTCATGTCAATGGAAAAACAGTAAAAAGCTGCCATTCTCACAGTGCTTCAAAAACGGCTTGACCGATTTGAACGAAACTTGGTATGCAGATCCCTTACTACCTGGGGTGATATGTTCTGGGGGTCTCGCGGCCCACCTGCACATGTGGGTGGAGCTACAAACAGAAAATCAGATTTCACCTATTCATGTCAATGGAAAAAATGTACTCAGCTGCCATTCTCACAGTAAATAATAAACGGCTTGACCGATTTGATCGAAACTTGGTATGCAGATCCCTCACTACCTGGGGTGATATGTTCTGGGGGTCTCTTCACCCAAGAATTTATATGTTCTTGCTCCTGGAGGTGAAACTAAAAATGTTGTTTATAATCAAGTTTTGTGTTTGTTGTATTGTATTCATTTTGTCAAATATTTCGCATTATAATTTGATTATTATACTTTTTATAAAGCTGTAAAAATATAATTTCATTCACCACTATAAAGTATCTTTATTTGAATCCATTTACTGTGTTATTGCTATAATTAAATACCCGTGCAACGCCGGGTCATCAGCTAGTATTTTGATAATATTAAAAGTAGAACAGCATTTCAATCCAGTTCCAGAATTAAAGTCACTACTAAAGTGAGTTAAAACTTCCAATGATGACTATTAATTCTCAAGGCATTTTCAAAACTTCCAGTGAATTCCATATCATATCCACAGGGGCTACCAACAGAGATTTGAAAACTTAGAAATCTCAATGCATTTTTTTTTTCTTAAGTTGATTTTCCAGAAATTCAAGCCTCCTAGCTGTAAAATTTTTATCCTTGACTAAAGCTTCATTCAATAATTGCAGTTCAAAGATGTTATTATCTTAGACTTGCAGTTTAGCAGAATGTTGGTCAACTACTTGGCTCTGGACTTTCATTATCTTAGTAACAGATAAACCAATAATGCATTTTCCAGATAATTTTAGCATTGAAGAGTTGAGGACCTGGACAGCATCCCAAAGTGACTCCAGTGTCACCTATCATCACAGCCCCCAGTGAAACAACTCCCTGGGCCCATGCATCTTCATTTGTTGAGTGGTGCAATATGTTCCCAGAAGCAAAGGCAGCTCCTAATATCGGGGGGAGGAAGTTGTATAAGGGCATTCCACAATACTGCTGCCATCACATCCAGGCTGTGGCAATTAAGGCTTCTGTTCAAAGGTGAAAGAAAATGCCTTCAGTGCTGCCACTAGTAGTATGCTCCAGCAAAGAAGAAGGAGATAATATTCTGGGCCCAACTGTTATCCTAAAATTCTCCAGCATGGGCTGTTTTGCTTTCAGGGTCACTGCAACACACCAAAATGGGGATTGAGTTAGCAAGTAGCACTGCAGAAGAAAAGGTAAGGAGCAAACAGTCAGGGTGTCCTTTCTGTCATCATCTTGGTCCCAACAAAATGATCTGTTCTATTCGACATCTTTCATCAATCTATGCTTCAGATAATAGTCCATGCTCTAGTCTAGAGCAAAGTGCTGGTCACTATGGAGGATGGTGGTGGGAGGCATAGAAATCTTCTAACTCGACTATAAGCTGAGACCCCAATTCTTGGGCTTTTTTGGGGGGGCCCCAAAATCTCAGCATATATTAGAGCAATGTTTCTCAACTCGGTCCTGGAGTACCCCCTTGCCAGTCAGGTTTTCATGAAAGAAATTTGCATATAATGGAGGCAGTGTATGCAAATCAAGTTTATGCAAATTCATTATGGATATCATGTAAACCTGACTGGCAAGGGGATACTCTAAGATCGAGTTGAGAAACACTATAGTAGAGTATATACGATATATCGTTTTCCTGATACATAACCAAACATACAGAAAATGTAGAAAAAAATATGGTTTCCAATGTTAACTATACAGAACTATACAAAGTAGGGTAAATATAGTCAATTACTGATATTCAATTCATTAAAATGCTATACCAAGAATACCATAACATCAAATTAATTAAATATTTAATTTATTGATTTCTTTAATTCAATTCATATCCTAAAAAGTAACAAAATTTATTTCATCTACATTTAAAATCTACAATAACAATTAATACCAAGTGCAAAGTGCTACTAATAACACAATCATAGGCTGGGAAAAGCTACAGGTACTATCTAAAGCTTTAAAGTAGAGCCATCAATCAATCTTCAAGGTTTTTAATGATGTTAAATTTTGAAGCCATTCAGGCCCAATGAAGCTATAGTAAATGCACTAGTTGTAGTATTTAGTATTTAGAAAACTCTACTTATTGTCTTAGTACTTATATCTTCAACCTCCCTGATGATGGACTCAACTGAAACTCAGCTGGAGTTGGAAGCTTATGCTGATTGAACAATATAAGTAATTAAAACTAGAAAACTTTAAAGATTAAGACTAGAGAACCTCACAACTGATTAAGCATTTCTAATTGGATCATTAATATAAGAAACAACTGGCCTGGTCAAGCCTACAGATTACTACTCAAGGAGATATTGGGACTTTAATTGACTCATCATCAAGTTAAGTGAGCTTCATTGGGCCTGAATGGTTTCAAAATTTAACAACATTAAAAACCTTGAAGATTGATTGATGGGCTCTACTTTAAAACTTTAGATAGTACCTGTAGCTTTTCCCAGCCTATGATTTTGTTATTAGTAGCACTTTGTATTACATGTTATTGTAGATTTTAAATGTAGATGAAATAAATATTGTTAGTTTTTAGGATATGAATTGAATTAAAGAAATCAATAAATTAAATATTTAATTAATTTTATGTTATGGTATTCTCGGTATAGCATTTCCAATGTTAACACCTTAGGTTTGGCTTCGGCCTATGTATTATTCGCTGATCTGTTTTGTATCTTTCATTTCCCTCAAATGTTTGTACTAATTTCTTGAACTGTCTGTTCATATTTTCTGACTAATAAAAATTATTTCAAACAAACAAAAAAATATGCAGAAAAACTCCTCTTAGCTTGTATGGCCTTAGAAATATTAGGAATAAATATGTTTTTTGCCCACAGAAATTTATATTCATATTAGTAAAATAAGCCTTCAGCACTTATCTTATCAAACTCAGATATAAAAGTAACTATAATGGTATCTTTACAAGTATTAAGCTGTAAAAATAATATATATATATGTTGCAAATGGGTAGCATGACCCCAGTGCATTAACAGTATAATAGATAACACAAACACACATACATGCCGAAATCTCTATTCTACAAGAACGCATGTAAGTGCTATAGTGCAAGGGAAATGTATGGGTGGACTAAGCATGAGCAAGAAGATATAGGCATCTCTCTCAAATGTGCAATTTATAGAATATTGTAAGCTGTCCACATTGCTTACACTTAGGTCTGTCCATTTATGTCTGGTATAAAAGGGTGCATCTGCATTTGGACTCAGATGCAGGTTTATGCTAGAATCCTAATACAGAATCTGGGTATCCAAATGCCATTAAAGAATGGGCATTCCATTATCGATTAAGGCCTGGATTCTGTAACTGGTGCCATGGTCGGCAATCACCTTAAAAGCGGCCGCCGATCGCGTGTCACATGACAGTGCCGGGTACAGAATCGCATCTCCGGCAATGGTAGGCATTGGAAATGTAGGCCAGGGTTTTCATGGCCTACATTTCTGGCGCCTAACTATGTGAATCGTGCCTATGGAGTCACTTCCATTTTAGTCACACACACAGTGGTATTCAGCGACCTAAGCATCTCCGTAGGCATAATTCCACCGCCAATATTTTTGGTGCTGGTAGGTGCCTTAAACTCAGTTAAAAACAGTGTTTTTAACCGAGTTTGGGCGCCTACCGGCACCTAAAAAAATCTGCGCTGGTTCGAAAATCCAGGCCTAAGTGCTCCTCGTGCTGCATCAGGGCACTTACATCTAAGTGCCCCTTTACAGAATTGCCACTATAGTATAGACACAACAGTGGCAGCCCCAAAATTGCTTATTTTTTTAAAAAAAAGTCAATTTATGAATTTTGTTATCTTGTAAATCCAAACTTTGTCAAAATGTGAGAATTTGTGTTCATAATCCTAGTTCTATATTGCTTAGAGAACAGGTGTGTAAATTTAAGGGAAACACTATTTACCCAAGTAGACAGAGAATGGCCAAGGTAGAGAAGAAACTTGGCAGATGTAAAGTACCTGGCACAAGATCCTGCAATAGAAGTAGAAAATAAACTTAAAAGTGAAAAGAGAAACATTTACAATAGCACATTATCCCTGAAAATAGCATTCAATTCTATTCTTAGGCATTTGTATTGTTCAAATTGGCCCCTCTGTACCTTTAAACTAGACTGCTCCACCAGGCCTACACACAGAATACGCATGTTTAGCCACCCTACAATAAAAACCTGCCTATACAAAGATTCCTTGACAGAACGCTTGCCTTCCAAGCAAGTCTACAGAACGACTGGTTAAGCATCATCATCATGCACTCCTCATCCTACCTCAACTTCAGAAAACTTATTAAAACCAACGTGTTCAACCAATTTGTGACCAAGAATTCCTAAAGTCTTCACTGCTTATCCCTCACGGTATGACCTATCCCTTCTTATTGTAAATCGCCTAGATCTACTTCCTACTGACCAAGAATTCCTAAAGTCTTCACTGCTTATTCCCACACTGTATGACCTGCTCTTCCTATTGTAAATCGCCTTGACTTACTTTTTATTGTAAACCCACATCTAGAATGTTACCATACTCTGTACAAATATTCATGTACTCAAAGACTTCATTGTTTTTTCGCTGTATGTCCAGCTCTTCTTTATTGTAAACCGCCTCGAACTACTTTGGCTTTGGCGGTATATAAATAATAAATTATTATTATTATTATTATTATTGTAACGTGTTACATCCCAGAACTGGCACAAAGTGGTGTACAACAAATCCTAGACAATAAAAAAATACAACATAATAATATAAAACATACAATCATACAGCAAGATATCTCAAATACTTTTCAAATAAGTTTTTTAAAGCTTTACAAAACAATTTATAGAAAGGCCGATTCTTAATAGACACAAAATATCATTCAAGATAGTAATAGCCTGATGTGAAAAAGCATTTTCTAGCATTTTCTTATATCATACTCTTTTGAAAGCAAATAAGAACCAATCTACCAACACAAATTCCTCCCAGTGCAAGGATCCCATATTCTCTCTAATACCATATATTCTTGAATATAAACCGAGATTTTTGGGCCAAAAAAATGGCCCAAAAATGGGGGTCTTGGTTTATATTTGAGTCTAATACCATAGTAAAAAAAAAAAAAAAAAAATCAAAATTTAAGTCTACCGGGCTGTGGGGAATGGAGTTGCAGATCAGGGGCAGGCCCAAAATGCGAGGCAGGCAGGTGATTTCTTTTGGTGGCGGCAATTCATATGTTCTTAGGCACTGCTCGACAGAGCTCTGTTTTGCTATCTTCTTCAGGAGCAGGAACCCATTAATCCTTTTTATTCCATGACAGGTTAAAATCCAAGTTTGCATGGCACTGAAAAACCTGCCAAAAAACATGAGTGGAGAGTTTAAATGTAACTTTCTTCCTCCACTGCGTAGTAAAGTTAGCAAGAGCAATTGCGGTTGAAAAAATCAGATGTAATTAAAAGCCCCACAAAAAGGCAACACACTCCCTGTGATGCAATGACGGTGTTGTCAAAAAAACTTTATTAATTAGACGGATTGAAAACAAACCAACAAGCAAGATTAATTTAAAAACAAAAAAACTATAGGATTACAAACAGGAACCTGTAACAATGTTACATTTTCTAAATGCAATATGTATATAATGAAAGAAAGAAATCTTTTTGATGGCCAACAAATCATCCCAAAAAGCATTTATCTAAATTTTCATCATGTCCATCTTTCTTAATGACATTAGCTCAATTGGACTTGATGGACCATTGGTCTGACCCAGTAAGGCTATTCTTATGGTATTAAGAATTATTTTTGATTCAATGACCAACTTTACCAGCAATGCCAGTGAGTTGCTATGGGCACCAGGGCAGCTCCAAGCATTGCCAATCTTTTCATGTCACACTTTGAAGAGTTTCAATTATATCTTGCATCACACTTTCAATCCATCCAGTGTTGGTTTCGCTTCATAGATGACATTTTACTTGTTTGGACTGCTTCAGAGGATCATTTGGAGAAATTTATTAAACAGATAAATTCTTTGAGTTTGTGCCTTAGATTCACAGCTACTTGGGATCAACACCAGATCACTTTTTTGGATACAACAATAGCTATTTGGCTTATACTAGTTGTCATCCTAAATGCCTCAAAACAGCTATCCCTATTGGTCAATTCCTATGGGCTAGAATATGCACCACAGACTCTGATTACAAAAAAGAAGCAAAAGTGTTACAGAACAAATTTCTAGCCAGAGGTTATCCCAACAAATAATGCACCAAACATATTTAAGAGCTCTTTATGCTAATCAGGATTTGCTCTTATTAGATCGACCCAAGGAAAATAATAAGGGTCAGGTGGTCTGTGTTCTCTCTCATTCTACCCAATCGTCTATAATTGCTAAAAGCATTTATAGTGGCATATACTTCAATTACATCAAGTATTTGCAGAGAAAGCACAGTTACTTACCGTAACAGGTGTTATCCAGGGACAGCAGGCAGATATTCTTGACTGATGGGTGACGGCACCGACGGAGCCCCGGTACGGACAATTTTAGAGTGATCTCACTCTAAGAACTTTAGAAAGTTCTAGCTCGGCCGCACCGCGCACGCGCGAGTGCCTTCCCGCCCGACAGAGGCGCGCGGTCCCTCAGTTAGTATAAGCCAGCTAAGAAGCCAACCCGGGGAGGTGGGTGGGAAGCAAGAATATCTGCCTGCTGTCCCTGGATAACACCTGTTACGGTAAGTAACTGTGCTTTATCCCAGGACAAGCAGGCAGCTATTCTTGACTGATGGGTGACCTCCAAGCTAACAAAAAGAGGGATGGAGGGAAGGTTGGCCATTAGGAAAACAAATTTTGTAAAACAGATTGGCCGAAGTGACCATCCCTTCTGGAGAATGCATCCAGACAATAATGAGATGTAAAAGTGTGAACTGAGGACCAAGTAGCAGCCTTGCAGATTTCCTCAATAGGAGTGGAACGGAGGAAAGCTACAGATGCTGCCATTGCTCTGACTTTATGGGCTGTGACAGAACCTTCCAGTGTCAGTCCGGTCTGAGCATAACAGAATGAAATGCACGCTGCAAGCCAATTCGACAACGTACGTTTAGAAACAGGACGTCCCAATTTGTTCGGATCAAAGGACAGAAAAAGTTGGGGAACTGATCTGTGGGGTTTCGTACGCTCCAGATAGTAAGCAAGAGCCCTTTTACAATCCAAAGTATGCAGAGCTTGTTCCCCAGAATGAGAATGAGGTTTTGGAAAGAAAACAGGTAGAACAATGGATTGGTTGAGATGAAATTCAGAAACAACCTTGGGGAGAAACTTTGGATGTGTACGCAGAACCACCTTGTCATGGTGAAAAACCGTAAAAGGTGGATCTGCAACCAGAGCATGAAGCTCACTGACCCTCCTGGCAGAGGTAAGAGCAATAAGGAAAAGTACCTTCCAAGTGAGAAATTTGAAAGGAGAGGTAGCTAAAGGTTCGAATGGAGGCTTCATTAAAGCGGAAAGAACCACATTGAGATCCCAGATAACCGGAGGGGCTTTAAGAGGTGGTTTCACATTGAAAAGCCCACGCATGAACCTGGATACCAGGGGATGAGCTGAAAGAAGTTTTCCATGGACTGGCTCATGAAAAGCTGCAATGGCACTGAGGTGGACTCTGATGGAAGAGGACTTCAGGCCAGAGTCGGACAAAGAAAGAAGATAATCTAACAACGTCTCCACTGCCAGGGAAGTGGGATCAAGATGATGAAGAAGACACCAGGAAGAAAATCTCGTCCACTTTTGATGGTAACATTGTAGAGTGGCTGGTTTCCTGGAGGCATCCAGAATGGAACGAACGGGCTGAGACAAAAGAGTATCAGTCGAGTTCAGCCCGAGAGATACCAAGCCGTCAGGTGTAGAGACTGGAGGTTGGGATGCAGAAGGGTTCCCTGCTGTTGCGTAAGCAGAGAAGGAAACAGAGGAAGAAGAAAAGGTTCCCTGGAACTGAGTTGAAGTAGAAGGGAGAACCAATGTTGCCTGGGCCACCTCGGAGCAATCAGAATCATGGTGGCTCGTTCCCTCTTGAGCTTGAACAAGGTTCTCAACATGAGAGGCAGAGGAGGGAAGGCGTACAGGAATAGATTCGACCAGTCGAGGAGAAAAGCATCTGCTGTTAGACGGTGCGGAGAGTAAAGTCTGGAGCAGAATAGGGGCAGCTGATGATTGTGAGGAGCTGCAAAGAGGTCTATCTGAGGAGTGCCCCATTGATTGAAGATAGACTGCAGAGTTACGGGATCGAGTGTCCACTCGTGAGGTTGGAGAATTCTGCTGAGTTTGTCCGCTAAAGAATTCTGAGCCCCTTGAATGTATATAGCTTTCAGGAAGAGATGATGATCTATGGCCCAAGTCCAGATCTTCTGGGCTTCCTGGCATAAAAGGCGAGAGCCTGTCCCACCCTGTTTGTTGATGTAGTACATCGCAACCTGATTGTCTGTGCACAACAGAAGGACCTGAGGAAAGAGAAGATGTTGGAAGGCCTTGAGGGCGTAAAACATCGCTCTGAGTTCCAGGAAATTGATTTGATGCTTCCTTTCCTGGGCTGACCAAAGACCTTGAGTCTGGAACTCGTTCAAGTGAGCTCCCCATGCATACAGAGAGGCGTCGGTGGTGATGACTAGTTGATGAGGAGGCTGATGGAACAGGAGACCTCTGGATAGATTTGAGGATACCAACCACCATTGAAGAGACTGACGAAGAGATGATGTCACAGATATGTGTCGTGAGCAAGGATCCGACGCTTGGGACCACTGGGTAGCAAGGGTCCATTGAGGAGTGCGCAGGTGAAGACGGGCGTGAGGTGTGACATGAACTGTGGATGCCATATGCCCCAAGAGTACCATCATTTGTCTTGCTGAGATGGACGGCAGTGGAAGCACCTGCTGACATAGAGACTGAAGAGTCTGGAGACGATTGGATGGTAGGAAAGCTCTCATTAGGAGTGTATCCAGGATCGCTCCAATGAATTGAAGTCTCTGAGTGGGAATGATATGAGATTTGGGTAGATTGATCTCGAATCCCAGAAGTTTTAGAAACTGGATGGTTTGGTTGGTGGCCAGAAGAACTGCCTGAGCGGATGTGGCTTTGATTAACCAATCGTCCAGGTAAGGAAATACATGAAGGTGGTGAGAGCGTAGAAATGCCGCTACCACAATGAGACATTTGGTGAATACCCTTGGAGATGAGGCAAGACCGAAGGGCAGTACCTTGTACTGGTAATGACAATGATTGATCATGAATCGGAGATATGGTCTTGAGGTTACATTGATCGGTATGTGAGTGTAGGCCTCTTTGAGATCGAGGGAGCATAGCCAGTCGTTTTGATGTAGAAGAGGATAAAGGATGGCTAAAGAAAGCATCTTGAATTTTTCTTTTACTAGATGAATGTTGAGATCGCGAAGATCCAGGATGGGTCTGAGATCTCCTGTTTTTTTGGGGACTAGAAAGTAACGGGAGTAGAATCCCTGCCCCTTTTGATGTAGAGGAACTTCCTCTATAGCGTTCAGAAGGAGGAGGGATTGGACCTCCTGAATAAGGAGGGCCGATTGAGGACTGTTCAAAGCAGACTCTTTTGGCAGGTTTTGAGGTGGAAGAGTCTGAAAGTTGAGAGAGTAGCCGTGGCGGATGATGTTGAGGACCCATTGGTCCGACGTGATTACTTCCCACCGGCTGAGGAACAGAGAAAGTCGACCTCCTATAGGCTGAGGCAGGAGAGCAGGAATAGGGATACTGGCTATACTGTGGAGAATGAAGTCAAAAGGGCTGTGACTTCTGCTGAGGAGGTTGTTTTACAGCTTGTTGCTGCTGCTGTTGTCTGGGAGGCTGACGTTGTTGTTGCCTCTGACGCCTAGGTTGCTGAGCAGTGGTAGTTAATGGACGAGCTGTGAAGCGGCGTTGATAGGCCGATTGCTGCCTATATGGTCTTGGCGGAGGAGGCTTCTTTTTATTTTTAAGCAGGGTATCCCAGCGCGTCTCATGAGCAGAGAGCTTTTGTGTGGTTGAGTCCATGGAATCCCCAAAGAGCTCATCCCCTAGGCATGGGGCGTTGGCTAACCGATCTTGATGGTTAACATCAAGCTCGGATACCCGAAGCCAGGCCAAACGACGCATAGCTACTGACATTGCTGTCGCTCTGGATGTAAGTTCAAAGGTGTCATATATAGATCTAACCATAAACTTACGCAATTGGAGAAGAGACGACAAGCATGTGTGAAAAGCGGGATGCTTTCGTGAAGGGAGATATTTTTCGAAAGAAGCCATGGTGGTAAGGAGATGCTTTAAATAAAAAGAAAAATGAAAAGCATAATTACTAGCCCTATTTGCCAACATAGCATTTTGGTAGAGCCTCTTACCAAATTTATCCATGGCCCTTCCTTCTCTGCCAGGAGGGACAGATGCATATACACTGGCTCCTGAAGTCTTTTTAAGGGTGGATTCGACAAATAAGGATTCATGTGGAAGTTGAGGTTTGTCGAACCCAGGAATGGGAATTACCTTATATAGAGAATCCAGTTTACGTGGGGCCCCTGGGACAGTTAAAGGAGTCTCTAAATTCTTATAGAAAGTTTCCCTCAAGATGTCCTGAAGGGGAAGTTTCAAAAATTCCTTTGGAGGCTGATCAAAATCAAGGGCATCCAAAAAAGCTTTAGACTTTTTGGATTCAGCCTCCAAAGGAATGGACAAGGACTCGCACATCTCTTTCAAAAAACTGGAGAAAGAGGAAGTGGCCTGTTTGGAGGATGGGTCAGGGACAGCCGAATCCTCCTCCTCTGAGGAACATTCGCCTTCAGAAAGAAAGGGTTCCTCTGAGTCTCCCCACAGATCAGGGTCTCTGACATGGGAAGAATGGTCCCGAGACTCAGGTGTCGACGTTTGCATGTGTCGGGTTTTGCGTACCGACTTACCCGACCTCATCGATACCGAGTCAGGAGAAGTTATCGGTCGCACCGGTGCCGAAGTCTGTACCGATTGATGGTGAGCTCTCGGCTCCGGTGCAAGGACTGGCATCGATACCGATGAGGTTAGGTGAAGCGGTACCGAGACAGTGGAAGCGGGTAACACGGGTTCCACAATCGGTATCGATACGGGTTGTTCCACAACCGGTACCGATGGCTCGGTGCGGACTGGCACCGGAAGGTTCGGTGTCATGATAGCAGGAAGGAGTCGTTCTAATTGCTCCTTAAGCTGCACCTGAAGGATGGCCGTAATGCGGTCATCGAGGGATGGCACCGGTACTGCTTTTTTTTTTCTGCGGTACCTGCGGTGCCGCTCGACGCCCCGGAGATGAGGAGCCCGATGTCGAGGGACTCACCTCTATAGGGGCGGAGCGCTTCCGCTGGCGTCTTACAGGCGGCAGGATTGGACTCACTGCACTCGAGGCCGGAAGACGTTCCAGCGGGGAAGGCTTCTTAGCCGGCTTACCTGACTGTTGAGACGCCGGTGTGGAATCACGCGGCGTCGAAGACGAGGGTGCCGACTGAATCGGTGCCGAAGCCGGAGTCGAAGGAACGGGGTCGGACATCTCGGCACCGAACAACAATCGCTGTTGAATTTGGCGATTTTTTAATGTCCGTTTTTTTAAAGTAGCACAGCGGGTGCAAGTAGAGGCCTGATGCTCAGGACCCAAACACTGTAAACACCAGTTGTGTGGGTCCGTGAGAGATATAGGCCTAGCACACCGCTGGCACTTTTTAAAACCCGGTTGAGGGGGCATGAAAGTAAAAACGGCTTCCGCCAAATCGAAGGCCGAGGCTTCGATGGTGGCAGAAGGCCCCGCCGGGGAAACCGAAAACTGAAGAAAAAAATGAAAGTTTTTTTTTTTTTTTTTTTAACAAAATTGAAAGAAAGAAAAAAGGCAAATTAAGCCAAAACGTTTACGCGAGCGGGAAGGCAAGTTAGGAAAAAATTTCAACAGCCGTTGAAAACGCGTCTTCTTAGCTCCGCGGAAACTAAGAAACTAACTGAGGGACCGCGCGCCTCTGTCGGGCGGGAAGGCACTCGCGCGTGCGCGGTGCGGCCGAGCTAGAACTTTCTAAAGTTCTTAGAGTGAGATCACTCTAAAATTGTCCGTACCGGGGCTCCGTCGGTGCCGTCACCCATCAGTCAAGAATAGCTGCCTGCTTGTCCTGGGATAAACCTTGTATAGCCTATACTTGTGGAAAGAATTTATCAGATCGTTTAGTAACTTCAGATTTCAAAATGAGAGCTCAGTGCTCAGATGGGACAGGCTGTCATGGTCATTGTGGTCATTGTACTGTGTGTGATACCTTTTATTTAGAGGATAAATGGATTCACCCTTCCATAGGCAAAATATACAAACAGAGATCTACACTTCGTGTTCATCTGCTTTTGTAGTATACATAATCACCTGTCCTGTTGGTTGTACTACAAGATCCATTAGGAAGAGACTGATTTAACACTGTAAATGCTTAAATACTAAGAAATCTTTTGCACCGAAGGTATCTCATAATATTACTTACAATCAACACATTTTCTCAATTACAATGGTGTGTCATCGAACAAATTCCTGCAACTTTCAATGGCGATAAAACCACACATCTTTTAATTCAGGAAAATTATTGGATTTTTCATTTAAAAGCTTTCTCTCCATATGGACATAATAAAAATGTAAATAAATGCTTTTGGGGATGATTTGTTGGCCATCAAAATGATTTTTTCTTTCATTATATACATATACATATTATTGCATTTACAAAATGTAACATTGTTACAGGTTCCTGTTTGTAATCCTATGTTTTTTTGTTTTTCAATTAATCTTGCTTGTTGGTTTGCTATCAATTCATCTAATTAATAAAGTTTTTGACAACACCATCATTGCGTCACAGGGAGTGCGTTGCCTTTCGCGGGGCTTTTAATTGTCTGATTTTTTTCAGCCACCATTGCTCTTGCTAACTTTACTACGCAATGGAGAGAGAAAGTTACATTCAAACTCTCCACTCACAGTTTTTGGCAGGTTTTTCAATGCCATGCACTTGGACTTTAACTTGTCATAGATTAATGCTCCAGAAGAAGATAGCGAAATGGAACTCTGTCGGGCAGTGACTAATTCCCTCTGGATTCAGATAAGTTTGATTTAGCGGGACCAAAGGCAGGGCTGCTCACAATCCGGATGCGCCACCAACTCTTCACTCCCCCCTTTTATCATCTTGGTTTTTCTTCTTTGAATCTTTTCTACTTCTGCTATATTTTTTTTCGATAAGTCAACCAGAATTGAACGCAATATTCAAGGTGAGATCACACACACTTAACTTACTCCCTCTTCTATTAAACTGCGCTAGCAGTTTCTAGCGCGGGGAGCCGCGCTGAATGTCCTGTGCTGCTCCCGACTCTCATAGAGTTCCTATGTGCTAAAAACTGCTAGCACAGTTTAACAGAAGAGGGGGTTAGTTTCTTAATTGGTGTTTAATAGGGATTATCAATAATTGTATGAAATATACTAATCCACAAAGTGATTGAATGGCATATACTACAACTTCACAAAAAATCATTCATATGGTAGTAGCAAAAGCACACAAAAAGACTACAGATTGCTAAGGGAGAAAAGAACCTCGGTGTTGCACAGAAAAAATAAAAGGCAATAATAGCTAACCACCACTGGCTACCAACTACTGATATACAATCAGAAGGGGCAAACATATCATAGGAACAAAAACTCCCATAAAGTTTAACCCTTTCAGGACCATAAGGATCGTAGGCCAATTTTTGTGGTTTTGACGACATTTTTATGGTAAAAAGGGCTTGCAGATGCCAAAAAATTGATTTTTTTTGTGAAATATCATTATTTTTATTTAAAAAAATCACACTTCTGGCTTATGGACAGTGTGGCAAGTGAATCTTCTCGTCAATCTAGCAACGACGCTAATGAATGAATGTCGGAACCAGTTTGTTTACATAAAGGCAGTATCATATGGAATCCGTACATATCAAATTTAGAACTGTAGACTATCCCAATCAAAATTGATAGGATTTTAAAGTTATGGGACAAATATGTCCCTTGGTCCTGAAAGGGTTAACATGTTTCTAAGGCACAATGTTAAAGTACAGTAAAACCTTGGTTTGCGAGCATAATTCGTTCCAAAACCATGCTTGTAATCCAAAACACTCATATATCAAGGCAAATTTCCCCATAAGAAATAATGGAAACTCAGACGATTCATTTCACAACCCAAAAACTTTAATACAAAATATTGTATGTACTTATATTGCAAGACCTCACTTGTTTAGAACAGTCACTACACTCCCACAGCGTCAGAGAGAGAAGAACCATCAGCACAATTGTGATGTGTGTATACTATATGTAGTTGTATTGCAAGACATTACTTGTTTATCAAGTTAAAATTTAATAAAATGTTTTGCATACGAAGTTACTTGCAAGCCAAGGTTTTACTGTACATACAATCTGTAGAGTAAATATAAAAAAAATCAAAGTACTTATCTTAGTAAACGCAGTCTTTAGGTGCCTGTAGTGCTTCCACAATCCAAGCGGTAATCCAAACTGCTGCTATTAAAGCTAAGCAGGATGCCAATACTGAGAACCCCGGACTTTTTCTCAGCATTCGCGTCCTTCCTTCCCTTCTCCTCACTAGTGAAGGCAAATGTCTTTTGTTTACACAGATTTTTCTCAAACATGGTTCTATCGACAGTACAAACAGCAAAGGCAACATAGAACACCTAAATTTCTCTGATTCGTTAACTACTATAGAACTACGGGATTCCTTATAGAAGGCTCGTACCCTGGTAAAAGATTCTGCCCCACCACCATTATCTGCAGAACCTCAAACAGAAGGAGCCACTCTATCCTATCAAATATTTTCTGGCATCAAGCAACACACACAGTGCTTTTTCTTTCAATTTCTGAATCTCATCTATTAAATCAATGGTTCTACAAATATTATTTACCACTTACTTAAACTTGTGAAACACACTATCCACCTAAACAAAAGCACTGTCGCACAAATCTCTATTGCACTCTCACAGGATCCTTAGAGATTAACAGGGGTCTCAAGTGCTCACAGCCAAAGATCTGAGATATTTTTCAAAAACAATGGCCAATATCATGAGCTATCATCGGTCCCGTTTTTATTCTCTATACCTATGATTCGTGCATATTTATTTATTCTTGATGTATTCTTTATAAAACTATATAATGATAAAAAGCCAAGCGTTCCTGATTAAGAGGGAATGGCAAATTACTAGAGAAAAAAATATATAGTTTTATAAAGAATACATCAAGAATAAATAAATATGCACGAATCATAGGTATAGAGAATAAAAACGGGACCGATGATAGCTCATGATATTGGCCATTGTTTTTGAAAAATATCTCAGATGACGGGGGCGTGGCTTATCACGCACAAATGGACGTGTGATCACGACGCTCCTCCAAGCTAGGCAACAAAGATTAATAATTCTCCCCTTCAAATTGAAATTTGAAAGAAATTTTAATACTGATCGATAAAACTTATAGATATTTAACAACAGAGAAAATTTGATAATATTTTCTCCTACCGGCACTGAGTAAGATCTGATAACAAGTAAGACCGTGATTTTTTTTCTTGTTGCCGGCTTGTATCTGTGCTAGTGTGGGCTGCTTGGCGGTTGAACCGGTCAATGGTGAAAGAAAAGAGAGGAGAGGACTGGTTTAGTGGGGAGACTGGTGCCGATCAATTCTGGAGTTGTGGCGGTTAGAAGTAGCCCTCTCCTGACGGTGCTAAGACGGAGCCCTGTGAATTAAAAAACTCTTTCGTCGGTTTTCATCTTCTATTGTAAAGAGTGACGCTGAAAGTGGAAAAAGTTGTGGAGAAAGACTATTGAACATTGAAATGGATGGTGAGAGACTTCGGTTGAGGGCTAATGATGAAAAATGACAGTTTGAAACGGCTATCGAGTGTCAGCGGACATATGTAGCCCTCCCCCTCCGGTGTTAAAACAAAACCTTGAGGCTTAAGGAAAGGGAAAGAAAAAAAAAGAGCCGGTTATACTGAAACATATTAAAAACAACTGTAAAGAAAAAAAGCTGAAACGAAGCGGTATTAAGATTTGAAATTAAATGACCTGAAGGAGGAGAGCCAATACAAAAGGTCTGTTTCTCTTTTACCGGTTTTTTGACACATTTTCTTACGCTGGAGTAATGAGTCATAAATAATCAAAAAACTCACAGCGTGATTATAACCAGCCTGAAACTAAGCCTTGCTAAAACTAAAGTAAGGTACTGAGAAAGGAAGAGCGCTTGTTTATCTCAGTACTGAAGAGATACGGTGATGAGGGCTGAGATTCACTGACGAGCTGAATGAATAAAAATTAAAAAGAGGCTTGAAGACCACGGTGACATTGAATTAACCGATAAAAAAAAAAAAAAAAAAAATATAGACTTCCTCAATTTGAACTGGTTTTGATGAAGGGCTGAAATTGAGGCAATTTGAAATAGCCCTCCCCTGATGGTTTTGGAGAGAAACATTAAGGGTAAAAAAACCTGACTTTGTACTGTGTGACATTGGAAGAGAAGGAGAAAGAAGGGAAAAACTACTGAAAATTCAACTAATAGAAACTACCCTCCAACGAAATTAGACAGGAACCCTGAAGGAAGGGATCCAAAAAAAAAAAAAAAAAAAGTTTGCTATTCCCTCAACAATATAGCATTGAAGGTGGGATATTGTATACTGTGGTGAACAGAAAAATTACTGAACATAAAGAATTTGGAGAAGATAAAATCTATAAAAATATAAAAATAGACTCAAAAATATGGCAAGTACCAGACAAAACAAAAATGAGGCTGGTACGTCTGCAAAAAGACAGAAACAAGATCAAATAACACCAAGCAAGATCCCACTTCCTGTTGAAGAACCTGACATATTGAGTAAAGCAGAAGTTATGGAAGAACTAAGACAAATTAAACAAATGCTTAAGGAAACTGTAACCAATATGTCTGAAATGAAGGAAGAAATATTAAACATCCACAGACAAATGGAAGTTAATAACAAAAGAACAACTGAATTAGAATCAAAAATGGAGGTTTTGGAAAGTGAATCAAATAGATGCAAAAATGACAGCCTGGAATTGAATAAATTGAAAGATCAACTGGAAGATTATGAGAATAGAGGAAGAAGGAAAAACATTAAACTTTTTGGAATACAAGAAAATTTAGAAGGAAAAAATGCTATCCTTTTTCTTGAAAATTTAATTCCAAAAATATTACAACTGGACTTGAAACAACCACTTGAAATAGAAAGGGCGCATAGAATCCCAGTTAAAAATGTAGAAAACAAAGGCAGGCCAAGACCGCTAATTTTCAAAATGCTTAGATACCAACAAGCATTAGAAATATTAAATGCTGCAAAGAAAGACAAAAATCTAAATTATAAAGGATCCAGAATATGGTTTTTGCCGGACTTTGCTAAAAACACAGCAAATAAAAGAAAGAGACTATTAGACATGAGACCTCAGCTAAAAGAAAAAGGTTTTAAATACGGTCTATATTATCCGGCAAAAATGAGAGTATCATCTGGAGATAAATCCCTGTATTTCGAGGATCCAGAAAAATTAAAAGCTTTTCTTGCTAAACCAGAACCTATGATATTTTAACATAAAACATTAAGATGGGTTTTGATGACTTTATGAAAAATTATAAAAGTATGAAATATTGAAATATCTGAAGAAAAGAAAAATGAAACAAAGAAAAGACTAAAAATTTATAAGAAAGAAAGAGCAAGATATAAGAAAAACATTGATAAAATACTAAATATATGTTTAAGATAAAATTTTATGATGTAAAAATAATACTAAGGAAATATAAATTAAAAACTGTTAAATGGATAAAGATACATTAATGAAAAGATATGGAAAAATGACTAAAGAAATTAAAGATTAATATAGATAGATAGAAGGGGAATTTGATTGAATATTAATTGCCTAGGGGGGAGGAGAATGTTCGGGTTACAGTTCCAATGTGTAGCCTTAAGCAGCCATTATATTGGGTGGGAAAGGGAGGGAAAATGAGAGTATCTATTAGAATGATTAAGGGAAAAATAAACAAGGGATTAGATACTTTAGGGGTAAAAATGTGTGTCGTGAAAAACATATTTTGGATTCTAAATATGAAAGAAGAGGAGAAGAAGATTATAATGAGAAGTATTAAAATGTATAATGTCTTTTAAGATATATTCTATTAATGTCAATGGCCTGAATCACGTAATCAAAAGGAAAAAAGTATTGACATTTTTAAAAAAGCAAAATGCGGATATTTACTGTCTGCAGGAGACCCATCTTAGTATAAAGGAATCACAGAAACTATCGGGTGGGTGGGTAAAAGAATGTTTTTTTGCTCCAGCAGAGGGTAAAAAAGCAGGGGTAGCAATTCTTATAAATAAAAAATGTATGGCCAAGATTAAGGTAAAAAATTCAGATCCACATGGAAGATGGATACATATTGATATAGGTATGGGAAATGATGCCCTGACGTTGTTTAATATATATGCCCCTAATTCGAATCAATCAGAATTTTTTTAAAAATTACAGAATATGTTATTACCACTGGCTGCTTCTAATTTAGTGGTGGCTGGAGATTTTAATGCTGTAATGGATCCATTATTGGATAAAAAACCAGGTAAAAGTATTAAATCTTTAGGTTTAGATAATTTGGTTCAGTCATGTGATTTGAAAGATATATGGCGTATTCTTCATTTTAATGATCAGGAATTTTCATTTTGTTCACAGGTTCATAAATCATTTTCAAGAATAGATTATATTTTTGTTTCAACAAATAAAGTGCAACAGGTGATTAAAGCTTCCATAGATCCTATTATTATTTCGGATCATGCGGGAGTATGGATAGAATTACAATTAGATCAATTAGAGAATGGTAGACCTCTTTGGAGATTTGATAATGCATTGCTTGTGGATGACAAATTTTTGGAAAATTTTAAAACACAAATTAACGATTTCTTTCAAATAAATTTAGTGGAAGATACATCTATAGAAAATGTATGGGATGCATTTAAAGCAACTATGAGGGGTAATATTATATCATATTCAGCTTTTATTAGGAAACAGATTAAAATACAATATATAGAATTAGAAAAAGAAATAAAATTATTAGAAGCTAAATTGGTAAGTAAATGGGAAAATGAAATTTTGCAAGCTCTTTTGAAAGCAAAAGGTAAATATAATGAATTAACTTCAAAAATGATAAGAAGAGATTTGTTTTCCAAGCAAACAGTGTATTATGGAAATTCTAATAAGGCGGGAAGATTATTGGCAAATTATCTTAAAGCAAAAAAAAGAAGAACTAATATTAATGGAATAAAAGACGAAAATGGTATAATAACAAATCAAACAAATATAATATTAAAACAATTTTTAAAATTTTATAAGGACCTGTATTCTTCCGAGCCTTATTTTGAGAGACAAAAAGATGGAAAAATTTTTTTAGATTTAATTAATGGACCTAAGGTTCCTGATCATATAAAACGGAGTTTAGATGAACCTATATCATTAAAAGAATTAGAAACAGCATTGAGATCTCTTAGAGTTGGATCCGCTCCAGGTGGTGATGGTTATACAGTAGAATTTTATAAAACATTTCAAAATATCCTTTCCCCACATTTACTAAATTTATATCAGACACAACTTATAAAAGGTAATATTAAAGGTACTATGGCTGAATCAATAATAATTGTTTTGCCTAAGCCAAATAAAGATCCTACTTTGGTTTCAAACTACAGGCCTATATCTTTGATAAATGTTGATAATAAACTTTTGGCGAAAATTTTGGCTTTGAGATTAGCCAAAGCTCTCCCACATATTATAGATATGCATCAAACGGGTTTCGTTGCTAAAAGACATTCCTCTAATAACTCTAGACTATTGTTTCACATGTTAAACTTATCAAAAAAAATGGATGAACCGGCTTTTACAGTTTCATTAGATGCTGAAAAAGCATTTGATAGAGTAGAATGGAATTTTATGTATCAGGCTTTAGAATGGTTTGGTATAGGTTCTGGATTTATACAAATGGTAAAAACATTGTATAGCTTCCCGATTGCAAGACTAAATATTAATAATAAGATATCTGATGGTTTTCAATTGCAGAGGGGAGTTAGACAAGGTTGTCCTTTATCTCCTTTGTTATTTGATGTTGTATTAGAACCCTTATTGTTAGCAATACAGCAAAAGAGGGAGATACAAGGTATTCCATATTCAGATATGGAATATAAAATTTCGGCTTATGCTGACGATATTTTGCTTTATTTGAGAAATCCAGAGTCAACCTTATCTTCTTTATTGGAATTAATTGATAAGTTTGGTAAATTTTCAGGTTATAAAATTAATTGGAATAAATCTGAAATTATACCCTTGAATGTTCATTGTGTAAAAGGATTACTTGACACTTTTCCATTCATATGGAAAGAAGAAGGATTTAAATATCTTGGCATTCAAGTTAAAAATACAATTGAAGATACTGTAAAAGAGAACGAAAAATATCTATTAAAAAAAGTTACGGAGTTATGTGAACAATGGAACCCATTACATATTTCTTGGTGGGGAAGAGTTCAAACTATTAAAATGATGATATTACCTGTAGTTTGCTACCAAATGAGTATGATACCTATTTATTTTCAGGGGTCCTTTTATAAAAAGCTCAATAGCATTTTAACAAAATTTCTTTGGCTTGGTAAAACACCTAGAATAGCTTTAGTAACTTTGCAAAAATCAATTAAGGAGGGAGGGGTAAATTTTCCAAATTTCTATAGGTACCATCAAGCCTATATTCTACGTCAGGGTATGTATTGGATCCTCCCAGAACTTATGGATAATGTACCGGATTGGTTATATTTAGAATGGCGCCTTATGTTTCCCCTAAATTTAGTTCATCTACCAAGTATTAACATACCTAGAAGATACAGAGAAAATAAAATATTAATGGATACTTGGAAAACATTGAGATTTATTGATAAATTAACACCTATCCCAATAAACAAATCAACTAATCAATCTATATGGATAAACTTCAAGATCAAAATTGGCGGAGCTCAAATCCTTTGGAAGAACTGGATTATTGCAGGCATTAGATCTCTAGACGATGTTATTTCAGAAGGTAAACTGCTGGATTTTTCACAATTGCAACATAGATTTGGTCTTAATAAAACACAAAGTTTTAAATGGTTGCAGTTGAAGCAGGCCATTCAGGTTGGGTTCCCTGAGTGGAAAACATTAAATAATCAATATAGTTTAAAGTTCTTATGTTTTCAAGCAGACTTCCTAGGACATCAAGCCGCATTGTGGTATAAATTAATATCTGGATATTTGAATAAAAAACCAAAAAATGGTCTAAGAAACATTTGGAGCATTGAGATTGGACATCAGATTAATGTATCTCAATGGCCACTAATTTGGTCTTGGAGAATGGGATGTACAGTGTCAGCATCTATGAGACAAACTTGGTTCTTTTTATTACATAGAGCTTTTTGGACCCCTACACGTTTGCAAAAATTAGACAGTTCTAAGTCCAATAAATGCTGGCACTGTAATCTAGAACCAGGGACATTAGATCATTTATTGTATCATTGTCCCTATATTAAAATTTTTTGGAATTCAATTTGGCCACAAATTAATAAATTGATGGAAAATCATATTGCAATATCATATGATACAATATTATTTGGAATGATGATGAGAAAAAAAAGTCAAATTTCACCAGAAAATAACAAGCTCTTATTAATTATGACAGGGGTTGCCATTCAGCATATAACTAACAACTGGAAGAATTATAACAACCTAAATTATACATTTTGGTGGAATACAATATGTCATATATTTAAAATGGAAAGAACAATAGCAATACAAAGGGGGACATATACTAAATTTATAAAAATATGGGGGCCATTGACAAAATATTGTAATGAATAAATAGTAGGATTTTTCTTCTTCTTTTCTTCTTTTAAGGATCTTTTTTATGACGCACATAGAGGGGGGGTAAGGAAAATAATTTCTAAATAATATGTTATAATATATTATACAATATGTAATGTATGATTGAAAAGTAATAGAAGGGTGGGGGGAGGGAGAGGGGATAAAATTTATTTATAACATAATGTATTAGATATAAAAATGTTATTGAATATTCATCAATTATATTCTAACATGTTGTATACTTTCTGTAAAATTTGAAAATTAAAAATATTATATTAAAGTAATAAAAGGGTGGGAGGAGGGTGAGGGGGAAAATTAAATTTAGATATATAATGTATTAGATATAAAAGTGATACTATGTATTTATCAATTGTATTTTAATATTTTGTACACTTTATGAAAAATTTGAAAATAAAAAATAATGGAAAAAAAAAAAAATAAACAAATATTATTTAGCATGAAAAAAAAAAAAAAAAAAGAAAAATATCTCAGATCTTTGATTGTGAGCACTTGAGACCCCTGTTAATCTCTAAGGATCCTGTGAGAGTGCAATAGAGATTTCTACAAATATTATCACATATTATCCTCTCATTCACAAATCTGGTTTGATCCCAATACACCATCAACAGCAACGGTCTCTCAAACGAATTGGCTAACACTTTGGCAAACATTTTCATGTCCGTATATTTATAGCTCGAACATGAGGTGGCATCCTTTTCTAGTTTTGGCAACAACACAATATTCACGCCATAGACAGACACTGGCAGCAGATCACCCAGTAGAACAGCATTAAAGGGTTGGGCTAATATAGGGAATATTTTCTTTACTAGCATTTTATAGACTTCTTCTGGCAGCCCATTTTCTCCTGCTACATTATCAGCAGAAGGGCCTTGATAACCTCCTTCACCTCCAACCCACCAATAAGGCTCCTAAAGCAGCCTTGTCCTGAGGGGTGAGGAAATTCAATTCTACCGAGAGCATATATTACTCAAGTTCAGCAACTGAGCAGTGCAAATTTGTACAACTGCACATAAAAATTCTGTAGCAATTGCCAGATTGGTTTCTCCTTGTGCTCCCACCTCCTGTAACTCCTCAGAACAAATCTGATGAAATTCATTGGGGCTTTTTTGCCCCTCCAGTCAAGAGACCTCATTCCCCCCATGCTTGCTTTTGCAGGCTCCCTAAAAATGTTGCAACATCTTGAAATGGCTCATGTCAGAGAATAGGCTAAAATCAGGTCAAGAACTATAAAAAGATATATATGAAATTAAAACAAGTCCATTACTAGTGTATATCAGTGCCAGCATCCCTCAGTCATTCTCCAGCCTCTCTTGACCCTGTGGGCTCCTCCCAACTCTCCCTCCCCTTCCACAGGCCCAGAGGCTCCAATAAATTCTGTCACCTGCTACCTGGCATATGAGTTTTACCTTTTTTTGTTTCAATGCATCTCACATTTAGTATGTACTTACCCCAGCATCCTTCATCATTCTCATGGTTGTCTGTCCTATCCATAACGTTGTTCTTTATTCTTATTGCCGCATATCAATTCTGTTTATTTACACCATGCAAAAATTTTATCTTGTCATTTGCCAAATCTTATTTATCTCTGGAGCTGAGATCCTCTCACTCCAAATGAAAAATGTGCTATTTCTGAATAGTTGTCGAAGGCAGAGTGTCACCCCTCAGAGAGCTTGCTGCAGAAATACTTTACTTAGGTACAGGTATGTTTTTTCCATCTGCTCTGGCTGTGAAAACAGGCAAAAGAATTAACCAGTCACCAACAAGTAAATTTATTTATTCATGCTCTTCCCCAGCCTGTAATTCCAGTTCTCGGGTGGAACTATAGATGGATGTAGTAATCTTGAGTACTGTAGCTGAAGGGAGTAAAGTTACCACACACACTTGCTAGAAAAAATAAGCATGAGGAGAAGCAGTAGAAAAAAAAAGTATTTTCTTCCTTCCTTCCAGGGAAGACCTGCTTAGGAATTGTTGTTTCCTTTCTGAAGAATCTCATGTGTTTCACATGATTACCGTATATACTCGAATATAAGTTGATCCAAATATAAGTCGAGACCCCCATTTCCCCCCCCCCAAAAGGAAGAAAAATGGTTGACTCGAATATAAGTCGGGGGCTTAATATACAAGTGCCCTGACCTGCCAGGATCTGCACCATGTCCCCTCCGGAACGCCTTCCCCTACAAGGTTCTGCACTCAGCCCCCCTCCCTGCCAAGTTCTGCACCCAGCCCCCTTCCCTACCAGGCTGTGAACCAAGCCCCCTTCCCTGCCAGGCTCTGAATACTGTCCCCCCTCCCTGCCAGGCTCTGAGCACTGTTCCACCTTCCTTCCCTGTACCCTCTTCCCCCTAAAAAGAGCCATCCTCATTAGTGATGTCACAATGGCTTGATTGTCTCGTACTCCCTTCTGCCCTCTAACCCAGCCAGCAGATTACTGGTAACAATTCCCCTTAATTTAAACCACCTAGTGGTAGGCCTGGACAGGAGGGATCCCTCCCGTCTCCTGCCCTGGCCGATACTAACAATTTCCACCCTCCCTTCTTCCCTCCCTCGCGTACCTGTTTGTTCCCTGGTGGTCCAGCGTGTATCCCGTGCTGAAATCCTCCATAAGGTTGTTAAGGTAAGTAACCAGGCCGGCACGCAGCAGTGAGCTTTTTGTGCTGCCAGCCGGCCCTGCACCATTCCTTGATAGATGCCGCAAGTTATCGCAGGATTCGTGGTTCTTGCAGCAGCCTATCAAGGAGCGGTGCAGGGCCGACCGGCCGCATCAAAAGCTTGCTGCTGCATGCCAACCTGGGTGCATTGCTGGCTACTTACCGTTACAATCTTTTGGAGGATTTCAGCGCGGGATACACGCTGGACCACCAGGGAACAAACAGGTACGCGAGGGAGGGAAGGAGGGAGGGTGGTAATTGTTAGTGTTGGCCAGGGCAGGAGACGGGAGGGATCCCTCCTGTCCCGGCCTAAGGCAGGCCTGCAGGAAGTCCGGGAGGGTTTTGGGAGGTCACTGAGGGATGATCCGAATATAAACTGGGACCCCCGTTTTAGAGCCAATTTTTTGGCCCAAAAATCCCGGTTTATATTCAAGTATAGACGGTATATATTTACCCTGGTAAGCTCTTTTCTAGTAGATAGGCAAAACATTCTAGATAGATGGGTTATATCCCTATAGCTGCGTACATCTGCATAAGGAATCCACTCTGGATTTTTCCTCTTGCCTCTGCTGTACTTCACTGGGCTCCTTAGCTCCACCTACAGTTAGTACCCAAGCACTGAGAGCCACCCAATACACGTGAAGTAGATGCACCTGTAGCAACAGGCTTAGAAACAAACTGTTCTGCTCAAGAAGTAAATCCAGCAGTAATGTCAACCACCAACAAAGGCTTCAGAGGAGCTCAGAACTACTTCCATAAAAAACGGAAACATATATATAGCTTCTTCCCAACCCCATGGGCCGACAGGCATCCAAAAATCAACTTGGAGAAGCATAAACAAATTGAAACAGTAGACAGGTGCCGAAGGACTGGGCGGGAGTCTAGAATGTCTCACTTATCTACTGAAAAGGGGCTTACCAGGGTAAGTATATAATCTCTTTTTCCCATGCAATAAGTGAGACATTCTAGACAGATGGGATGTACCAAAGCAAAGTTTTTTAAACCCTGCTTAGCTGCTTTCACCATATTTTCGAGCAATGAATAATTCCACGTTGAATGAAGAAATACTTTTTCCGGTTTATTTTAAATCTACTACTTAGTAGCTTCATTGCATCTCCCTAGTCCTAATATTTTTAGAAAGCATAAACAAGTGATTCACATTTACTCCACAAAGTATTTTATAGACCTCTATCACATCTCCCCTGAGCCATCTCTTCTCCATGCTCTAGAGCCCTAGTCACTTTAGCTTTTCCTCATAGGGAAGTTGGCCCAACCTCTTTCTTTTGTTGTCCTTTTTCTAATTCCACTATATCTTGAGATGCAATGACAAAAATTGCACATAGTATTCAAGGTGTAACCACACCACGGAACGATACAAGGGCTCATCTTTTTTTTTCTATTCCTACTCTGGAGATGGAAATTCACATTAATGAGACTGTGAAGGCTTTCTTAAATTAAAATTGCTCCGCTGCCTCAAGCCTCTGTTAGAGACTTCTGACTGATGGTGTTAGAATGGTGTTAAAGTCAATGGTATTAAGTCAAATTGACTATTGTAATATTGTGTTATTAAGGTTACAAGAAAGAAAAAATTCAGAGAATTCAGATCATTCAGAATGCAGTGGCAAAGCTACTGTTGTGATTGGGCTATTTTTGGTTATAGCGGAATAGAAATGATTTGACTACATTAGGTTAGATTCTATTTCTTAGCTGTTGCTGCACACTGAGCTGAGGGTTTGAACATATCCTCAACGATGACACTTAGATCCATTTCGTGAGCAGTAACACCTAAAGTGGAACCCTGCATCACATAGCTATAGTTTAAGTACCTCTTTCCCACATGCATCACTTTGCACTTGCTTACTCTGGGCTAGATTCACTAAGGCCACGGATCCGATCTGTGGCCAGGGGGCTGATTCACAAAGCGTCCTCATGCAAATGAGAGCGATCGGAGTCACGCCCGTAACCGACCACAGGGATCGGTGAAGAGCGATCCCAACGCATGCGCAGACCATCTTCTTTGCCTGTAGATGGTCTGCAAATGCTTACAGTGCTTGAAACTTTTATGTTCACTTTTTTACATGGTTTTTAACACGCTTTAAACCCACGGGTTAAAACCATGGGCTCACACTGCGGGGAAGGGCAGAAGAGTTGGAGCAGAGAGTAGGGCGGCGAGTTGGAGCAGAGAGTAGGGTGGCGAGTCGGGGCAGAGAACAGGGCGGCAAGAGGAGAGTCGGGGCAGAGCAGGATGGCTAAAAGAGAGTCGGGGTAGAGAACAGGGCGGCAGAAAGCAGGAGAGTTGGGGCATAGAGCAGGGAAGTCTCTTATTTTTTGATCAGCCAGCCTAGTCGGTGTTCATGAAATATTTTAGTGAATTGCTGCCTTCCTACATTTGCATGCGCGGATCGGGAGTAAGGTTAGTGAATCGGGTCAGAGTCGCAAAGTGGTCGGGACACGATCGGTGTCCTTAGTGAATCTAGCCCTTTATTTATTAGGATTTATTTACCGCCCTTTTGAAGGAGTTCGCTCAATGTGGTGTACAGCAATTAAACACCATCTGCCATTTTGTTGCCCAGTCTCCCAAGGTCATCTTGCAATTTTTCACAATCCTCTTGCAATTTAACAACTTTGGGTCATCAGCAAATTTAATTATCTCACTAGTTATTCCCATCTCTAGATCATTCATAAATATGTTAAAAAGATGCTGGATGGGAGGGCATTTGGTGGGTAGGGAAAATGGGGGAAGAGGCAGGGAGGAGAGGAATGGGGAGAGGGGGGCCTTCCTTAATTTCTGCCCTGGGCCCCAACATATGGTATCTAACACCATAGTTTTGTATAGATAGTTTGCAGATTAAAGTGGTGAGGAAATGAGATTACTGGAAAGGGCCTGTAGATAAATTTGAGTGTGGGTTAGAGGTTTGCATGGGAACGGGGATCCCACGGGGATCCCCCCTGAACCACGGGACTCCCACGGGACCCCTCTCATGCCCACGGGACTCCCATAGGGAAGGAAATAGGGTTTGACTTCCTGAGGCCTACCTAAATTTCGAATCAGCTGAGAGACCAGTCTGGCGCCATGGCAGAAACAGCCATGCTGAGCAATGAGCTCAGCATGCACACACCTGAAAGCCTTGCTGATTGGTCCAGATGCAGGGCAGAAACAGTAAGCAAGGCTCTCAGCTGTTTATGTGCTGAGCTCACTGCTCAGCATGTACACAGCTGAGAGCCTTGCTTGCTGATTGGTCGGCTAGGCTAGAGCGGGAAGACACAGGATATATTTAGTGATCTACCCAGCACCCCGAAGGTCCTGATATTGGTGAGACTCGAACTCGAAGAGGGTGACCTGAGGAGGCAGGAGACATGGAATCAAGCAATTTTTTTTTTCATACCCGAGCTGAGAACGGAGCAGCAGTGAGTACAGCAGGCAGGAGGAAGTGCTTATCAACTTTCCTTCTCTTTCTCTCATGCTTTAATTCTCCTATATCCTGTCTCGTTTTTACTTGGTCTCTTATTCCCCATTACCACATTTCTACCACCTGTGTTCGTTAGCTTCCTCTCACTCATGTCCTTTCTATTCCCCCAATAACCACATAGTTCTACCATTTCTACTTCTCTCCTCACTCCTTCTCTAGTAGCTTTACATTTCCTTATTTCTTCCCATTCACCTGCCAACATCTTTTTGTCCCATCTCTTTCCTCTTGCCCCCATCTTTCCTTCCTTCCATCCTCCCTGCTGTCCTCCCCTTCACACCCATTATCTAATATGTCTTCAGAGGCAGGAGGATTCAGCAGCCAGTGGGCAGGAGGAGGTGCTTCAGAGAAGCAGGAGAATTTGGCAGCCGGCAGTCAAGTAATTAACTTAAACATAAAAGAAACTGTGTAATTGATGATCCTGATGAAATCTTTTACTGTGTTTTATATTTTCATATAGTGGTTTGTTTTTTTTAATTCATCTGCACCTTTTTAAAATAAAGATTTCATCAGGATCAATTCCACAGTTTCTTTTGTGTTTGTGCTGCTGTTTTCCTAGTGGAATCTCTGGTAGAACCCTTTTTTGTTTTCTGTTCAGGTAATTGACTTATAAACCCCCTGTTTTACTAAGACGTGTTAGCCGATTTAGTGCGCACTAAATGCTGACGTGTCCATTATATTCTATGGGCGCATTAGCATTTAGCGCATGCTAAATCGGCTAGCATACCTTAGTAAAAGAGGGGGAATATGTCAATTACCTGAACAGAAAACAAAAAAAAGGGTTCCACCAAAGAGATTCCACAAGGAAAACAGCAGCGCAAACACAAAATGTGGAATTGATGATCCTGTCAGAAGTAATTGCTGCTTTTTATGGTGATGGGCAGGGATGGAGGGGATTCATCACAGGGATGGAAAGGATCCTGGTGGGGACGGGTGGGATTTATGTCCCCGTACAACTCTCTAGTGTGGGTGGGTGTGTTTGAGTTGTATCTTTGCTTAAAGTTTTAATATAGTCACTTCCTTTTTTGTTTTGTTGATATACATTCCTTCGGGAAGTGAGTTTTTTGTTGAGCTATTTCTTCCCAATTCACTTTTGGATAAATTTGAGTGGGCATATTCAACACTGTGAATTTGATTTTGCCCCCCCCAAAAAAAAACAACAAAAAAACCCAAAAACAACATGTTCTTCTCTAGATGAATCAAGGCCAAACACTGAGATTTTGCTGCTTAACACCTGTCGTAATAGTAAATTCTGACCTTTATTCTTGCCATTTTGAAACATTTGCACTTATTTTGAAGGGCCTGAAAAAAAGAAAAGGAAATTTAAAGCAAGCATGGATGTCAGACCACATAGTTCATTCAGTTTTCCCAGCTGTTAACTCCAGCTAAGGGTAACAGAAGCAAAATTTTCGGTGGTGAAGGAAGGGGAGGGGTCATTGGAGGCATATAACAGGGGGGGGGGGACAGGATACATAACAGTGCAGGAAACACTAAACTTCCCACACCAGAACAGTTATCCCAGAGCAGATTTTGAAAGCTGCTTCAGAGTGACTGTCTGAACTGATACAGCATGACCAAAGAAGCTTTACTTTCTCAAGTTAAGAAGTTACATAGATATTTGGCTTAACACGTAGGGCCATCTTGGGTATGAACACCACATTATCAGCTATGCCAGCTAACATAGGAGGAGCTTTGGGATCTTTTCCAGATAAGCCCCGCCACTAATGGAAAAAGTGCACGCGCCGAAAGTTAAGCCCCGCCACCTTTTGCCAGCGCACGCAGTTCTCAGCACAACGCCGATGTGTATAAAGTAAAGTGGGGGGAGCACCCAAAAAAGATTATAAAAAAGAGGATATGAAACTTAACATTATCAAAAAAGATTATAAAAAAGAGGATATGAAACTTAACATTATAAAAAATAGGATAAACTGTCGGCCATTTTTTAAGGGCTCCGACGGGGGGGGGGGCGTGGGGGGAAAAACCCCCCCCCCCCCCCACATACACACACACACTTTACTTTATACAGCAGATCGCGCCTCTTTTTTATAATCTTTTTTGGGTGGCGGGGGTTAACTTTTTGACGGGGCTTATCTGGAAAAGATCCGAGCTTTGTCCACAATAAAAATTTTAACATCCCCCCCCCCCAAAAAAAAATAAAAATAAATAAAAACCAACGACAACAGTTTAGCTTCCGTTTCCTCAAGCGACAATTACCAGTATATCAAGCCATACGCCCTTGTGCGGCTCACATGCCTTGATACCCTTTTCCCACATATTAGCTCTCAACCCCTGCAACCTAACATCTCATTCTCTCTCTTTTCCTCCCCCTTTCTCGAGGTGGGTCAGGCGGTCTCGCTGTCACGTGACCCTCCACACATTACAACCACGCCGCTTCCGGCCGGCTGAAAGCTTCGTCCCGCCTCCTCTGACGAAACTTCAGCTGGGCACGACCCGGCAGCCGGAAACATCCCGGTAAGCGTTATCGCTGTAGTTGTCGCTTATAGAGGCAAGTTCTAAAAGACTACCACGGAAAAGGGGTGGAGGAAGAGATGCCTAGATTAGAGGATAAGGAGAAAGATGTGAGATCGGAGGGGCATTTAGGGAGGAGAGAGAAAGGGATGTCAGGATGCCAAGACCAAGGTGATGGATGCGTGAAGAACTGCTCAGACATAGGGGGACTAAAGAGGAAGAGACAGAGATTAGGGGGGGAAGGGGTGGATCTGCGTCGTGGTGAACTGGACCCTGATGGAGGGGGATCGGAGGGAAGGGAGAAGGAGATGCTGGTGTGTGGAAAGGGACAGGAGAAATGTTGCCCTGAGCCAGGCAGGTGGAAAGGAAGAGAGATGAAGAAATGATGGATCCAGGTAGGACTACCATATGGCTCCAGAAAAAGGACAGATTGAGACAACTGGGTTTCACTTCCATTGAAAGTATTGAAAGTAAGGAGAACTGATTGAGCATTTCCATTGCTTGTAATACAATTAAAACCCAGATGTCTCAATCCGTCTTCCTTTTTCTGGAGCCATATGGTAACCCTAGCTCCAGGGGCTGGGCCACAAGAGGAAAGGAAGAGGGATGGAGAGATGCTGTCCAGATTATAGAATGACACCAGGTCAGATACCCTGGCTATGGGGACAGAGCCAACGGAGGCAGTGACAAACTTTGTACCCATATCATAGTGTAAAAATTTGAAACTAGTATCAATATATTAAAACTTAACACATTGTAGAAAATTGGCAACTGAATTCATTTATTTATTTATTTTTTAAATAAATCTTTATTGATTTTTAAATTTTGACAGTGCAATACAATTACTTGAACATAAATATTTCATAAAATGCATTATTAAATACACAATTTATACATAAAACAATCATTTTCTCCCCCTCCTCCCAATTATTAATACAAGAAGACAATTATGTGTTTACAAAATTATAATTAAAGTAATTTTAATAATCAAAATACATTTCCCTCCCCCCACCCTCCCCTGGATGTGTAAGGAAAACCAACAACAAAATAAACAAATAAATAAATACATGACAATTATTACAATGTAACAAATACAGTCAATGGGCTCCACACTCTATTAAATGTACTACTAAACCCCAAACACTCCACATTCATTCTCTCATATTTAGGCAGCCTAGGTCATCCAATGAGCTTTCTCTGGACATCCCACAGATGTTATTTGAGAGATGTTTTTAAAAGTGATACTTGCTCTAAATAACACTCTCTTTCTCATTAAACATTGCTACATCATTTTTTTTTTTTTAATGCAGAAGCTGCTTTTAGATTTTGATGAACTACTGTTAAATGACATCATTTGTGTCTTGCCTGCCATCTGCAATGTTCTTCCATCATGTGCCCAGCTGCTCAAGCATTTTACTGGTATTGCAACAGATCCATCCATGGTTGCTGGCATCAAGGAACATTTCTAATATTTAATAGACACTTAACTTATTTTCTTGTTCATCCACTACATAGTTTAGATTCTCTTCTACACACATGTCTGAAAGACAATCCAATTACATTAATAAGAACATAAGCAGTGCCTCTGCTGGGTTAGACCAGAGGTCCATCATGCCCAGCAGTCTGCTCACGCAGCGGCCCATCAGGTCCAGGACCTGTATAGATGATGTAAAAAAAACATAGGCAACTGAATCTTTGGGAAGATTGTACCAAAACCAGATAGAAACGAAAGGCTCTATTTGTTATTTATAAACAGTTGTACAGAATATTGTCTCTTTTTATACTTTAATAAAAAAAATTTAAATATAAAATAATAAGTGTATGCGGGGATGGAGTCAGAACTTGTGGGGACAGGGCAGGAATGGGAATGAAGCCTACGGGGACGGGACAACCTTTGTCCCTGTGTCATTCTCTAGATCAGATCAGCACAGACCAGTAGTCCTAAAGATCATCCTGGAGTATGTAGAGTCTCTTCCAAACAGTTTCCTGGCACACTCACAGGCAGCACAGCACTTCCCAGGCCCATTAAATAGTCTTTCCACAGGAGAATCCCTGGACCAAAGACCCTAAGGACTCCTACAAGGCTCCTGAATGAGAGGGAGCACCTCCTCCACTTCCATGCGCTTGCGTTTCGCACCCTCATTGCATGCGACCTCTGGATGAGCTTTTTTCCCCACAGACCAGGCGCTTTGGGCATGGAGGACTGAAGAGAGACTGAGCTTGAAATTCCCACTCCTTCCTCCTGCACCCTGTGGCACATGGCTGCTCAGCCATGAAAACATGCAAAAAATGCATAGATTAGGATAGATCGACCTGGGGACTCCATTGTAGATGATTCCTGGGCAGAATGAAGGGTTTTGAGGCAGAAAAGAACACTTTGAAAACAGATCATTAAAAATCTGAAGATGGCTGCTGTCAGAAAATTCATGCCAAAAACAGCCCGTTGGAGCTGAACTGAAAAACAAAAAAAATATCGAAAAATAGGTTTTGGAGGTGGGAGGACCCGACTGTAATCCCAGAAACCCTTGAATCTGACTTTCAGGACCCCCCCTCCCCCCCATTTTCCCCATAGGGAATAATAGGAATACTCACTGTGACTTTTGGTGCCTGTCAGCTCTCAGCAGCAGAGAACAGATTTCTTCCTCAAAGATGGCCAGTATAGGTCCTCCGATGGAAATCTTCAGGCTGCTGGTCAGGCAGACCCCGACCACAGACTCCCACCCCTGGAAATCCACACGTTGCTTCAGGGGAAAAATTTCACATCCAGCTCTCTGATACCCAAAGGATTGTTACACAGGGGCCCCACAGCTTGTGCTCAAGCTTCTGATAAATCAGCAGGCGAGCAGCTCCCAGGGGAACGGACTCTGAACTCTAGAAGGGACACAAAGCAGGCTGGCTCCTCAGGTGCTCAAAGAGATTGGCCTGGGAGCAGCAGTCCACCCATGTGGACTGCATTCTTTCCCCAGCAGAGTAAGCTCAAGAAGGGGACCTTCGAGCACTGAAGCTACACAGAAAAATCTGAAGACCAACAGCAAAAATAACAAAAAGAAGCAGAACATATCAGATTGAGTTCACTTGCAGCAGGAAAAACTGAAGGAGCCGTTCTCCACTGCAGAAGGGGAGGAGTTCAGAGTTTTAAAGTTATACATTTCTGCAGAATTGTGACTATTAGGAAGTCTGCAATGTAGGCCAGTAAAACCCTGGCCTATATTACTGGCACCTAAGGTTTGGTGATAGGTGCTAATAGCCACAATTCTTTAAATGGTGCCTAAGCATGATTGACACATGGCTGGTGCATTTTTTGTAGGCGGCTGCTGATTTAGGGGCTGTTTACAGAATCCGGCCCTAGCTGCCCTCATTTAGCGGTTAAATCGGACAACATAAAAGTTAGTCCTTTCTTTATGTGGTCTTGCTTATGCGGGTAAGTGCTGAATATCACACCTGGGCAACTACAAACAAACAAATTAAATGTCACCAAAACAAAAGCCATCTGTATCCACAAAGCTCAGCAGAACGCCCTGACGAACATTAACCTTCAATCTAGTACCACCCTCGCAGTGGAGAAATCCTCAAAAGTGCTTCGCTGCATCCTGGAGGACACACTCACAATGGAACCCCAAGTCGCTAGCCTCAGGAAAAAGACCATTTTCGCCATGCGCCAACTAAAACTCATTAAGCCATACTTTCATCAACATAACTTCACGCAGATTGTCCAGTTGATGATAATGCCCCAGCTGGCAACTTGGCGTACATGGGAATCGATACCACTCTCGTTCACAAACTACAGCTCATACAGAACATTGCGGTTAGACTAATTTTCAACCTAAAGAAATATGACTCAATCTCAGCCTTCTTCAAACAACTGCACTGGCTACCCATCTCCTCGCGGATCCTCTTTAAAATATCTTGCATCACATAATCCACGGAAACTCAGCCGACCCCCCTTATCCAGCTATTCTCAATGACCTGGTCCACTTCTAGGAGAATCATAGACAGAATGCAACTAAGTCTGCCTTCTACAAAAAATCTCCACTACAGGCGAATGTTCCACTTTATGTTTACCTTCATGGGCATAAAAGTTTGGAACGTCATAACAGAAATGATCAGAAAAGATACCAATCGCACGTCATTCTGGAAAAGCTGAAAACCTTCTTATTCAACTGCTGAAATCAACTCGTCTCTCTCTCTCTGAATTGAACCCAACCTCATCTTATTCTGGATGTATCAGACTACCCGTCAACAGAGTCTTTACTCTCCCCTCTTTTTCCTCCCCTCAAACAAGACCTCTACTCTAAACTCCCCACCTGTCCCTTTAACCCTCTCTGTAAGTTGCCTAGAGCCTGATTAGGTATTGAGCAACACACAAATAGAAGTTTAGGTTAGATAAACCAGGATATTCAATGCTGGTGCCCGGGGACATGGTCCAACATTGAATATCCAGGAATAGCATCACCACTGGCTAAAAAAAAATGCACATCACCACTGACTGAATATTGACCTTTATGGGTACCACCAATAACTGACAGAGAAGCCAAGCTATAATTATTGCTTTGGGACAGTGGCATGCTCTTGTTCATCTGTAAAATCCATCCTTTGAAATCCCTTGACTGTGGCATCTAATGGTTTCATTTTATTATTATTCTTTCCGTACCAACTGAACGCTTGGATCTCTTCTCAATTCCAACCACCCCACCCCACTATCTTTCAAGTCAGAGCATACAGAGAGATGGGGGCAAGACTTTTGGGTGCTTCAATATGGGCACTGTCATATGGACACAGTCATTTTGGGTGCCTGTGACTTTTAGGCATTACCATTGGGCACTGGGGCTTTTAGCCACCCAAATGGTGACAACTAAAAGTCCTTTCCCTACTTCTTTTCTCCATGCACTACATTGACCTAAATTCAGGGGAGAGCAAGGCCCGCACCTGCTCACTGCTGTGGAGTCCTTGGAGCAGAAAGGAGAGCTGCAATAACTCAGCAACAGCTACATGAAGAGTCTGCATAGACTACAGCATAGAATGAGACCAAATAAAATGAATATTTTTTAAACTGAATAATAGTTTTGTATCCAAACACTAAAGAAGGGTCCATTATTCCAACCTGGTCTTGCTTCTCATTTTACTGAATATTTTTAGTGTTCTGTAAGAGGAAGCATATCTCGTGCCAAATTCATTCATATCCCAAGGTAAACTCTGTGTCAGCATTTTCTAAGTACTTGCTCAGCCAAAAGGGTTTCTGAAAGTAGTTTTTCTTTAACTGACTTCCCCTTCATAAAATCTGAGGCAAATGTGTGTTAGCCCTAGGAGGGCTTGACATTCTTAACATTAGTACAGTGAGTTTTCTTTGTTCCTTGAGTAGCAAAATATACCCCCTCTTTTACAAAGCTGTGCTAGTGGCTGCCATTGCAGTATCTGCCTTGAAGCCCATAGGGATTTAAAGGGCTTCGGGGCTTTTGCCTTATGACTTTGTAAAAGAGGGGGATAATAAAATAAAATAAACCCATCAAAGAAGGTTTTGAGAATCCTACATTGACTCATATGTATCCTATACCTGGGAACCTTGTATTAAATTTTCAGAGTTGGATCTAAGCTTGTGAAGGGGCATAATCAAAAGAAACAACTAAGTTTCATTTGGACATAGAGCGCTAGTCACCCAAAGTCAGCAGCACCAAAATGTCCATTCTCATAAAGTACGTCCAAATATATTTTTTTTTGTTTGGAAAATCGTCTCTGTAAGTCCAGGCGTTTGAATATCCAAACTACCAGTACGTCTATATTTATATCATATTCTCGTCCAAATATTCGTCCAAGTCCCAAACACCCAGAACAAGACCTTTTGAACGTGGGAGGGGCCAGCAATGTGATGGACTGGCCACCCAGACATAGGAAGAGAGCACAGGGCACTGCTGTGAACTTCACAAAAAAGATGCCACATAAACATCTCACCAGAACTCCCTTATGGTTAGCCCCCCAAAACCTACTATTCCCACCTGTCTAAAACCCTAATAGCCCTTATGGCTGCATGTGGCACCTATTTGACAATACAATAGGGTTGGGGAGGGGGGTTTGGTGGACTCACTTTTTTCACCATGAATGCAGTAGTTAGAGTGGGTTATGGGCCTGGGTCCTCCTCTCTATGGTTCATTAGCCCACCGCCCAGACTACTTAAGCTACCTCTGCATCTCTACTAGGCTTTTCTATGCCAGGTGTTGATGTTCTGGAAGCAGGTATGTACATTTTTATTTTTATTTGTATGGCGGTGTGGGGGGGGGGGGGTTAGTGATCACTGGGGAAGTGTGTGGAAGTCTTTGTGTCTGCAGTGGTTATCTGGTCACTTTGGATACCTTCTGGGCACTTAGACCTGTGTTTAGATTGCCTAAGACAAAAGGTATAAGTTCCATCTAGGCAGTCTCATCAATCTTTTGATTATCTCTGCAGTACGACTAAGTCTAGGTCAGCCCATATCCTGCCCTAACCACTCCTTCGAAAACACCCCTTTCAGCTCTGGGCGTACAGTGAGATTCAGAGACCTATAACAAACTTCATCCTCCTAGAAAACAATAAAACTCTATCCTTAACTAATCTAGAAATAAACTCGATCTCATACCCAATTCAACCTACACTAAAACTTCTGGGAGTAATAATTGACAGAGGCTGTACCATGCAACCACAAATCAACAAAGTAATAAAAGCATCGTTCGTGACCATGAGAAATCTAAGACAAATCCGAAAATTCTTCGACAGGAAACAATTCCTACTTTTGGTACAATCTCTTATCCTTGGACTACTGCAACATACTATACCTCCCACGCCCAGCGACCATGATAAAACAATTACAAACAATGCAAAATACAGCCCTGAGACTCGTCTACTCACTAAAAAAATATGACCATATCACAGAGGCTTACCATAACTCACACTGGCTTCCAATACAAGCAAAAGTACACTTCAAATTCTACTGCCTACTTTTCAAGGCTATTAACGGAGAAAGTCCAACCTATTGGAATAACCGACTAACTCAGTCCTCTTCAACCAGACACAGGAGAACCCACTCACTATTCACACACCCATCATTCAAAAATGTCAAATAAAAAAAAAATACATGACAACCTAATAGCCTCCAAAGCAGCTAAACTGGACAGACAAATCACCATTCTGTTATCATCAACCACAAACTACAAAACCTTCAAGAAAGATATTAAAACCATACTCTTCAAAAAATACATAAAACCCATCTAACACGACCAATCCCTACCCAATCCCCTCCAACCCTCTCTATACCCTTAATATCCCCCAATGCGCTTCTAACTACCCAACAAAGTCTAAAATGCTTCTAATTTACCCAACACTTATCACCTTAAGATCTCGACTTCTCTTTGGTAATTCTTATTACCCAACATCTTTCACCTAAGATCTCGACAACTCCTTGGTACTTCTTAAGTAAATATTATGACATCGCTTACGATCTCAACTTCTAATAATAAGTAAATATGACATCACCTTAAGATCTCGACTTCTCTTTGGTAATTCTTATTACATCTATCACCTAAGATCTCGACAACTTCTTGGTACTTCTTAAGTAAATATTATGACTTCGCTTATGCTATTCCTTCAAACTTGGTAACTTTGATTTAATCCACCTTGAACCGCAAGGCATTGGCAGAATAGAAATCACTAATGTAATGTAATATGTCTAAAAACCCGTTTCGACTGGCACTTGGACGACCTGGGTGGGTTTTTAGGCGTATTTTTCTTTCGATTATGAGCCCCATAGAGTCCTGCCTGCAGCAGCCAGCCATTTTTAATCCACTGACAGCCTCTGGGCAGAATTAAGCCCAGATATTTAATGCCAGGCTATGTCCAGCATGCATTCTGTCTGTGGGTCAGTGTGGTCATCCAAACATTAACCAGACAGTGGCCAATATTCAAACTGGCCTCCAGTTAGCTCAGCAGATAAACCAGTTCCGCCCCCGATTTGCTTGTCACTAACTGGGCAGTACTGCAGCAGTCAAAGATGATATTCAGTGACACTGCCTGGTTAAGTGTCTCTGATTATCGGTGGCTGGTCTCTGCAGCATAGTTTAAGTGGGTAGGAGTCTTTCCTGTCTCATACTGAATATCAACTCCATAATTTTCCTTTGAAATTTGCCTACAAGGTGTTTAGATGCAGCACACATCGGACTCTCAGGGCGTCTCTAAAACGCCAGTCGCCATTATGTTTTTTTCAATGAGTTGGGTGTTACTTTGCCTGAAAGGGAAGCTATTTATTCATTATGAATGCCCTTTTATCGAATCTGGAGTTTTTCTTTACAAAGAAAGTCTTTGCACGAGGATTAACTAAGTGTTTCTGCTCCTGAAGAAGTCCATGAAACGGAGACCCATCGAGTTGAGACAATTACTCGGGAGTTCGCTCAAATCCAGATAAGTTCTTTATTAATTTAGATTGAGCCAAGACTATTGGAGATATCGATTGTGATTTTGGGACTATTTTTTCCATCTCCCCATTTCATTTCATGTGATTGCAAATTGATTTATATGAACTTTTAAATATGAGAAAAAGAGACTTTGATAAATATTTTTTACTATGCAATTTTCATATTTATTTTTATTTTTTATCACTTTCAAAATTACACTTTTTGCATTTTAGCACTCGCACTTTGGGCTCCTTTTACAAGGGTGCGCTAGCATTTTTAGCGCACGCACCGGATTAGCGCGCACTACCTGAAAAACTACCACCTGCTCAAGAGGAGGCGGTAGCAGCTAGCGCACATGGCATTTTAGTGCGCGCTAAAACCGCTAGCGTGCCTTTGTAAAAGGAGCCCTTTATTTATATCAATTGATATCCTGTTGAGGAGTGGGGCCTTTTGGAGTCGCTCATCCCTATATTTTTCCCTCTCAGGGTTTATCACCTGCACCATTAATTATAGAAGAGACTAATGATGTATGCGGCAAAACTCATTTAGGTTTATTTTAAAACCTGGTGCTGGTCATCTATGAGTTTTTGTCCGGGGCCAGGAAAGGCTATCAATACTACAGGCTCATACTGAAGTGTCTCATATTTATTTACTTATATTGATTTTTTGAATCTTTCAGTAGTTTTCATTTTTATTAAGTTTTCATTTTTTTAAAAAATCAAGCAATACAACAACAAACCAACAACTACAAACAAGAGGAAATAGCAGTAACAGTCAGGTCGATCGAGTTATTCCTTCACGAAGACCCACAGAAACCACCCCCCCCCCCCACCAGAAAACCCATCCACCCTCCCACCCCCGCACTCCAGTGTCAAAAGTTCAATAAAGAACTTCTAGTTTTATGGGACAATCCTTCCCAAACGGGAGCCCATATTCTCCTAAATTTCCTCCACGGCCAAGGACCGCCCCTCCGAACATCCAGATATTCAAATTTCAATAAAGTAAACAATTCATTTCTCCACATAGTAAGGGTAGGTGCTTCAGCTTGGCGCCACAACAGAAGGATACATTTCCGGGCCAGTAAGGAGGCCTTTTGCAATAACGTTACCCTCTCTAGACAAGCCCAAATGAACCACCTGAGAAAAGAGCAGAATGTCCACCCTCGAAGGAATCTGCTTACGCAGAGCAGACTGCAGGTACAGTGCTACAAAAGACCAGAATGTTTGAATGCAGTCACAAGACTAAAACAAATGAAGCAAGCCTGCAGGGGTGGACTGGCACTTAGGACACCAAGTATGAGAGGCATAGCCAGAGACATAGACCTGAAATGGTGATACATGCAGCCGCAAAAGAAACTTGAAGTGCTGCTCCTGCAGCACAACAGAACGAGTCATCCGAGAAAGATGTTTCATAAGAAGACGAACTCTCCAGGTCCCGTAACCTGTTCAGACAGGGAGAGATCCTGGTTCCACACAGCTGCTACCACCTCAGGGTCCCAAGGTGTGGCGAAGCAGCCCAAACTGACTTGATGAAAAGATAAACTAATCTGAGTCCGGCGGGACAAGGTCAAGGTCTCACTCACTACATCTGCCCTGTCCTCGTTCAAAGTAGCAGCATCCAAAGAGCAGAGATAATGAGACACTTGGCGGTAGAAAAGCCAATCTCGGGCCTCCAAAAGACTCTCTGCCTGATTGTGTCAGTTTTTATTATCTTATTAAAAAAAAAAAAAAAAGGACATGAACTCTAAAAATCCTGAATATACTTTTAGCAGGATTTAGGACAACAATCTTCAGTCATGTCATTTTGCACAGGTAACATGATTGTGTCAGTTTTTATTATCTTATTTAAAAAAAAGGACACGAGTTCTAAAAACCTGAATATACTTTTAGCAGGATATAGGACAACAATCTTCAGTCATGTCATTTTGCACAGGTAACATTACTGTGTACGTGCCTATGCAAATTGTGCTCCCTCTGTACAAAGTCTACCTCTGGAACTGAAATCTGCAAAGTCATTCCATTAGTCAGCTGTTTATTTGTTTTTGCTTAGTATTTCATGCCTTTCTCTGGGTGTGAATCCTGCTGAGTCAGCACTGTAAATTTGTTTTAAGAAACTGGGGCCCCTTGAATGGGAGGATACAGAGTTATTCTGCAAGTTGGTAACTCAAAAGAAGTTTTTAAATATACATTTGAGATCCTGGACACTCTGTCCCTTATTAATTGAGTTTCAGAATTTTAGTCCTCCATTGTGATCAGAAAATAAATATAATTATTTATCTATTGAATGAATACACTACTTTCACCTGAATTGGTCACATTTAAACTCTTTGGGCCCAATATTAAAAGGATTTACCAGATGTTCCTAACTTTGGGGCACTTTTACTAAAACTGAGCGCACACTAAGGGCCAGTTCTGTATAGGATACCTACATTAGGCACTGCTAGGTGCCCCATTCAAGGATGCCTAGTGATGCCTAACTTTGGTGTCCACGCCCAACTTTTTTTTTTATTGGTTTAATTGGCATTGTAATTGACCACCAGTATACCTTATATTTACATGCATTACAAATTTATGATTAAATAATATTGTCTTTTTTTTTTCTGGGCCATAGTCTGCCCAGTACTGTCCTTCGGTTCTAACTACTGAAGATGTTGTCAGTGCTCACTCCAGGCTATCTAAACCTTCTTGTTTGTAGGATTCAGACTGTGAAAGTCTGCCCAGCACCATCCTCATGTTCCAAATTGCTGGGGTTCCCGTCAAAGCCCTCCCCTGCCCACCCTAAACCGAATTGCCATATATGGGGCACGGATCTTGCAAGTCTGCCCAGTACCAGCCTTAGTTCTTCAATTTTGAGTATTAACATTTTTGTCTCATTCCACTCGTGCTATGATTAATAACAGCCTCTTCACAGGTAAAATCCCCTCCTCTATGAAGTCAGGTTTTGTAAAACCTGTTCTGCAGAATCCCTCACTCAATTGCACAATTACCAATTAAAGACCTGTGTCTAATCTGGCCTTCTTTTCTAAATTGACTGAACCTGTCATCCTAGAATAGCTGACCAAGCACATTAATACAGCAAATGCTCTACACCCCCATCAGTCAGGCTTTTGTCAGGAACATTCTACAGGGACCATCATTACTTCCCTTCTTAATGATCTTCACACTTCCCTTGACAGAGGTAACTTTACTCACCTGTCTCTACCTTAGCACAGCTTTACAGCTTTCAATCTTGTTAGTCATTCCCTTCTTCTACACCAGGGGTGTCAGTCCCTCCTTGAGGGCTGCAATCCAGTCGGGTTTTCAGGATTTCCTCAATGAATATGCATGAGATCTATTAGCATACAATGAAAACAGTGCATGCAAATAGATCTCATGTATATTCATTGGGGAAATCCTGAAAACCCAACTGGATTGCAGCCCTCTAGGAGGGACTTTGACACCCTTGTTCTACACCGACTGGCCTCTCTTGGTATTTCTGGTCCAGTTTTACAGTGGTTTTCTTCATACCTGGTTGACCATTCTTTTTCTGTGGCCCTTTCCTGCTCATGTTCCTTTACCCTGCTCTTGAAGTGCAGTATTCCCCAAGGTTCTTTCCTCTTACCAATTTTATTCAGTATTTTTCTTAATCCTCTTGCCTCCTTAATTTAATCCACTTCCATTAAGTTATATATATATATATATATATATATATATATGTGTGTGTATTGTGACCGGGCCTGTCCCTGAGTAGATGGGAAACCAGGCTCAGACCACAGATAGATTTATTAATGCGCCTTTTATATGGCTGGATGAACAAAAACCCGGAGGTCGGATTTCTTAGGAACTGGAACCAGGTTTATTCAAGTTTTCAAAAAAAAAACATGTTGGAACATATAGCACGTTCTTCACATTTTCCTTCACTAAGCATAACAGGGGCTTCAGTCCTTGTGCCCTGCCTGGAGCTTCCCAGTCCATAAAAATAAAGCAGGTTAACATCCCAAACCTCCCAACAGAAATAAAGCAAAGGTTTGGCTTTCAAATTCTCCCACACAAAAATGTGTCCAGGGTTAATGACCGTAGCCAAGCCCACCCTGGGCTAACTCTCAGGAGCTTCTTACCCCTCCAAGTCCTCTAGAGCAGTGTTCTTCAACCTTTTTACACCCGTGGACCGGCAGAAATAAAAGAATTATTTTGTGGACCGGCAAACTACTAGGACTAAAATTTTAAAACCCCGTTTACGCCCCATCTCCGCGAGCTCGGTCCCCGCAAACCATCTGATTCCATCTGCACAAGCCGCAATTATGATTTTATATTGAACATATTTTATTAAAGTATAAAAAGAAACAATATTCTGAACAATTGTGATTTTATAAATACAAATATACAGAGCACGGACCAACAAAACCCCTGTCTCCCCTCCCCTTCACATATATCCCCTCTACTATCAAGAAAACTGAACAAGCCAAGTTATTATAGAATGCTACATAGAAATATCATGCTAACAGAATACTGCAGTCCCCAGTTATGTCTCTAGCAGGATATATAATTCAAATCTGATATATTCTAATGACAAAATAGAAATAAAATTATTTTTTTCTACCTTTTGTTGTCTCTGGTTTCTGCTTTCATCTTCTTTTCACTCTTTTCCTTCCAGCATCTGCCCGTTCCATCCAATGTCTGCCCTCTCCCCCTTCCATATGTATCTGACTTCTTTCTATGCCCCTCTTCCTTGTCCATCCTCCTCTCTCCTTTTTACATCATTCATTCCAGCTTCACTGCCTTCTTCATTTTTATCTCTCCTACACCAGATCTAGCATCTTTATCCCTCTCTCATTTCTCTGCTGACCCCCTTTCCAGCATCAATGTCTCTCTACTTTCTCATTCCTCTCCCCTTTCTCTCATCTGATCTCTCCATTCCACCCTGACCCCCTTCCCCTCCTGTAATCTCCCTGCCAGCTGTTTCCTTCCTTTTTTTCCTTCTCCCTTCCCTCCTCCCTCTATCCAACAGTAACTCTCTTCCCATCTCTTTCACTCCTCCCCTCCCAGCATCTCTCCTTCTTCTCCCTTCCCTCTATCCAACATTAACTCTCTTCCCATACCTTTCCCTCCTCCCCTCCCAGCAGCATCTCTCCTTCTAACTCCCTTCAAGTCCAGTAACAGCTCTTCCTTTTCCAGACCTTCCCAGCCTCCTACAGTGGCTTCCTCCCCTTCCAGCAGCTCTCGGTACTTGCCTGCAGGAAGTTTCCAGTAAATCACTTCCCTGGCAAATTGGAGAGCTGGTGGGAGGGGAGACAGCCACTGTGAAGGCTCTCCAGGATCTTGTTCGCACACGCTGACCATCTCCCTCCACCTGCACCTGAATCTGCAGCTCTCTCCGGTCTAATCGCAACTTCCCCGCGACCCTCTTCAGCAACTAGGCAGGGGTGGCGATCAAGACACGCTGCCGACGTCGGGACCTTCACTCTCTGAGTCCCGCCTATTTTGTTTCAACTTCCTGTTTCCGAACAGGCGAGACTCATAGAGGGAAGGCCCCGACGTTGGCAGCCTATCTTGATCGCCTGAGGCTGGGAGGAACATTAGTCGGGAGAAACCGCAGTCAGCAGGAAATTTAACTGCCGTCTTGATCTCGCCGGCCCTGCGCGGACCGGCAGAAATTTTCTGCGGACCGACACCGGTCCGCGGACCGGCGGTTGAAGAACTGTGCTCTAGAGGTAAGGCAACTAAACAGTTCTATCAATTACTTTTCAATTGGCAGCAGTGCCCTGAGCCTGCTTCAAACACTGCTAGTGTCCAGGGCTTCAATTAGCCTAGACTGGCTTATTGAGGAAAGGGGCAAGACATCTCTCATCTCATATTCCCCTAAGTCCATGTCTTCCCCGGGCTCACTCTCCCCAGGAAGGCTGTTCATTTCCCAGTCCATGGATCCATAACCCTGGCCGGTGCTCCACCCTGTGTCCTCGGGCTGCTTCTCCCAACCCCCGTCTTGCCTGGGTGTTAGCTCCTTGCCAACCGGTCCTTTCCACCGCCCCTCTCTTGGTGCACCCTCCCGGGGTTTGTACAGCCAGGCAAGGTCACGTCCAGGGCCTTCAATCTCCCACCTGCTGGGTTGTCTCCTGGATAGCAAACGGGGCTGAGGAACAGGAACTCCCTGCTGGTGGCTGGCTGATTGTGATTAGCACCACCTGAGCTCCCCAACTGATTTCCCCTTGTTGGTATTTGAGGCTTTCTGACTTGCATACCTCGAGTGTTAACCCCACCCCCTCCTGGGTTGGGTTTAGGTTTCAGAGAAGGAGGAAAGGAGTAATAGGGGGATGAATTTGGTTCAAGTACCCTCCCCCTCTGGCTCTTAGGCTGGGATATGACCGGGTTTTTCTCTTTCCTTCCTGGCTTTGCCGGCTCCATGCCAGGTTTTCTCGGGCCCAGGGCAGGGTGCATGCTGGGTTTCGTAATTCTTTTGGCTGGGACAGGGGCTTCCCTGTCACAATATCTATATCTAATATAATAAAACGCTAGGCCGCACATGCGCACTCCCATCGCGTGCGTCCATTTTCCGTGAGCTGTAGCGACCCGCAGATAGGAGTGCGCATGCGCTGCTTAGGGTTCCATTTTTCCGTCTGGCCTGCTCCCTGCTGCTCCTTGCCGTATTGTATTTTTTAGTTGAAAGACGCAGCGGTGGCTCCTCTCACGATCCCCGCTTGCGTCGGACTTCCGACACAGGTGGGGATCATGAGATGAGCCACCGCGGCGAGCAGGAAGCAGACAAGACCAGACCGAAGCTCCCAATTGAACTGCCAGTTGGCCGGCTCCCTTGCCAGAGTTATTTTTTCAATTTAAAGGTGCTGCCGCGGCTCCTGTCACCAGCCGCACCTGCTTCAGAAAACACTTCTAATGCAGGCGGGGATCGTTAGAGGATCCGCCGTGGCACCTTTAAACTGCAAAAATAACTCTGGCAAGGGAGTCGGCAAGATCACCACGGCAGCCGCTCCCCCCTCCCGCCCTCTCGGGCTACTCTCCGGAAGCAGGCAAGTGAAGCCCGGTACTTCCGGGTAGCTAAGGGGCAGAGCGCGGCGCGTGCCCAGGGTCCGGGTGAAGAAGCCGGTGCTGGAGCCGTTCGTGCACATTACCGCAGGTTAAAGTGCCCCGGGAAAGGCCTGAAAGTGACAGGGAGCAGCCACCCTCAACACAAACATGCCAGCAGAAATGGAACAGGGCTGGATTTTCAAGGTCTGCTTGACTTGAAGTATTTATTTCTCGATAATAATGTTCTCAGCTTTTTTGAAGTTCACAAATGTAACTATTACAGACTGCTTGGTGGGGGGGGAGGAAGGGAGGCCTACTGCTGGACAGGGGGAACAGGAAAATGTGCTGATGGACAGGGGGGAGATAAAACAAAGGGAGAAGGGCTGCTGCTGGATAAGGGGAGCAGTGAAGGGGTGGTGGTGGACACAGGGGAGATAAAAGGAAGGGAGAATGGACAGGGGGAGCATGCAAGGGGTGGTGGTGGACAGCCAAAAGAAAGACAAAAGGAAAGAAAGACAGAAATACAGAAAGCGGCTAAGGAGACAGAGAGAGAAATAAATAAAGACAGACACACATATATATTCTAGCACCCGTTAATATAACGGCCTATTCAGTGAGGGTCTGGGCATGGAGAGTGACAGAAAGAAAAAAGATAGAAAGAAAGAAATAAAGCGGGAGGGAGAAAGAAAGATAGAAGGAGAGAGACAGAAAGAAAAAAGATAAACGGGGCAGGGAGAGAGACAGAAAGAAAGGAAGAAAGAGACAGGGGGGCAGGAGAAAGACAGACAGACATCTATTCTAGCACCCGTTAATGTAACGGGCTTAAACACTAGTGTGTATATATATATATATATATATATATATATATATATATATATATAGGTATATGCTGATACCAGTGGCGTACCAAGTGGGGGGCGGTCCGCCCCGGGTGCCAAGCCCTGAGGGGGTGCTCCCGGTCCGGTCCAGTTCTCCCCCCCAGCGCCGGGTGTCGCGTTTGGAAACAGCCTGCAGCAAGATCGCGATGCTAGCGATCTTTGCCTGCTTCAGCTGTTTCCTCCGCCACGGTCCCGCCCCTCGTCTGATGTCAGAGGAGGGGGCAGGACCGCGGCGGAGGAAACAGCCGAAGCAAGCAAAGATCGCTGGCATCGCGCGATCTTGCTGCAGGCTGTTTCCCCAGGGAAATGAAGAGGCCGGGGGAATGAGCAGTGCTTCGTGGTGGGGCCGAGCGGTCCTTCGAGATAGTGGGGGGGGGGCAGCAGGCCTTCAGGGTGGGGCGGGCAGGCAGACCTTGTTGAGGGGAGGGGAGACAGGCCTTCAAGGGGGACAGGCAGGCCTTCGGGGGGGGGGACAGGCCTTCAAGGGGGACAGGCAGGCTGTCGGGGGGGGTGCAGGCCTTCAAGGGAGGGCACAGACCTTCAAGGGGGGGGACAGGCAGGCAGGCCTTCGAGGGGTGTGTAGGCCTTCGAGGGGGGTGTAGGCCTTCGGGGGTGGTGCAGGCCTTCAAGGGGGGGCAGGCCTTCGAGTGGGGTGTAGGCCTTCAGGGGGGGTGCAGGCCTTCAAGGGGGGCAGGCAGGCAGGCCTTCAAGGGGGGACAGGCCTTCAAGGGGAACAGGCAGGCAGGCCTTCAAGGGGGGGACAGGCCTTCGGGGGGGTGCAGGCCTTCAAGGGGGGGACAGGCCTTCAGGGGGGGCAGGCCTTCAAGGGGAGCAGGCAGGCAGGCCTTCAAGGGGGGGACAGGCCTTCAGGGGTGGAATGCAGACCTTTAAGGGGAGGACAGACCATCAGGGGAGGGGGGCCCTGGTGTAGAAGTACACGGATGGAAGGGGGAGGGGTTCAAAGAGATGTGCATATGCTGGACTTTGGGTGGGAAGAAATAATGGGTCTGAAAATAGAGGAGAGAGTGAGAGAGATGATGGACATGGGTTTTAGGGAGGGAAGGAACAGAAAGGGAGAGAAGTTGGACACAAGGGATGGTGTGGAGGGGGGAGGGATAGAGATACTGGTTAGGAGGGTAGTTGGGAAAAGAAAGGGAAAGTTGGTGGACCCTGGGGTGGTGGGGAAGGAGGGAGAGCTGCTGGATGAAAGGGTAGTTAAGAAAAGGTGGATCTGTGGAGGGAGACAAGAAAAGGAAAGATGCCAGACATCCGGGGGAGAGAAGGGAAACGGAAGGGGAGGACAGAGATGGCAGATGGATGGTTAGCACGGAGAAAGAAGAAAGAAGGAGACCCTGGCAAGCAAGTTATCAGAAGACAACCAGAGCCTTGGACCAACAAGATTTGAAAAATGACCAGACAACAAAAAGGTAGAAAAACTAATTTTATTTTCTGTTTTGTGATTACAATATGTCAGATTTGAAATGTGTATCCTGCCAGAGCTGGTGTTAGACCGCAAACGTGAGCTAGGAATTAACAGAGAGAGGAAAAGTCCTTTTTGTTTCTTTATTTTATTTACACCACAGCGCCAGTGTGGTTAGGAGAAGCCAAAGGGGGGTGAAAAAGCTATAAAATAAACCCACCAGGATGTTTGAAAAAAACACCCAATTGGGCAGGAAAATCGAATCGATAAACCAATTCAATAGGCTGAATCGAATCGAAATTTTTTTTCCTGAATCTGGCAGCACTAGTTTGTGCTACTGTCTTAGACTTTAGGACCTGGGATTGGGGAGAGATGGCATCCTCAGTACTTTATAATGCAAGTGAAATGAGGATTTGGTCAGATTTTTGAAGGGTCTGCACTCCGCAGAAGAAAAATATTGTATAGGCCGGGGACATGAGACAGCAGGAAATGGGAACTTTTCTTCCTTCTATTTTTGTGAATGGAAAGGCTGAAAATGTCAGAGAGTTCAGTTAAAATATGTGCTTTATAAGAAAATATAATAATGTGTTTTATAAAGTTTATAGCAATGCTGGCCTACCCGGTGAGGTGTTCCTAGTGGTAGTGGTGGCAGCGTGTCAATGTGTTGAGAGGAAGAGGTGATCTGGGAAATTCTGCTGAGTAAACTCCGGGCCCATTTCCATCCACCAGTTAGTCCACTCCACTCAACTGGTTCACACACTGAGTGGGTCTTTGGGTGTTGTTCCTGGGTAGTTGTTTTGGGATCTCTTCCAGTGGTTTGTCAGCATCTCCTTCTGGTCCAAGGAAGGAAACTTTATTAACCTTAGCACTGACCTACAGAATATGTTTGTAACAGCGCTGCTTGTGTGGCATTAGTCTATGTAGTGATCGAAAGAAAAAACCAGACCTTTGCACATTTTTGCACTATATGGTGGGTGTATGAGGAGATTCACATTTCCTGCACAGCTAAGTCCGTGTGAAGTTACCTTGTGCTGTATTTGACATCTAGCAAAGTCTCTGTTTGGAAGGAAAGATCTCAGCTTAAAAATGAAGTGGCCAGAAGTTATGGTAAAAGCAGATAGCGTAGCTGGTTTTAAGAAAGGTTTGGACAAATTCCTGGAGGAAAAGTCCATAGTCTGTTATTAAGACATGGGGGAAACATCTGCTTGCCCTGGATCGGTAGCATGGAATGTTGCTACTCTTTGGGTTTTGACCAGGTACTAGTGACCTGGATTGGCTTCCATGAGAATGGGTTACTGGGCATGATGGACCATTGGTCTGACCCAGTTAGGCTATTCTTATGTTATGTTCTCATCTGTAGGGGCCTTTGTTTTCACTTCTTATTTTAATGTATTTTTTTTCTGAGAACTTATCAGTGTTTTTTATAATGGGAACAAAAATGGAAGAGAATTAATGTGTGTGGAATGGGGGGGTAACTAATTTCTTCAGCTAAATAATTCAATCCACCTCAACCAGACATAGAAGAACTCACGCACTATTCACACACCCTCCAACCAAAAACGTCAAAAGAAAAAAACAGTTCGACAACCTCCTAGCCTTTCGAGCTGGAACACTCGACCCCCAACTCTACAACCTATTGACCTCGACCACAAACTACAAAACCTTCAAAAAAGAAATAAAAACCCTTCTATTCAAAAAACACATAAAACCGAACTAACACAATCAGAACTGTCCCAAGCATCACCTGCAACTACTCCATATGTACTTCTGATGTCATAACAATTCAGACATAATTTATGTTATGTTATGGTATGTTTGGAATAATGGTTACATATATGAGGTTCAATAAAAGAAAATTTTCACTGCCTGTTTCTATTATGACCATTTATTCAGTTTCATGGTTATTACAAAAAAAAATTTTTTACATGGGGGGGTGTCATAAAATTATGGGCCCCGGGTGCCACATACCCTAGGTACACCACTGGCTGATACCCTTTTGTTCTCCCCTCAGAACCCCTCCCATCTTCTCATCAATCATGCCTGAATCTAAATGATCCTGGCTCGCAACCAATCACCTTATCCTGTAATCGCTGCTTCCCAGGTTCCCAGCGTTCACATAGAAAAACGCTGCTTCCCAGCATGCACGGAAAAAATCGCTGCTTGCCTGCTATTAGCCTGAAAAAGTTATTTGTGGTTTCAATAGAAAAAAGGGTGGCTGTTACAAAAAACCGCAAATAACATATAAAAAGTTATTTTGTGGTTTTTCCGTATTCACAGCTATGTTCCCTCCGTAACCACCATGAATATGGAGGGAGGAGTGTAAATCTGTTCCTTTCTAGGTCACCAGCCAATCTTTTACTTCTCTTACCCCTTCGCTCCGTAATACCCCACTTCAGTTAATGTGGACTCTCAAATAGATAGGGGTTATCTTTGATCAGCAATTGTCTTTTGATCTCACTTACAGTCTGATCTTGCTTATATTCTCTGTCTCATTCATTCCCTCCACAGTTCTCTGGATGCTACCTATTGTGCAACCCTTCTATGCTCTCTAGTCTCTTCCCGCATTGACTACTGTAATATGGTGCTCTTCGGTATCCCAAATGTTCATTTAAAGCATCTCCCAGATTGTACAGAATGTTGTGATTGTTCTGCTTACTCATACCCACAGATCGGATCATCTCACCCCTCCTAGCTCACCATCGCTTGCTCCGAATCCCTTTTCATATACAATTTAAGATTCTCACCTTAGCCAATAATGTTTTTGTTTGTTGCTTTATTTTCTTTATAATCAACAACAACACACTCCTGATTTGCCAAACAAATCCTAAACTAGAAAAAACAAGGAAGGCAACCAAGTCACATCAAGGTCTGCGTGGGGGAAGCTCAAAGTGCCAAACTTGGCTCACAACTTACAAGCCAAATACAGTGTAACATGTCAAAAAGCATGTCACACTGTATAATGTTGTAGGGCGCTCTCAGTGTGAACCCTCAGTTATAGGAGCGCAGCTCCGACACTTCACTTCTGGGTCTTTCTGTTTTGTGGTTCTGATTGTGTTGAGTGCTGGCACAGCATGATTGGTTGGTTCGTGCATGATGTCACCTGTGGATCTGTTTTAGCCGGTGTGCTCTCCCTCCCGGGCACCCCACCCTCCAGCCGTCCTCTCTGCTCGTGTTCTGTTGGAGGCCAGGTTCCTGAAGAAGGGCTCCTCCCAAAACCAGCGCGGTTGAACCTTTCCTCCTGGCGCGGTTTTTCCGTTTGTGTGACAGTTTTGGATAAGTACTGCTTATTTTTGGATATGTTTTTCACTTTTTGGTATGGTTTTTGATTTTGTTTGTGATTTTGTGCGTGCTTTTTGAGGGGGTTTGGCTGGCAGGGTTTGTGTGGGGGTCGCTCAGGTTGTTTGTGTTGAGTTTCATTTACTCACTTTGATTGTTGATTGGTTTGATTTCTGCACACACAGGGCGCTCGATGATGGTGTGCGGGTGGAGGCTTATTGCCTTGACCCAGAAGTGAAGTGTCGGAGCTGCGCTCCTATAACTGAGGGTTCACACTGAGAGCGCCCTACAACATTATACAGTGTGACATGCTTTTTGACATGTTACACTGTATTTGGCTTGTAAGTTGTGAGCCAAGTTTGGCACTTTGAGCTTCCCCCACGCAGACCTTGATGTGACTGGTTGCCTTCCTTGTTTTTTCTTTTTTATTTTCTTTATAACCCGCCTTTTCCGAGGCGGCTCACAATATAAACATACATAATAAAAAAACATAAAATACATATAAAACAGACAAGGTAAGCGACCAGCACTATCGTAAATACAAATTTATTAATGCCTATATTTCATCTTGCAAAATAAATGCCTTTTCAGTAATTTCTTAAACGCCTCAAGATTGCTTTGCTTTCTAATGTGCAAAGGTAGCCAGTTCCATTCCTGAGGGCCCCTACGGAAAAACATACCCGTTTTACTAAGGTGCGCTAAGCGTTTTAGTGCGTCCTAAATATTAGCACACGCTAACTCGTCCATACACTAACATGCATGCGTTAGCATTTAGCGCATGGTTAGCGCACGCTAATATTTAGCACGCGCTAAAATGCTTAGCGCACCTTAGTAAAAAGAGCCCATAGTTGCACGTGAGGTATTCAATCTCAATTCCCTTACCGATGGCACAAACAAGTTGCCATGATGGACAGAGCGCAACTTGGATAAAGTGACATAAGCTTGAATAATACCCACCAAACTTTCAGGAGCCAAACCATTCAAGCACAGGTAGACCATCACAAGAAAGGGGACAAGTTTAGAACAAATGCTAGGAAGTTCTTTTTCACTCAGAGGGTGGTGGACACCTGGAATGCGCTTCCGGAGGTTGTGATAGGACAGAGTACACTAAGGGGTTTCAAAGAAGGATAAATTCCTGAAGGATACGGGGATTGAGGGATACAAATAGAGGTAGGGATAGGTTATGAAAGGGTACAGATAGAAGGATAAAGGGGATTAAAGGGTTTGGACAAGGATCACCTTACAGGTCATGGACCTGATGGGCCGCCGCGGGAGCGGACTGCTGGGCGCGATGGACCTTTTGGTCTGACCCAGCAGAGGCAACTTCTTATGTTTTTAAGAAGTCTAAAGTATGTACGGTCTTCCAACTTCAACCAGTATAACTTCACATAATATCCTGTGACATGTTCAGTCCTGTCCAAACGAAAAAAGGTTCTAACCACTGAGTTTTGAGCCACCTGTAACACGCCTCAATGCACTCAATGTTCTTTTTACTGGTGTTCCTTCATACCTCTCGGCCCTTGTTTTCTCTTTGTGTCCCTTCTGATCTCTCATTCAGCGCATAGTTCCCATTTGATCCTTCCCCATTCATCTTTCCCAACTAGACACATCACACTATTCTGCTTTTTTTCTACACTGCGCCCACACTGTGGAATGCTCTCCTTTTAGAACTTCGCAGTGAACAATCCCACTCTCATTTAACTGTGCCCTTTTAAAAATGCATTTGTTTAACCTGGACCTCCCATTTCTGCACCAGAATTGATTGGTCATTAGGGGTAGTTCCTGGTTCCTATTACTACCTTCTACCTCTTATCTATTTTCCTTTCTAGGCTCTGCTTTACTATTAAACTGCAACACATAGTATGATACTGCCCAAATAGTAAATCCAAAATATCCAAAGATATTTTTATTTGTTTACTTTTTCTTTTGTGTTTGGGAGAAAAAAATACCTTAGCTGGATAAGTATGTGGTTATAACCAACACATGGTTGATTACCCACTACATTCATTCAATCATCAGTCAAAAATACTTCCTTATATCTTTTATCGAAGCAATTTCTAATACAGTCTCTTCTTATACAATTGGTATTGGTGTTCTCAAGATGAATGCACAAGATTGACTTTATTGTGGATGCCTTTCCCCCAACGAAACACTGAGCGAAATGGAGGCTAGACAAAGAGAAAAGATTAAGATAAGTTCATCTTTATGATTAAGTAAGATGATGGGACCGCTCTTGTTCAATATCTATATAAATGACCTAGAGGCGGGAACTAAGTGTGAAGTCATTAAATTTGCAGATGACACCAAACTATATAGCAGGGCTCAAACCAAGGAAGACTGCGAGGATCTCCAAAAGGATCTAACGCAGCTGGAAAAGTGGGCCGAAAAGTGGCAGATGAGCTTCAACGTGGGGAAATGCAAGGTCATGCACGTGGGGAAAAAGAACCCGATGTTCACATACAAAATGGGGGGAACACCACTAGGGGTTAGTAACCTGGAGAGAGACCTGGGAGTGATGGTAGACGCAACACTGAAGGCATCGGCGCAATGCGCCACAGCCTCTAGGAAAGCAAACAGAATGCTGGGTATCATTAAGAAGGGTATTACGACCAGGACGAAGGAAGTCATCATGCCGCTGTATCGTGCAATGGTACGGCCGCATCTGGAGTACTGTGTCCAGTACTGGTCGCCGTACCTCAAGAAAGACATGGCGGTACTTGAGGGAGTACAAAGAAGAGCAACCAAACTGATAAAGGGAATGGAAAATCTCCCATATACCGACAGATTGAAGCAGTTGGGACTTTTCTCCCTGGAAAAGCGAAGACTTAGAGGAGACATGATAGAAACCTTCAAGATCCTGAAGGGCATAGAAAAAGTAGACAGGGACAGATTTTTCAAATTAAGGGGCACCACAAACACAAGGGGGCATTGGGAGAAATTGAAAGGGGACAGGTTTAGAACAAACGCTAGGAAGTTCTTTTTCACTCAGAGGGTGGTGGACACATGGAACGCGCTTCCAGAGGCTGTTGTAGACAAGAAAACATTAAATGGCTTCAAAGAAGGTTTGGATAGATTCCTAGAAGAAAAAGGGATTGGGGGGTATAGATAGGTATAGACCATTGCTCAGGCAATGGGCCTGATGGGCCGCCGCGGGAGCGGACCGCTGAGCAGGATGGACCTATGGTCTGCCTCAGCGGAGGCAACTTCTTATGTTCTTATGTTCTTATGTTTTGAACTGTATAAGAAGAGACTCTATAAAGTTCAAAGGGGATAGATTCCGTACAAACATAAGGAAATTTTTCACCCAGAGAGTGGTAGAAAACTGGAACGCTCTTCTTAAGTCTGTTATAGGGGAAAACACCCGCCAGAGTTTCAAGACAAAGTTGGACAAGTTCATGCTAAACTGGTGAGACTGGACTCATTTGGAGCACTGATCTTGACCTAGGGGCCACCACGAGAGCAGACTGCTGGGCAGGATGGACCACTGGTCTGACCCAGCAGCGGCAATTCTTATGTTCTTATTGGAAATTGTTTCAATTATAAGGGAGTTTTTTTGACTGATGATGGATTGGGTGGATTGGATAGTGTGTGTTTTTCCCATCTGGTTTTTTTTGTTTTGTTTTGTTTTAAATTTCTGCTTTAATATGACATTGTAGTTCCTTTTCAGTTCTAATTTGAGTCTGTAATTTTGTACACCACTTTAGTTTAATGAGACTTGATATACCGCCCTTCACACCAAACTACTCATGTAATAATTTTTTAAAATGTATCACCTAAAAAGAATTAAATACACAAGGCTGCTGCAAAGCGACAAAACTAGAATAAGAAAAAATGTCATTACAACGTGTCAGCTAACGCTATGACCTGTGAATAATAACCCTGAGGAAGCCGCTTTATGGTGGCGAAACGGGTTCCCGTTGGAACTTTTACTACGGGGCTTCAGCGGTGTTAGGTTGCATGCCGCTGTCTACTAACATCTAGTTGAACAGATAAGTGCTTGATTTAAGCTTCAACTGATGTCATTTGCAAGTTATTTTGCTTGTTCTTTACAGTCATATACTTATCTGCATTTTTGATTAGTGATTTTGCATAAGTTCTGTGTTTTGCTATTTTGCACAGTTCTGATATTTGCATTTTTGCACATTTGATAAGCGATTTTGCATAAGTTCTGTGATTTATTTGCACAGTTCTGATTCTATATTTGCTCAATTGCACTTTTTTGAAATGCTATTTTGTACAGTTCTGTGTTTTGCTATTTTTGCACAGTTCTGAAATTTAAGTAGAAAGAATATGTTTTTTTAATTAAAAAAACTAAATTAGAAGAAACAAAAATTAAATTAAATAGGTTTAATACATGTAAAAAATCTTGAGTAGTGTAAGGTACATATATTTATTAATGAGTGATAAAATAGGTCACGTTAGTATATGAAGGTTTTGGATCAATGAAAGATACCCACGCCACGATTTCCTATACGGATGATATTTATTATGATCCTTGGAGTAGCAATTCTGAGATTCTTTCCTTCATTAGTTTAATTAAACCATCATAATAGATGGCTTTTTAGTCAATTAACCCTTTGCTAGTGACCCCAGATAAATGTTTTGCTAGTGCACGAGTGGCTGTCTGTTTTTTGCTTTGTAACTCTTTAAGACATTGTAAGTGAAGATTTTTTGCCTGCGATAATTAGAGCAGCTTTCTTTTACTCTGTGTAAAGTGCTGTCATTTATGTTTTTGAGGCTTTTTTCTCCATGTTAATGTTGCGTTCTGGGGTCACTAGCAACAGGCCATTCACGAGACACGTTTTTTTATTTTAATTTTTTTAAATGGCCATGTGCTAATAACATTATAAAACAGCCATAAGTGAAATTAATAGAAAATAAGATTTTTTTTTTTTTTTTTTCAGTCATGATAAAAATGGCCTTACCATGAGGGAAAAACCATATAAGGACAATCTTTCCTGCAGCTTTGTAAAAAGACCCCTATGTTTGATATATTTCACAATCTTTCAGATCTCTTCAGTTTTAACTTCAGAATTACTACGAGTATTTTATGCCCATTTCCACATGATACAATGAGACTAAATATTTACTCAGACTAAATACAGTACTCAGACAGCAGAATGAATTAAGGTTTTTATTATACAATAATGACATATATAACATACATAAGCATTTAAAATTAATTTAAAAATCTTGATAATTACTTTACAATTTACAGCACACACGATTTCATTGGTGACAGCAAAGAGCCGCACACCAAACATCATTAATTACAGATCCAAGAGTTAAAAATCTTTTGCATGTTGTACAATGTACATGTGAAAAATAACAAATGCTAAAAAAAATCCAAAAATAGCAGAAACACATTTTCTACCCAGTCCACATGTTAATCTAAATCAAGGTATAATAAATTTGTTATATACATTTTTAGGAAATCTAGAAGCTTACAGAATATAAGCATAATGTAATGATGTATCTGAGGAGGCACAGATTATATTCTAAAAAAATCCACTATGGAATCTGTTTTGGAACATCTTTCTGTTTAAACATATCTTTCCAGCATAGTTAAAAAAATAGAATCTTCTGCTGTCCTTTATAAACTATGATATCTTATAAAATAATCCAAGTTTGATTCTGGGAAAATCAGTAATCAAATGCATTGGCCACTTCAGTGCAGTTATTGTCATTTGCATCAGATTTTGAGCTCAGGGCAATTATTCTAACTATTCAACTAATTATTCAATAAGAGGGAAGGTTTTATACTGCTACACGCTCTCCTATGCTGCTCTTCTGATATATTTTTAAATTTAATATTTCCCTTGTTTGCCTTTTTCCTTTCCCTCAGTAATCACTGCTTCTCTTTACAAATCAGTTGGCCATTGCAAGATGTTTACTGCTCTGCTGGTAAGTCTATGTTCTTTTCCAGTCTGCCACACAGCTCAGTCTTGCAAAATTCTAGAGTTAAGGCAAACTGCTGGTATTAAGAGACAGAAAATCTGCTCACAAGAGCACACAAAAAACATATTCAAGAGAGATTTTGGCTTTGTCCTGCAGATTTCCTTCAGTGCTTAAGTTTGGAAGGGAAAACCCTTGAAGCAACACTTAACAAGGGTCCCAAAAGCAATAATGGATCATAATCCAAACAGCTAAGCACCTAACTATAACAAGAGAAAATAGAAGTCATTTTAAGAAGCTTGCTTGGCATTTGCACATGTAAATAGTGATGTGTACATGTACTTAACGAAACTCAATTAGTGATTTTGGAAGAGGCGTGACTTCTGAAGTTCTACCTATTAATGATTTTCCTTTCTTCTACTCCTCTGTGATTAGATATCAAATCTCATTCTTCCATTCGTGCTTTCATAAAGTACTTTTACAATGATTACAATTCACACCAGCGGTGTGAATACTGCCCAAGAAGTCCCTGTAGTTCTAGGGAAAGAATGTCCAGTCAATAATGCGTCCTGACAACTGCAGGCAGAGTCGAGTGTGGCAAACACTGTACTTACCCTTCAGTGTCCTGTGCCATTTTCCATCCTATTTTTTTTTATTCAGTTAAATTACCTGATTCTCACCTCACCCCATCCTGGTAGCCAGAGGCATTCAAACAGATCATCTTCTGCCAGAGCCAAGCACCATAATATGAGCTGTGGCATCACATGAAGGATGGCTCTAAAACTAGTGCTCTTTTACACTCGTATGTGATTTAAAAAAAGTACCATGCTGTTAGTGCCTTAAGGGCATGCATAAGTCTATGCATTGTTCCCTCCAAGCAAAGTGGGAGTCCTCCAGCTACACTGCTGTCAATAAGGGATGGATGGTGCTTCAAAACTGTGTTGACAATCACTAGGGACAAGCGGGTTCCCTAGAGTCCTGCAGAGCTTGCCTATCCCTCGCTAATGAAAATGTAAGAGTGAAACGGCTCCCCCTCCCCCCTCCCACTGGCAGAACTGTAGGTAGAGGACTCCCACTCCACTTAGAGCAGGGGTCTCAAAGTCCCTCCTTGAGGGCCACAATCCAGTTGGGTTTTCAGGATTTCCCCAATGAATATGCATGAGATCTATGTGCATGCACTGCTTTAATGCATATTCATTGGGGAAATCCTGAAAACCCGACTGGATTGCGGCCCTTAAGGAGGGACTTTGAGATCCCTGGCTTAGAGGGAGCAGTGGTGCCATGATGCACAAATGCTAGGGGCGGATGTACACATGGCCAGAGCATGGGAGGGGCATGAGTGGGGCTCCAGCACATATCTGAGTTTTAGATGCCCCCAGTTATGCCAAGTCTATGGCTGATATAACTGAAGATGCCTAAATGTAAAGTGTGCAAAATGTCAGGTTATGCTAGCATTCTCTAAAAGAATCGAGGCGCCCAGGTGATGTTATAGACTAGGCACTCCCGTTGCAGCATCGGGCCACATACAAGACTTAGGGCTCCTTTTACGAAGGTGCGCTAAGCGTTTTAGCGCACGCACCGGATTAGCACGTGCTATAGTGCGTGCTAGCCGAAAATCTACTGCCTGCTCAACAGAAGGCGGTAGCGGCTAGCACGCAGGGCAATTTAATGCACCTTCGTAAAAGCAGCCCTTAATCCCTGCAGCAGGAGACAATGTGTTTAAGCACTTCTTCAGCTCCTGGGAAGAAACTGGTTAATTTTATGAAGACATAAAGTAGTATGGCAATACTGCTAAAGGTCAACATAGTGTTTGCCACACTCACCTCAGAGTGATCTTAAGGATTTGGAGGGATTTTCCTTATTTTTCACAGAACTTTGACGCATCAACTTGTTTGTATTTTATGGTTCTAGGGAACAAACATATTTTGTATTTTTGATCATTTGAACTGGTGAAGCTTACAGTAAATTTCGTGGAGTTTTTCTGACTCCCATGGGAATCTTTTTCCTCTGCAGTTAGTATATATTGATTGGGTTTGTTTTTTGTTTTTGTTTTTTCCAAATGTGTTATGTCTGGAATGTTAATAAAAATTATTTTTTGACACTAGCATTGAGATAATCCAGATCCGATGCTTGTTTGCTGATCCTGTAGTGCTGCTATGCTTCTATATTCGTAACTATTGGCAAGTGCCCAGCACAGGATTTGGAGGGTTTGGATTTTCCTCAATATGCTACTTAAGTGACGCTTCTGTGACTCTTCCCTTGTTCATTCTATACCAGATGAATATTTTGTGTAGAGAACCCCCCTCCCACCGTCTACGGGAGGCTCTCAGCAAAATTCATATTGGGGGCACCCCAGGCCAAACATGCCACTGCTCCATAAGTATTACATTCTTTTTCTCTTGAAACATAATCAAGCTATTATAGCCTTTGAAAAATGTGCTTCAAGCGGCTTACAAAAGTTATGATTCTACCAACTAATAGAAAATGTCAAGGCATTCCACAATGCTTTACATATTTGGCAAACAGTAATATTTTCATGGATTCCCCAATAAACAATAAACCATACTACGATGATTAAACATGTAACTATAAGATCAAACTCTAACAAGAATGGAATGGCTTAGAAACTTTTACCAAGCGATCCCAAAAGTGCATTTTTTTTGGCATAGGAACTGAATCTGCACCTGCAGGTTGAAATGACACTGCAAAAATGTCTTCAGCAAAGCTCATGAACCACCAGCAGCTTGGGATATTATTTTAAGAAAGCCATTTCTGGTGCTATAAGCCACATAAACATTACAAATGACTGTTTAATATACAAAAAGCATGGAGTTTTTCCATATTTGCTACTTCAGATATTTGACCAAGGCTGGTTTAGAAATCACTGCTAGAAATCACTTACTAACTCTTAGTAAATGCCCCTGTCTGAGATAACTGCACATGCAGCTGTTCCAATACATCAGACAGCAGGACAGATTGTGACAACAGTGTTGGCTCTTGAAGTAACCTTGCCAAATCCAACCACCTGATCCTTGATTTGAACTCAACCACAGAAATCTTATTGCGGGTGAAAAACCAGGCCTGGGTTTAGGCAAAGGCAACACAAGTAACTACCTAGGGTGCCAAATTTTGAAGGCGCCAAAGGCTAGGACTAAACAGGAGCCTGATTCTGCTTGCTTTAGGATCGTGTTGTATGATCTCCCTGCTACGCTCCCATCCTGCCTATGGTACCAATATCTCAAAACTCAGCCCTGGTGACAACTGTAGACTGAATATGCTTTATAATACTTTGTAACTTATTGCTTCTTAGGTGAGAGTATGTTGAATATCATGAAGTGCTAGATATAACTACTACAACATCTTCCGCTAAAGTGTGGAATGTTGGCACAGCATGCGTTAAAATACAAAGGTGTTTCTCTAGAGTCACAAACCAACATGGTTGCAAGAATGCTATACACTTCAGTGCTCATAAATAAATTACGTTAAGAATAACACTAAGAATGAAAAGTCCCTGGACTCCTCTGGGAGAGGATATTGCCTTCAGCGAAATCCTAATCTACAGATATCTGTTTTGATGCACGATGTATCTAGGTGTTTCGTCTTTTTTCCAAACAGAACTGAGTTCACTGCATGTGCTCTAGAGGTGGAATGTCTGCCTTAGAATAACTTCCAAAGCCATATACAGTAGCTAGGCAAAATACCAACACACACAGGTAAACTGGCTGTCTATAGTTTTCCTCCCTCAACATGGCTAAAAGCCCTAAAAGGTATTCTGTGGCTTGTCTTAAGCACGATCAGAAAACAGCGCATCCATCTCTGCTCTATGTAGAGGCTACCATTCTGAAACGATGGATTTCAGTGGAGTCAGAAATGGAAAACTGGGAGTAATCCATGACATCACAACAGAATGTGTGAAGACTACTGTGTTACTATAACACTATTCTCACCAACTGTGCAGGCTACTGTTTAGATGTATTAAAAAAATCTACTTTAGCTAGTTCATCTAATTTTCCAGCTTATCAGTAACGGGAAAGATACCTTGTATATCTGAGCACTGCATTTAAAGTACACAGATAACACCAACAGTTCACAAGAGCCATGTTCTGACATGCACAGAAGTCAGACAACTCCACAGTGAACAGCTATTATACTGCTAACAATGCAAAATACCTTCCAAATAATTAAGGTATGAACCATTATACAGGCAAGGTACAGGGTACAAGCCATCACACTACAGATAAGGTACAATGTATTAATACTGAAGAGAATGCATTCTGCTAAACACATCCAGCAATCATGGATCCCTACGATTAGCCATACGTATACAACTATTCCACACACTGATGAAAGGGGCACTTTTCTAACTGCTTGCCGACAGAACCCACACTGATAATATATATTCCTTTTCCTCTGCTGCTATGCCTGGGTGTTAAGTGTTGTGAGGACCATGAGTGACTTTGTAGCACCGACACTGAGAAAACTTCACTATGTCCAGAAAGGATCATCTGTATTGAACGGAGCACCTCCAGTTATTATGAAAAACTGGCTGCTACACTACTATGTATAACTTTTGACCTTTAGATGTTTTAATTACTTAAATATTAATGTGAACACTTCCCTCTCTTTCACCATGTTGAGGTATAGCATTCAACTGTGACTGTACAAACCTATAGAGAAACACCCACATTTAAACCTTTAAATGGTGTAAAATAGTTGAAACAATTAGATACCACATTTGCTTTATATATTCAACCAATCAAAGGGACATTAGCACCAAGGGTCCTTAAGCATTCGATGAGTCACAGTGTTGCGATTCACTTGCCACTGTTTTGGGATCTGAAGAACAACAGTTAAAGATTTGCTTGCCCAGGCTTCTGTAGGCGTACCGAAAGTACATCATGTGACCCAAGGCAACAAACAAGACAGAGATGAGCACTAGTAAGCCAAAAGACTCGGGGTTGGGGGCCAGGATGACCATGATAAAGTGAAGCAGGTCAAGGAGGTAATTCATGGAGTTCTGGACCCCACTTATAACGCCTCGTTCAGACTCAATGACGTTTTCTTGGATTAACTGTGTCACAGTTAAATCAAAAGACCAAAGACCTGTTAGGAGGGAGGAAAGAAGGAATGACATGGTTAATTTTAATTTCAACTTGGAAATCAGGCATGCTTAATGCTTTCCATTTTATTTTAGAACTGCTAGGGGGTTTCCATAAGCAATTTTGTGTTAAATCGGTATTATATTTCCGTCAGACCCATCGTTCTCATTTAGAGTGGAAGAAGAGATGTTAATTGCACAAATCTCCCACCATTGCCTTTCAAGTTAATTGAAGCAAAGTAAGAGCATAGTGAAGCATGAGCTTGATCTTTTTGTGCTCTGTTTGTACTAAGTAAAACAAAATTTACAATCGAGATATGGAGGTAATTCTCTACGATTGCACCTAAATATAGACACTAGAGCAGGGGAGGGCCACATGATTGTCAGTACTATTCCTGGCAGGCCTCAACATTATGTAATGTCAGAACCAGAAATGCACAGAGCTCCATAGACCATCTGTGATAAAAATCAATAAGTACAAGTTTAACTAACACAATGGAAACAAACTGCTAAAGTGGCTATTCTGAGAATATTTGTGAAATATAGCATTTAAAATCATCAAAACGCTGGTTAATGACATTTTCTGTATATACTTCCCATGGTCTTGTGTGCTGTATAAAACTCAATGGCAGGCCGCAGCTAGTCCACCCCTGCACTAAAGTAAGACTCAACAAATCCCAAGTGCCAGGTCGCTACGGTGCCTATAAATTCCACCGTGATGCCTGGGATTTTCTTGCCCCATAATATTTTATTCTCTTGTGCTGCCATTGAAAACAGGCTTCCTTCTTCACTGCTGCAATTTGGCTCACTGAAAACTTGAGTTACATGTAGCCTCACCAGGACTTGACACCATGGGGTTGGCTCAAACTTCCTGCACTGCATGGCTCATGCTTTTAGTGAGTCAAATTGAAGCAGCGAACTTGGAAACATGCTGTGTCTTTGCAGGAAGCAAGATGATGGGAATTAAATGACAGGTTCCAAGAGAGAGCTGGATGAAAGCTGGGGGAGGAGGATATGAAAGAGAGACTGGGTGAAAGCTGGGAGAGGGCTTGGGGAGAGTATAAGATAGCAGGGTGGAGACTTATGTCATGGTCATATGTGAAAGAAAGAGCAATTATCTCTTTGCTTCACCTATCCAAGTGGGTGATGTCACACAGCTGACTCCATGCTTCGAGAAGGAAGACTGCTAGTTTTTGGTAGGGATAAGAGTCTGACTTACTCAATTTTCAGTCAAAGAATGGGAAAAGAACCTTAGTAAATCCATGTCTAAAGGAGCTGCTGCTGATCTAAGAAGGGATTCCCTATCCCTCTAACTTCTCTGTGACCAACATGCAGTTGGGTGGAGGATGGAGGGGAAATGAAAGAGGTTTCTATCATTGGTTCCTAAGTTTTCGGCTATCTCTAGACTCAGTGAAAATCTGTCAAGGCCTGCACTAGAGGGTACCTGATTGGAGCAAATTCTATAAAGGAAAGTAGGCACCTACTTTCCTTTACAGAACAGTACAGGAACATATTAGATACATGGGCATAATTTAGGCATGAGCACATATGTCAGCCATAGAGCTCACGTAAGTGCTTGTGCCTAAACACCAGAAATACACACTTAACTTACAGCAGTCTGTAAGTTATGCATGTAAGTGTGAATCCTATCCATGCTCTGCCCATTTATCATATATGCGCTATGTAAGATATGTGCGTATTTATAGGATAGCACTTAGCAGTGGCAGACCGAGGGTGGTGGTGCCTCCTTCTCCATCCCCGCCCCCCCAAACCTTTAACTTCGCCAGCATGAGCATCTCCTCCAACTTCTGCCCGCGCTGGCCTTGGCTCTCTCTCTGATGTCACTTCCTGGTCCTGCAACCAGAAGTGACTTCAGAGGGAGAGCCGAGGCCTGTGTGAGCGAAGAATTGGAAGCACGGGGGAGGGAAGGTGCACATGCAGTAGGGGAGGGTTGGGGAAGGACTGGGGGGCAGAAAAGAGGAGAGGTGCTGGTGTCCCCACCAAGACTGCACCCAGGGTGGCCTGTCCCCTCGTTCTCCCCCCCCCCCTTACTATGCCACTGGCACTTAGGCAGAATTTTGGCTTTAAGTGCGTAGTTTACACACATAAGCACAGATGTGCCATTATTCTAATCATTTATGAGTGAAATTTGCACATAACAGTTACTGCCCGCTTTATAGAATTAGCCCATGATTTTATCATTATTGTGGGTTGTTGTGCACTGCTTCTCTGGAATATTTTAGACCCTGGTATTTTTGAGCTGTTGAGCACTGTTTTCTACTCTGATGGCCTTTCACGGTCTATTAAATAAAGGCTGGCTTCCCTATTTCCCTTAACACAACCAAACAGAAACTGACCCTACTCCACAGAATCAAAGAGCAACCAAAACCAAAAACACTGTGGAGAAGATGTCCATGATGCAGGCTTTATTGAAGATACAGTCATAAAATCCACATAATAAAATGTCTAGGACCCATAAGACGGGAACTGTGGACCCAACACGGTCTGTGTTTCGACAATCCTGTCTTCCTCAGGGGTCCCTAAGAGTCCTAAGTCAAAGAACATGGATCAGAGGCTGAGAACAGTCCTGCTCGAGAGCTCTGCGCGATAGAATAATGCTCTTATGGGTCCTAGATATTTTATTATGTGGATTTTATCACTGTATCTTCAATAAAGCCTGCATCTTGGACATCTTCTCCACAGTGTTTTTGGTTTTGGTTTCCCTACTTCCCTTAACAGACATTGAAACACTCAAAGTTGTCTGTAACTGTATCTTAAGTGGTCATGTTTAAATTGTGAATACAATGCAGGTTCACTAATAATAAATATTTTGCTATGTTAACAGTTTTAATTGCAAGACATAGAATTAATAAAAATATGCCCACTTGGCTAACCTAAACATTAGCCCCCCCCCCCTTTATCAAGCTGTGCTAGAGGTTTTTAGCGTGGGCTGGCGAGGTAAGTGCTCCAATGCTCACAGAAATTTTATGAGTGACAGAGAGTTTACCGTACTGGCCCACGCTAAAAACCTCTAGTGAAGCTTGATAAAAGGGGCCTTTGATAAGTTAAATTGACCTCCTCCACCAGTGCAGATTATAAACGCAAGACTCAAAGAAGAAAAATATTTAATAAAAAGTCATGTCTGGGGCGATTTGGGGTTTGGTGCACTTCCTACCAGCACAACAAAACCCTCCAGCCCCTACTGCGAGGCTGCACCTCCCTGACAGACTGAAGGAAGGAAAGAAAGAGGACTGCTGGATTCTGAGTGACCTCATATAAAGCCCCCCAACAGCACAGAAAAAAAACCTTTTGTGATTGGATGTATATGCATGTTAAGGTTACACAACTGAAAGAGGACAATCCAACTTCTGAGTCAGCCAGAATTAAGTGACTCTTAATACTGTAGATCTGATTGTGGATAAAGAAATGCACCCTATGAACCTTTTCATAATGTTTTTCAGTGCTGTTAAACAGTCACAGAACAAAAACGTGGCTGTTACTTAACTTTCAAAGGGCTAGATTCACTATACTTACCTAAGCGATCCGATCCGTGGCTGAGTCTTCCCAGGCAACCAATCCACAACGCGTCCTCATGCAAATTGTGGCAATTGGAGGCACGCCCTACACTAACCATATGGATCGCTGCAGAGCGATCCTGACGCATGCGCAGACCATCTTCTTTGCCTATAAATGGTTTGCGCATGCTCTCCACGGAAGGAAGGGGGGCTTAAATCAGAAAAAAAAACACTGCTTAATAGCTCTGCGCTCAGCTTTAAAATCTTGCTTATTTGTGAACAAAACACGCCATAGTGCAGCCCCGCTTTTAAACCACAGGTTTAAAAATACGGGTTCGCAGGGCAGCAGAGAACTTTTTGCACAAGGGAGATGTTTGATGATTTCAGGGCTGCAGGGCTGGGATTTCATGGCGGCAGAGAGCAGGACAGTCGGCAAGGACGTGAGCGACTGGTCTTCAGCAGTCGCTTCAGTTTGGATCGGCCAGCCCAATCGGTGTTCCTTCTTGAGTTTAGTGAATCGCTGCCTTCCTACTTTGCATGCCATTTCCCCTCATTTGCATGCTAGGATCGGGTGCGGATCGGATCGGGAGGAAGGTTAGTGAATTGGGTCAAGGTCGCAAACTGGTCGGGATACGATCGGTGGGCTTAGTGAATCTAGCCCAAAGTGGACAAATGCCACCCCTAAATCACAACGTAAACAGAATCAAAAGGTCTCACATTTATAAAGCAGTGTGAAGAAATTAAAGGGATATCCCTTTAAACCAGAAGAACTCAACGCAGTCCTCAGGACACACCTACCCAATCTGTTATTCAGGCTATCTCCAATGAATATGCATGAGATACATTTGCATAATAATGAAGGCATGCAAATCTCTTTCATGCATATTCACTGAAGATAGCCTGAAAACCAGACTGATTAGGTGTGTCCCAAGGTCTGGGTTGAGAACACCTACTTTAAACTGAAAGCTGAAAAGTTTTATTTATTTATTTAAAACTTGTTCCCGATCTAAAGCACTAAACCCCCTTTTATGAAACCACGTTAGGGTTTTTCTATCTCCAGGCGTGACGGTAAAAACTCCGACACAGCTTCATAAAAAGAGGGTAAACTGCTTAAAATAAAATAAATACATAATATGAAATTACACATAATAAACAAAACATGTTATCACAACTTAGCTAAAGAATTCTTTCTTTAAAATATTCATAACATTAAACAAATATCTCAAACTACATTTTACAACTGCACCTCTGATTCTTTCTAGACTATTAAACAGGGCATAGAAGTGTGTTACCTGCTCAGTGGCAGGCTAATCTGTTAAAGACATGCAGAAGGAGGACTATAAGATATTGTTATCTAAGTATACACACACTTAATTCTGTTTCACCTCATAGGCCAGGGGTCTCCAAAGTCCCTCCTCGAGGGCTGAATCCAGTCAGGTTTTCGGGATTTCCCCAATGAATATGCATGAGATCTATGTGCATGTACTGCTTTCAATGCATATTCACTGGGGAAATCCCGAAAACCTGACTGGATTCAGCCCTCCAGGAGGGACTTTGGAGACCCCTGTCATAGGCTATGAAATACTTCACAATTCAAGATGAACACTGCTTTACCCTATCAAGAAACTAACCGGATTTAATATCTGAACTGTATATGGGAAATAAACCTGTCTTGGGTGACTGATAGAAAAGGGGTCAGATAACATAATGGGCTACACATATCTTCTTACGCAAACACAATGCTTTAGCCGAGGTGGAAAGACAGCCGAGGTTAACGCCTGTGCCCTTGTCTATTAATCATTAGTCTTGGCTAGTTGCTTTGTCCTCTCTGCTGCACATATTCAGAGGCATGTTCAGGACCAATTTTGGCCTTCCACATGCTCTGCTTGTAGAAAAACATGAAATGCAGCAAGTTTACAACAGATATGGATAAGGGTTCTGCTCCTGGCATTTTTAATTGAGACAGTGGAGTCTCAACCTTTTAAGGAGGGTCATGATTGTTTCAGCTTACTCTTGTTTTTCTGGTTTAACTAGCTGAATGACAGCTCTGCCTCTAGGAAGAAGGGCACTTACCAACTCTAGCAGCGATGACTCCAGCAAATAGAAGACTAACGGAGATTATCGGCACAGACTCAGAAAGCTTCTCTATGTCACTAGCAGCAGAAGTAGACCCATTTGTCAAATTTTGCATTCCAGTTGTTGAGTAAACAGAAGCCACATCATGGGGAGAAACAGTTGGCAATGGCTCTCTTTCAAATAATCGGGCACTAATATCAGCAAATGGAGAAACGGTCAGATCCAAAGGACTTCCGGGCATGAAGACAGAAATGACGCATAAGAACAGACTGGCAAGTTGGGCCATTCCTGAGATGAAGCCTGTGCGAACCAGACCACACTTGCGACGGAGCCAGGTGAAGGCCACGGTTCCCAGGATTCCTGTAATAGCCGAAGCACCCATCAGAAAGCTTAGCACTGAACCACTCAGACCTTGAGTGTACGCATATCCAGTGGTGATGCAATCAAAGCCCAGGACAGTCATGTAGAGGAATGCCAAGCCCATGCCAGCCAGAAACACTGATTGATTGTAGTATGCAACCCATCCGTCTCGGAATGTGCGGAAAGGCTCAGCTACGTGATCACAACAGCTGGGCTCCTTCTGGACCTCTGCCATTGCTAAGGATTTCTCACTCATCAACTGGGAAGCCTCAGCAGGTTTATCCTTATTATTAAGATAGGATTCCAAGTCTGTTGATAAAAACAAATCATTTTAATATGCTTAAGCTACAAAAATTCTCAGAAAACATTTTCCATATATTCAGCAAGTCCAGGCAAACCCTTTCTAGTGAAAATGGAAGCATCTTTCTCTCTCATTCCATCAAACCACATTGTGGTAAGTCGTTAAAATGCCTACATTTTGTATCAACAGACCTAAGCTCAAAATTAATTTCCTGACTAGAAAAAAAATGTACATAATAATTAATGGTTTCAGATGTAACTTGCTTCCTTGGTGTTTCTGGTCCTGCAGAAAGACAGATGCTCTGCACTGCCCTCATTATTTGCACTATGATTCATGCTACAAGCAGTCCCTGGGTTAAGAACAAGTTATGTTTTTAAAGCTAGTCTTAAGTCAGATCTGTATGTAACTCAGAACTTGTAGATTTTAATATTCTTGCCGCTTACCTCTGCTCCCAGCTGACAAAAGGGCCAACTGTCCCACAGTGTTCCCTCTAAGGTACATCATTCACAATCACATACTTTTCTTAATGTTGCCATGCGTCATTCCTGAATCTGCTACAGAAGTGTAGTATTCTATGGCACTGGAAATACTGCTCAGTGAAATCAAATGAAGCTGCAACTATGTTCTTAAGTATGAGTTGTACTTAAGTCAGGTGTCTGTAACTCAGGGACTGCCTGTATTTACAACTATACTGTATATCTTAAGAATACAAGTTAGAAAATGCCAAAGCAGCCAACTTGTTCGCTTTAGACATGCCCAACAAATATTACAAACATGCACAGTCAATCAACACCGATAGGTTTTTAACAAAATTGAAACTCCATTTTAGATATTTGATAATAAAGGCCCTGCAGAAAGCATAATGGTGGTTGGGTTTACAACACATGGGTTATCCAAACTATAAAGAAGAACATGAAGAGTGAACTTCTCAACTACTAAATGACAAGCATTCTAGAAGTAACCCTCAGCCCTATACATGTAATTTAACTATAATTTCTTAGCAATCTTTATTATTTTCAATATTTTGTTTGCTCTTTTAAAGACCAAGATTTCAACATGTGTTTTCCTAAACCTAAAGTAGTTATCCCACTTTTCCTGAGTCTATATCACACCACCAAGGCCCTCATGATAATCCAAGGTTAGCCCATGACACCTGATCTACTTCAAAATATTGAGCTTGAATCATGACTATTTGTGCAATATTCTACGTAGCATCATGTAGGAAGTGAAAACACGATAACAGGGCATCAAAATTAGTGATCTGAGGTAGGTTTCTGGCATAATCAAATGTTTGTTTGTTTTTTCTTTTTTTAACAGAGTGTTTCAGTATTCATAATACCTTTCTGCATGTTCAGTTCTTTCAGTTCTTGCTCTTCTACCTTCTGACCAGCTTTGAAAGCGAGGGCTGGAGTCTTCTGGTAAACCTTCCAGAGCAGCAGATACTCCACACACATTGACAGCAGGTTCCAGCCAGCAATGAATCCACAGCCAATCACTGGAGAGCCAAAGGTCATTATCTGCCCAACAGCCATTGGTGCTAAAATGTTTGTCAGCTGATCAATTCTTCGCACTGTAGCATTCATATCTAGAAGGAAAAACCATTTCATGACAGAAATGAAATACTGTAAATGTTTAGCTCCCAAGGCTCTTACCCTATAAATATGTATTTTATTTATGTTATTTAAATATGGTATATTGTCTATATTCAAAAGTTGAACAGTTGATACACCATAATTTATTCAGAAGGTATAGTGCCTGATGGTATTATTTCTTATTTTACATTTAATCTCCCTTTGTAGTTATTTATGGTTCCTTTTTTGTTTTTATAATTTAGGGCTCCTTTTACAAAGTCGCATTAGGCTTTTTCATCACCGGCTGTGACAGTATTAGCTCCGACGCTCATAGAATTCCTATGAGTATCGAGGCCTAACAAAGCTTCATGAAAGGGGGGGGGGGGGTTAGTAATATAAGTTTGCTTTTGTTGTTTAGAATTTCTGCCTTTTAACCCCGAAGCAGGCATGTGCCAAAACATGGCCATGTTGGGTTTTAGTAGAATTCTAATTAAACTATTTGTTATGTATATATTTAATCTATATATGTGACATAAACCCTTTTATGTTTAGCAGATGGTCTTACTCCTTTATCTTAGCATATATTGTAGTGAAATGCAAAAATGTAAAATTTATATTTTCTTTATTACCAACATATAACCCCCCCCCCCTTTTTACAAAACCACAAAAGTGGTTTTTAGCACAGGCCGGCACGCTGAATGCGCTGCGCTGCTCCTGATGCTCACAGGAACTCTTTGAGTGTCGGGAGCAGCGCAGAGCATTCAGTGCGCCGACCTGTACTAAAAACCCCTATTGTGGTTTTGTAAAAGGGAGGGATAATTCCAGTACAAATGGGAGGTGGGGGGGGGGGGGAACCAGGCTCACAGCATTCTCCTTCAGATGCACTGATCATTGTACTCTATAATCTATAATACCCTTTAATACCACACCCAATTTTTTTTTCTTTGCCTACCTTTTATTTCAGGGACAAGAGTATTAGATAACAGCCTAGTCCCCTCACCCATAAGATTTTGATAAACTTGGCTATTTTCATTCCATTTATATTCTGCTTGTGACCAAAGCAGATTATATAAAAACCATACAAAATATAATAAAACAAATATACTGTATATAAAAGAGTAATCACAACAACATCTTCCACAAAATATATACAAAACACAGTATTATGTTGCCAAAAGCCATTTATTCAGGTAAATGACCTGTATGAAATTTGCCCACCCTCCCTGAGGATAAATATATGCACTAATGGTTCTTTGAGTCTGTGAGTGAAGCTGTTCCTTGCTGCCCTCTAGAAACTGCCACCCTAGTTTGCCTACTGTTTAGATCATCCCTGTTTTACTGTAGGAGACACAATCCTAAAACTGTCAGTAGGAGGAACTTGTCTTTCACATTAGCCCACTTATTTTTCTCAATTTGGGAATATGAGATTTTGTTTTATCAAGCATTTAGTTCACAAATAGTAATTTACGCTGGCTTTTACAAAGTTGGGGGTAGAGGTTTCTATCGCGGGCCAGCGAGGTAAATGCTCCCACACTCACAGAATTCCTATGAGCATTGGAGCATTTATCTTGCTGGCCTGCGGTAGAAATCTATACCGTGGCATTGTAAAAGGAGCTACTTAAAAAAAAGACTAAATGCTGCTCTATAGAAACAGATATTAGAAAATAGGTTTGGCACTGCTGCATAATCAAGGTGTTTAGCGGAACAGATATCTCTCAGAAAGTGAATTATCATAGAACAGATTTCCTAACATGCACTGAACTGTTAGGGCTCCTTTTACTAAGGTGCGCTAGCGTTTTTAGCGCACGCATGAAATTACCACTCACTGCACCGCGCGGTATGCTTCTAGAATAACGCCAGCTCAATGCTGGTGTTAAGGTCTAGCGTGCGCGGCAATTTAGTGAGCGCTATTCTGCGCATTAAGCCCTAACGCACCTTAGTAAAAGGAGCCCTTAGTGTACCTTATCATACATTAATGCACATTGGGGTCCTTTTACTAAGGCACGCTAACCGATTTAGCTAACCCATGGGCACTTTAACAATTAGTGCGCCCTAAATCGATTAACGCCCGCTAAATTGGCTAGCGCACCTTAGTAAAAGACCCCCATTATTTAACACATGACCCATTCTTGATAATGGGGCCTAATTACTAATACTGCCCGTTACATCCAATAAATCTAATCCTATGATGGGAAATAAAGTCCACAAGGTCCATCTAATATTCTAATCTATCCAATTTTCTTCCCTTGGCAATACCAAGAACCAGAGTTGATCTTTGACATTTCCTTTCCTTCTTTGCCACCAATGATCTTCTGCAGGGCCATTTTTAGGCTAGAACAAATGGTTCTACTGCACCTAAAGATTGGTTGACCGACACAGCAGTAGTGCAGATGGAGGACGAGTATGAGCTGGCTTTCTGGTGGGATAAGGATGAAGGAGACGGCAACCGCAGCCAGTTCTCGGTAACACCACACTATGGGCTCCTTTTACTAAGCCGCGTTAGGGCTTTAACGCACGGGATAGGGCGCGCTACTTTGCCGCACGCGCTAGACCTTAACGCCAGCATTGAGCTGGTATTAGTTCTAGAAGCATAGCACACGGTAATTTCCTGCGTGCACTAAAAACACTAGCGCACCTTAGTAAAAGGAGCCCTATGTGCAATTCTATGAAATGAAGTCTAAATGAAATGCTATGTAATTTGAAGGTGGGCACACACACATGGGCAGAGTCACGTGTAAATTATGACTACTATAATTCGTGCGAGTTTTTCAGCAGTCTAGATGCTTTTCTTCCTAAAGTGCGGCTGCTTCTCTTGTCCTGGTACTGGCTGTCTGCGTGAGAATAATCATGTAGGTCAGACAGCAGCAGGACTACAGCAGCCAGAGCTGATACAATCATTAGGCACAATTAGGCAGTCACCTAGGGCAGCAGCTTCACCTAGGGCGGCAGCATACAGCAGCTGTAGTTAAAGCAAAGCAATAGCCCAGACAGTGACAAAATCAGAAGAGTCATCTGCACATACTTTTATCTGTAAAAGGAGTTTAATTTTAAAAGTATGGTGTCCAATTATTTATTGGATTGTTGATCATGATTGTGGAGATAGGGACCTCAAAGTTAAGGGGTATGTGAAGCTGAAGGTTTGTCTAGGCCCAGACCCAGCTCCAGCCTACAGATGGCTCTGATTTTCTGTGCTTAGCTGATGCTTCCACCATCTCCACTGGGAGGTAGTCCATGCATCCACCACCCTCTTTCTGTTAAGGAACTTTTTCAAAGGTTATTCCCGAGTCTACTAGCTTTGAGTCTCATGTTATAACCTGGTTTTCTAGAACAGGGGTAGGCAATTCTGGCCCTCGAGAGCCCTAGACAGTCAGGTTTTCAGGATATCCGCAATAAATATGCATGAGATAGATTTGCATCTCAAAGAGGCAGTGTATGCAAATCCATCTCATACATATTCATTGTGGATATCCTGGAAACCTGACCTGCCTGTGGCTCTCAAGGACCGGAATTACCTACCCCTGTTCTAGAATGCTCATTCCACCCCCCAAAAAAAAATATTTGCTGCCTCCTCAACTGAGTTTCAGTCTATCACAAGCAAAACTCAAAAAGAAATGAGCAAAATATACATTTGTAAGTTTCTTTGCAGAGATGTGTTAAGTTAGTCTTCATAGGGCCCCTGTCAACTGCTGACCTTAACATAGGGCTCCTGTCAACTGCTGTCCTTAACATATGAACTCAGAATTTTTATGGCTACAAAGTCATATTTTAATTAAGATTTACAACAGTCATTACCTAGCAATTATAGCCTTGCAGCAGCAAGAACAAACATTTTAAATCTATTGTTCTTTAGTACTTCCTGGAGAACAGTAGAAGAATCTGCTGACTAGCTTTTTGTGGTGACTTGTAACCCACTAAAATGAGATCCTCAGCATGCAAAAGGATATTTGTACCTGCCAGTCTACTTCTGTCTTCTCCTGCAACCACAATGATCCAGTCTCTCTGAATGGTGATGGACATTGCAGTGCTCGCCAGGTTTGCAATGTTTGCAATTGTGATCACCAGAATGTAACAAACTGTCTAAAGAGTGAAGAGATAGTAAAGCATTATTTAAAGTAAAGCACTTTGTTTCATTTATGAGGGTCTTCTGAAAAGTTCTCAGCCCAACCAACAAAGTTGAGGCAGTCTTCATCATGGGCTATACACTTAGTCCAGCAATTTTCGTTCCGTATTTTTCTGACAGAACAAAAAAAAAGTGGAAAATCACTGGATTAAATGCATAGCCTTCGATAGAGACTGCCCCCAACTTTATTGGCTGGGCTGAGATCTTTACAGCGGCCCCTCGAATGCTAACTTGTGTCACATATTCATATTCCTATCATGCAATAACGTGGCACATTCTTCTTAATTTGACATCTTAACTCCAAGTTGTTTGTATTTTTAAAAAGTACAGAACATGTAAATTGTTCATAGACAATTCGCTGAAACCTTCCACCCAATGTGCAGCAGCAGCCAAAACAGCAAACAAGACGCTAGGAATTATTTAAAAAAAGCAAAAACAATAAGTCTAAGAATGTTATAATGTCTTGTTTCGCTTCATAGTGCAACCTCACCTTGAGTATTGTGTTCAATTCTGGTCACTGTATCTCAAAAAAAATATGGTGGAATTAGAAAAGGTTCAAAGAAGAGCGACCAAAATGATAAAGGGGATGGATCTCCTCTTGTATGAGGAAAGACTAAAGAGGTTAGGGCTATTCAGCTTGGAAAAGAGACGGCTGAGGGGAGATATGATTGAAGTCAACAAAATCCTGAGTAGTATAGAATGGGTACAAGCAAATTGATTTTTTTTTCTCAATCAAAAATTACAAAAACTATGGGACACTCGAAGTTAAATACTTTTTAAACCAATAGGAGGAAATATTTTTTTACTCGGAGAATACTTAAGCTCTGGAACGCATTGCCAGAGGATGTTATAACAGCGGTTAATGTAGATGGGTTTAAAAAAAATGTCTGGACAAGTTCCTGGAAGAAAAGTATATAGTCTGCTATTGAGACAGACATAGGGGAAGCCAATGCTTGTCCTGGGATTGGTAGCCTGGAATGTAACTACTATTTGGGTTTTTGCCAGGTATTTGTGACCTGGATTGGCCACTGTGGAAACAGGATACTGGTCTACTGGTCTGACCCAATATAGCTATTCTTATATTCTTGTATTAATCAGCAGCCAAAGCAAATTGTTCTTATATAATAGCCAAATCAGACCAAACAAATTAAAATTGATTAACCTTCCCACTAATTGTTGTCTGCTATTGAAAAAATTTAGAGCTGCAACCCAAGACACAAATCAGAGTAATACTTGGATGTTCAGAAATTTACATCAGAAAAAAAAGCTCATATAAGTTATGCTTTATTAGGCCCATGACACACCACAAGCTAACAAAAGAGACATGAAACCAAGGATTACCAAGATAGCCCTTGGCAAAATGTCTGCTCATCTCAAGCCTGCAGACCTGCCACTTTTTTAAAATCACATTTCTTACATCAGTCTTTTCATCTACACAGACTAGAAACTTATTGGAGCAGAATTCATTTCCCTCAGCACCTTTTGCTATTTTCATATAACAACCAAGAAAACCTCACATCTCGCAGTTTCCTTCAATTTAAGTTGCCCTACCTTTATTAATCTCACCTCTAACCCACCTGCTGAAGTTTTTTTGCAATCACAGGTTTTACCTTTAAGCCTCATCCTACATGTCTGGATTTCTTGTCAGTAACATTGATTAGATAGGGTAGTTTCCTGCTTTTATAAATCTAGCAATCTCTTTCTGCAGTCACACGTACTCTATTAACTGTTTCCCATTCAGATTTCTCAGAGGTCTCATTCTTTGCAACTTTATTCAAATAAGATTTTCTTTTCCTCAGTTAATCCCACCTCTAACCCATTCTGTCTAGGTCCATTTAATCATGGGTTCACTCAGCTCAAAAGCTCTCATGTGAGCTTCTGTGTGTCTTCTTAGTTTGCAATGAAACGACTGAGTTCCACGAGGCAGTAATTTTGTAACAATGAATCTATGTGAGAAGTCTAAGAAGGTGTCTATTTAAAGTCTATTTTATATAGGCAACATCAGCACCTTATGATTTTTAAAATAGGCTCCCAGAACCACACCAAAAGGCATGTAAGGCGTCTTTTACAGAATCAGAGCCCATGTGCTCTGATGGTTTAGGAAATCATTTTACTAAATAAAAGTAAGAATGTTGATGAAGACTGTGCTAGCCTTGGTACCCTGATTATCTGATTATGTTTACTCTGGCATCTGCTCTGAACAGTACAGACCGGTCAATAAATAAATAATGAAAAGCCGGCTTGAACTTACAAGAAGCCATCCATGGTACATCGATACAAGCTGTGCCTTGAATAGAAAAACCGCCATCAGGATAATGCCACACACGATGACAGAGGCATTCTGGACAATCAGTGAAGTCTGTGCCACTGGATCGGGATGAAAAAGAAGACATATAAAATACTGATTAGGTAGAAGAGCAAGCACACGTTTCTGTCACTGCAACAAAGTGAAGATTTCTGCTCCTTTTGCTTACCTTTGAGCCTTGAATTCTTATCCACCCAGTCTCCAATGATGGCCCCCAGAAGAAGAACAGATCCTGCAACCACCAGCCCATACACTGCGGTTAAGAGCAGGCTGTTCCCGTAGAGTTCCACCAGAAAAACCGACACTGCGAAGTGCCACATTCGATCACCCTGTAACCAGCAGCAGAAACATCTTGATTGTTTACATTTTGCTACAATGCATCAGTGATCAATTCTAATTGATTATTATCTCAGCAAACTAATTAAACCCCCCCTTTTACCAAGCCATGCTAGTGGCTGCCACGCAGCAACACCAGTAAAGCTCATTCATTCCCAATGGGCTTCGGTGCGATTACCGGGGGCTGCCGCAGTAATCAGCTTCGTAAAAGGGGACCTAAATTATATATACAAAGGTCACCATTACCAAGTGCTTAGTATACCAAGGTTGAAATAGCGTGTCCCACATGCCTTATCTAGGACTGTGGGCCTCGTACAACATTATGTCTTCCAGTATAACCACAATTTATAACCAATATGACTAGATTGCAAACCTCAGTTTTAGGGCCTGATTTACTAAGCCACACCCCCCCCCTCCCAAACAAACTGACAGGGCAAATTATTTTGAGTCTACTGTATACAAGAAGGAAGGCACCTAATTTCCTTCATAGAATATTAGTGTAGCAGGGCAAATAAATGCATATCTTTTAAAGATTAAAGGGATAGGACTTGATATGTTTATGGTTATTAAAAACTTTATATACCGCCTAACAGCCAAAAAAAGGACCCAAGCAGTTTACAATATATATTTCACATCAATTAAGAAAAGAACTCCATTCAAGAATAGAAAAGAAAAGAATTAAAAAGAAAAAGGTGGGTTTTTTCTAAAATTCATAAAATTGTACGACAATCAAAATTTCAATAATAAAAATGCAAACTGAAAATTTTCTTAACAAAAAAATCAATAGCTACATACAGATTGCAGTCCCAAATTCATTTCTTCAATTTGAAAAGGCCAATTGGAAAATATGTTTCATAGTTTCTTCGAATTTTGATTAAATGCTTCTCCAGAGGTACAAAGCGTTATACATAGCAATTTAAAATAGATAGGAGACGAACATATTAAATAATTAAACATAGACCAACAAAACAGACATACTTATGACATGAAAACACTGGGAGAAAAGGGAAGAACTACAATTTATATATGATTTATATATGATTCTTCTTTTCTCAAATGGTCAGTTACGTTCATTCTTGGTGCCTAAATGTTGGAGGCCTATTTACACAATACCTCCAGAATAGCAGAAGAACTTACACCCTCCCCCCTTTTTACAAAAGCCATGGTAGTGGCTGTTGCAAGGCAAATGCTCCGACACCCATTAAAACCCTATGGGCGTCAGAGCAATTACCACAGCAGCAACTGCTACCGCAGCTTTGTAAAAGAAGCCCTTGGTTGTAAGCTCTTCTAGGCAGAAATATGTTGATGTGGACAACTTGCCGCTACGTAAGTCAACACTCTGGACACGCAAAGAAAAATGGTTCATTTTAAGATCATTTTTGGAATGTTTTGGCCAATTTTTTCTGAAAATAATGCATGTAAAATTTAATTAAAACACAGAAAAATATTTTAATGCATATATATCAGAGTCAAATATAATTTCATAAACTGGTTTTGAGCCTAAAATGTTGTTTTGGGCCTATAAATAGTCTCATATAAAATTAGGTAATAAGGTCCAAGTTGTCAGGTATTTTTATAGTAAGCATGTTTCAGAGCAGGAGTTAGGGTGCAGCACATGGGGAGTCATGACTTAGGGCTCCTTTTACGAAGGCGCGTTAGGGCCTTAACGCGCGGAATAGCGCGCGCTAAAATGCCAAGTGCGCTAGCTGCTACCCCTCCTCTTGAGCAGGCAGTAGTTTTTCGGCTAGCGCGCGCTAATCCAGTACGTGCGCTAAAAATGCTAGCACACCTTTGTAAAAGGAGCCCTTAGGCACATGTTTTATAAAATATCTGTATAAACACATAGGGGCCGTTTATCAAACTGTCATAAAAAGCGGCCTCCTTATGCAGGTAACTTCCACATGCCAAGGCCATTTTTCCATATGGGTAAAATGACCGCTTTTTCTATTTTTTTAGAATTAACGATCAAGTGCTAATTTTCCCATTCACACATGACCATTAACATGTGAGTACTTAACGACACCTATTTTTTTATGTTAAAGGCTCACACACTAATCAGTTAGCACATGGCAATGCAGCTGTTCTAACCGATTAGCGCAGAACATCTTTATTCTTGTATGCCGCCCAACCGTAAGTTCCAGGCGGTTCACAACCAAGAACATGCATGCCTACTATGAACCCCAACCTGCCCCTAAGCTAAAAAATAAAATCAATTTTTTAGCATATGGGGAAGGTGTGCCCGAGCACCCTGCTGTAAGGTATTTTAAGCTGCAGTAAGTGGGTGTTAGCGCTTTACTGCAGATTCGTAAAAGGCCCCATAGAGTAGTGTTTTAGAAAGGATGTTCAAATTGGAATCGAGACATCCAGGTTGGGATGTTTCAAGTTCCACTAGGATATTAGAACAGGATCTCCTAACACAGAGCGTGCTGTAAAATATATAGAGAAATGGACGTTTATGCACTGGTTATGTGTGACGTGAAAATCTTTTTTTAGAAAAAATGTCTAAAATATCAATGGGCACATACGGCCCAATTCTATAAATTGTACCTAAAACTTGGGCGCTGAGTAGTGTAGTACTTAAGCGCGATTCTATAAAAGCTAGGTGCATTTTCTAGAATCGGGCCTAGTAGCTAAAGTGGGCTTAGGCATCCTAAACTTAGATGCACCCTATTTATCCCAGGCCTAAGTCCAAAAACAGACATCTACATGAAAAACATGGCCTTACGGTTCTGAGCTCCTCTTGTAAACTTACAAAGTGTTTCTCTGATTATAGTGTTCTCTTTTTGTTTTTGTTGAAATACACTATGGACAGAAGACTGACCTGAAACCTATTTCCTAACAAATGTAAAATGCAGTTTTTAGCTAGATAAGCCAGTACAATGAATGCTAAGGAAGTACATCTCTGTCTCTCCCAGGCTTTGGTTTCCTGAACTGATCAGTTTTGTTGCTGTGTTAGTCCATTTGATTGTATGGAAATAAAGGTTAAATAAAAACCAATATGAAGTGATATGTTATATTGCATTAGCTTACTACACCACGACCCCTATTTACTTTTGTGTTAAGATTTTGCAGTTAATGTGTGGAAAACAAAAAACAACCTCTTATCTATTTGGGGCAGTCTCATAATCTTTCCACACAGTTACTGTAGAAGAAATGTCTATACCATGCATAAAGCAACACAGTTAGCTGCCTCAATTTATGTGGCATTAATTGTGCTGCATTATGAGGGACCACTGAAAAGTTCTCAGCCCAACCAACAAAGTCGGGGTAGTCTCCTTCGAAGGCTATACACTTCGTCCAGCGATTTTCTACATTTTTTCATTCCACATTTTTCCAATGGAACAAAAAAAAGTGGGAAATCACTGGATTAAGTGTATAGTCCTCGATGAAGACTGCTCCAACTTTGTTGTTTGGGCTGAGAACTTTTCAGTGGCCTCGCAAATCTGCTGCATTAACAGTTAATGCATGGTAATTTAAAATTACATGTTAACTGAAAGGTGCCATCCCCTCATGTTTCATCCATTCTCCATGGAAACAAGAGAAAGTGGGACACGTAGATAACCAGGACTCAATACTGTCTTTAATTCACTGTTGAAAGGCACAATATTCATATGATGTTCACAAACATGCAAGATTCAGTCATGGAAAACTCAACAAGGCATGTTTATGAACATCATTTGAATATCAAACCTTTTAATAGTGAATTAAAGATAGTATTGAATCCGGTTATCTACGTGTCCCACTGTCTCTTGTTTTTCTGTTTGTTATCGATGTGGGACAGATTTCTCCTTTTTGTTTTTAGGGTCATCCATTCTCCATGCCATTTCACATCAGTTGTTAATGCAGAAATGATCACACATTAACAGCAAAGGTGCAGCCTAGGAGTTTGGCCTATATGTGAGTAGCTTTTGTAAGTGAACATTGCTTCTCCTCAGGTCAAACAAGTAAAGCTGGTCAAGAAATGTATGAAAACAGTCCCCTCAAAAAATCATGGAGTGCTCACTTAATTTTGTTGTTGCTTGAAAGGTTAAGCAATCATTCCCCATTTAACCAATCTACTGTACACATGATATTGTAAACTTACAAACTTTTATCATATCTCCTTTCAGTCATATTTTCTCCATGACAAAGAACCCTAAATTGCCTATCTTATTTATTGTTTTTGTCACTCTTCTCCAAATCTTTTCTAGTTTGGCCTTACAATTTTTGCGATGAGACAACCAGAACTGCACACAGTATTCAATGTGCAGTTGCATTAGGGAGCTATAGACATGCATAATAATATTCTGCTTCTTTCTCCATTTCTTTTTACATAACCCCTAGAATGTCAATGTAAGGGTAGATATTCAAAGCCACTTAAATGATCAAAAACAGCTTTTGGCCATTTCAATTGCTTGTCCAGGGCTAACTGGGCATATTTTGCAGCACTTAACCAGACAGTGCTGCTGAAAATGCCCAGTTAGGCCCTGATTCTATAAAAGATGTTTAAAGTTAGGCACTTAGATCAGCACGCCTAGCCAATCTAGACATCTAACTTAATTAAAAAAAGATTAATTGGCACCAATAACAAGCAATCAGCACTTTATAATGGGCTTAAATTAAAATTAATTGGGTGGTAGGCGCCTAACACAGTAGGAGCCTACCATTTTCGGGTAGGCGCCTGGCCATGGTTAGGGGTGGATCATAGGTGTGTTTTCCAAGTAGGCACTTAAAGTGGACTTAGGGACCAGTATTTAGGCCAAAAAAAGCCTTGGCAAAAATAAGGTGTGCTTAAGATTCAGATGCCTACTGCTGCCTAAGCCCACTTTAGGTGCTGCTAAGTGCAATTGTACAAATGATCGCTAACTTGAGATTGACAAGCGCTAGGCACTGCATTTGTTAAGTGCCCATGATTTAGGTGCTGTTTATAGAATAGGGGCCTTAGCACCTAAAGTGAAACTGCCTATTTTGGGGGCATTCCCTTGGCAGAGTTGGCAGTTAGCTGGTTAATTGCTGATATTGCATAATAATGGAGTCATTCAGAACAGGTTTCCATAATTTAGGTGCTGAGACACTGTGCGCCAAGCAACATGTGTAACTGCCATTACAGGGTAGAGTAAGTCAGTATTTACAAGCCAACGATTGGGTGTGGCTGATTATGCCATGTCAATGGCTGATGTAAATGATCGCTATTAACTTTTCCCTATCTTAATAAATTTTACATTACGCTGGTTCCAATCATAATTATTTTAGCAAAGTTTTGTATTATTCACCGTTATCATTTACGGCTATTGTAAACATAATGTAAATAAGTCATAAGTCTGTAAATTCAAATATTTTGTGTTCCTGGCTCTTTATTAGTCCATACAGACTTGTTTATCCACAATGGCAATGACATTTTTGCAATGTCACATCATTCGGGACACACGATAGGAAAAGGTTAAATGTTACAGTTATACACATAAATGAGAGTACACTTCCCCCTCCCCATTCGCGGTTTCTGCACTCGCGATTTCACATAATCGCGATTTTTTTCTGGGGAGGGGGAAAATAAAAATACCCATATTTTTTACCTCCCTGCCGCCTTCCCGGCCTTACCTGGTAGTTTAGCTGGCTTTCGGGGCAGGAGCAATCTTCCTACGCTCCTGCCCCGTGCAGATCGCCATGAGGAAATGGCTGTAGGGAGTTCCCGTCGTAGTCTCGAGAGACTACGGGAACTCACAGTTCTCTGAAGCAACTACTCTTTAATTCCTCTTGAAATGGCCAGATAACTCCTTTTGTAATCCGCTTTGAACCACAAGGTGATGGCGGAATAGAAATCACTAATGTGATGTAATTATCTCTTATTATTGGTTGTTAGAACCAATTAGCCCTTCATTTACCAATTAGCTTATGTACATAACTGCCATGCACACAATTTTGTATACTAAATGCCAAAATGTGAGTACAAAATTATAGAATTATGAGATAAGTTTATTGTCTCTGTATTACGAGGGGGTGCTGAAAAGTTCTCAGCCCATCCGAGAAAGAAATGACGTGGAGCCATGAAACTTACAAGCTATTCCACATATTCACCCCTAAATTCAACATACTTGGTACATCATGTCTGAAGTGTTTGTAACCCTTCCCCCAAAATAACTGTCTGGTCACTGAAATACTGTTCTGCTGCTACGATCACCTCCAAATCACTCAAAAATTGTCACACTTTCAAACTCCTTTTTAAGGCTCGGAAACAGAAAATAGTCAGATGGGGCAAAATCTGGTGAGTATGGGAGATGGTCTAGCAATAAAACTCCAACTGCATCAAAACATCCATTGTTTTGCCAACCTTGTGAGCAGGTGCATTGTCCTGCACAAAGAGAACTCCTTTTCTGCATTTCCCTCTCTTTTATTTTTTTCAATGCTTCCTTTAATTGGCGCATCATGTTACACTAGTATTCTGCATTAACTGTTCTTCCCCTTGAAAGATAGTCATTACAACACCTTCCTTGTGACTACAGCACTGGTGGGAGCGCGCATGGAGGGCATCGGTCAAAGACTTAGCAACTAAGTTTCAATGCCAAAAAATGTAAGGTCATGCACCTTGGCAGCAATAATCCATGCAGAACTTACACCCTAAATGGTAAGACCCTAGCAAGGACTGCAGCAGAACGAGACTTGGGAGTGATCATTAGTGAAGACATGAAGACCGCCAATCAAGTGGGGAAAGCTTCATCCAAGGCTAGACAAATCATGGGTTGTATCCGTAGAAGTTTCATCAGCCGTAAGCCCAAGATCATAATGCCGTTGTACAGATCCATGGTGAGACCTCATCTGGAATACTATGTACAATTCTGGAGGCCACATTACCAAAAAGATGTGCTGAGAGTTGAGTCGGTTCAGCGAATGGCCACCAGGATGGTCTCGGGACTCGAGGATCTTCCGTATGAGGAACGGCTTGGTAAGTTGCAGCTATACTCACTCAAGGAACGCAGAGAGAGGGGAGACATGATTGAGACGTTCAAATATGTCACGGGCCGTATCGAGGTGGAAGAAGACATCTTTGTTCTTATAGGACCCACGGCAACAAGAGGGCATCCGTTGAAAATCAGAGGTGGGAAATTTCATGGCGACACCAGAAAATATTTCTTCACCGAAAGGGTGGTTGATCACTGGAATAATCTTCCACTACAGGTAATTGAGGCCAGCAGCATGCCAGATTTTAAGAAAAAATGGGATAGGCATGTGGGATCTCTTCATGGAGGAAGTTAGGGGGTGGGCCATTAGAGTGGGCAGACTAGATGGGCCATGGCCCTTTTCTGCCGTCATTTTCTATGTTTCTATATTATTTCACAGGAAGGCAGAAGGTTTGTTTGTCTTGAATGATTCTCAGTGACCTCCTACTCCTTCCTTAGAAAATAGTGAAATAATCATAAAGTCAAGTACTAATGGCTGAAAGTAGATGGAAAGTACATGTATAAAAACATGACTGAACTTTCTTGGAGAAAAAAAAAAGTATATTAGTTGTTCAAACCTATATTTTAAATTGGATCAACACCCAGGCCCTTCCTCCCATCCTCTTCCTCTTCAGTACAATAAATATTGCTATACCTGTGGTTCCTCCTACCATATACTTGAATATAAACTGAGATTTTGAGGGCTTCTATTTATATTCGAGTCAACCCTTTTTCTCCCTCTCTTAGGGGGAAAAATACCTTGGTTTATATTAGGATTAGTTTATATTCGAGTATATACTGCACTTCTTTACAAAAAGGGTGGTAGATGTGTGGAATAGTCTCCCGGTGGAGCATGAGAGAGGCATGTGGGATTTCTTAGGTAGAGGATGAGATAGTAGATACTGTGGAGGGGCAGACTGGATGGGCCATTGGTCTTTATCTGCCATCATGTTTTTATTTTGATCTGTGCAAAGTGTTGAGATCTGCCCAGTGAAGTGCTACAAAATATATCCACATAAAGTAGCTATGTGACCTGGTGCCAGGAGGAAGATTTTAGGCCAGATTTGTATTTCCGATAGTCTCATCCTGAAGTATTCTAGTACCTGCAGAAATAGTAATCAAGGGTAGCAGCAGAGACTTAGGGTTACCATATGGCTCCAGAAAAAGGAGGACAGATTGAGACATTTGAGTTTTACTTCCACTGAAAGCAACTCTACTCAGAAGATCAAAAGGGCACAATTATGCAGGAAGAGCAAGTCCTAGGAAAGCTCCTGCCATGTTTATGGACTCGCACTTCCAATACCTTTCCAACATGGATTTATGTTCTCACTCTGGCAAATATGGTGTTGTAGTTGGACCTTTTATAGTGAATGAAATAAAACTTAAGGTTTTGATTTTTGTCATCACTAAAATTATGTACCTGTACACAAGGCTGGATTTAGGAACAGGCAATTAAGGCACATGCCAGGGTATCAAGTTTTAAAAACTATGATTCCCTGTCCTCACACTCCAGTCTCAGAGCAGAATGCACAAAGCGTTGGGCAACCCGGCAATGAAAATTGGGGTTGGGAGCGATTTCCTTTTGTCATTCTATGCTCAGCATAATAGCATGGAAATAGTATGCATGCTATTTTGTTCTGAGTAGCCCAGTAAAAAAGGGGAGTCTGGTGCCTGCTCAGAAGAACAGAAAAGCAAAATGGCTGGCACAGCTCCTCCCCCCCTCCCCCCCACACCCAGAGCCCTGATCAGATGAGCAGGCAGGGGAGAGCAGGGCTACCCAAAGCCTTAGAAGGATTTTTCTTAGTTTTCATCTCAGCATGAAATAAACCCTAGGTTGTAAAGAATTCTTCTTTGTTTTCGTCTCAGCTTGAAATAAAACAAACCTTAGCCTGTACTGAGCAGGGCTGCCAGCTCTGCTTCAGCCTTTTTTTAAGCTGCTGCTATATATGTGTTGTGTGAGTCTGTGTCCCACGCCTATGTTAGAAGCATTAAATACAATCATACAATACGGCAGCTCCAGAAATGCCATAAAAAATTTCCCGGTAGGAGGTAGGTGTTCCCTCCGCTTCTCTTTTGGGCATTACAAGGAGTGCTCATTTAAATACTAATGGGCTCCTTATAACGCTTTTGCATAGGGTTCATGGTGGTTGCTACCGTAATCAGTAGAAGTCCTGGAGATCCCTTTTGAACATAGGAAATGGAGCTTCCTGGCAATTAAGACTGGTTTTAACCACTCTTACTTGCAAGGAAAACTTTTCAGCATCTGGGTCTCAAAGGGCATTCCTAGGACACTCCAACCCCATCTTAACTACAGATGCCATAATCTTAATCTGTCCTGTTTGCATAGGAGCCAGCTCTGTGTCCAGGGAGGAGCAATTTCCATTGGATTCAGCACTCCCAATCATTTTGAAAAGTTGACTCATATGTACTACTTTTTATTAAGATCCTTAGACAAACGAACAACCCAGATAGGAGCTGAATGCAGTCTTGTAAAATCTTTACAGCTTCAGATATATCTTCTTATTCTGATTTGCTCATATCTCATTATAAAAATATTCACCTACTTTTTATATATTTTAACACTGCCACTAAAAACTCTAAAGGCTAGATTCACTAAGCAAACCGATCATGTACCGATCGGTTTGCGACCCCGACCCGATTCACTAACCTCGTCGCCGATCCGATTCCGATCAGTGCATGCAAATGAGGGTAAACGGCATGCAAAGTAGGAAGGACGCAATTCACTAAACTTTTCCAGGAACACCGACTGGGCTGGCCTATCCAAAAAGAAGTAACTGGTGGGGAACAGTCGCTCACGACCTTTCCTGCTCTCTGCCAACTTCTGCCTTTCTGCCCCGACTCGCCTGCCCTGCTCAGCCCGACTCTCCTGCCCTGTTCAGCCCTGACTCTCTTGCCCTGCTCAGCCCCGACTCACCTGCCCTTCCCCGCAGTGCGAGACTGTGGTTTTAACCCGTGGGTTTAAAGCGGATTAAAACCACGGGCTCGTGAAGTAAAAATAAACAGTCAGTTAAGAAAAAAAAAAGTAAAAGAGCTCTGCCGGGCACGAAGGGCCAGCATATGCGCAGACCATCTACAGTCAAGAAAGATGGTCTGCGCTTGCTCAAGGATTGCTCTCATGCGATCTGTGCAGTCGGTGGAGGAGCATGCCAATGATCGCCCCCATTTGCATGTAGGCCTTTAGTGAATTTGTCTGCCTGCCTGCAATCGCCCACGGATCGGACACAGATCTTCAAGTTAGTGAATCTAGCCATAAGTGATTAGAACAGTTTAAAGCTAGTCTTTTCCTGTTTTTAATTACCCTCTCTGAGCTTTCTGGGATTTGTAGTCTTGCCAGAATCTCAGATTCTTTAGAGACAGAGGTTACAAAACTGGAAATGGCTCAAAAATTCTCTAATGAGCTGGAACCATGGTAGACAGCTCTGAGTATAATCAAAATTGTCACAATGTATTATGGAGAATTTCAATTTAGAAGAAAGTAAGAGACCTTATTACTACTACTACTAATAATAATACTTAAAAAGAACAGAAAGCAAATGCTGCTTTTCTGCTCTCTGATATGTGTTAGAGTGTAATTTCTACAATAAGTATGATTTCACTCACCCAGGTGGACAGAGAATGGCCGAGGTAGAGAAGAAACTTGGCAGAAGTGACATAACTGGTACAAGATCCTGCAAGGGAAGTGGAGGAGGCATTTAAGGCTTGATATATTAAACAGCTTTTTTCATCTTATTTGGATGTATCCCAAGGCTAGTTGTAAAGAGGGTTGAATAAAATGTTCACCTAGACATAATTGGTCAAATGAGACTCAGTACGAGCTGTAAAGAAGCACAGAAACCAACATTTGATTGTATGCAAGCTTCCTAATAAGCAATGCAAGTGAAATATTGCAACTATATATGACCATTTCTGGGGAAAGGTGACTAAAGTCTCAGATCCAAAATGTTGAGCATGGCCAATATTTTATATCATGGGTCCATAAGCGTCTGAAAAGGTTACATTTGATTTTTTTTTTTTTAATTATTTTAATTATTATTATTTTTTTCAAAGCATCGTTTTTTTGTTTCTAGAGACCTTAGTCACCTTTTCCAGGAGCTGGTCACATATTTACAAAGTGCCTTACATATTTCACCACAGCCAGAGTTACCATATGGCTCCAGAAAAAGGAGGATGATTGAGACATCCGGGTTTTACTTCCATTGTGGAAGTAAAACCCAGATGTCTCAATCTGCCCTCCTTACTTCCATTGCTTTCAATGGAAGTAAAACCCAGATCTCAACCAGTCCTCCTTTCCTGCAGCCATATACTATTATTACTATTTATTATTTCTATAGTGCTACCAGAAGCACGCAGGGCTGTACATTAGACATGCAGGAGACGAACCCTGCTGGAAAGAGCTTACAATCTAATTATGACAGACACACAGGACAAAGGATGAATCAAAATATGCTGCTCATGAAGGGAATTATAAAGGGATGAAGAGGTAGAGAGGATAGGGGCTACAGAGGGAATGAGGTATAGTGTATTAGAAGTTGGAAGGTTAGGACCTAAACGCAGCGTCGAAAAAGTGGGCTTTGAGCCAATGGTAACCCCTTCACCATAGAAGACATGCAATACTACATAGCTGCACTATGATTTACGCGCTAGATTACATACCCCAGCATCCTGCCGCATTCTTTTGTTCGGCCGTCCTAACCATGGCGATATTGTTTCGCTGTTTCTTTCTCACCAAGCGACTGTTTAGCGCTAAATTGGGGGTATTCCCAAACTTTAGTAAACAAGCACAAAAAAGTGCGCCTCTTCTATTTTTTTTCTGCCTTTCCAAACTTAGCTAGCACTGTAGCTGAAGTTGGAAAGCGATAGCCTTATGCGAAATATACGGCTCCGGCGAGTTTTCAGGGAAATCCCGTTCCCTTCCCCAACGCACGGCCCCGAGATCAGCTGTCAGAGCACCGCGCTCTCCGTCCGCCGCCTCCCCGTCATTTATAGCTCAAGTCGGTGCACAAGTCAAAGGTTTTGCGCACTGGCCCTGCGCAGGATGGAGGGATCAGCCAATCCCCTGTGAGTGATTTGCATGCCCCGCCCCTTTCTCTGATGCCAGGGCTGGGGGTCCTCAGTGAGCTTTGCACACAGTGTCTGGTAATGCTGCTTTTCGGTGATTATGTTGTCCCCGATTATCTTTTTTTTATTATTATTCCTGAAGTTCAGGGATCCTTCTGTCTTTTATCAGCTCCAGAATATGTTAGATTAGAGACACGAGCTATATATGTTTGCAGTGTTTTCCATCTTGGCAAAATGTACATTAAGCAGCAGGATCCTGTCCATCTTGGCAAAAATGTATATTAGGCAGCAGGATCCTGTTTGTAGGTGAAAGGTGACCAGGATTTGTCGACAGCAGCACTTCAGTTTGGGTGACAATATTTACATGTAAGCACCGTTAAGCATCATTCGGGAGGGATAGTTCTATTTCAGTATTAGAATACAGAAGCCCCTCGAGTATTAGCTTTCCTGTCTCTTTATAGTGCACACTCAGCTTTTTTCTCCTTAGTGACCGAGCAAACTGGACACAGCCATTCAACACAAAGGACAGACAAAAACAGCAACAAAACGCATTTTAGGGGCGCTTTCCTGTTTGAATAGGCCGAGCACCAACCAAACAGAAGCATTATTACAAATATACAGCATCATACTATAACTGTTATGAATTTATCGTTCTTTCTGATTGTTTTTGCTGTACGTTCAAAAGCTTCCTGTTTCCTATGCTGCATACCTGAGGGAGGTATATTTATTAAAAGGCAGTTTGCCTCATAGACAGCAATATTACAAAGATTAATTTTAGGTACCGTAATTCAGTTAGAAGTTAAAACAAGTTACTTTAAAGATTCACCTTTCTGATGGAATTATAGTATATGGCATTCAATATTAACAGTACTGGTAACCTTGAAATAACAGGTAGGCATTTGTCTGCTTGATTTCATGTTAATATTTTAATAAAACGTTTTATAAAATTCACCATATTTTGGCATGTTTTTACCTTTCTGCAGGGAAGAAGTGTGTGCATTTGTGCTCTCTACACTATAAATTATCAATACATCTTATACACAGCCCGCAATTTCATTTTTTCTGATATTTGCATGCTCTGTTTCCTTGCACAGTCAGTTTTGTTCACACCCTCACATCATAGACTCATACTCCTGGTTTCTTTTCTTTGTTCTTGTCTGGTGTCTTTCTAATATGGAACTTATTTTTAATTTAATTTTAAGTTATGTGTAATAGAGAATGACACGGTGACAAAATTCATCACCGTTCCCGTCCCCGCGGATAACCGCAGAAAACCATCTTCATGTCATTCTTTAAGGAGAGAGGGAAGAATCAGAGTATAATTGGGCACAACCACTGACCCACAAGCTTTGCGTTGAAGAACCGAGATTGAAATAGACACTAGAAAATGACATGGGATTATTTCCCGCGGTTATCCGCGGGGATGGGAACGGTGATGAATTTTGTCACCGTGTCATTCTCTAATGTGTAACACAGTGGTTCAGTTTCATAATTCCCATAATCTAGGTGTATATCATCATCTTATAAGATTGTATAATTTCATCAAGGTATGTTTTTTATGGCTTTTATGTTTTATATCTTATTTGATATGACGATGGCAATTGTTTTTATTTGAGTTTGTCCTATTGTTAATTATCCACAATGTCTATTTATTATGTTTTCATTATTTGTTTATTTACTTTTTTATGCAAGTTTTGAAAATATTATTATTATATGGTTATATTATTATATGGTTATTATATAATATTATATTAAATGGGTTTTCTTTATTCGCATTTTATTATATATTGGGTTTTGGTTTTTTTTAAATTATTGTTGTTTATAGACCCCTGATGCAGGCAAGTTGGCCGAAACACATGCGTGTCGGGCCCTTTTGAGTCAATAAAGCTTTTAGCGACCTTGGTCATCTTCGCTGTGGTTTTCTGCATGTTACATCTTGTGAAGGCGCTCTCTTCTGTTTGCTGGGAGATCAGTTACTAACAGCTGGCAGGTGCTAATACTATTAAAATGTTAATTGTTAGTAAATTATACCTCTTAGGGGGTAATTTTATAAGACTTTTTCCATGTAAAGCCTGTTTAACATGTGGAAAAAAAGCTTTTATAAAATTGCACAACCACATAACCAACTAAAAAGTGCATCTATGGAAAGTTGTGCCTTCTTTTACATAATCTGTGAACAGATATTCCAAAGTGCAGAGTTTAGGAGGTGGAGTTACGATGCATGTGTTTTATTTATATTCTGAGTTATCTATACAAGAGGGGTGCTAAAAAGTTCTCAGCCCAACCAACCAGCTTTGTTATCTTATTTCATTAAGTGCCAATTTGCAGAAACAGAATTCCACGTTTTGACATTGTTTCAGATCATTGATTGAATCATGTTCATGTCTTTCTCTTGCTGGCTGGGCTGAGAACTTTTCACACCCCTTCATATATTCTAAGTGTATCACAATACTACAGATATAAAAATGATGACATACCAATCAGGCAAACAATATCAACATAATCAAACCTAATAAAATTTTACCCATGCTATAACATTCACTCTACTCCAAAACACTGTTTGAAAAAATAAGTCTTCAGCTCAGGTGTAAATGTGTGCATTGGTATTTCTGTACTGTTGGGGCTGAAGCTTGGAGCCTATTTTATAAAGGCACATAAGTGGTTATAAAATAAGTTTAAATTAGGCACCTTTTAGACTTCATCACAGGCGTCCTGTTATAAAATTAAGCTCTTAGTTAGTTTTGGGCGATTGACAGATATGCACAGATGCATCCAAAGTCTGTTTAAAAAGTAGATCTCATTAGATTTGCAAGGAACATATTGATTATGTTATGTTGTGTTACACAGGTTCTTCTATTCCGCCTTTACCTATTTAGTTCAATGACAGATTACAAAACAAGAAACCAGACCAATGTGTCTGAGAATTGCAATAAAAAGATTACACTCCCACTCAAACTCTATAAATAAATCATCATTTTGGAGCAAAAAAAGGTTTCACATTTTTTCTAAATCTACGATAGTACCCACACGAGCGCAAGCTGAATGGAAGTTGATTCCACAACTTCCCTAGCTAATTATCTTGATTATTTCCTGTCTTATGAGAAGTAAGGCTTAAGTTTTGGAAAACTCCATCTCCTTAGTTGCTCTCACCTTTGTGAACGCAAAGCAGGAAGCCGATTAACTCAGATGTCTCAATCCGTCCTCCCTTTTTTGGAGCCATATGGTAGCCCTAGATGTTGACTCAAAGCTTCATACCCAATCCCATGAATTCATTCAAGTCATTACTGAGCCTGTGACAATCTATTTTTGTTAATGCTGCCCACTATAGGCTGAATTATACCCAGATATTCAGCACCAAAACACACCCCAAAACTGGCACTGCACTGAATATGTGAATCCAGCTGCCAGGATTCTCTGGGCAATAGCTATATTCAGACCAATTCCTGGAAAACTGTAGTATCCTTGTACTGTACAAAATATTTTTTTGATTGTACTGTAAGTCACTTTGAACCTATAAATCTCAAATTAGTTTATATAACTGTCCAGATAAATTTAGGACCCAGGTGCCTGTGTTCCCTTTATAAAATAGGGGGGGGGGGGAAAATAGAGGGTGGACAGAACTCATAGTAGGTTGTTTTTTAAATAAAATTAAATAATATAGAAAAAGTATAGGAAACCTTTTGGATCTTATAACTACTACTACTACTACTAGTATGTGCCATTTCTATAGCACTGAAAGGCAGCGCTTTACATTTAACATTCAAAAGACGGTCCCTGCTCAGAACAGCTTACAATCTAATTTGGACAGACCGGCATGACATCTCAAGGTTGTGTAGATTCTGGTAGAAGGAATGATAAATGGGTATAGGTATCTGATAGTGAGTGGGAATTAAGAGATGTAAGCAGCTTCAAAAAAGTGGGCTTTTAGCGTGGATTTGAATACTGCTAGAGATGGAGCATGACGTATTGACTCTGGCAGCCTATTCCAGGCATATGGCTTGGCAAGAAAGAAGGGATAGAGGAGTTGGCAGTGAAGACGGGTACAGATAAGAGAGACTTTCCCAACAAACAGAGTTCACAGCGGGGTGGAGCATAGAGGGAGATAAGTGAAGAGAGATACTGAGGGACTACATAGAGCACGTGTAAGTTAGTAAGGGAAGTTTGAACTGTATTCAGAAATGGATGGGGAGCCAATGAAGTGACTTGAGGAGAGGAGTGATGTGAACATGGCAGCTCTCATGGAATATGAGTCATGCAGAAGCATTTTGAATGGATTAAAGGGGTGAGAGACAGATGCACGGGAGACCTGAGAGAAGTATGTTGCAGTAGTCTAAGCGTGAGATAATGAGAGTGTGGATAAGGGTTTTAATAGTGTGTTTGGAGAGGAGAGGTCGGATTTTGGTAATATTATAGAGGAGGATTTTCTGCTTATTTTCCAGTGACTAGACCTGATGCACAGTACTTTGACACTCAAAACAGAGTCATGTTGCCACTTTTACAGACATGGCATGTTCACTGATATATGAAGATCTCTGCTAGTACGATAAGTAAATTATATCCTTTAAGCAGATATATAGTACATTCTGAGCTAGATTCAGTAAGCACCGCTTAAAAATTAGCAGTGAAAAAAAATCAGTGCTCAACGCTGTTCTATAATGGACACTCAAAGATGAGTGACCATTATAGAACACTCATTATAGAGCACTCAAAGATGAGTGACAATCATAGAACACTATTGAGTACAAGGTCTTTGGTTCCTTGTTGCCTTTATAAAATAGACACAAATAGGCTCCTTTTTTGATATTTCACTTAGACGCCCTGTTATGAAATTCTCCCCTCTCCACTCACTTCTCAAAGCTTCCAATAGCATGGTGAACTAATACAAAATCTGGCATAAATAGAATGAACCAACGGTTAGTATACCTATCAATATCTAAGCATACGTTAGGCACCACTAAGTGCAATTCTATATAGTATGCCTAACCTTTATAGAATTGCACTTAAGTGTCACACTACTCGGCATATAAGCTTTAGGTGCCATTTATAGAATCAAGCCCATTAAGTGTACACTTACCTGCATAATTGCTAGCATGCTATACATATATACATGCAATTGGTGTATAAATCTAGGCACGTTATAGTCTGAGGGGGTTAGTGTCATACGGCTTAATATACAGTACGGGGGATAGTTGGCTATCTCATTCTGAATATCCAAGTCTCCAGATTGGCCAGTGACTGGCTATGTCACGCAACATAGACACTCACCACCAATATGCAGCAGCTCACCAGCTAAGTATGGCGGCCAAAGGCAACTGCTTAAAAGGAAGGTATATCTTTGGATAGTCACTGAATATTGGCTTAGCCAGTTGTGTCCCAGCCAGCCATAATAGACTCACACCAACCTCTCTTCTCTCATACTTATATAATTCCACTGGAGTTCCGTTCCTTCCCTAACCATGTAAACCGTGTCGAGCTCCATCTGCGGAGATGATGCGGTATATAAACCCAAGATTTAGATTAGATTAGATTAGATTAGTGGCTGGATATGGCGCTGATATTGAATTTCCGGTATCACTGTAGGCGATCATTGGTGATCTCCCATGATCTGAATGAGCCTGATACATTCCAACCCTTCAATCTTGTATTTGAGGTACCTGGCATTTGCATATAAGAACTTAATAACTAAGCCATTTTAAAATCAGTGGTTAACATGGAGAGTAAGACTCAATTTGGTACTCAAGTTAGTAGAACTTCAGTCAGGCTTTCGCCCTCTTATTTTACAAAAACTGTCCTTACTAAAGTCTCCAATGACCTGCTCCTGGCCAAATCCAAAGGCCTCTACTGCAGCCTCATCCTTCTTCAACTATCTGCAGCTTTTGACATGGTAGATCACTGCCTTCTCCTTGCTTGGGTTGCAGGGCTCTGTTATCTCATGGCTTTCTTCCTATCTTTCCCATTGCAGTTTTAGCATATGCTCTGGTGGATCTTCCTCCACCGCCATCCCGCTATTGTCTCACCACCATCTAAAACTAAACATGGCCAAGATTGAGCTCCTTATCTTTCCTCCTAAATCCACCTCTTCTCTCCCTCCCATTCTCTATTTCTGTGGACAATGCCCTCATCACTTCTTGCCTAGACTACTGCAACTTGCTTCTTATTGATCTTCCACTAAACCAGCTCTCTCTCCTTCAAACTGTCCAAAACTCTGCTGCATGCCTCATATTCCGCCAGTCACTATACCCACACTACCCCTCTCCTCAAGTCATTTCATTGGCTCCCTATCCATTTCCTCTTACTGACCTACAAATGTATTTACTCCGCAGCACCTCAGTATCTCTCCTCTCTCATTTCTCCCTATACTACTCCCCAGGAGCTCTGCTCATCGGGAAAGTCTCTTTCTTCTCTACAGCCAACTCCAGATTCCGACCCTTCTACTTTGCTGCACCATATGTCTGGAATAAACTGTCTGACTAGGTCCGTCAAGCTCCAGTACTATTCAAAGCCCACTACTTTGAAGGTGCTTTCAGTTCCTAAAACCATCTGCTAGCACCCATCTGTCTTTCATTTTCTCTGTAAGTCCCCATCTGAGCACTGTGTATAGATACACCTTTTTTGTCCAGTTTGTCTGTCATAATAGATAAGCTCTTTTGAGCAGGGACTGTCTATTCCATTTTTGGTGTACAGCGCTGTGTATGCCTGGTAGCGCTATAGAAATGAGAAGTAGTAGTAGGATTTGCTAAGAGATGTAAAGGCGGGAAAAGGGCAGTCAGGGCAACTGAAGCATACACGTGAAGTGGGACTTGACCAATTATTTTTAGTTTGTCTTTCAAAACTTTACCCCAATGTACAAGTGCATTCACTGCATAGAATTACTCACCTGCTGGCCAGAAATCCAGGCACTTGCATCACTATTACCACACTTGTTTAAAGACATTTTCACATACCAAATTTATCACATGAAATAATTATACAAATAAATTTCCAAGGCAGTATGACTGCAAAACATAAGATTCTCAAAATAACTGATAAGTTATTTTGATTCTGTATTGTGTACAAAGATTATGAGAAGCTTCAAGGCTCAGACACACTATGGGAATATGTAGATTGGACATGTATACGAGGGACTCGTATTTGTAGTGGTATGAGGCAGTGGTTCCATGAATCCCAATTTCTTTCATAAAGAAAGGATTTCAGAGGATTTCACTTTGATATGACTGAATGAGTGTTACAAGGGGAAAACATCATGCATTGGTCAGGAAGAAAAAAAACACAAAGATTAGGCTATTCTGAGCGAGGATTAGGTGTTATTTAAAATTATTATGATATTTTGTTTTCCTCAGTACAGGCATGGCTAACCACATTCTCAAATCTCTTTGTATTCTCACTCTCTCTCTTTTCCTTTCTCGAGTGACTCTGAAGCAGCTCTAAACCTTTCTGAAGGGAGGATCTTTGCAGTCAGGGTTGAGGCCAATGAGAAAACCACAGAGAAAGCTCGGATTACAGTTCAGGCATTCGTTCATTGTCAACATATTAAGAAAACACCACGTGCTTTTCAACAACCTCCACTGAAAAAAGGCTATGCAACAGTAAACTATTAGGGTTTTTTTTTCCTTTATGTGTTTTTTTCTGCGATTGCTATCCCCAGCGATGGGCACATGCAAATTTAGCGAATCTTCGCTGCTGTCGTCTGACCTTATTTGCATTTGTGATTTTTTTAAGAATGTCTCGGGTTTTTAGATTTGGTGTTAAAATGGCTGAGTTAGCAGACCGTCGCTTTTTAACGCGGGTTGTAGAGTTAGGACCTTTGTGAGAACTTGTTAAAACAGTCATGATTTCCTGCTTTTTATTCTTATCCAAATTATGCACGAATAGCAAGAGAAAGTAGCATTGAGATGTTTCCTGTTTTGTATTTATTTATTTTTTTATATAGCCTGCATTATCCCACAGTACAAATTATTAATAAAAATACAATAAAACAATACAAGACATTAAAAAAAAAAAATCCAAAAATTACATAATCAGCATTTTGGCTCGGATTCTATAAATGGCACCAGTATGAGCAGCCACCTAGTAACGGTTGCCATTTGCGTGTCAATCATGCATTGGCACTGTATATAGAATCATGGCTGTGTTTAAAACAGGCACATTAAGGGCCCCTTTTAATGAGGTGCGCTAGCATTTTTAGCACACACACAAGATTAGCGCGCACTAGCTGAAAAATTACCGCCTGCTTAAAAGGAGGCGGTAGCGGCTAGCGCGCGCGGCATTGTAGCGCACGCTATTCCATGCGTTAAGGCCCTAACGCTCCTTTGTAAAAGGAGCCCTATATGTATTCCAGCATTCTACAGGCCTATATTTAAAGCACCTGTCTTGTGCCTACGAAAGCGCCTAGGGTCACCTAAGGATGCCTAAGGCCACTTCTCACATAAACTATGCCCACGCCGGCCTCCGATGTACTTAGGCATGCCTAGATGCTTCTGTAGGCATGTGAATGGTACCTTCAACGCTGGCACTGTTTGCCACATTGATTTTTTTTTTTTTTAAACGTGCGTCCTGATTGGTTAGTTAGACTGTGGTAGAACACTCACCGCTGCCTTTCGGAACACCGTTACTAAAATCTGGGCCTATATGTGTACAACTGCCTTAGCACATAAAAACAATGGGACTTTCACCAGAAAGGAGTATGGGTGAGGCATAGGCAGGGCCAATATTTATGTGCATAACTTACAGAATACTGGAATTATGGGCTAAACTGCATAAGTGGGTGCTCCTAAATGTAGGCTCATTGTTGCCAATATATGCTAGTATGCTATCAGTAATGTCAGGATTCTGTAAAGGGCGCTTAAACTTGCATCCCCAAATTTGGATGCAATCCTGAGATGCACACACAACTAAATTGGGTAACAAGCCAACTGGGTGCTAAAAATCAGTTAGTGATGCTAATTAGAACCTATTTGTAGCTATGCATGCATCTTGCTATGTGCTATTCTATAAAACTGCATGCCCAAATCCCATAGCATGTAATTCAAAGGGGCGTGGCCATGGAATGTATGGATCAGGGGCATTCTGGAAATTTGCTTGCAGTGTTCCAGAACAGTGGTCCCCAACCCTGTCCTGGAGGACCACCAGGCCAATCGGGTTTTCAGGCTAGCCCTAATGAATATGCATGAGAGAAATTTGCATATAATGGAAATGAAAGGTATGCAAATCTGCTCCATGCATATTCATTAGGGCTAGCCAAAAAACTCGATTGGCCTGGTGGTCCTCCAGGACAGGGTTGGGGACCACTGTTCTAGAATACCATGGATGCATACCCTAATTGGATACCAGGAATTATACTTGGTTTCAGCAAACATAAGTCCTGTGTCCAGATTTTTGCATATGAATCAGCACTACATGCCATTCCATAAAGGCTGTTCAAATGTGGATGCTATTTACTGAATCCGGTCCTAATTGCCATTGTAGATTTGGCAAACTACTTGCTTAATTTTGGCACCTAACTTTGGCGCCTAGTTATAGAATTGCCCTCAGTTTGTGAGATTTCTGGACTGTTGCCTTTTGAGACTCTGAACTTCAAGACGTGGGTGATTTTGGAACCAAAATCAATGAAATTAGTGTGTGGGGGATAGCAAGTGTCCAATAACTGAAATAGAAAAAAATTTACATTGGAATATATATTAACCTTTTCCTATCGTAATAAATTTTATGTTACGCTGGTTCCAATCGTAATTATTTTAGCAAAGTTTTGTATTATTCACCGTTATCATTTACGGCTATTGTAAAGTTTCAAGTTTCAAGTTTAATAATTTTTTTGATTAATCGCTTAATCATACTTCTAAGCGATGTACAGTTTAAAATTACATTTGTTGGGTGACAATACAATAAATAAGAATACTAAAAAAAAAAAAAAAAAACAATACAGAATTACAATCAATTTTAACATACTCATAACATTAGGTAAGGAGGAATGAAATACAAATCTATAAAGTAAAGAGAAAACATTAAGGGAAAAATACAGAAGGTTAACAAAATAATGTAAATAAGTCATAAGTCTGTAAATTCAAATATTTAGTGTTCCTGGCTCTTTATTAGTCCATACAGGCTGTTTATCCACTGTCTATGTCATTTTTGGAATGTCCCATCATCCGGGACACACGATAGGAAAAGGTTAAGCTTTACTTGACACCAGCAGATGTATGACTCAGGGATTAACTTGACTGCTTAATACCTCCAACATCACAGAAATAAACAGGAATGAAGTGCTGTCATTTTTAAATCTTACTAGATTAAGTGTTGGATTATATTCATAGAGGGTCATCCTCACATGCTTCAGCACTGATGTGTTGATAAGTTTGTTATTCCAGTCTTTATGCAAAATAATAATATTTATCATTATCAACTTGATAATGGCCCATGCCCTAAGCAGCAAAAGAGCTTCAATGACCCACTAAGGATGGAACAGGCAAAACTAGGGTCTCCTGAGTCACAATGAGCAAATGTTTTTGGATGCTCATGCTCAAATTCTTATCCAGTGCTTTTTTTTTAATGAAAATGATGAAAGGTACCATAAAGAAGTATCACATCAACTTACAATGTGACACAAAAAAGACAAGCAGACTAGAGTGAGGACCACCACATCTTTGACTCATAAAAATGAACCTCCTCCCCTGATATTTAAACTCCATGGTTGGCTTTCCTTCATAACACTGGCCATGGTGTTTAAAATGATAGAGTATATTCAGCACCAACCAGTAGCTGGATACCACTGCTAGATATCCAGATATCAGTTGCCCACTTAAGTTTGTTCCAATAAAGTTCACATGTAGTGCTAGTACCTAGATAAGTATCCAGTTAATTTGGGACAGTTAGTTTGAAAAACATTACAGTAATCAATGTGATTCAAAACAAAGGGCAAAAATAAGGATGTGAACATAGTAACATAGTAGATAAAGACCCGAATGGTCCATCCAGTCTGCCCAACCTGATTCAATTTAAATTTTTTAAATTTTTTCTTCTTAGCAAGAATCCAAAGCTCTACCCAGCACTGTGCTTGGGTTCCAACTGCCGAAATCTCTGTCAAAACCTACTCTAGCCCATCTACACCCTCCCAGCCATTGAAACCCTCCCCAGCCCATCCTCCCCCAAACAGCCATATACAGACACAGACTGTGCAAGTCTGCCCAGTACTGGCCTTAGTTCAATATTTACTATTATTTTCTGATTCTAGATTCTCTGTGTTCATCCCATGCTTCTTTGAACTCTGTCACCGTTTTCCTGTCCACCATCTCTCTCAGGAGTGCATTCAAGGCATCCACCACCCTCTCCATAAAGTAGAATTTCCTAACATTGCTCTTGAATCTACCACCCCTCAACCTCAAATTATGTCCTCTGGGTTTTACCATTTTCCTTTCTCTGGAAAAGATTTTGTTCTACGTTAATACCCTTCAAGTACTTGAATGTCTGAATCATATTTCCCCTGTGTCTCCTTTCCTCTAGGGCAGGGGTAGGCAATTCCGGTCCACGAGAGCCGGAGCCAGGTCAGGTTTTCAGGATATCCACAATAAATATGCATGAGATAGATTTGCATCTCAAGGAGGCAGGGCATGCAAACCCATCTCATACATATTCATAGTGGATATCCTGAAAACCTGACCTGGCTCCGGCTCTCGAGGACCGGAATTGCCTATCCCTGCTCTAGGGTATACATATTCATGGCTTCCAGTCTCTCCTCATACGTCTTCTGGCGCAAGCCTCCTATCATTTTCGTTGCCCTCCTCTGGACCGCTTCAAGTCTTCTTGCGTCCTTCACCAGATAGACTCCTGGCAATGGATCCAGTCAGGTCCCATCGCGTTGTCCACCTTCAGTTTTTCAAGTTGCTCATAAACACTCTCCTCCATGAATGGTGCAGAATTTACTCCATTTTCTCGTGTTACTTTGCCAGACAATCTTGGTCCTTCTCCAGGATTTTCTTCTGTGAACACAGAACAGAAGTATTTGTTTAGCACGTTTGCTTTTTCCTCATCACTTTCTACATATTGGTTCCCAGCATCTTTTAGTTTAGCAATTCCATTTTTCATCTTCCTCTTTTCACTAATATATCTTTTAAAAAATTTGTCTCCCTTTTTTACATTTTTAGCCAATTGTTCTTCCACCTGCACTTTCGCCAGACGTATCTCTCTTGGCTTCTTTCAGTTTCACCCTGTAGTCCTTTCTGTACTCCTCTTCTTGGGTTTTTTAATATTTCAAGAACGCCAACTCATTTGCCTTTATTTTCTCCACTACTAGTTTGGAGAACCATATTGGTTTCCTTTTTCTCTTGTTTTTATTTATTTTCTTTATATCAGGGATGTCCAACCTTTTGGCCTCCCTGGGCCGCATTGGCTGAAAAATGTTTTTCTGGGGCCGCACAAACACTAACACTAGCCGATGAGCAAAAAAAAAGGTTGAGCAGGTCCCAAATTTGCAATCACTAATATAGAAGATGTATGTATCTAATAATAAACCTTCATTAAAGGGACACTGTGGAGAGGAACCTAAAAAAGCAGTAATACTTACCCATGACTGAGTGATCCCTCCACATGTACCGCTGACAGTGGGAGCAGCCACAGGCTTCCGCATCCCCATTCTGATGAGCAGGGATGCATGCTCCTGGTTCTCCCATTCACTTCTATTACAGCTACGGTGAACCTCTTCAGAGGTGAGCCTCACCAGAGTGGGGATGCTGAATCAGCTGTCAGCAGCGCACATGGAGGATCGTTTAATCAGGGTAAATATTACTGCTTTTTTGGGCCTCCCACTTTGAGCTTAGGCTCCCTCAAAATGAATATCTCCCCTGCTGTAGCTTGTAGGGATCCCCAAGCCTCACCAACTGACGGCCACCTCCTCCCCCTCCAACTTCCCAAGTTCTGCAGCTGGCAGCAATATTGCAGAGTGGCTGCCTTCCCTTCTCCCTGCCCCCCCTTGGCATTCATGCATGCATGAAAGCAGTGGCAGCTTGAGGATATTGCCATTGGCTGCAAAGCTTGGAGATTTGGGGTTGCAAGACTGGAGGCTAATCCAGGTCACTAGTACCTGGCCAAAACCCAACAAGTAGCAACATTCCATGCTACCGATCCAGGCAAGCAGAGACTTCCCCCATGTCTTAATAACAGACTATGGACTTTTCCTCCAGGAATTTATCCAAACCTTTATTAAGACTAGGCATATGGGAAAATTTTTATAAATGGCACTCAGAATTTGTCACCAAAACATCACTGCTGAGCGGTACCCTGTAACAAGACATTCCAGGATCGGGGCCCTTCATTGAACAGTGCATAGCGCTGAGATCTGCATTCAACATTAGGCACAAGGAGTTATATCATCTGAAATCACATGTAAATTTTGACATACAAGTTCGGTATGGGTCCCCAAAATTCTATAATGCCATGCACATTTTAAGGGAATGCCACTGATTTACCCATGCCCCGCACTAGGTCATGCTCCTTTTGCTGATTTGTGTGGAAACAGGCGCTCTTCTATAAATGGGTGCGCAAGTACATTTTCATGGGGATCTGCCATTTCTGTCCTGTTGTGGTGTCTTGCATCTGTTAGAACACTTTTCCATGCCAAAACTTCAGTGCAAAAGTAGCATCTACTTGTTCGGTGTCATGTATAGAATTTCCATAGCTCCTATCTTGATGAGACTGAGCTTAAAGCTGTTAGATGTTAACCAGCCCACCATGGCATCCAGGCACTTTGTTTGGGGGTGGAGTTTTTTTTGGCAAAGACAAAGTAAAAACAATAAGCCAACGATTATAAAAATTTAAAATAATATTTACTAAATTGGGGGTGACACACCCAGTGATTCTTAATATGAAGATCTGCTAATATGTGTGTAAAAAGTATAGAATGGTCTCTTCGGCTTAAGGCAGGAAGAACTGTACAGTATATGTTAAATTATAGAATTATACAACAAATTAATAATTTCTACTCTCTTCTGAAGATAGGGAAAAGGAATGAAATCAAACTCATTATCAACATGATAATGGCCTATTTTCTTTTGGCTTAGGAACCACTACAATAACAAACACTGCAATTGTGAATGCACATATAGTGCATAGGTCATAGGTCAAGAAAAAAAACTCCACTAATAAGCTCTGCAGAGTATTGATTCCTTCCTCCCTAAGCTGTGGGAATAACGAATGGAGAATTGTTCAAAGCAAACAGCAGTCTCAGGCGCAGTCCATATTCTATCCAAAAAATGTAGCAATTATAGAAAATTGGCCACTTATCTCAAATTGGATGCCAAAACTGTGCCCGGATCTTTTAAATCCCTATGTGAGAACTCTGTTTTGCTAGTCGCATCATCAGGGGACCTTGAAAACAACTCCTCCACACTGGCAATAACGGAAAATGGCGGCCTTCCTGTTCACAGAACTCTAAACATCAAGCGTGGGCACGTTGAGTGATCCGTGCAGATGTAGTGATGTCATCAATTTGGAATGTAATCCATATGGACGTAATAGAGTCATCAAGCTGGAAATTCCCAATCAGAAAAATGCCTGCCACTCAATAGCTAAATTTAAACCTTCAGTGGAGATTGTATGAAAGGTGTAAATTGGGCGCTGTTCCCTTTGTCTCAATCGTTGTCGGATATCTCCCCTACGAAGGGCAGTCTCCAGTTATTCTAACACAAAACATTTAAACTCCGCAAAAGTGTGTTCTATTTCCAAACAATGTTCAACCAATGGAGCAATAATCTACTTACTGGATACAAAGGGGCAAATTCTGTAAAGGACGTCTAAAGGTTAGGCGTCATTTAGACATCCAGCAGCAGAACGCTCAGCACAATTCTATTAAGCATAGATGCACAATAGAGAATTGCGCTCAGCAAGTGTAAGTGCTTCTACATAGTTAGGTGTGCTTTATAGAATCGCCTTTTAGACGTCGTATAGACATCTTCACAATGTCTATAGCATTATCATGTTTTAGCATTATGACATCATTAGAACGGCCATTTTATGCTGTTTTTTACATTCAAATTGTATGCAGTAAAATGGCATGCAGAAGGCAGCCCAATTTTACAGAAGCATCACTATTATATTTTATTTATTTATCGTTATATTCAACTACTTTATCATATTTCCCTTCTGCCCCCTTCTGTCCTGGTGGGCTCAAGGGAATTAAGTAACTTGCCCAGGGTCACAAGGAGCAGTGAAGGGTTTGGAACCCACAACCTCAGGGTACTGAGGCTGGAGCTCTAACCACTGCACTACACACACTCAGATATTAAACCACATGTCAATTCAAAAGCCAAGCTTATATCCTCTTAATTCATAAGCAGTAATTTCTCTAGGATAAATATCAAACATGTACCTTCAACACTTGTCCAGTTCCTCTTTTGGCCTCTGTGTTCCTCAAAGCACATGAAAAAAAAATTATATATATATATAGCATACTAAACCTTCTGTTTTTTGGTGTAAAGAGGACTCCTCTGATAATATTGGAAAATGAAATTTAATAATGCATTACTCAAGCAAAGCACATGAACAAATGTACTGCATTCTAAACCTCATTCCCAAAGTTTAAGAAAATAAGAAGAGAAACCCTACTCACAATGGCTGTGGCACAGAGCAAGTAGACATGTTTGATGCACAATCTTCATATATAACTTTTGGGGGGGAATTTTTGGACCGTCAGAGGTATACAAGGTATACTATTCAGCATATCATAATGCATGAACCTCGCTTCTTTATTAGTCCAAATTTTGAATGATTTTTTTAAATTTCTTAAACATTACTGCACATTCCTTAAGCTTATAATATAAAGTTAAAACACTTATCTTTTGAAAACGTATTGAGGGGATATTAGCACAGACACAAATCCATGTTTCGCCTTGACCAGAACGTTTCAAGGCAAATCCTCTCTGTAAAGTTTCAAGGTGATTTTGACTAAAAGTGCCTGCAGCATTTTCCATATTGCCCATTTTCCCAAGTGCCAAGAATGACTGGGCCTATTCTTACTTTTTGTTCTTGAATTCCTTCCATTCTTTCTTTCTTTCTCCTTCCCTTCTGTCACTGTCTCCTTCCTCCTTTTGCTTCTGCTTCTTCAGCCAAAACATAAAAAAGACTCCATGTTAGGAAAATAAATTCTTTCATCTGTATACTTTGCTACAGTATCATATGCATTCTGCTGATGGTATTACTCTTCAGGTGGTGAGATTTTTCCTGATTTAAGTATCATGTAATAAGTGCCACACCACTCATCACATGTTAACAGTGGAGTGTCTATTTGGTTCATTTTTTTTCCATTCACACAACCATTACTCTACTTCAGTGATTCCCAACCCTGTCCTGGAGGAACACCAGGCCAATCGGGTTTTCAGGCTAGCCCTAATGAATATGCATGAGAGAGATTTGCATATGATGGAAGTGATAGGCATGCAAATTTGCTTCATGCATATTCATTAGGGATAGCCTGAAAACCCAATTGGCCTGGTGTTCCTCCAGGACAGGGTTGGGAACCACTGCTCTACTTAACAACCATGATAATTCTATTTATTGGGACTTAAGAGACGGTCATAAGAAATTTATGCCTAGCATGCAAATTAGCATGCACAAGTTATAAAATAGGGCTAGTTGCACAGGTAAATTAATTTAATAATGAGAAGCTAATTAGAGTTAATGAACAATAATAAACCTTTTGTCTTAACTTCTGCTAACTGGAACCAATTCGCTGTTATGCACATAATTGCCTTTAGTCAGTATTCTAGAACAAGGGTAGGGAACTCCGGTCCTCGAGAGCTGTATTCCAGTCGGGTTTTCAGGATTTCCCCAATGAATATGCATTGAAAGCAGTGCATGCAAATAGATCTCATGCATATTCATTGTACTATATGCTCCTCCATATTTTCAGTCACAGCCCCACAATTATGGAACTTATTAATAATTTTTTACCTAACCTATTGTTTTAGCCATTTATGTTTTGCCTATCCTATATCAATTGTAGTTCTTCCCCATCCATCCCTTTGTTGCCGTATGTCTGTGCAAGTCACTTGTTTTCCCTGTTTTAATATACGTCTCAATGTAACTGTTTTACTTGTTTTTATGTAATTTTATTATGTTAACCGCTTAGAAATTAGATTAAGCGGTCAAACAAATATTTTAATAAACTTGAAACTTGAAACTTGAACTCCATGCCTTCTCATCTCCATGAAGAATCTTCTATGGACAGATTTAAATCGAATCTGAAGACTCTTTCTATTCAAGGATGCGTTCGATTTATAAGCTTAATTTCGTCTCCATCTCTTTAACACAAACATAATCTTCCCTTACCCTAGTGTAGACATGGGCAACTCCAGTCCTCGAGGGATGGAATCCAATCGGGTTTTCAGGACTTCCCCAATGAATTTGCATGAGATCTATTTTGCATGCACTGCTTTCAATGCATATTCATTGGGGAAATCCTGAAAACCCGATTGGATTCCGGCCCTCAAGGACTGGAGTTGCCCATGTCGGCCCTAATGTCTTCCTATTCTATTCAAAAATGTAGTTCTCCCCTCTAACCCCTTGTAATCAAATGTATTTAACGCAAACAATGTTCTGTCTGTTTGTCCGTCCTGTAAGTCTCAATGTTTATCTTCCATTTTTTATAATTTTATTATTGTAAACCACCTAGAAGTTACAATAGACAGGATAACAAATTTTAATAAACTTGAAATTCGCTATTAGTGTGTTCTAACAGTGCACCTTACATTAGGTGCCCTTTTTTAAATTTACCCTTAAATGGTTTGTAAGTTTTATAAGAATCAGTGACATTTGTCTCTTTGCTAGTAAATGGATTAGCCCAGTGGTTCCCAACCCTGTCCAGGAAGACCACCAGGCCAATCGGGTTTTCAGGATAGCCCTAATGAATATGCATGGAGCAGATTTGCATGCCTGTCACGTCCATTATATGCAAATCTTTCTCATGCATATTCATTAGGGCTAGCCTGAAATCCCGATTGGCCTGGTGGTCCTCTAGGACAGGGTTGGGAACCACTTGTATGTAAACCCATATGTAAATGAGCTACATTCACATAATAAGCAAAGTATGAGATCTTCTTGAATCTTTAAATGTTAAATTGGTGTCAGGTCAAAATCGCGGAAGACAAAGGCGTGCGCCGACAACTGAGCGCAGCGCAGAGGCGCGCGCTGAAGAAAATAACTGTTTATAGGGGCTCCGACGGGGGTGTGTGGGGGGAACCCCACACTTTACTTAATACAGATCACGCCGCGTTGTGGGGGCGTTGTAGGGGGTTTGGGGGGTTATAACCCCCCACATTTTACTGAAAACTTCACTTTTTCCCTAAAAACAGGGAAAAAGTTAAGTTTACAGTATAATGAGGGGGGTTGCAACCCCCCAAACCACCCACAACGCCGCCGCGATCTGTATTAAGTAAAGTGGGGGGGCTCCCCAACAAAACCCCTCATCGGAGCCTCTAAAAACTGTCATTTTCTTTGGCGCGTGCCTCCATCTTGCGCTCAGTTGTCGGCGCGCACCTTTGTCTTCCGTGGTTTTGTCTTTGAACCGTTAAATTGCTTTCCAAAGTGCTTTTGAAGTATATAAATCAAAAGCTCAGAAAAAAGACAGTGTCTGTAGAATGTGATAAAATGAATGACTATGTTGCAGAAGGTAAAATAACTCAGGAAAAACAAGTAGAGGGGGCTGATCCGATGGCATTACAGCTACTCTGGTGTGAGAACAGACAATGTGATGTATTTAACCTCAAACAAATTGGAGAATCTGAACAAGGTATAATTATAAAGGAAAATATTTTCCTGGTCACCAATATGTCTTGCTTTTAATTCTTGTTTACAGGGAGGAGAGAATCACCGGGAGAATGCAACTTTGTGCTTGATTCATTCGCAGTGATATTTCCAGGGCCGACACTGCCCAAGGTATTATCAGCCAAACACAAATATTTTGCTATTAATCCAGCACTCTGTCCTAGTTCACAATATGTTTTTTTCACGATGAGCCATTTGGGGAGTGGAGAGGGTAATTTTATAAAAGGAGGAGTGTATTTGAAGTCTAAGACACCTATTTTAAGCTGATTTTATGAAGGCATACTCTTTCTGCTTTTAGAATGCATATTCTTAAAACCAACCCCAATAGTGCAAAAATGTTCATGCATATTTCATATTTCACCTTTAAAAAAAAAATACCTCAAATAAAAGTATTAGCTAAGTGGTCTACACATAAAATAATAAAAGTGAAGGAAAGAATGGGAAGAGATGGGAAATTGGAAGCCTAAATTACAATATTAATATAAAACCTATAATATACCATAAGAAACTAAGCATCATTTAAAATTTAAGGCCAGATTTCTAACACTTAAGGCCAGATTCTATAAACAGCGCCTAAGCGCACCTATATTGTAGGTGCTGCTCCATGCGGTTGCCAATCAACCGCTAGGCGCCACTTATAGAATCACACCTAGGGCTCCTTTTATTAAGCCGCGTTAGCGGCTTTAGCGCGCGTGACTTTTAATCACGCACTAACTCCTGCGCTAGCCGAAAAACTACCGCCTGCTCAAGAGGAGGCGGTAGCGGCTAGTGTGGCCAGTGGTTTAGTGCATGCTATTACACGCGTTAAACCGCTAACGCGCGCCTTTGTAAAAGGAGCACCTAGTGGCACCTAAGTGGACACTAGGAGCTGTTGAGGTAAGTGCTGGTACATTAGGCCATGGTAGCTCTTTTGGGGGTCCAAATAGAAGGGTTAATAGAGGATCAGGGCAAATTTACCACCTTGGCTTTTGTGGCTGCCCGGTTGGTGTTAGCCCAACAACTGGTGGCACCTACATTGCAGCACATGCGGGATCGTTTAGGGGGGTATGTCACCAATATTGTCTGACTGCTCTGTGAGCTCATCAGTGGCAGTCTTTTCAGGCTCTCTGGGGTAGATATTTGGAAGAGGAGAGGAGTCTTCAGCTTGGTGGGACATTATAGGGGGGTGGCTTATGGGGGTTGAGCGGGGATTGAGAATTTCTGGATTTACTGTTCTGTTTGTGTTGTTCATATTACGGGAGATATATTGTGTGGGATAATTTGTTGCTGTTCTTTGGTTGGGGGTGGGAAAGGGAGGGGGGCTTGGGGTTTGGGGGTTCCTTATTATTACTTGTGAAGCTGTATAGCACTAAGGCACTCCATTGTTGTTCAACTTGTGGGGTGTGGGTTTGTGGCCTGTTTGTTGTGTCTGGCCTCTTTTTGTGATGTGCTTCACTTTCCATAAATAAATAATAACAAACAAAAAAAAAAAAGAATGAGGATTGTAAGAGCCATTAATTGTTTACTTCATGACTGCTTTACATATATACATAAAATAAAAACAAAATAATGTGTGCAACTAGACCAATGCTAGCATGAGGAGCAGGTTGGGGTTGCTGCTCGTGCTGCAAATCTTAAAGAGGTACGAGGGGAGGGAAGAGGAAAGCGCGCACGGTAGAGGGGGTAGGGAAGGAGCGAGGGGGAGCAGAGAGTAGGATGGGTGCCGGCGCCCTCACCAAGACGGTACCCGGAGCGGATCGCCCCCCCCCCCCCCCTCTTATTATGCTACCGGAATAGGCAACTTCTGCAGGACTCCAGGGAACCTGCCTAACCCCAGAGATTGAAGACACAGTAACATAACAACATAAGAATTGCCACTGCCGGGTCAGACCAGTGGTCCATCGTGCCCAGCAGTCCGCTCACGTGGCTGCCCTTAGGTCAAAGATCAGTGCCCTAACTAAGATTAGCCGTACCGCGGACGTTCAGGTCCTGAAGGAACTTGTCTAACTTTATCTTGAATCCCTGGAGGGTGTTTTCCCCAATAACAGCCTCCTGAAGAGCGTTCCAGTTTTCTACCACTCTCTGGGTGAAGAAGAACTTCCTTACATTTGTACGGAATCTATCCCCTTTTAACTTTAGAGAGTGCCCTCTCGTTCTCCCTACCTTGGAGAGGGTGAACAATCTGTCTTTATCTACTAAGTCTATTCCTTTCATTATCTTGAATGTTTTGATCATGTCCCCTCTCAGTCTCCTCTTTTCAAGGGAGAAGAGGCCAAGTTTCTCTAATCTCTCGGTGTACGGCAACTCCTCCAGCCCCTTAACCATTTTAGTCGCTCTTCTCTGGACCCTTTCGAGTAATACCGTGTCCTTCTTCATGTATGGTGACCAGTGCTGGAGTGGACGCAGTATTCCAGGTGAGGGTGTACCATGGCCCAGTACAGCGGCATGATAACCTTCTCCGATCCGGACATCCTGTATTCTTGAATAAGATTTTTATTACCGACATGCATCACCTTACACTTATCCACGTTGAACCTCATTTGCCATGTCCCTACTGGTAGCAATGCAGTTAGAAGACACTCCCTTAGCTTAGAGGGAACAGTGATCAGCCCACACTTGTACCTGCAGGGAGAGTAGATATTTTAAAATAATCTAATTACCTGGATAAACAGCCATTTACCCAGGTACGTGGCTTTGGAAATTGCCCTCGTTGAATATGTAGATATGAAACCGCTACATAAGAACAGTAAGTAAGCGCAGGAGGAACAAAAGACCCCAATGGTTCAGCGCAGAAATTTCGGACCTCGTTAAAAAGAAAAAAGAAGCATTTATCACCTACAAACATTTAGGAAAACAAGAGGCGGAAAAAGACTATCTGGACAGGTCAAAAGCTGTCAAAATAGCAGTCAGGGAGGCCAAACTCAAAATGGAAGAAGATCTAGCACGGAACATTAAGAAAGGGGATAAATCCTTCTTCAGCTATATTAGTCACAGGAAAAGAAACAAAGATGGGATAGAACGCCTGAAGAAATCGGACGGTAACCTTGTAGAATCAGATTCTGCCAAGGCAGAATTACTAAACGAATACTTCTGCTCAGTCTTCACCTGTGAAGCGCCGGGAGCTGGTCCACAGCTTCAGATGGGAGACAGCCAGAATGACCCGTTTCTGGACTTCGAGTTTACGCCCAGTAGCGTCTACTACGAACTATCAAGACTCAAGGTGAACAAAGCCATGGGACCGGACAACCTACATCCCAGAGTGCTCAGGGAATTGAGAGAAGTCCTGGCAGAACCACTATCTGTTCTTTTCAATCTTTCCCTACGCACAGGAAGAGTCCCCTTGGACTGGAAAACCGCCAACGTTATCCCACTCCACAAGAAGGGCTGCAGAACAGAGACGGCAAACTACAGACCGGTGAGTCTCACATCTATAGTGTGCAAGCTCATGGAAACACTGATTAAACAAAATATTGATACAATCCTAGACGAGGAAAACCTACGTGATCCCCACCAGCACGGATTCACCCAGGGCAGATCCTGCCAATCTAACCTAATCAGCTTTTTCGACTGGGTTACTAGACAATTGGATGCCGGAGAGTCATTGGATGTGGTATATCTAGACTTCAGTAAAGCTTTTGATAGCGTCCCACACAGAAGGTTATTGAACAAGCTGAAGTCGATAGGATTAGGGGACACTCTAACTACATGGATTGAGGATTGGCTGAGTGGTAGACTTCAGAGGGTGGTGGTAAACGGTACCCCGTCCAAAATGTCAGGCGTGATCAGTGGAGTGCCGCAGGGGTCGGTCTTGGGCCCGATTCTATTCAACCTATTCATAAGAGATATGACCCAAGGACTTAGAGGAAGGGTATCACTGTTCGCCGACGACGCCAAACTTTGCAACATAGTAGGTAAAAACACCATGCCTGATAATATGACACAGGATCTACTGCTGCTGGAACGGTGGTCAGCAACATGGCAGCTAGGCTTCAATGCTAAAAAGTGTAAGGTAATGCACCTGGGAAAGAAAAACCCGCACAGAACTTACATACTAAATGGTGAGACCTTGGCCAGGACCACGACGGAACGAGATCTAGGGGTGATCATTAGTGATAACATGAAGGTTGCAAATCAAGTGGAGAAAGCTACCTCCAAGGCAAGGCAAATGATGGGTTGTATTCGTAGAGGTTTTGTCAGCAGGAGACCTGAAGTTATGATGCCGCTGTACAGGACCATGGTGAGGCCTCACTTGGAGTACTGCGTTCAATTCTGGAGACCTCACTACCGGAAGGATGTGCAGAGAATCGAGTCAGTTCAGCGAATGGCCACAAAGATGGTCTGGGGGCTCAAAGATCTCACGTATGAAGAAAGACTGAATAAACTGAGGCTGTACTCACTTGAGGAACGAAGAGAGAGGGGTGATATGATTGAAACGTTTAAGTACATCACGGGCCGTATCGAGTCGGAAGAAGATATCTTCTACCTCATGGGACCCTCGAACACCAGGGGGCATCCGCTAAAAATCAGGGGAGGGAAGTTCCATAGCGACTCCAGAAAATACTTCTTTACTGAAAGAGTGGTGGATCATTGGAACAAACTCCCACTGCAGGTGATTGAGGCCAACAGCGTGTCGGACTTTAAGAGAAGGTGGGATATTCACAGGGGATCCCTAGGGGAGTGAAATCAGAGGGCGGGTATTTGGAGTGGGCAGACTTGGTGGGCTATAGCCCTTTTCTGCCGTCTTTTTCTATGTTTCTATGTTTCTATGTTTCTATGAAACAGAGTGTAATAGTTGCAAGGGTGAATACCATCTATGCATTTTTACAGGGCTGCTCTGTGAGAGGTGATGGGGTAAATATGGTTGTTAAGTTTAATTATAAAAATCTTGGGGTGGGGGCAAGGGACATTAAAGATCATTGAAAGTTCAGTTAAGGTGCCTAAAATCCTTACACCATCATAAGAAAAAAGAGAACAGATATCATAAGAAAAAAGAGAACAGATTCTCCACAGATCAGCAGACTAACAAAACAGTGAAGATGAAGAGTCAATACACCCTACAGATGTTCATAACAAAAGAAGCTTAATTGGTACAAAACAGTAACTTAGCATTGAAAAGCAACTCAGATATCATATACCACAGCATGCTGATTAATAGTTGTTTAGAGTTAAGAAGAACAGAAAATATATTGTATAGGGGACCACTTGATACTGTATATTCATCACCAAGAATGAGATCTAAGAGTATACTAAATCTGGCTGCAAACTTAAAACCTGTGAATCCAGTTAAATTTGGCCTGAGGTAAACAAATGTTTGATGTACCTTCAAAGCCAGAGTTCAAGAATCTTTCTCATATTTTCAAAAATCTCTCAAAATCCTTATTTGCACCCAACCATACATGGGGTTTTTTTCCCCCCCCCCCCCCATGTTGAGAGTTTCCAGCATATAAGATTTTTCCTAGAGGCTTAAGGGGTCCTTTTACTAAAGTGCATTAAGATTTGCAATTACTACAGCTTAACTCGGGACTTTATCATGTGGTAGCTGCAAATCTAATGTGGCAAGTAGTAGGGGCTTTTCCAGTATTTTTTTTATTCAGGTTACATATTAATGTTCTGGTACCTGCTGACAGTTAAATCGGGAGCACTTGGTGCCTCCTGTAGCACCTCCTTATATAGGAGGCGGTAAGTGGTCCCACATTGGCAATGTATTAGCCAGTTATCATATGGTAAGTGCAGCACATTACCTGGAATATGATTCTATACCCATTTCTCAGCCATGCCATGTCCTCTGACAGAAAAAGTCTGAAAAATTAAGTACATATGGTTTACCACAGGGATCTCAAAGTCCCTCCTTGAGGGCCGCAATCCAGTCGGGTTTTCAGGATTTCCCCAATGAATATGCATTGAAAGCAGTGCATGCACATAGAGCTCATGCATATTCATTGAGGAAATCTTGAAAACCTGACTGGATTGCGGCCCTCAAGAAGGGACTTTGAGACCCCTGGTTTATCACATAATAACATGTAAACTACCACAAAGCCCGTTAACAGTCACACTGTAGCATTTTTCCACACATTAACTAAGTGTTAAGTGCTTAATATACTGCACAGCTGTTTGGGGCAGGAAAAATGGGCACAGATGCTGCCCCATTAAAAATAGAAAATAAAAGCCCTCCCCCGCCAATCCCCAGGGGCCCTAGGCATCTGAGCCAATCAGGGCCTTAGACTCCTTCCTCTGTATCCTGGGGTACAAAGGAGAAGTCTAAGGCCTTGATTGGCTTGACTTTTAACTGTGCTGGCACTCTACCGGCAACTATGGACCAGGTGCTCATTTTGGTCACCAAAAGCCAACGCCGCTCATGGAGAATGGCTCGGTGATAAATTTTAAGAATCCACCGGAGTGCTCATTTCAATGTTGAAGAGCCCATGTGCATGGCAGTGCGACAAGCCATTTTGATAATCTGCCGCTAAAATGCATGCAGGCTAAACCATAAGAAACCAATTTAGCGACCGCCTTAAAGTTTTGAGACTCTGGCCCTTAGTGATTTAGATGTCTATTTTGACTTCTTTTTTTTTTTTTAATTCTTTATTCATTTTCAAATTTACAATAAGTGTAACAATATATCCAAACAAATTAACAATAAATATAACACTTAATAATCATCAATGGTACAAATAATATGCTCTTATCTCCCTTCCTTCCCACCCTTTCTTATCATATAATCAATACCTTATACCAGTGTTTTTCAACCTTTTTTGGGCAAAGGCACACTTGTTTCATGAAAAAAATCACGAGGCACACCACCATTAGAAAATGTTAAAAAATTTAACTCTGTGCCTATATTGACTATATATAAAGTAATTCACTTGAGTGCCACCGCCGCCGCCATCGGGAACAGGCCGTCGCCAAGTTCTCCCTGCTTCTCTTCCCCGCTGGGCCGACCAACTCTCGCCACCCGTCGTCAATTCTAACGTCGGAGAGGACGTTCTAGGCCAGCCAGGCAGCGATTGGCTGGCCCAGAACGTCCTCTCCGACGTCAGAATTGACGCGAGTGGCGAGAGTTGGCCGGCCCCACAGGGAAAAGCAGGGAGAACTTGGCGCCGGCCTGTTCCCGATGGCGGCGGTGGCACTCAAGTGGCTAAAGAGCCGCAGTTTGCCGGCCTAGGGACAACACTGGAGGGTGGCCAGCTGTGCACCCCCTTGGGACGTAAACCCGGGGTGGGGTAGACCGCCCCCCCCCCACCCTGGTATGCCACTATCTGTACCTCACTCCCTCCCTATGACCAAAAATTCTCCTTTCTTCTATTCCCAGTGTACACAACCATCTCTTTCCCTCCCTTCCTCTCTCCAAAGTCCATTTCTTCTGTGTCCAAAAACCCATTCCCTCACCCACCTCAGCATCTCTTTCCCTCCCTTCCTCTCTCCCAAGTCCATTTCTTCTGTGTCCAAAAACGCATTCCCTCCCCCACCTCAGCATCTCTTTCCCTCCCTTCCTCTCTCCCAAGTCCATTTCTTCTGTGTCCAAAAACGCATTCCCTCCCCCACCTCAGCATCTCTTTCCCTCCCTTCCTCTCTCCCAAGTCCATTTCTTCTGTGTCCAAAAACGCATTCCCTCCCCCACCTCAGCATCTCTTTCCCTCCCTTCCTCTCTCCAAAGTCCATGCCTTCTGTGTCCAAACACTCATTCCCTCCCCCACCTCAGCATCTCTTTCCCTCCCTTCCTCTCTCCCAAGTCCATTTCTTCTGTCCAAAAACCCATTCCCTCCCCCACCTCAGCATCTCTTTCCCTCCCTTCCTCTCTCCCAAGTTCATGCCTTGTGTCCAAAACGCACTCCCTCCCCCCTTTTGTGTTCCGTGTTTGCCTCCCAGCCCATCTTTGCAACTTTCTCAGCAAAACGAAGCTCAAGCCGCGAGGCTTGTCTTCTGCTTCCTGCCTGCCCTGCCGCGCACAAATAGCCGAACGGAAGTATTCTCCGACGTCAGCGCTGACGTCAGAGAGCAGGCTTTGCTTAAGCCCTCCCTCCGACGTCAGCGCTGACATCGGGGAACGCTTGCGATCGGCTATATGTTAGCTGCAGGGCAGGCAGGAACAGAAGACGAGCCTCGCGGCTCGAGATGTATTGAACTCCGCGGGTCCCCCCGTCCAGCTCTCTCCTGTCCACGTGGAGCGGATCGCCCCTCTCCCTAGACTGTGGCCTAGGACCCTGGGGGAGCCCGGGGCTCCTGAATGCAGGACTGGTGGTATTGCCCTGATGGCGGCCCTGACCGTACGGCACACCAGGCAACATCTCGAGGCACACTAGTGTGCCGCGGAACAGCGGTTGAAAAACACTGCCTTATACAATATGTAACAATAAATTTACCCTCCCCTCCCCCCTCACAATCAAACTTGTAAATTTAAGGGAATAAAATAAAATAAAATGTCATCTAATCGGTACAATATTTTGTAAATGGCTCCCATACATCCTGAAATTTCCTGAAAAAACCGCGCTATATTGCAATAAATTTTGTCTTCTTTGATGTAAATTTTACTTTGAATCCTAATGACTGAACCCTACAGCTTTCTTAATGGTTGCTATTTACAGTGACACCTAGGGACAGAACCACATAGTTTGCTTCTGGTTGCTATAGATACAGCCTCCTGGTGGGGGGGGGGGGGAAAAAGCCTGGAACTTTCTGTGTCCTTGGGACAACTGCACCCTGTGATTAAACTGTTGACGAAGACTTCTAATGGTTAGGTATATGATAACATTTTGTTTCATTTTACTATTGTTTCCAAACTAAGAGAGTGTTTGGATACTGTTTCTTTCAATCTTCTTTGGCAGGGGGAGATTTTTCACCTGTTAGATTTTTCTAGCTGATTTATAAAGCAACTAAGCTAGCTAGAAAAATGTTTTCAAAAGCCAGCCCACAGCTTTGAAAAATACACCTCCTGATATTCCGCTCACAGCACTTTTAAAGCTGCTGACTCCTGAAAACTGAATCTAATTCAGATAGTCAAGGCCAAGCCGCGTTAGAGCACTGGCAGTGAATATCTGAGTCTGACATAGACCTAGAAGTTATATAGATGTCAGCTGATATTCAGTGCCAGCATCCACATGGCTAACTCGGCAGACTGCCTTTTGTGTAGTCCTACTTGTCTGGCTGGCTCTGTGGGCACAGCATTGAATATCACCAGTACCTGCAAAACTGCTAGCTCTTTGGACTCCACCTACAGACCACCCTGACATTAACCACACACAGTGGTCAGAGAGAATATTCAGCTGCACTGTGCTGTTATGTGCTGCTGGATGCACATGGACAGACCACTGTTTGGGGTTTAAGCAGGCAAGAGGCATGACTGCTTAAACCCTTCTGAAAACCTACCCCTATATATGATAGGATAGGAGATCATGTTGAATATCAAGTTATAGCATTTCTCAAATCTTGTAAAACAGTTTATCAAGCTTTTGTTGTAGCTTTGCTGAATATGAATTTTAGTAGAGATCTAATGGATTGTTTCTGTCTCTTTTATGGATTTTTAGGGCTCCTTTTACAAAGCTGCACTAGGGCCTTAACGCACAGAATAGCGCACACTAAATTGCCGCACACACTAGCCGCTACCACCTCCTTTTGAACAGGCAGTAGATTTCCAGCTATCCCGGCATCAACAGAACTTCAGATCGGCAACGCAGTGCTCAGTCAAAAGCTTCCTTCTGACTGAACTGCCTGGGTGGAAACAGGAAGCTGAGTCAGAGGGAAGCTTTTGACTGAGCACCGCATTGCCGATCTGAAGTTCTGTTGATGGCGGGGGTAGAAGGAGGCCCATTGCTGATCTTAAGTGTCATCGCGGGAGGGGGGGGGGGGCATGCCGATCTTTTTGCCAAAATCGGAAAGGTGAGAGGAAGGGAGAGAGACAGGCTTGTGGTGGATGGAGAGATTGAGAGAAGGGGGCAGATGATGGAAGTGAGGAGAAGGGGGAGGGAGAAGAGGGCAGATGATCGAAGTGGAGAGAAAGGGGAGAGAGAAGAGGGCAGATGATGGAGTGGAGAGAAGGGTGAGAGAGAAGAGAGCCAATGATGGAAGTTGGGAGAAGGGGGAGAGAGAAGAGGGCAGATGATGGAGTGGAGAAAAGGGTGAGAGAGAAGAGAGCCAATGATGGAAGTTGGGAGAAGGGGGAGAGAGAAGAGGGCAGATAATGGAAGTGGAGAGAAGGGGAAGAGGGAAGAGGGCAGATGATGGAAGTGGGGAGAAGGGGCAGATGATGGAAGTGGGGAGAGAAAAGAGGGCAGATGATGGAAGTGGAGAGAAGGGGCAGATGATGGAAGTGGGGAGAGAGAAGAGGGCAGATGATGGAAGTGGGGAGAAGGGAGAGCAAATGCTGAATGGAAGTGGAGAAAGAAAACACATACTGGATGGAAGGAGGGATAAAGAATTAGGACATATGCTGGATGGGGAAAAAGATAGAGTTAGCAAGATAGTGGTGGGTTGAATGAAAGGGGTGGCATGCTGTGGGTAGACACAGTGAAAAGAGGGAAACTGAGGACTGCATAGTAAGAAGGAATCTAATTTAGATGGAGGCAGAAAATAAAGAAGGAAGACCAGAGAAGGAAAGGGAAGAGAGAGAGGAGAGAGAGATGCCAGAGAACGGGGAAGGAGAAATAGATATCAGATCTGAGCGGAGGAAATGAGAAGAGAGAGATGCTAAAAACCACAAGGGGGAGGGAAAAAGAGATGAAAGGAGAAAGATGCCAGACCATGAGGGAACAGAGGGAAGATGATGGATGCCAGACCAAAGGGGGGGATCTAGAGGAGAGATGGCAGGGGGAGACAGACAGTTTCTGGAAGGGGCAGACAGTGGATGGAATGGGCAGATGCTAGATTGAAGAGACAGGGCAGACACTGGAAGGAAAAGAGTGAAAAGAAGATAAAAGCAGAAACCAGAGACAACAAAAGGTAGAAAAAGTCATTTTATTTCTATTTTGTCATTAGAATATATCAGATTTGAAATTTATATCCTGATAAAGACATAACTGGGGACTGCAAAGCCCAGGCAGTGCTTCTTTAGCTAGATGGAAGGGGTAGAGAAAGAGGGCACATAATGAAGGAGGGGATAAATAAAAGGAGGGCACATGATGGGGGGGAAAAGGATTGAGTTAGGGAAATGCTGGAGGGGGTGAGGGAAAGAGGTGGCGAGCTGTAGGTAGACAGTAAAAAAGGAAAGTGATGAGAGGATAGTAAGAATGTAATCTAGATGGATGCAGAAAATAAATTGAAAAGGAAAATGAGGGAAGAAAGGGATTGCAGAAGAGAGGTGTGGGAGAGGGAAGGAGAGGAGAGAGATGCCAGACCAATGGGGGTGAAAGGAGAGATGGAAGGGGGAGGCACACAGTTTCTGGAAGGGGCATAGAAGGAGAGAAGATGTCATATAGAGGCAGAGAGACGACAGACAGTGGATGGAAGGAAGAGAGTAACAAGAAGATGAGGAAAGCAGAAATCAGAGAAGACAAAGGTAGAACAAAAATTTTCTATTTATTTATTGCTTTAGTAGACATGTGTCACTGTTTCTGTGGTGTTACATTGTATGCAGAGTCTAGCTTCTTGCTGGTTCAATTTAACCTTTGTCTATGTATTTCTATTTTATCCCCCCTTTTACAAAACTGTGGAGGGTTTTTTAGCGCCAGCCATGGTGGTAGCAGCTCTGATGCTCAGAATTCTATGCGCGTCAGAGCTGTTACCTCCGTGGCTAAAATCCACACTACAGTTTTGTAAAAGAGGGAGGGGTTAGTTTGTGATTACATATTCCATACTAGGTGAAGGTGCTTTCTGTGTTCTGTGTGTTCGAAAGACATAGTTTTCTGTTAGGATTGATCTGTACTAGTCTGGCTTGTTTAGTTTTACAATGGGTGTATTGATGTTGTACTGCTCACTGCAGTATTTAAGATGCTGCCTTTTCCTAGGTACTCATGTGTGACGTGTGGATTGTTACTAAAAATCATGTTTTTCATACAGATGGGGGAGTGTCAAAAAATGATGGGCCCCGGGTGTCACATATGCTAGGTATGTGCCATCACTATAGAGTTTTCGGACAACTTTGTACACCCAGGCACAAGGAAATTTTATAAACTCAAACACTTGACTACATGTTCCACAACGTTCGTGGTATATGTGATTTTCTGCCCCTGTTTGAAAATCTACGTAGGGCAGACCACACGCACCCTGAGAAGACGCATTACTGAACATAAGAGTTGTCTTCACAACAACAAGCTACAAGCTCCCCTTGTTGTACACTGTCTTGAACACAACCACAGTTTTGAAGATTTACGGTGCTTTGCCATTGATCATATCAAGGAAGGAACTTTTAACCCCCAGATTCAGTTACTACGTGCTGAACAATTTTGGATCCACCTACTAAACAGCGAAGAACCTGTCGGTTTAAATCAAAGACTCGAATGGAACGCTTTTTACTAAAATTTTAAAAAATTTAAAAATTTAAAACTATAAAAACATTTTTTCACATCTTTTTATATCTTTTTGGCAGTGGTCCTTTTCAATCACACAAGATTTTACGGACAAATAATTCAAGAAAGAAGAGAGATAAAAAAAGAAAAAAGAGAAAAGAGAAAAGCAAACAAAAATTCTCAAAATCAAAGTTTTTCTTTGAAATTTTAAAAAAATGAAAAACAATACAATAAAATAAAATAAAAATAAAAAATGTATGTTTTTGCTTTTGCTGGTCCGTAGCACTGGTTCATCTTGTCAGATTTTCTCTCAGTTGTTACGTCTTTTCTCCTCTCAGCTGTCACGTCTTTTTTCGATTTATTTCCGGTAGTGACGTTCACACCGGGGGTATTTAAATTTTAGAATTCCAGAGCCGCCCCATGGAAGCCATCTTTTTGGACTCTTCTGAAGCGGTAGTCTCCGCTCTTTCAAGGTACTTGCTAGTATTCAATATTAAGAAGTCATAACTCATTGAGAAACTGTCTGAGTTCTTTTTGTTTTATTCTTCTTTGTTTTGCAGACTGATCGGTCGGGTCACACCCTGATGCAGCTTGTCGGTGAAACGCTGGCCTCCGTCGGTGTGCCGATCAGTTGAAGATAAGTGGTTTTTCCTCTATCTACAAATTTGTATATGTGAAGCACAAGTTTTTTTGCTCAAACACTCATTTTAACGAAGGTTTTGCCTGTGAGGTTACCGTCTAACCACCTTGATATCCACCTTTGTGGCGGTGGGAGGACCTTTTTCTAGGCTTTTTCCTTCTTTTTGAGTTAATTTAGAGTCGATACTTGTCTCACATAGTTTTCTGCAAAACTTTATTACTACATTGTCCTACAATCATAGTAGTCACCAATTGAAAATGTTGCTTTACATATGCTAGGTAAGCCACTGCTTATGATAAAACCGCTAGCACGGCTTTCTAAAAGGAGCCCTTAGTTTCCTACTTGCTTAAGGACCTCAGTTTTGCAGTGAATAGATGGCATTGCTGCTGAAGGGATTTGCTTTGATTGCTTCTGAGGTGGAAGGAAGGCATGTTTTATCTGGGGAACATCCTTGCCCTGCAACTACGATAAGACAACTCCAAACAATCCAAAATACAGCTCTGAGACTCATCTACTCATTGAAAAAACATGACCACATCACTGAAGCCTTCATCAACTCACATTGGCTTCCAATCCAAGAAAGAATCCAATTCAAATTCTACTGCATATTATTTAAAACCCTACACGGAGACAGCCCATCATACTTGAACAATCGCCTCATCCAAGCACCCACTACCAGACACAGAAAAACGCACTCCCCATTCATACCCCCCCCCAATCAAGGAAGTAAAAAGAACAAAACTACACGACGGCCTCCTAGCCACTCAAGCCGCAAGGCTGGACAACCAGATCTCCAACCTTCTGATGACCACCCCAGACTATAGGACGTTCAGAAAAGAAATAAAAACCACACTTTTCAAGAAATTCCTGAAACAGCAATAACACCACGACCTCTTAGTAACTCTAAAACTGACATTTGATCTACCCATTACTGCACTAATAATAACAAAAGAATCTCCACTATGACCACCTATTAACTCTTTTACAAACCACCTCACCCTCAACAACCCGCAAAATGTCCATAAGATCTAAAATTTACCTCTCTAGCTAATCATTGTAACTCTGTTCTTTTTAAATTAACCTTTTGTAATCCGCCTTGAACCGCAAGGTAATGGCGGAATAGAAATCCCTAATGTAATGTAATGTAATGTAATAATAAGATAAAGTTCTCCGTGGTTTCTGCTGCCTCTAACTTATGTCAAGCAAAATTTAGCACAGTTACACAATTAACTGCATAACCGTGCTGCTATGCATGGGATATAGAAAGTCTCTATGAAAAGAAGAATATGTGACAAAATTGGATTTTAGTAAAATTAATTCTCTCTAGTTTTACTATACCAAAAATGGCGCATTCAGCAATAGTATTTAAATGAGTAGATCTAGACAAGCAAAGAAATCAACTCCATATTGGCCAACACTGTTTAGCAAACTGGTCAGTCTCTAATATGCTGCCAAAAGCACTGACCCAGTGGCTCAGCAGAAGGGCCTGAGTTTGATTCCCAGCTCAGGTATAGCACTTTCCAGGTTAGCCACGGGGGTGTGGAGATGGGGTGGATGCCATATAGACAAGACCTTGGTGGGTGAAGAATCATAGCCATCTTACAATGGTTAAATTTAGGGCTCAGGGTTTCAGAGTCTTAGATGTACCATGTCTGCACTGGAAGAACTAAATAAGTTGAGAAGTGAGGTTGGTAGTAAATGAATGCTCATGGGGCCAAAACTCCACCCTGGCTTCAGTTGAACTGGAAGCCCAAAGGAAGATACTCAGGCAAAAAAGAAAAATACTTCCAACAAAAATGAGCACAATTAAATGTTTAACCCTCTACTGCAGCTTGTAGAGCACTCTTACATCATTATTCTTTCCAGCCGAACAAGAAACTAGACATAAAGGGTCAAGAATGCCTGTCTATTTGCTTAGGGGAAAATACTTCCCCCAAAATGTAATGTAATAGGATCAAATTTGGCATGGGAAAAAACAGAAAAAAAAAGTTGACACATCAAGTTTGAAATGAGCCAGAGTGCACTGGGGGTTCCAGAGAAATAAAGTTCCCAATAATTGACTAAATATTTCTGCTAGAGAAGCAATTTCAGCTTCTGCAGCATAGAAGCACTGATATACTGAAACATAGCAATTACAAAGGGCCGCTGAAAAGTTCTCAGCCCAACCAACAAGGTTGGGGCAGTCTCCATCGAGGGCTATACACTTAGTCCACTGATTTTCCACCTTTATTTGTTCCGGCAGAAAAATACATAACAAAAGAAGTGTATAGCTCTCGATGAAGACTGCCCCAACTTCGTTGGTCGGGCTGAGAACTTTTCAGCAGGCCTCTCATAAGGAATTGCTCCTTTTAAACTTTTTCTCCCCTGTTCTTTTCCTGTTTTTTTTATATTAAAAATTGTCAATAAAATATTTATGAAAAAGGTAAAAGGTATGATCCAAATCCCTTTTCTAAAAATAAAAATGTTTTTCATGTACTGTCATGCAAAAAATTATTAATATTCTACTATTAGAAAACAATATTAAAAGGCTGCCTCAATGAAAAGAATATAGCAGGATATGGAAATTCTTTCTTGCTGTACCTTTTTTTGCCTTAATTTGTGTTATTTTTTTCTATTTTTCTTTGTACACAGGAAAATGATCAGATGTTTGGGGGTCACATGTTCTGTGGTTGGAAAAAGTGCTTCCACAGGTTACCAAGCATGTGACTGCTTTTTTGCTCACACAGCAGAAATTTGCTGTAGTTCCCTAAAATTCATAGCCTGAGAGTCAAGCTTTGCACATAACCTGATGTTCCACATATCATCTTCCCACTGAAACTCACAGAGTTCAACAATGTAAGCGGCCTTAGAATTTTATTTCCAAAGTACTGCCTAAAATTATTAGTGCAAAAGTTTTCAGACTTACAGGTTCATTGGTAACTAATGAACATTAACTGTGCTATATATGTGTTTTGAGACACTATATGGATAGTGGTGGGCTAAAATCTAACTGCCACTATCTTTATAGTGGCGGGGAAGAAGGAAGGCTGAGCAAGGTTAGCACCAAAAAAAAATTATATGGCTATAACATTTAGGGCTCCTTTTACTAAGGTGTGCTAGCATTTTTAGTGCACGCACAAGATTAGCGGGCGCTATAGCGCGCGCAAGCTGAAAAAATTACCGCCTGCTTAAAAGGAGGCAGTAGCAGCCAGCACGCGGGGCATTTTAGCGTGCGCTATTCCACACGTTAAGGCCCTAACGCACCTATGTAAAAGGAGCCCTTAGCCACTATGGGGGAAATTATATAAATAGGCACTTCTAGTTAGATATAACTTTATACAAAAGAAATCATTCATATAGAAGTAGTGAGTATAACAAACAAGAAAACTTCAAACGATTTTTGAGACAGAGAGAACAATGTACCTGATTGTAAAAACCGCTTAGATAACCTTGATAAGCAGTATATAAAAACCTAATAAACTTGAAACTTGAATCTTGAACATTGGATTTTTCAATTACACTCCTGTAAGCCACTTGGATTGAACATTGCCATGGAATGGCGGGCATTTTTTTGATCTCCTCACTACTGATGACGTCTTTTTTTAAACTGCGCTAGCAGGTTTTATCACGGGGAACCACGCTGAATGCCCCGTGCTGCTCCTGATTCTCATAGAGTTCCTATGAGCGTCAGGAGCAGCGCGAGGCATTCAGCGTGGCTCTCAGCGCTAAAAACTGCTAGCGCAGTTTAATAAAAGGGGGGGTAAATCTCAAATTTGGATTACGTCAATACACAGTAAAGGCTCATTTAAACCATACGTCAGTCAAGCAGCCATGTTGTAGTAGCGTGTCAGTTGGCAGTTTTGTATATATGAGGTTTTTGTTCTGTTCTGTTTTTTGTTAATTTTTTCATTTTTTGATATGCTGATTTTTTTTTGTATTTTTTGTCAGAGGTTCCCCTGATGCAGCAGTAGCGAAACAGGGCCCTGTTGAGAACCCTGTATTTTGGATATTTTCTCAACATTGGCATTCTACTTGGACTAATTAGTAGCTGTTGGGATTTTCATTTGAATTCCTAAAGCCTTGCCATTCAGGCACTTCAGCATCTGAAGACTTTGTTTGTTAAGATAAGTACTTTTGTTTCTTTTTTTGGAGTTTATTCTCTGGACTGTGTGCATTGGGAGTATTTTTTATACCCGTGATGTGTTTGCCCCTTCTGATTGTATATCAGTAGTTGGTACCAAGTGGTGGTTGGCTAACATAGCCTTTCACTTGTTCTGAGCAACACTGAGATTTTTCTCCATTAATAATCTGAAGTTTTCTTGTTTGATATACTCACTACTTCTATATGAATGGTTTTTTTTGTATGAAGTTATATTATGTCATTCAATCATTTTTTTGGATTTATTGTATTAAATACTTCTAGTTAGATGCCTGAATGCTGTGCAGTTAGGGTTACCAGACATCCGGGAAAACTCGGACTAAGATGGTTAAGGGGTTGGAGGAGCTGCCGTTCAGCGAAAGATTAGAGAAACTAGGCCTCTTCTCCATCGAACAGAGGAGATTAAGAGGGGACATGATTGAAACATTCAAGGTACTGAAAGGAATAGACCCTCTCCAAGGTAGGGAGAACGAGAGGGCACTCTTTAAAGTTGAAAGGGGATAGATTCCGTACAAAAGTAAGGAAGTTCTTCTTCACCCAGAGAGTGGTGGAAAACTGGAACGCTCTCCCGGAGGCTGTCATAGGGAAAAACACCCTCCAGGGATTCAAGACTAAGTTAGACAAGTTCCTACTGAACAAGGACGTACGCTGGTAGGGCTAGTCTCAGTTAGGGCGGTGGTCTTTGCCCAAAAGGGCTTCCACGTGAGCGGACTGCTGGGCATGATGGACCACTGGTCTGACCCAGCAGCGGCAACTCTTATGTTCTTATGGATCTAATTAAACCTTCAAAAATTGTCTGAAAAGTCTTCAAACGTTTCCTATACAGCAAATAATTTTGTGTCTCTCTGATATAAACAGGAAGTACATTCCAAATCCTAGGGGCTTAGTATGTAAAACTTACCAAAACACTGGATTTGGGTTTTGGTTTTTTTTTTTCCATCTCAAAGGATTTGGAAAATATAATGACAAAGTATCTTGAAGATCTCTATTTCTTACTGGCAGCTGAACTTAATCAGCTAAATATGTGGGAGCCATGCCATAAATAATTTTAAATACCATCATACAGATTTTAAATTGAATATGCGTCTCAACTGGCAACCAGTGCAGCTCCTCCAACAGTGGACAGACTCTGTCACATTTGTGGGTGGAGTAAATTAACCGCACTGCCATGTTCTGGATCATCTGGATTTTCTTGTGACACCCCCCATATATACTATTAATGTAGTCCAAGATAGAAAGTAACAGACTCTGACCTAACAAATGAAAAATTTGCCTCTCTGGGAGATTGCAAAGTCTCCTGAACTTTTTCAATTCAAAAAAAAGATTTCTTAACCAGCATATTGATTTGTGTTTATAAAATTAATGAATTGGAAAGTGTCAGTGGACAAGTGAATGTGGAAGGCTGGTTATATCTGTGCCTCCCAAAGAAGGAGGAACGCCTATGGTCCTGGGTGGGATAATATTTTCATCAGTGAGTTTGATTTTGAATTGGCTATTTTTCCAGATGATGTCCCAAAAGGGAGCCCGCAGTGGCTTTAAGCAGTATTCATAATGGATATTCATAACTGGTAAAGAAAAGGAATTGTTGAAACACTGCTTCTTATTTTCTAGTAAACGCAGAAAAATAATCTCAAATAATCATTATTCATATATTTGAATTATTTTATAATGGTCTGGAGGGAGGAAAGACCTCAGACTGGTTACTTGTCATTACAAGCCAGCTGAATAGCTGTTCGGCTGGAATGAACCATATTGTAATAATAGGTCTCCCTCCACCTCTATAACTCAATCTATGCAAATTGTGAATGTGCAATTAAAATATATAAATATTTCAAATCTTCTGAACAACTTATCTTAGGATTGAAGAAGCATTGATTGATTCAAAATGCTGATTCTAACGGGCCCCTGACAAAGCTTAATATAGTGAAACAGGGACTCTGTCGGGAGTTTGCTGAACGGGGTCCGCTGAGGAGTACCATATAAACTTGGATACACTCGGATCCTTTGTTAACCTTCTATCTGCACCCTGCTTACACACCCTGTAGATAAGTTTTTGTTTATTTCTTTGCTTTGAGTTTTATTAAGAAGATGGTCTGTAGCTATTATGTAGTGAATATCTTTTGAAAGTTGAATGCTACTTATCAGAACAATATTTTTACTCAAGTAAAGAATCAATATAGAACGTGGAGTTTTTCTAGACCAAGGATGTGTCTTCATCTTCAAATTTTTATTTGAAGCTATCTTGTCCAGAGGATTGAGTTTTTCCTACTAAATCTCACGTGACATTGAGGACTTTTCTCCACTTTTCAGATTAATCGTTTGGTATTTCTTCTCGTGGTTGTGTTTTTCATGAATGCATTGTATTGGTGAAGAAATTAAGGAGCATTCTATTTAATTGTTTTTTTAGTTTTTGTCAGAAAATACTTCTTTACAAAAAGGGTGATAGATGTGTGGAATAGTCTCCCATTGGAGGTGGTGGAGATGAAGACTGTATCTGAATTCAAGATAGCATGGGGCAGGCATGTGGGATCTCTTAGGGAGAGGAGGAGATAGTGGATGCTGTGGAGAGGCAGACTGGATGGGTCAATTGGCCTTTATCTGCTGTCGTGTTTCTATGTTAACACACTTTAGGGCAGCAATACTAGAAAGAAAGAAATAGTGAGGGTGAGAACAGCAATGTACAATGCAGATGCAGAGAGATTGGCTATTGAGTTTTAACATCCAAGAAATAGTGTTCTTCATGGTCCTTGCTGAAGGTCAGCTCCTATTCTGCAAAGTTGAGAAGTGCTCAAGAAATTATTGCGTTGTGTAAAAGATTTCTCATAAACCACATTCACAGGCTTAATTAGAGATTGCAAAGGGTGGAACAAAGAATTATCTCTGTCAGTCTTTCTCCTAGCATTAGAAAACATTTTGATCATTCTTTACTTTTTCCTTCAGTAAAGGGAGCGCTCTTTATCCCCCCTTAATTCTAGAAAGTTGTACATCCAAATTTGCAACTAGCATGCAAATTTGCACATGCAAGTTACAGAATAAGGTCAGTTGCGTGTGTAACTTAATTTAATGAGTCGCTAATTGGTGTTAAAAAGAAATAATAGGTTATAATTGGCGCTAATTGGCACCCATTAGTAGTTACATACATAAATGCTCTTAGTTTGTATTCTACAACTTGTGTGCTTTATTTCCAGAGTGCACAGTTTCAAAAAGGGGTCATGGACCTGGGTGGGGCATGGGCAGGTCAGGGGTGTTTCAGGCAGCTACATGCACATAAAGTTAGGTGCATAAATATGGATTTACGCTATTATTCTAATATGGCAGGAACATGTAAAACTGTCATTATAGAATTCACAGTTAATGCACATCATCCCGGATTCTATATATGGTGAATAAATTTGTATGCCTAAATTTGGGCATGTGGCGTACAACTTAATTGTTTACTGAGCCAATTGGTGTTGATAATTGGCCACTAACAAATAATTATCGGCACTAATTAGAATTTACACATGCAACTTTCTAAGCGTATTCTACAAAGTGGTGTGCATAAATTCTAATGCATGGATCTGAAAATGGGTTGAGACTATGGGAGGGGCATGGGAGGGTTCCTAAAAATGATGTGCACTGTGATAAATCAATACCTCCAATCCATGCACAATTTAGGAACAGGTATTTACATCAGGTTTTAGTTGATGTAAATGGTCACGCCTAAATTTTAATCACAGGGCTGGCCATTATGGGCCAGATTCTCTAAATGGCGCCATTATGAGCAGCCGCCTTCAAAAGTGGCGCCAATCACATGTCAATCACGCAACAGTGTCATTGTGAGAATCATGGCTACATAAAAGGTAAGCCAGGCCAGAATTGTAGACCAGGATTTTAAATGCCTATATTTCTGGCGCCTACCTTTCAAGTGAATTGCATCTAAGTAGACACCTAACGATGCCTAAGGCCACTTTCTGCATTAACTACACCTACAGTGGCCTTAAGTGCCACAAGGCACCTCCTTAGATTGGACAATGATGCCGTTTTTGGAGGCACCAATAGGCACCTTCACTTTATTTGTTTTAACAGCATTTTAATCGGTGCAGTCAATTACTGCATTAATTGAATCAATTAAACCAATTAAGTTAGGCAGCGGTAGGGCACCTACCACTGCCTAACAGCGCTGTTTTGAGAATTCAGACCTATGCGTTTTCTATAAATCACACCTAACTTTAGGAGAGTTTATAGCAGGGGTAGGGAACTCCGGTCATCGAGGACCGTAATCTAGTCGGGTTTTCAGGATTTCCCCAATGAATATGCATTGAAAGCAGTGCATGCAAATAGAACTAATGCATATTCATTGCGGAAATCCTGAAAACCCGACTAGATTACGGCCCTCGAGGACCGGAGTTCCCTACCCCTGGTTTATAGAATAGCACTAAGCTGAATTTTGGGGCGCCATATATAGGGTCTGTCCCTAAGTGTATACTGGAGAATTCATTTCCCTGCCAGGCAAAAAAGCATTTAAAAACAGTTTGCCTTTACGTATTAGGCCAAGATTCTTTAAAACAGTGGTTCCCAACCCTGTCCTGGAGGACCACCAGGCCAATCGGGTTTTCAGGCTAGCCCTAATGAATATGCATGGAGCAGATTTGCATGCCTGCCACTTCCAGTATATGCAAATTTCTCTCATGCATATTCATTAGGGCTAGCCTGAAAACCCGATTGGCCTGGTGGTCCTCCAGGACAGGGTTGGGAACCACTGCTTTAAAAGACGCCTAAAGTTAGGCACCTAAATCAGTTTGCCTAGCTGATTTAGGTGCTTAACTTAATATTTTAAAACCCCTTCCCCCTTTTACAAAGCCGTAGTGTGGTTTTTAACACCAGCCGTGGTGGTGACTCCGATGCTCCTAGGAATTCTATGAACATCAGAGCTGTTACAGCCGTGGGCTGAGCTAAGAACCGTGCTACAGTTTTGCAAAATGGGAGGTTAATAAGCTCAATGAACGCTGATAGCAAGTTTAATTGGCTCAATAATTGGCATAAATTAAAATGAATTGCTAGATAGGTGCCTAAATGAGTAGGCACCTACCGATATTGGGATTTTGGCGCCTACCAGAAAATGGGAGCGGTTAAGTGTGGATTTTGGCCAGATCTTGGGCGTGTTTTCCGTGTGGGCACCTAGATTAAACTTAGGCACTGGTATTTAGGCCAAGAAAACTGAGGCATAAATAGGGGGTGCCTAGGGTTTTGATGCCTACTGGCTCCTAAGTCCAATTTAGGTGCCACTAGGTGTGATTCTATAAACAGTGCCTAACTGAACATTGACCGCCACTATGGGCTCCTTTTACAAAGGTGCGCTAGGGCCTTAACGCGCGCAATAGCATGCATTAACTTCCCGAGCGCGCTAGCCACTACCGCCTCCTTTTTAGGAGGCGGTAGATTTTCAGTTACCGTGCGCTATAGCGTGCAGTAATTTTGTGTGTGCGCACCTTTGTAAAAGGAGCCCTATCTGTTGCTTTCTTTATCACCTAATTTTTAGGCACTGTTTATAGAATTGGGGTCCAAATGTCGTAAATTTTCTTTTCCTAAGCAACTGAAAACCTATTTTTTTATTTCATAAGTATTTATATCAGAAATATGTTTAATTGCAGTCATTAGCTTTTATTGCTTCATGAACTGATCATTTTGTATTTCAAATTGTTGTAATTTACTGGCTTCTGTGTAATCCTGGATCTATGTTGAGAGAAGGTAAGTTATAAATGTTGAGATTAGATTAGGTTAGATAAAAATAATACTACAGGTCAAATACCATTACATTTTCAGATGATTTCACAGCTGCTGGAAAGTTCCCAAAACACCTTGGGTGAAGCAATACTGAATCAGTTTTGATTGTATTTCTTAAAAGCATGTTGTCATATTACTACTACTACTATTAATTATTTCTATAGCGCTAATAGACGCATGCAGCGCTGCGCAGAGTCACAAAGAAGAAAACAGTCCCTGCTCGAAAGAGCTTACAATCTAAACAGCCAAGACAGACAAACAGGATGTCATGGATACAGTTTTTGGGAACAGTTAATCAGCGGGCTGGGTTGGGGGGCAGAGGAGTAGGGTTAAGGATTGAAGGCTATATCAAAAAGGTGGGTTTTCAGTCATGAGACACAATTGCATCCTTTACTATTCTTAAAATAATTATATCTTAAGTTGCTTCAGTCAGATCTGGTATTTGGGGATTCTTTTTTCACTATCAAAAAGTCTTGGATCTGAGAATGTTTTACATTATTTTCTCCACTATTATGCGCAGTTCAAAGTTGAACTAGTGTTTTAATTTTATCCAGTGCTGTATGTACTGCATTCTATTTACGGTTGATTCTCCACCCACATTTGTTTTGATGCATGACACTCACATTATGAAGTATTTGTTTCTCTAATCTTTTTATTCTTTCTAATTTCATAATCCCCCCCCTCCCCGAATGAGGCCTAGTGTGTGTAAGAAAACATTTTGTATATGTACTTTCTTTTCATTCCCTAATTCTCCTGGAATGATGTGACAGATCCAATTTATTTCTAATTTTGGGTGTGTTTGTTTTTCACTCAGAACAAAATACCTCCTGGATCTTTCGGGGCTGCAGCTGGTATGTGGAATGTCTTTAAGGATTTCAGATAGTGAGTCTGTGTTTAAATCTTTATTGATTTTCAAACTTTGATAGTGCAATACAATTGGTAAATCATAAATACTGCATAAAATGCACTAATAACTATACAATTATTACATTAAACAATTATTTACTCCCATCCACATCTTAATTATTAATACAATAATACATATGATGTGATTTCAATATTATAATTAAACAACTTAACTCCTCAATGTACATTTCCCTTCCCCCACCCACCCACCCACCCTCCCTGAATGTGTAAAGAAATCTAATGAAAAGGGAAGAAACATGACCCTTACTGTAATGCAACAAAAGTAGTCAATGGACTACATACATCATTAAAGGACTTACTAGTCCCCAACGTTCCGCCATCATTCTTTCATACTTATATGTGGTACACACATTTACCCAGATAGTGAGTCTGGAGATCATAGAAGTTCAAGGTTGGAGTTAGGGTCGGTGGTTTGCTAGTCTCGCTGTTTTTTATACTCATAAACCCCCCTTTTTAATAGCTAGCTATCCTGCCTATATTATGAACTTTCAAATTACCAGGAACCCATCCCCTAATTCTGACCCTAGCAACTCAATTTCAGGCATTCTGCCTCCTTCTCCAGGCTCCAGTCCCACCCAACACTCTCATCTTCTCTCACCATTGTCACCAAAACTGAGTGGCCTCCTACCTGACTCTCCATTTCCCCCCCCCTCTTCCCACTCAGGTCGTATTTCTGACCCTTTGTCTCCACAGCCCTAAGCCTTTTTCACTCCCTATACCAGGTAGCCTCTCTTTCTTCTTATGTGAATATTTACACTCATAAGAACATAAGAATAGCCTTACTGGGTCAGACCAATGGTCAATCAGGCCCAGTAGCTCCTTCTCATGATGGCCAATCCAGGTCACTAGTACCTGGCCAAAACCCAAAGAGTAGTAACATTCCAGGCTACCGATCCAGAGCAGAGGCTTCCCCCATGTCTTAATAACAGACTATGGACTTTTCCTCCAGGAATTTGTACAAACCTTTCTTAAAATCAGCTACACTATCTGCTTTTACCACAATCTCTGGCAATGTGTTCCAGAGCTTAACTATTCATGAGTGAAAAAATATTTCCTCCTATTGGTTTTAAAAGTATTTCCCTGAAGTTTCAAGTGTCCCCTAGTTTTTGTAATTTTTGACAGAGTGAAAAATGGATCCACTTCAGTCAAAATAAGCAAAAGATATTTATGTGTGCCTTGGCTGAATATCAGCTGGGACCAGCATAAGGTGATGATCTATGTCCATCTGTCACCCTTAACATGACATAAAGCAGATTTCTAGACCGTATAGCCGTAAGTTCAATGCAGTTAACAAAAGATTATGCTATGAGAAAATACAAGAATAATATGAAATACAGGAATAATAGGATATACAGAAATCTAATTGATCAGAAATTTAGAAAAAAGAAAAGTTTTCAACAGTTTTCTTAAATGTACATAAGACGTGGATCTAGGAAATCTTTGTCAAAGTAAGCTGCTTAGTAGGAAAGACAATGCCCATGATGTTTCTTATTTTTATAGCCCTTGGCTGTAGGGAACGTAAAAAGGACATGAGATTTTCTATTATTCTTATGCGCCACAATAGTAAATCTGTCGGCAAGGTATAATGGGGTAACACCGAAAGCAACTTTATAGTAAAAGTATCCCAACTTAAAGATCACCCAGGCCTCAACCAGAAGCCAATGTAGCTCACAGAAACAGGGGGTTACATGGTCATACTTCCTCAGACCATAAATCATTCTTACTGCTGTATTCTGAACCAGGGTCAAGCTAGCCAAATTTTTCTTAATACTTGTCAAATATACAATATTACAATAGGCCAGTATACTCAGAAGTAGTGTCTGAACTAAAATTGTAAAAGCAGCGGCATCGAAATAGGATCTGATGGGACATAGTTTCCATAAGGTATAATAAACCCTTTTGAACCACTGCTTCTATCTGATTTTTCATGGTCAAGTACTGATCAAGAACAACTTCCAAGATTTTAATTGTAGGGCTTATTATATATGACATTGAATTGATCTTAATTATTGGTCCAAAAATGATCTTTTGTGATGACACAAGGAAGAATTTTTTTTTTTTCCTGATTTAATTTCAATTTAAATTGCTGCATCCAGGATTCCATCGTGTTTAACACAGACTCAATAAGTTGAGTACTGTTGGATAGCGTTTTAGAACATGGGATGACTATTGTAATATCGTCAGCATAACTAAACAACCTCAGACCCAATTTACTCATCCAATGACCTAATTAAAGAAGATACACATTAAAAAGTATAGGAGAGTGTAGGACCGCTGTGAGACTACACATGGGTTTTTCCAAATAGCTGAGAGTGCATTCTTAAATTTAACCTGATAGAATCTTGATTCAAGGAATTCTTTAATCCCTTGATATTGGTTCCCCCCTAAAGAACAATGGTCCTCCTTCTAACAGTGGTCCCCTTCTTCTCTCCCTCTTCCCTCCAATGAGCAAAATCCCCATCCTGTAGCATCCTCACCCCTTACCACCAGGAGGCACTCCCAAGTGCAGTAGTACCATAAATGCCACTAGTGAATTTGGCAGTCATTTTGATGCTGAAGTTAGCCTGGGCAGGAGTGACAGATTATTGCTCCTGCACTGAATATCACTTGACCACCAGAGACTAGGGCACCTACTGTGGTGGACCATTGTTCACTGGGGGGAGAGTAAAGGGAGAACACAAGCAACTTAAGGCCAGTAGCCAAAAGTTACAGGGATGCTAGCCAATATTCAGTGTTGGCACTCGCATAGGTAATGGGCAAAGTTAGGATTAATATTTGTGCAGTCCTACATGCCCAATTAGCTATGCGAGCACCAGCAATGAATACTGAATATAACTTCCAACTCCTCCCCTGTAATGCCCTTCTCCTATCCACTTTCAAAATGCCTAGTTAGTACCAATATTCAGCAGTACTGTCCAGCTAGTTGCTACAAAATATCAGTGACCAGCCTGTTGAGCATGATTTAAGTGGCTAGGAGCCTCTCCTGCTTGTTTAAATTGCTTTGAATGTCAAGCCCACTGTTTATACCCTCTTAGGGGTCATAGTTAACCCTACAGAATCACATATATTCCTGTAGCACATCGAATAACCCACATGATTATTTTAAGTACTAATCCCAGCAAAGTTTTACCAGTGAGATAGTAAACCCTTTTTTGATCTCCCCATGCCAGTTATCCTCTCCATTCTCCTTCCCACTATACCCCAAGTATCACCCATAGGCAAGAGTGCAACTGAATCAGTGGCTGCTGCAAGTGCTGGGATGCAGTGGTAAATGCCCTGGCCTGTCTCCACTGCTCCGTTGTCAGGTTCCAGAGCTCCAATGCTGACTGTATCTCTGCTGCCTCTCAACCACAGAACCCCATTGTTCCTTCTGAACTGCCCGAACAAATCTTCTCCAAGTACCGCTCAGCTGTTGGACTCCTTCTACCTAGTAGTTCATCCACTGCAGGTACTGATTTGCTGCAGGAGGGTTTGGCGCTCTATTGATACATCTCTCCAGCGTGAAGCTCACGGCTGGTGTCAGGGATGGGCAAACAGGGCAATTGCCCTGTGTCCCCATATCACTGGGGGCCCCAGACCTGCCTGAAGTTGAAAGAGGGATAACCTGCAAGCGAGTTTGGGGCCCTTGATTTAATGTTTGCTGTGGGCCCCGTCATGTCTAGCATTGACCCAGCTGAAGCTATTCATTCCAGATGTCTTAAGCAGCAGCTGTCAGCCTGGCAGGCTCTTCATAGTTGGAAAAAGGTTTCTGTTACCAGATGTTACATCCCTGCTAAACTCATGACTCAGTAACTCTAGCTCTAACTGAAGAAAAAACCTATATTCCAGCTTCTTGAGCCAGAAAAAAAATCCCAGCATCTCTCAGCCAAAAAAAGCCAAAAACCAGGAAGGAAACTACAAAGATATAGTATTCAAACTCCTCAGTACAGCAGTTGCCTAGTTCCTCACTGTTGTGTCATATCACACTGCAGGAGTAAGTAGCTCTTCTCCTCCTGTGCTTGAAATTTATTCCAGCAAAATAATCCACTCCTTTATCTCCCCAAATCCTGGTCACCTTCTGGATGGACCACGGAGGTTTTCATTTGCCATCATTTATTGTGCTGCTGCATGTTACCATGACTCCTTTCTCCAATCCTTACTATTCAGAGGGGATTAAGAAAGAAAGTTAACCTCCTACTCACCATTCTTTCCTCTCTACTTCTTGCATCCCCTCCCCAAAACTAAATAAGTAAACTATATCTAATGGGTCATAGAATATTAAGAACAATTGGTTTCTATTCCAACGAGTATACTCATTGAGTCTTGAGAAATGTTGCTGAGGTTCTGAGAAGATATTTAAAGCTCCCTTAAAATCCTAGCATTAGCATGGGATGTGTTAAGCTAACCTATATAAATTTACAAGCTATATTTTATATTTTATTTTATGCTTTTATTTTTAGGATTTTTCTTTGAGGTTCTTTGATATTGAAGTTTTCCCTTCTGTTGTGCCTTTTACACACCTATAGTATTGAATTTATTGTATTATCTTTTCCCTTTTCCTTCTCTTTATATAGGTAAATGTAAGTAATTATTTCTTTCATAGGTACTACAGTTAGATTGTGAGTCTGTTGGGACAGAGAAGGAAATTATAGTACCTGATTAGATTTTTGGCCATTATTTAAGTCAATTTAAGCATTTTGTAAACCGCTTCAAATTCTTTGGGAGATTTAGCAGTATTTAAGACGCCACATTAAATTATATTAAAATTTATTGTGTATGATAGTAAATAGCATATGCATTAGAGAAGATGTTATATATATTGCAAGTGCAACATATGGATATGACAAATACTGCAACTTCATCTGAGCATGCTCAGTCCAAAAACTTTCATCATCTGCCCCATCTGAAGGAGGGGTTCAATGAAGGAGAATTGACCAGGAGGAGGGTGGTTGCATTCTGGCTATACAAGTGGCTTACAGTACAAATTAGCCTCAATAATTAAAGTAGTAGGAGGGAAGAACTACAATCCACAAAGAAAGGCGAAGAGTGTGATGTCCTCCTGCTATTTCCCCAGGTCCCAGAGCATCTGCAGCAGCCGTCCTCAGCAGTTCAATGACTTTTGAAACAGGAAATTGTTAAGGGCAAATTTGAGTTTGTGATTGACAAATGCTGTCTGTAGTCCTTTGTCTTCCTTCTTCTTGTTTTCCTTCCCTTTTTTCCAGCTCTTGTGTTCTGTGGGGTCCACTGAAGGGGCATTAATCCTCCAGGCTCTAGAGCCAGTCAAGAAGAAACCATCCTCAGCTAAGGGTTCAAACCTTACATTTGAACCTATCTAAAAGGCAGAAAAATTTCTCTCTTTGCCACTGAGTGACCTGTGTTTCATTTGTAAACAGATTTTCAGACATTTCAAATTTTTTTTTTTTTTTTTTTGCATGCTTTATTTTCCGTTTAAACTACTGTATGAATCAAGGCAAGTAATGGACTTTCATTATGTGCAGTTATGTGGACTTGTAATTGTAGACAGTGAACTTTGGCCTGGCAGAAATCTAACGGCAATTCCAGTGTATATCTACAAAGGACCATTATAAGAAAATTGTGTCTAAGCAAACAGTCTAGGAATGCTAGGAAGTTCTTCTTTACCCAACGTGTGGTGGACACCTGGAATGCGCTTCCAGAGGACGTTATAGGGCAGCGAACGGTACTGGGGTTTAAGAAAGGATTGGACAATTTCCTGCTGGAAAAGGGGATAGAGGGGTATAGATAAAAGATTACTGCACAGGTCCTGGACCTGATGGGCCGCCGCGTGAGCGGACTGCTGGGCGCGATGGACCTCAGGTCTGACCCAGCGGAGGCATTTCTTATGTTCTTATGTTCTTATGTTCTTGTGACTGAATGCAGCTGCCAGCCACTACTCTTTCCTATACCTACAATGACAAAGCAATGATCAGATCACCTTCAATGATAACAGCTTCTTCCTTACTGTTCCATTCTTTCCTTTTCTCTTTTTATTTTAAAGCACATTGCAGCCAATTTGTATAATTTGTCTAGAGACTGCGGGAATGTCCGGACAGTGCTATGAAATATGTGGTTTGGTACATAGTAATGTTTAGCTGTGCAGACTTTACCCTGCCTAGGCTCACTGCAAACACCAGCAAGGACGGGGAGTTTTGTAACTCACAGATAACCTGGTTGCTTCTCTTTTGTTGGATTTCCTCTGAATGATGTGAATGTTGGCAGATGGATAACCAACAGATCCTGGAGAGATAGGAATGCTGATTTTGATTGGCTGATGCGCTGCGCTGATAAAATGATAAAACTCAATCTCTCTGCTCTGTGTGCAAATAGAAAAAAAAAATTGGAAAGTTATTTGGCACAGTCTATCCTCGGTATTGGCAAACAACTAAACACAGCTGTGTGCTGAACATGCCAACTAGTGTGGATGGGCAGGTTGGATAGGCCAAATGACCTTTATCTGTTGTCATGTTCTATTTCATCTAGATTTTCTTTTAGCATTGCTTTTTCTTAGTAACTGGACTTGCTCACAAAAGTAATAATATCAGAAGCAAAAGATGACATTAATTAACCTGGCTAAATTGGCTGTCAGCTTCATTAAAGGAGAATTTTGACTTTTAGCCTGTTTTTCCAAATAATACTGAGGTAGAAAGGACATGCAATCATAAGTGAATACTTGAAGCGACTGACAGATTGAAACAGTTAGGGCTTTTCTCCCTGGAGAAGTGGAGACTTAGAGGGGACATGATAGAAACCTTCAAGATCCTGAAGGGCATAGAAAAAGTAGACAGGGACAGATTTTTCAAATTATGGGGAACCACAAGTACAAGGGGGCACTCGGAGAAATTGAAAGGGGACAGGTTTAGAACAAACGCTAGGAAGTTCTTTTTCACCCAGAGGGTGGTGGATACATGGAACGCGCTTCCGGAGGCTGTGGTAGGCAGGAGCACGTTACAGGGCTTCAAAGAAGGTTTGGATAGGTTCCTAGAAGACAAAGGGATTGAGGGGTATAGATAGGTGTAGAGGTAAGTATAGGGATAGGAGTAGAGATAGGTTATAGAGCTAGCTCAGGCAATGGGCCTGATGGGCCACCGCGGGAGCGGACCGCTGGGCGAGATGGACCTCTGGTCTGCCTCAGCGGAGGCAACTTCTTATGTTCTTATGAGATATTGTGACATGTCTAAAGTCAAAAGAAGTTTCAGAGGTCCTGTTTCTTTCAGAATCAGTCTCAGGTAGTGGAGAAGCAGCAGCAGTTCAGCAGCGTCACCTCTCACGATCTTTGGTTTCTGCCCTCAGTCAGCAGTGAAGGAAGAGCGAGTAGCCTCTAGGAGCTTCCTGACATCAGGACCAGATTAAGGCATAGGCAAACTAGGGGAATACCTAGCGCCAAAATATACAGGGGGTCCAGTCAGATGTGCTGAGGATATTTTTGCACTACATAAGAACATAAGAATTGCCATACTGGGTCAGACTGAAAGTCCATCAAGCCCAGTATCCTGATTCCAACAGTGGCAACCCAGGTCCCAAATACCTAACTAGATCCCAAGTAGTAAAACAGATTTATGCTGCTTATCCTAAGAATAAGCAGTGGATTTCCCCAAGCCAACTCAATAATGACCTATGGACTTCTCTTTTAAGAAATTATTTAAGGTTTTTAAAAACCCTGCTAAGCTAACTGATTTCACCACATTCTCTGGCAACGAATTCCAGATTTTAATTACAATAGGAAAAAGGAGGTAAACACCTGAAAACTTGGCTCTTTTCAAAAATCTAACACCTCCCACTCTTTGGTACCCTGTCCCTCTTTATCTTCCTAGCTCCTTTCCTATAACCCTTCATTGTAGCTCCTTTTCAATCTAACCCTGTAAACCGTGCCGAGCTCTACGCTTGTGGAGATGGCACGGTATACAAACCTAAGGTTTAGTTTAGTTTAGTATTGATGCCCCTGTATAAGACTCTGGTGAGACCTTATTTAGAATATTGTGTATAATTCTGCAGACTGCACTTTCAGAAAGATATAAAAAGGATGGAGTCGGTCCAGACAAAGGCTACTAAAATAGTGCTTGGTCTTCATCATAAGGTGTATAGGGACAAACTTAAAGATCTCAATATGTATACTTTGGAGGAAAGGCAGGAGAGGGGAGATATGATAGAGATGTTTAAATACGTAAATGCGCATGAGTCACGTCTCTTTCATTTGAAAGGATGCTCTGGAATGAGAGGGCATAGGATGAAGTTAAGAGGCGATAGGCTCAGGAGTAATTTAAGGAAATACTTTTGTACAGAAATGGTGGTAGATGTGTGTCCAAATTCAAGAAAGTGTGGAATAGGCACATGGGATCTCTTAGAGAGAGGAAGAGATAATGGTTACTGCGGATGGTCAGGCTGGATGGGCCATTTGGCCTTTATCTTTCATCATGTTTCTGTTTCTATCATTTTTGTCACCCTTCTCTGCACCTTTTCTAATAACGATATATATTTTTTGAGATAAGGTTACTAGAACTGCACACATTATTCAAGGTGCGGTCATACCACAGAGCAATACAAGGGCATTAAAAGATTTTCATCTTTGTTTTCCATTCCTTTCCTGTTAATTTCTAACATTCTATTTGCTTTCTTAGTAGCTACTGCACATTGAACTGAGGGTTTCAACATGTCCTCAACCATGACACCTAAATCCTTTTCCTGGGCAGTGACTCCTAACACAGAACCTAGCATCACATAGCTATAGTTTGAGTTTCTCTTTCCCACATGCATCACTTTGCACTTGCTCACATTAAACGTCATCTGCCATTTTGACGCCCAGTCTTCCAGTCTCACAAGGTCCTCTTGAAATTTTTCACAATCCTCATGTGATTTAACAACTTTGTGTCATCATCAAATTTAATTATCTCACTAGTTATTCCTAGGGTTACCAGAATTTCTGTCTGGAAAATCTGGACACTTAGAACCGCCCCCCCCCCCCAGTCCCACCCATCCCTGCCCCGTCACGCCCTGGTACCAGCTAGAAATTATATCATTCAAAATATAAACTGGATCTGTGCGTTAGAATCAACAGATGCAACACAGAAACAATTGTTCAAGGAAGAAAAGCCTCAGACCCCTGTGGGGCAGACCTCTTCTAACTTAAAAGGGTTGGTTAGCATCCTCCTGTCCACCTGTGTTACAGCCAGTGGCGTACCTAGGGGGGGGCGGGGGGGGCGGGCCGCCCCGGGTACCAGCCCTAAGGGGGTGTTCCCGGCCTTGCCGTTCAGTCCCCCGCCACCCCCGAAGGACCGCTCGCCCCACTGACCTTCCTGCACCACCTGTGAAGCAGCCCGCAGCAGGATCGCGAAGTCAGCGTCAGCATCCCTGCGCTGCTTCCTGCGCCGCGATCCCGCCCCTCCTCTGACGTCAGAGGAGGGGCGGGACCGTGTCGCAGGAAGCAGCGCAGAGATCGCTGACGCTGACTTCGCGATCCTGCTGCGGCTGTTCATAGGTGGTGCGGGGAGGCCAGGGGGGCGAGCGATCCTTCGGGGTGGGTCGGGGCATCAGGCCTTCAGGGTGGGGCGGGCGGGCAGGCAAGCAGGCTTTCAAGGGGGAGGGGGTGACAGGCAGGCAGGCAGGCCTTCAAGGGGGGACAGGCCTTCGGGGGGGGGTGCAGGCCTTCAAGGGGGGCAGGCAGGCCTTCAGGGGGGTGCAGGCCTTCGGGGGGGTGTAGGCCTTTGGGGGGGTGCAGACCTTCAAGGGGGTGCAGGCCTTCAAGGGGGGGAACAGGCCTTCAAGGGGGGAAAGGCAGGCAGGCCTTCAAGGGGGGGACAGGCCTACAAGGGGGGGGACAGGCCTACAAGGGGGGGGGACAGGCCTACAAGGGGAGGACAGGCCTACAAGGGGGGGGGACAGGCCTTCAAGGGGGGGTGCAGTCCTTCAAGGGGGTGCAGGCCTTCAAGGGGGGGGCAGGCAGGCCTTCAAGGGGGGGGACAGGCCTACAAGGGGGGGAGAAGCTACAAGGGGGTGGTACAAGCCTTCAAGGGGGGTGCAGGCCTTCAAGGTGGGACAGGCAGACCTTTAAGGGGGGACAGGCCTTTGGGGGGGGGGACCATGATTTAGAAGTACACGGAGGGAAGGGGGTGTTCAAAGAGACATGCATATGCCAAACTTTGGGGGGGGGGAAGAAATAATGGGTCTGAAAATAGAGGAGAGGGAGAGAGATGATGGACCATGGGATTTAGGGAGGGAAGGAACAGAAAGGGAGAGAAATTGGACACAAGGGATGGTGTGGAGGAGGGATAGAGATACTGGATAGGAGGGTAATTAGGAAAAGAAACGGAGAGATGGTGGACTCTGGGATGGTGGGGAAGGAGGGAGAGATGCCGGATGAAAGGGTATTTAAGAAAAGGTGGATCTGTGGAGGGAGATGAAAAAAAGGAAAGATACCAGACTTCCTGGGAAGGGAAGGGAAATGGAAAGGGAGGACAGAGTTGGCAGATGGATGGTTAGCATGCAGAAAGAAGGAGACCCTGGCAAGCAAGTTATCAGAAGAAAACCAGAGCCTTGGACCAACAAGATTTGAAATATAACCAGACAACAAAAGGTAGAAAAATTAATTTTATTTTCTGTTTTGTGATTATAACATGTCAGATTTGAAATGTGTATCCTGCCAGAGCTGGTGTTGGACTGCAAACGTGAGCTAGGATTTAACAGAAAGAGGAAAAGTCCTTTTTGTTTCTTTATTTTATTTACACCACAGCGCCAGTGTGGTTAGGAGAAGCCAAAGGGGGTGAAAAAGCTATAAAACCCACCAGGAGTTTTGAAAAAAATCACCCAACTGGGCAGGAAAATCGAATTGAAAAACCAATTCAATAGGGCTGAATCGAATCAAAATTTTTTTTTCCTGTATCTGGCAGCATTAGTTTGCGCTACTGTCTTAGACTTTAGGACCTGGGATTGGGGAGAGATGGCATCCTCAGTACTTTATAATGCAAGTGAAACGAGGATTTGGTCAGACTTTTGAAGGGTCTGCAGAAAAAAAATATTGTATAGGCCGGGGACATGAGACAGCAGGAAATGGGAACTTTTCTTCCTTCTATTTTTGTGAATGGAAAGGCTGAGGATGTCAGAGAGGTCAGTTAAAATATGTGCTTTATAAGAAAATATAATAATGTGTTTTATAAAGTTTATAGCATAGCTGGCCTACCCAGTGAGGTGTTCCTAGTGGTGATGGTGGCAGCGTGTCAATGTGTTGAGAGGAAGAGGTGGTCTGGGAAATTCTGCTGAGCAAACTCCGGGCCCATTTCCACCCCCCAGTTAGTCCACTCCACTCAACTGATTCACACACATTTTTGCACTATATGGTGGGTGTATGAGGAGATTCACATTTCCTGCACAGCTAAGTCCATGTGAAGTTACCTTGTGCTGTATTTGACATCTAGCAAGGTCTCTGTTTGAAAGGAAAGATCTAAACTTAAAAATGAAGTGGCCAGAAGTTATGGTAAAAGCAGATAGTGTAGCTGGTTTTAAGAAAGATTTGGACAAATTCCTGGAGGAAAAGTCCATAATCTGTTATTAAGACATGGGGGAAGTGTCTGCTTGCCCTGGATCGGTAGCATGGAATGTTGCTACTCTTTGGGTTTTGACCAGGTATTAGTGTCCTGGATTGGCTACCATGAGAATGGGCTACTGGGCATGATGGACCATTGGTCTGACCCAGTTAGGCTATTCTTATGTTATGTTCTCATCTGTAGGGGCCTTTGTTTTCACTTCTTATTTTAATGTATTTTTTTTCTGGGAACTTATCAGTGTTTTTTATAATGGGAACAAAAATGGAAGAGAATTAATGTGTGTGGAATGGGGGGTAACTAATTTCTTCAGCTAAATAATTCAATCCACTTCAAACAGACATAGGAGAACTTGTGCACCATTCACACACCCTCCAACCAAAAACGTCAAAAGAAAAAAACTGTTCGACAACCTCCTAGCTATTCGAGCTGCAACACTCGACCCCCAACTCTACAACCAATTGATATCAACCACAGACTGCAAAACCTTCAAAAAGAAATAAAAACCCTTCTATTCAAAAAACACATAAAACCGAACTAACACAATCAGAACTGTCCCAAGCATCACCTGCAACTACTCCATATGTACTTCTAATGTCATGACAATTTAGACATAATTTATGTTATGTTATGTTTGGAATAATGGTTACATATATGAGGTTCAATAAAAGAAAATTTTCACTGCCTATTCTGACCATTTATTCCATTTCATGGTTATTGCAAAAAAAAAAAAAAAAAAATTTTTTTACATGGGGGGGGGGGGGGTGTCAAAAAATGATGGGCCCCGGGTGCCACATACCCTAGGTACGCCACTGGTTACAGCTGCTGAATTTAAAGAACTGCATTCATTACTGCAGTCAAAATTACATTCTAAAGTGCATTGCTGAATGCTTCTTAAAGTGCTGGCATTTTAAAATGCTTTCAAAGTGCTTCTCAAAGTGCTGGTCAAATGTTCGCATAGCCAAATGTAAACATTGCTTTCAAGCAGTTTTTAAATGCTGATATGGAACATTGTGTCAACAAAACTATGAAAACTTATTTGTGGCTCTTATGCAGGCTTTGTGTCACAATCTTATCTTTGGCTCTAGGCAAGCTTCTTTTCCTGCCCCATCTGACATTGGCCAAATAGTGTTTCGCCAAAAGACTGCTTCAGGGATTGGGAGGGATAGCTCAATGCCCACCCCACTGTTTACCCTTCTCCACTGAGAATATAGACCATTTAAACCCACTCTCTGTTTTCTGTCTTTCAACCAGTTCTCAATTCATAAAAAGGATGTTACCTCCTATCCCATGACTTTCTTATTTCCTCAGAAGTCTTTCATGAGGTACTATGTCAAATGCCTTTTGAAAATCCAAATACACAATATCAACTGGTTCACCTTTATCCACATGTTCATTCACCCCTTCAAAGAAATGCAGTAGATTGGTGAGGCAAGATCTCCTTTGACTAAAACCATGTTGGCTTTCTCTCATTAATCCATGCTTACATATTAGTTCTGTCATTTTGTTCTTTATAATAGTCTCTACTATTTTGTCCAGCAACCGACATCAGACTCGCCAGTCTATAATTTCCTGGATCACCTCTAGAACCCTTTTTAAAAACCGGAGTCATGTTGGCCACCCTCCAGTCTTCCAGTACTATGCTGGTTTTTAAAGAAAAATTACAAATTGCTAACAATATCTCTACAAGTTCATTTTTCAAATCTATAGCACTCTGGGATGTATACCATCTGGTCTAGGTGATTTGCTACTGTTCATTTTGTCAAATTGACCCATTACATCATACAGAGATTTGTATGAGTTTCTCTGATTCATCAGAATTGAATACAATTTCTGGCACTGGTATTTCCCCCATATCTTCCTCAGTGAAGACAGAGGCAAAGAATTCATTTAATCTCTCCTCTATGTCCTTGTCTTCCCTGAGAGCCCCTTTTATCCCTCAGTTGTCTCAATTTTCTTCCCAGCTTCTTGCTTTTAATATACTTAAAAAAGTTTTCACTGTGTATTTTTGCTTCCAGTGCAATCTTCTTTTCAAGATCTCTCTTCACCTTCTTTATTAGTGCCTTGCATTTGACATGACATTCCTAGTGTTGTTTACAATTATTTTCAGTCGAATACTTCTTTCACTTTCTGAAGGATTCTTTTTTAGCTCTAATAGCTTCCTTTACCTCACTCGTTAACTACTCTGGCTGCCATTTGGTCTTCCTTTCTCCTTTTTTAATACATGGAATATATCTAGTCTGGGCTTCCAGGATGGAATTTTTAAATTATATCCATGCCTGATGTATATTTTTGACCTTTGCAGCTACACTTTAAGTTTATTTTTTACCATTCTCTTCATGTTATTCTAGTCTCCTTTTTTTAAAGATAAGTGCAGCTGTATTGGATATACTGTAAACTTATTCAAATCTGATCGTGTTATGATCACTGTTATCAAGTGGACCCAGCACCATTACTTCCCTTACCAATTTATGTGCTCAACTAAGAACTAGATCTAGAATTGTTTCACCTCTTGTCGGTTCCTGAATCAGCTGCTCCATAAAGCTGTCCTTGATTTCATCAAGGAATTTTATCTTCCTAGCATGCTCTGATGATACATTTACCCAGTCAATATTGGGGTAATTGAAATCATCCATTATTACTGTGTTACCCAGTTTGTCCTAATTTCTGATAACATTTCAGCATCTGTCCATTCATCTTGGTCAGGCAAACGGTAGTATACGTCTATCATTATTATCCTTTTCCCCTTTACACAAGGAATTTCTACCTAAAGAGATTCCAAGGTGTGTTTCTGCTCCTGTAGAATTTTTAGTTCGTTCGATTCAAGGCCCTCCTAAATATATAATGCTATACCTCCACCAATTCAATCCACCCTATCACTACGATATAACTTATACCCGATTATGACAGTGTCCCGTTGGTTATCTTCCTTCCACCAGGCTATATCAAGTTATACTAGTTTTCTAAGAGAAAGAATGCATATACTTCCCATGTAAAAATTACCCCATGGAAACTGCGTGCATATTTTTACACTTGCTCTTTGGCACACACAGGTTTTCCATATTATTTTGTGCTCATACATGCATATTTTGTGAGTTACATGCAACAGTTCAGATTCTGTTGAGGTTAGATAAAGATTTGTGTAAGTTTTGGTTTTACCTAAGAAAATGGCTTTTAATATTACCCCCAAATCATGGCACCTAAAAAATCAACACCAATCAGAATGTTGCTTAGCGCAAATCTGTACATAGATTCTGCTATATATGGAATTGCGCTTAGCAGCCATTCACAGCATAACATTTAGGCACACCCATTTAGGCCAAGAAAAAACAGGTCTAAATACCTATACCTAAGTTCTGCACAGGTTAGGCACATTCTAGAACACACCCATGCTAGAAGTCTGCACGGGAGCAGGGATTGCGGGAATCCCGCAGGGATCCCCCCAAGGTCAACGGGACTCCCACGGGGACCCCTCCCAGGCCCACAGGACTCCCATGGGAACACCTGCAAGGCCGACGGGACTCCCATGGGGATGGAACCGGGACTCCCATTCTGAGGCCTACCTAATTTTCAAGATGAAACCGGTCCGGCGCCGCGGCGGGAACAGCCATTCTGAGCAGTGAGCTCATTGTGCCTACGTGCTGAGCTCACTGCATTGCTGCTGATTGGTCGGGCAGTAACACGTGCAAGGCTAGAGCAGGAAGTCAGCCTTTATGGAGTCTACCCTCCCCACCCATGCATTTACATAGCAACCCAGCTGTGGCCAATTGGAAGCAAAGACACGTGACAGGGATCCACCTCCGCCTTCTCCCCTTTCGGATGAAGGCTGAGAATGTGGAATCAGGGCTCTCCAGTGCACAGGATGAGCCGGGAGAGGAAATTCTGTTATTCTCAGAATGCCTTCATTTTCAGCAAATTAGCTGCTCTGTTTACGGATTTCCCTTTCGTGCAATCAAGTATCGAGTTCACCTGCGAGGCTGGTGCAGTCAGATTGCAGAGATCTTTATTCACCTTGATTATGTATATAATGGGGGGAGGGAGGGGGAAATACTATGTCCAACACTCTTCGAGCTTCTTGCATTTCTCAGAGTTATCCTTTGTGCAGTTGTGAGGCACTCTTGCACATTGCGCAAACAAAACTATGTCTTCACGGTGTAGAAATTATTTCAGAGGGCTAAGGCAGGGAAAGAGGAGAACTAGATGGAAGAAGGGTCAATGGACAGCTGAGAATGGGATGCATAGTGATGGTGTAAAGGGAGACAGACTGCAGGAAAGGAATTCCCTGTTTAACTTTTTTTTTTTTAAGACAGCAAAGAGCGATAGCGAAGAAAAGCTGGCCAGAAGCCCTTGATAAGACATTAGCAGCACACTGATGAAGAGAGATGAGTGAACGATGGAGTGGAGGGAGTGATGGTATGATAGACAGATTCAGGCTTCTTAGTCAACTTCTTTAAGAGCTTAAACAATATGGCCAAATAATGTCAGGCAGGTTAGAGTAGCCTAATAGTGCAGAGGTCTGAGATCCAAGGGAACTAGGTTTGATTCCCACTGCATCTCCTTGTGACTCTGGGAAAGTCACTTAACTCTCCAATGTCCCAAATACAAATAAGTACTAAGGGGACAGGTAACTTTTATGGGGGCCGGGACGGGACGGAGGGGATTCCTCGTGGGAATGGGCGGGGATGGAGGAGATTCTTACGGGGATGGGTAGGGATGGAGGGGATGCTGACGGGGATGGGTAGGGACGGGTGGGATTCTGGCGGAGACGGATGGGATTTCTGTCCCCGCGCAACTCTCTAACCCATGCTCCTCCCTTGGCCTTGCCCCCTTTTGAGATTTGTGCACCACTTTATAGAATGTGCCTACAAAGATGTGTGTGTAACTTCTAATCAGTTACAACTAGCATCAATTATTAGGTGTTAATTGTCAGTTTTTGGCAATTATTAGATGTTAATTGTTAGGTGTTACTTGTCAATTGGCTTGTTAAGCAAGTTGGATGCACAAATTGGCTGCGTGGACTGATTTGCATGTGCCACTTAGGACATCAGATATAGAATTTGGGCCAAAATGTGCACATCCACGGCAAAACTCTTACTGATTGTGATAATAATAATGCAGTTATAACATAGGATCTAATAGTGCATGGGGAAGCTTTTTTTCTTTGTTAATAAATCTGTGACTAGTTGGTAATTTAGGAAAACTGAACCTGCTTATAAACAAAGCAGAGCATGGGGCATTAATCATTACATGCAAGGTTGTGCTTTAGACACTCTGGATCTTGTGACATTGTTTACCAAGCCAAACACTGACTGGCAGCACCCACATGGAAATAGATGTGTGTCCCCCGGGGTGGAGAGCTCAGGACTTGCCAGGCAATTCCAGGTTTTCAACTAAGGGAGTACTAATGTCTGAACAATCACTTGTGCACTTCTGTTACTGCCACGACTGGTGCTAAAAACTGCGCTAAGCTTTTGTAAAAAGTAGTAGTACATGTAATCCTAACATACTGTGTTTCCCTGAAAATAAGACAGTGTCTTATATTAATTTTGGGTCCAAAAAACACACTAGGGCTTATTTTTGGGGATGTCTTATTTTTTTTTTTCCATGTACAACAATCATCTCTCCCTTCCTCTCCTCCGCCCCATTTCTTCCTTTTTCCTTTCTACCCCCCATTCCTCCCCTCTCACCCATCCCCTTGTGCAACTTCTTTCTATCCCTCCCATCCCCCTGTGCAGAAGAACCCCATTGACCCTCCCACTATGAGACTGACATACCTTCGCTCCAAGACCTCTTAAAGCAGCAGGGGTGGGGGTTGCTGAATCGACGAGTCCAATTTTTTCAGCAAATCAGGCAGTACTAGTGTCAGGGATGGAGTCAAGAAGTGTTGGGGGACATTCAGGGGGTCAATCTTAACTAGGGCTTATTTTCAGGATAGGTCTTATTTTCAGGGCAACAGGGTAATTGGAGGACAAGAGAAGTAACCTGATTCTTCCATGACAGATATAGGGTATTCACTGTATTTAGTTATGTCATTTTACTTTGAAAGAAAAGCTGCTCAATACCTAAGTAACAAAAAGTCAACAATCGCAGATAAGTGAAGGTATTTAGAAAAAAAAAATCATTATTTAAGTGCTAGTATCTACATTGGCCATAATCCTTATCATTGTATTTTCAAGTTAATCACTACAACAAGGCTTCTTTTTCATGAAATATTCATTCATGAGCATTCTTTTGTTTACCTGAAGATAAAATTCATGGAAAACATACTTGGACAGCTGCTGGAATTACTGGAGGTTATCCATCATTCTCTAACATTGGAGTGTTAATAAATCATTGATACTGCAAAGTCTGATGAAACCATTGTACTATGCACTGCAGCGCAGGTTACACTGTGCCTAGAAATGGCACTTGATATTCAAATAACCTGAAATGGACAGGTTATGTACAGGGTAGAGCTGAAAAGAGAATTAGGCAAATAGATCTTTGAGATCAGAACATCAGAAGATATCAAATATGACAGTAAATGAGAGATATACTTATACTAGGGCGACTGCCTTTTGTAATATAGAAACATGATGGCACATAAAGGCCAAATGGCCCATCGGGTCTGCCATCTGCAGTAACCATTATCTCTTCTTCTCTCTAAGAGATCCCATGTGCCTATCCCTTACATTCTTGAATTCAGACAGTCTCAGTCTCCACCACCTCCTCTGGAAGAACATTCCACGCATCCACCACCATTTCTGTAAAAAACGTATTTCCTTAGATTACTCCTGAACCTATCACCTCTTAACTTCATCCTATGCCATCTCATTACAGAGTTTCCTTTCAAATGAAAGAGATTCAACTCATGTGCATTTATGTCTCATAGGTATTTAAACATCTCTATCATATTTCCCCTTTCCCACCTTTCCTCCAAAGTATACATATTGAAATCTTTAAGTCTGTCCCCATATACTTTATGATGAAGACCATGCACCATTTTAGTAGCCTTCCTCTGGACCAACTCCATCCTTTATATATCTCTTTGAAGGTGCGTTCTCCTGAATTTTACACAATATTCTAAACAAGGTCTCACCAGAGTCTTATACAGGAGCATCAATACCTTCTTTTTCCTACTGGCCATACCGCTTCCTATGCACCCTAACATCCTTCTAGCTTTTGCCATCACCTTTCAACCTGTTTGGCCACCTAAAGATCATCACATGCAATTACACTCAAGTCCTGCTCTTCTGTCACGCACATAAGTTCTTCATCCTCTAAACTGTATCATTCCTTCGGGATTTTGCAGCCCAAATGCATTACCTTGCATTTCTTAGCATTAAATTTTAGCTGCCAAATTTCAGACCATTCTTCAAGCTTCACTAGGACTTTCTTCGTGTTATTCACACCATCCTGGATGTCTACTCTGTTGCAGATTTTGGTATCATCCGCAAAGAGGCATATCTTACCTGACAGCCCTGCAGCAATATTGCTTATAGAAATGTTAAAAAGAACAGGCCCAAAAACAGAACCTTGAGGCATACTTCAGAGTGATCTCCATTGATACCCACCCTCTGTCGTCTTCCACTCAACCAGTTTTTGACTCAGCCCGTCACTTTGGGGCCCATCCCGAGGGCACTCATTTTATTTATGTGTGAAACACTGTCAAAAGCTTTACTAAAATCTAAATACACCACATCTAGCGCACGCCCTCTATCCAATTCTCTGGACACTCAGTCAAAGAAATTGATCAGATTTGTCTGACAAGACCTACCTCTAGTGTATCCATGTTGCCTTTGGTCCTGTAATTCACCGGATTCCAGAAACTTCACCATTCTCTGTTTTAAAAGCGTTTCCATTAATTTGCTTACCACAGAAGTCAGACTTTCTGGCCTGTAATTCCCTACTTCTTCCTTGTTTCCACTAATTGTTTTGGTTCGGTGTTTTTGTTAATTTTCACTAACTGTTCATTATCTATTGTTTCATTAATGCTGTGTATGACTGTTGTAATCCGCCTAGAACTTTGGATAGTGCAGAATAGAAATGTAGAAAATAAATAAATAAAACTGTGGTAAGCACTAGTGTGTACTTACTGCACATTAAAAAAGCTTATTGTGGGAAGTGTGCTGGTGGTCCTGTACACTCACACTGAGAGCTAAAAAAAATTTGTATTTTTTTTGAAGGGAGCGTGTTAGAGGGTAGCGACTGGGCATGACTGCTAATCAATTAGCATGTGAGGCATTGCCATGCACTAACTGAATTGGTGGTAGGAGCATACGCAGTTATTTTTGATGGCTGCACGCTAATGGCAAAAATAGCACATGACCATTAATTCAGAAAATGGGAAAATCAGCCACTGTCTGGCTGCTGCAAAAGTGACCTTAGTGCGCTGGAAAGCCCCATGTACGAGGCGTGCTAAGGCCACTTTTGCTATGGCTTTAGTTATAGAACCCCTAAGAGAAGATTCTAGAAGATTTTACAAAATGTAAAGCTTCAAGAATGTCCGCAGAGCCACAACAGATAACAGCACATTTCTAAACTGCAGGGAGGTACCCAAAGGGACTAGGACAGAAGGGAAAAATTTTTAGAATTAGCTAACTATAGGATGACAAATGGAAAATTAAAAAAAAAAAAATCAAATGATTTTCCCAAGATTAGACAGACAGAGCATAAATTATGATTGTGTATTTGATAGTGTAAATCCAGCCCATTTGTGCACCTAAGAAATTGGTGAACACAAAACAATTGTACATGCCGACACATACAATTAGTTTGCTTGTGTAAAAGTTCCAATGCCCATTTATTTTTTATTTAATTAAAATTAAATTGTGAAAAAAAATACCCCCAAATTGGAAAAATCTGAAAAAAAAAGAACCAAAACTTTTCTGACTCTGTACATTGCTTGCATAAGAGCTCTCCCAAGTTTCTGGTCCCTAATCACACATTTTCCCTTGAATTGTTTAAAACTAATATACCCCATGGATCATCCTTTTACAGAATTTTCTCTTTCTCTTCCCCTTTTCTACATCTACCACCTGCTTTGCCATTGCCCACCTTAGATTCCTGTGCTTAACATTTGACATCTAAAGACTACTAAAGCCTGCTGTAACTATATTGGCTTAATTTAGGCATTTACCAGGTATTACAAGCAAATGAACCCTGAGCAACATGACACTGCTATTTTTACGAGATGGCTTTCAGAACAACAATATTCATAAGAAGAATCCATAGGATATAAATAAATGCATCATGGCGGATTTTCTTTTCTCATTCCAGTGACATCATCTGAGTGACTTGCAACTTTGTTAATCCATTAAATTATGTAGTGAGAAAACTGTACTTACTGAAGGTTAAACAGACACCCTTACACACAGCAAGCAGAAATATCCTTTCCTTCTCTCCTGGCCTCTTTGCAAACTTTTCTGCCATTTTGAAAAGTGTTGTTCAAGGTTTGGCTGTGTAGACATCCAGGGCTTCACATTTTGTAGTTTTTTTAGGAATCTCTTTTCATGTTTGTAGGACTGACATTAACTTCAGTGGTACCCTGCATGGTTGGGATAATGGTGGGGGAAAGGGTGTAGAGCAGTGGCCTCAAACTTACAGCCCAGGGGCCACATGCGGACCCCTAGGCTATTTTGATGCCCTCAGTATGTTTATCATAATCACAAAAGTAAAATAAAACAGTTTCTTGATCATATGTCTCTTTAGCTATAAATTATAGTATTATTATTAAGACTTAGCCAAACGGAAAGATTTATAAACCATAAAGAATTTAACTCATACAAAATTGTCATTTCTTTAATAAGACATTAACTATTTTTTCTGAGGCCCTCCAAGTACCTACAAATCCTAAATGTGGCCCTGCAAATGGTTTGAGTTTGAGACCACTGGTGTAGAGGATTTGCTACCAGGCCATCCCCACTCTCTCCAAAAATCTAAAAACCGGGGAAGATATCTGTATCACCTTGACAACAGCAGGCCTAAGATGGGATTGGAATATACACAGACGATCCCTAGATAGAAAGAGGATAGAAACTAAGCATTGCATGCTTCATCTCAATCAGCAGTAACATGATTTTTGCACTTTTTAAGAAGAATGTGTGGGAAAGAGGGAGATAGTCTTCACTGAGAGGTAGGTACAACCCTTAACAAATGTATGATAGAAATAACTTGCATGGAGCAACAGGTATAATACTAACCACCTTGCTAGAAAGACCAGATGGACGTTTTTGGTTTTTATTTGCCATCATCTATTATGTTACTCTACTATTACCATTTATTGCATGTTCTAACTGCTTTATAAGCTCTGCAGTGGAGAGTAACATTGAAGAAAACCTTTACCCACCATAGACTGTGCAGTATTTCAAAAGTCCATAAGGCTAAAGGTAATACAGTACTCCCCTGATATTTGTGGCGAATCTTGAAAAACCGCGAATACGGTTTTTCATTGGGGAGACTGGAGAGGGCAGCGGGAGGGGCAGGAGGGAGCAGCAGGAGCACCGGAGAGTGCAGGAAATCACTCGCTGTATGCTCTAACTGCCTCTTCCTGCACTAAGTCGGGCCTTACCAATCAGGAACTGCGTGTCAAAGAAGAAATCAATGAAGAAATGGAAGCTGAGATGAAGCGAGGATGCAAAAACGGTAACACGGTTATTATGGGAGACTTCAACTATCGTGCCTGACCAACTTATTGCACTTCTTTGAAGAAATTAACAAATGGATGGACAAAGGGGACCCCATAGACATCATATATTTAGACTTCCAAAAAGCCTTTGACAAGGTACCCCATGAATGCCTACTTCGGAAATTGAAGTACCATGTGGTGGAAGGAGACGTACACAGATGGATCAGAAATTGGTTGGTGGGTAGGAAGCAGAGGGTAGGAGTGAAAGGCCACTACTCGGACTGGAGGAGGGTTACAAGTGGTGCTCCGCAGGGGTCGGTGCTTGGACCGCTGCTGTTCAATGCATTTATAAATGATCTGGAAACAGGGATGAAGTGCGAAGTAATAAAATTCACAGACGACACCAAAATATTTAATGGGGCTAGGACTAAAGAGGACTGCGAAGATTTACAAAGGGACCTGAACAAGCTAGGGGAGTGGGCAACAAGATGGCAGATGAAGTTTAATGTAGAGAAATGTAAAGTCTTGCACGTAGGGAACAGAAACCCGAGGTACAGCTACACGATGGGAGGGCTGTTACTGAGTGAGAGTACCCAAGAAAGGGACTTGGGGGTAATAGTGGACAAGACCATGAAGCCGTCGGCACAGTGTGCAGCGGCTGCTAAGAAAGCGAATAGAATGCTAGGTATAATCAAGAAGGGTATTACAACCAGAACGAAATAAGTTATCCTCCCGTTGTATCAGGCGATGGTGCACCCGCATCTGGAGTACTGCATCCAATATTGGTCGCCGTACCTAAAGAAGGATATGGCGATACTCGAGAGAGTTCAGAAGACACGTTTAATAAAAGGTATGGAAAACCTTTCATACGCTGGAAGATTGGAGAAACTGCGGCTCGTTTCCCTGGAGAAGCGGAGACTTAGAGGAGATATGATAGACTTACCAAATCATGAAGGGCATAGAGAAAGTGGAGAGGGACAGATTCTTCAAGCTTTCGAAAACTACAAAAACAAGAAAAAATTAAAAGGGGACAGATTCAGAACTAATGCTAGGAAGTTCTTCTTCACCCAATGGGTGGTGGACACTTGGAATGCGCTTCCAGATGGCGTGATAGGACAGGGTACCGTATTGGAGTTCAAGAAGAGATTGGATAATTTCCTGAAGGAAAAGGGGATAGAAGGGTATAGATAGAAGATTACTAACAGGTCCTGAACTTGATAGGCTGCCGCATGAGTGGACTGCTGGGCATGATGGACCCCATCAGAAGCACTGCTTATGTTCTTAACCAGAACGAAAGAAGTTATCCTACCGTTGTATCAGGCGATGGTGCGTCTGCATCTGGAGTACTGCGTCCAATATTGGTCGCAGTACCTTAAGAAGGATATGGCGATACTCGAGAGGGTTCAGAGGAGAGTGACACATCTGATAAAAGCTATGGAAAACCTTTCATATGCTGAGAGATTGGAGAAACTGGGGCTTTTTTCCCTGGGGAAGAGGAGACTTAGAGGGAATATGATAGAGACTTACAAGATCATGAAGGGCATAGAGAAAGTGGAGAGGGACAGATTCTTGAAACTTTCAACAAATAAAAGAAAAAGAGGGCATTCGGAAAAGTTGAAAGGGTACAGATTCAAAACAAATGCTAAGAAGTTTTTCTTCACCCAATGTGTGGTGGACACCTGGAATGAGCTTCCAGAGGGTGTGATAGGACAGAGTACGGTATTGGGGTTCAAAAAAGGATTGGACAATTTTCTGTTGGAAAAGGGGATAGAGGGGTATAGATAGAAGATTACTGCACAGGTTCTGGACCTGTTGGGCCGCCGTGTGAGCGGACTGCTGGGCACGATGGATCTCAGGTCTGACCCAGTGGAGGCACTGCTTATGTTCTTATGTTCTCCATGAGCATTCCAAGATGAAGCAAGTCTCGTTACATTCTCACTATGCACACATTACAAATTATAAGAGAAGTACTCCAAGATAGCATGTGACCAGATGGGGATAATTGCCAAAATTTAAAGATATTCACACTGTTGTATCAGATTGCATTTTTGCTTGTTTTGGAAGTTTTACATCTACCCTTTTTGACAAAGAAAGGATAATAAAATTGGAAACATTTTTGCCACGGTGGGGCTCGGAAGCTGGAACACTTTAATAGTGCAGCATTATTGCCATATTTCCCCTGTAGTTATTGACTCTTGAGAAAGCCACAGTGTGAGGCGAAACGAGTCCCGTTAGGGAGACGGAGCAGTAATAAATGGTTCATCCAACAATGGGGGAAATTTTCATTCTAAGCTTAGTGGCATTCTTGAATTTTCACATTAGTTTAAGACGTTTAAATTTAATTTATATAGAGCCTTGGTTGTATGAAAAAAAAATTTTCAGAAAAATAATTGAAAAAATATTAAATATTCACCTAGACAACCAAATAGGCCATCAAAAGAGAGGTTTTTGAGGATCAATGAAAGACAACAGAACCCTGTTGGATACAGACTTTGCTACCATCAGTGACCATATCTCAGTAAAAGTGAAGTTACAGTGGGGAGATAGTGGGAATTGAGCATTCAGTTGGAGAATGAGTTCAGAATTGGGCAAGGATGAAAAATTTAAGGAATATCTAGGCCTTAAATGCAATGGCAAGGTAAAGGGGGGGAAAATCCACCCTGGGCGCCATCGTGGTGAGGACACAGGCACCCGTCCTCCTCTTCACCCCCTGCTTCTTCCCTGTCCCCCCCCCCACTGCCATGTGTGCACGCTGCTTCCCTTCCCCGTACCTCTGTAATGTTCCTGGTGTGGGGAATAACCCCCAAGCTGCTGTTGTACCATCGTCAGCTCTTCCTCTGATGGCATTTCCTGGACCCATGCCTAGGAAGTGATGTCAGAGGAAGAGTCGACACTGGCACGACAGCAGCTTGGGGGTTGCTGCTCGTACCAGGAATGTTACAGAGGTACAAGGGAAGGGAAGCGCAGCAGGGGGGGCAGGGAAGGAGCATGTGAAGGTGGGGGGGCGGAGAAGAGGGCGGAGGAAGGGCACCACTGCCCCGGGTGCCTTTCACCTTCGCTACGCCACTGCTTAAGTGGAACAAGTATTCAGATTTTAATCAGAGAGAGGAAGTCTTCATCTTGTAGAGAGAGGCTGGAAAAGCAGTGATGACTGCTCAAATTAAATATACATATGCCCGGACATTGGGCAATAGTCCATGTACACGATGCAAGTGATGGAAATGGAATGTCTGGAGTTGATATATGAAAGGAGATTAGTTCCAGAAGAAAATTTTACAGGCCTGAATATTCTATGGTCTTTAAGTCCTCAGCTATAGACAGAGTTTCAAGAGAGAGGGCTCAAATTGGAATGGTTGAAAAGAGGGGAGGGAGGTAGGGATCAAAATGAAAAAAAAGGTAGTCTTGGAGCATTATTAGATGATGTAGGATGCTCGTAAGTTTTTAACTGCTTGGAATGATAAAGCTGTGTACTTGGGGGGGGGGGGGTATTTTTGGAACTGGAATTAGCTTACCATATTTGTAAAGTCAGAAAAATAATGGAAATACAAATTTTAGCATAAACACTTACACTACCAAAGTGACATTTATGTTGAAATCTGCTGCTTCCAGTAATGTTCTAGTTTGTAGGAAATGAGGATTTATCCACTCTGTTGCCCAACATCTCCAACCTGTTGTGAAAAAGCCAATATTTTACAAAGGCTAGATTTTTAACCTAATCTAATCTTCTATTTCTGCGTCGCACATACCTAGGCAGGCTCAAGTCGTAAATAGTTTTAAAATGTTGTCAATCTGGATTCAGATAAATTATCAGCTGAACATAGGCACCTAGATTTTCAGCTGAAAATTCTTTTACATTTAGACAGCTAATATTTAGCTGCCTAGATTTAGGACACTTGGGGGGAGGGGGAGTTATTAGTTGCTAGTTATTAGTAACTCGGTTACATTGCATAAATGGGACTTGGCCTAAAATAGAATGAGTAGCATGTCTTAATGGTAGCCCACATTGATAAGTATGCTCCTCAGTCTTGTTTGAAAACAGGCACCCTCCTGCTTTTCAAGCTATTGAGCCATCTCCTGGATCGCTATCTGACATGATTAGGAGGCTTTTGTTGGAATATAAAAGTGCTGATGTGGCAATTTTGTTTAAAAGATGGAAGGGTACAGAAGCTCTATCTCAATTTTAGAGTGCAGTGGGAGGATGAAGGAATCAGGGGGAAAGGCTCTAATCCTCCAATCAAATTTTAATAGCAAGTGGAGAAAGGGGTGGGGGAGGATTTCTGTGAGAACTGTTTCCCCACTGCTGAACTTATGGTAAGAGGAAAGGAAGATTGTGTGTGGCCTGTCAATCCTCCCACTGAGGGAGGGAGAATTTGGCCAACAAGGTACAAGTCACTTAACTCCAACTCCCCTGTTTCAACCTTATTATATCCCTGGATTCCCACTTCTTAAGGGTCCTAAATGTAGGTACTGGCCATCAGTCTATTTTCAATGGTACCCATTTAGGCACATAGGGGCAGATTTTGTAAAGGATGTCGAACTTTAGGCGTTCGTAATGTGGACATCCATCGACTTAGGCATCCAAATAAAGTGGATTATTAGCCCAATTAATGAATTTAACAAACAATAATTGGAAGTTAGATGTCCAAAGGCTGGACGCGATTCACAAAATAGGCGTCCACAATTTCATGGATGCTCATCAGAAAAAGCTCCACCTGATGGGATAGGAGTGGGTGTGGTTTTGAAATAGAAGTCCATTTACAGAATCGCATGCCACTCAGCATTCTAACACATCTACCTAACACCCAAAATGTAGGCATTACAAAAGCAGGTCTACTTTTGAACGTGAGCTGGGCGCTAGGTAGACACAAGTTATGTAGACGCGACTTAGACGTCACTTAGGTGTGCCAGAAGTGTCCGGATATAGGTGAACAGGGCTTTAGTTTTTGGGGTATAGAGGACTCCAGTTTGATATTAAGGTCAAAAGATATTTAATAATGCATTACATAAGCAAAGCACATGAAGAAAATATATATATTTTGCATACTAAACCTTCTATTTTGGGGGGTAAAGAGGACTCCTCTTTGATAATAATAGAAAAAGTTTAATAATGCATTACTCAAGCAAAGCACATGAGAAATATATAGCATACAAAACCTCATTCCCAAGAGGCTAAGAAAATAAGAAGAGAATCCCTACTCACAATGGCTATGGTTCAGAGTAAGTGGACGTTTGATGTACAATCTTGACATCATTGTGAAATCATCAATATGCTCCTAGATGGCAATGAGCTCCAGTGTGACCAGGAGACTCTGACTTGGCTTGATGACAGCAGAATGATATACAGTCTACCATTCATGCAGATAAAGCTCTTTTGGAACCCAAGGATTGAGAATGAAATGAGATAGATAGATGCAAAGATCAGTGAATATCTTTTGTATTATCTCGTAGTACAAAAGAGTTTTATGGTAATCCAAGGATGTTAAGCTTCTTCTCTTGTATTGCTATGCAGTTTTGGAAAAAAGGAAGAATATAGTCTTGATTTATGTGAACTGATAAGATCACCGTGGGCAAAAATATAGGATGAGTTCAGAGAATTACTTTGGTGGAAAAAATTGCAGAAAAGGTTGAAAACACTATTGTAACATGAATTTTGTTCCTGGGTAGTTAGTGTAATTTCCTAATTGCTCATGCCTATAAAATATAGAATATTATTTCCACAAAACTTTGCTTTGGTGACCAGGATAGTCAAATTTTGCAATTGCAGATAGCAGGGATACTTGGTAAAATTGCTTTGGAGACCCATAAGGGATACCAAGTGTTCCCGCTAAGCTGCGCTGGGGTGCGCTCACGCACAAAATATTACCTCGCAGTGCACAAGTTTCTCGTCACAGCGCACACAGTGTAGAGCACAGTTCTTCAACCGCCGGTCCGCAAACAAAATCTTGCCGGTCCGCGAAGGATTCGGTCCCCGCCGCAACGAAAGGCCGGCGTCAGCTGACTTGCAACTTCCTGTTGCAGTCGCTGTGCCGGGACTCCTGCCTTCGCCGGGACTCCTGCCTTCCACCGCGTTTGCCTCCTGCCTTGTCTCCGCACCTCCAGACCAGCAGCGGCAGCTGTGTATGCTTTTAACTTCGGCACAGAGCTGCCCCTAATCAATAGTTTAGCGCGGTTTCATAAGGCAGCCTCGGGGCCTTTGCTAGGCCGGCCCACATCGCATCATCGAAGCGGGCCGGCTATCAAAGGCCCCGAGGCTGCCTCATGAAACCGCGCTAAACTATTGATTAGGGGCAGCTCTGTGCCAAAGTTAAAAGCATACAGAGCTGCCGCTGCTGGTCTGAACTCTTGGAACGCTGAAGGAGGGCAAAAAGCAGCTGTCCTGGAGGTTTCCCTTCCTCTCGCCTTTACAGGTTCCTTTTTTCCACCTTTTTTTTTTCCTTCAAACGGCAACGGGCCCCAGCAGCGGCATCAATCAAGTAAGTTCCACTGTCAATCAAGCGGTTCTGCTCGGCCAAAGCTTCCCCTGTGACATGAGCCACCCTCAGGGGAAAGAAAGTGACCCACAAAGGTGAGGGGAAGGGGGGCAGATGATGGAAGTTGGGGGGGGGAGAGAGAGAGAGAGAGAGAAGGGGCAGATGATGGAATGGAGGAGATGAGAGAGAGAGAGAAGGGGACAGATGATGGAAGTGAGAAGAAGGGAGAGAGAGCAGAAGGCAGATGGATGTCAGTTGAGAAGGGAGAGCAGATGCTGAATGGAAGTGGGGAAAGAACACATACTGGATGGAAGGAGGAGATAAATAAAGGGGGAAGAAAATAGTAAGATAATGGAGGGGTGAGGGAAAGGGGTGACAAGCTGTGTGTAGACACAGTGAAAAGAGGGAAACGGGACTAAATAGTAAGAAAGAATTTAATTTAGATGGAGGCAGAAAATAGAGAAGGAAGACCAGAGAAGAAAAGGGAAGAGAGAGCAGAGAATGATCAGATCTGAGTGGAGGAAATGAGAAGAGAGATATGCTAAAAACCACAGGGGGGAGGGAAGGATAGAGATGCCAGACCATGAGGGGAACAGAAGGAAGATGATGGATGCTAGACCAAATTGGGGGGTGGGGGGGGCAGGAGGAGAGATGGCAGGGAAAGACAGACAGTGAATGGAAGGGGCAGATGCTGGACTGAAGAGACAGAGAAGGTTATCATGCTGCTGTACCGGGCCATGGTACGCCCTCACCTGGAGTACTGCGTCCAGCACTGGTACTTTAAGAAGGACACGGTACTACTCGAAAGGATCCAGAGAAGAGCAACTAAAATGGTTAAGGGGCTGGAGGAGTTGCCGTACAGCGAAAGATTAGAGAAACTGGGCCTCTTCTCCCTTGAGCAGAGGAGATTGAGAGGGGACATGATAGAAACATTCAAGGTACTGAAGGGAATAGACTTAGTAGCTAAGGCAGGGAGAACGAGAGGGCACTCTCTAAAGTTGAAAGGGGATAGATTCCATACAAACGTAAGGAAGTTCTGTGGTAGAAAGCAACATATTTATTTGGCTCATAACTTGCTGGCGCCCGATATTTTTAGCTCACAGTGAAAAAAGTTTGCTCACAACACCCGCCCGCTTAGAGGGAACACTGGATCATACCACCATTTTAAAGTCTCCAGGTCCGGGGTCTGGATGGGGTGAAATTTGGGGGAGGGGCTCCAGGGGGGGGTGGCAAAATTTTGGGGGGTGGGGTGAACTTTCAGGGGGGTGTTGGTAGGAGGGATTGGACATCCCTCTTGCCGGGGAACATTTTCGGGGGGTGTAAGCAGAAAGGATTGGGCAGCCCTCTTGCCGCCGATCATTGGGGAGGGTTCGGGGAATCGTGGCAGGAGAGCCTGGGCATCTCTCTTGCTGGGGAACATTTGTGGCAGCAGCTTTGGGCAGGAGGGACTGGGCATCCATCCTGCTGCGATCGTTGGGGGGGAGGGGAGGGGAACAACAGTTCCATGATTCTCTAACCGGCACTTTTGACAGACGCCAGTTAGAGAATTGTGCTTCTAGGCAAAGGACTGGTCCCTCCTATGCCTAAAAGGTCTTGTTTTGGGCGTTTGGGACTTGGGCAATTTTTTTTTTTCGGGAATAAGGCTTAAAGGTAGACATAGTGACAGTCTGGGCGATTAAACTCCTGAACGTACAGGTAGGCCATTCTAAATAAACCAACACAGTTTGGATGTTTTTTTCGAGAATGGACATTTCCTTGCTACCTACTTTGTGCACCTAGGGCCTTAGGCCAAAAGGGGACTTAGACATTTTTTAAATTATTATTATACCCCTCTTATTACCCAGGAACAAAAAAAAAAGTTACATAATGTACGAGAGGATGCTGAAAAGTTCTCAGCCCAACCAACTTCCTAAATCTGATGCTTTTTTGCCACTGTAGCTGAAAAGTGTGTTATTTTAGTTTAGTTTATTAGAGTCTTCAAATTGGCATTTTGCAAGACTAAAATTAACACTCTTTTCAGCTACAGTGGCAAAATAACATCAGATTTAGGAAGTTGGGCTGAGAACTTTTCAGCACCCCTTCATAATGTATGAGAGCTTGAAGCTCACTCTTTCCTCTCACTGCAGTGATGGCAACAAGAAATATTATATTCCATTCATATTTATGGATGCTAATATGCCCCAGAAGGAGTTAAATGCAATTTACAATTTAGACGAACCTAGGGATTCCATTAAGGTTCATGACACACATAACTTAGGGCTCTTTTTATGAAGTCACGGTAGCGGTTTAACGCACGTAATAGCACGCGCTTAACCGCCGGATGCGCTGGCCGCTACCGCCTCCTCATGAGCAGGCAGTAGTTTTTCGGCTAGCGCGGGGGTTAGCGCGTGATTAAAAGTCACGCGCGTTAAAGCCGCTACCGTGGCTTCGTAAAAGGAGCCCTTAGTTTTGTTCATTTAGGTGTATGATTATTGTATATGGTTTAGAGAGAAGATTGGCTATATCTGGTGTTGTAGTCGTGATATTACAAGTTCTGGTATGATTGTCACTTTCCCGGTTTGTACAGAGCTTGGTAATCTATCGAGATAGGAAATATAATTTGTGTCTTGTTTGGTTTCTGGTGGTCATAGCCTGTTGTTTGCAGGGGTGGGATTAAGGTATTTTTCCAAATAGATGGCTTTTAGGCCTTTACGAAAGTTTTGGAAGGGGTGTTCCTTAATTGTGTTGGTAAAAGATTCCTCCATTTTGCTGCCAGGTACAGGAAGGTTGTAGAGTGAATAGTTTTGTATTTGATTCCTCTAGGATTTGGGAATCTAAGTCTCAAATGGTTGCTGATCAGATTGTATTTGTCTTTGGGTTGTATTTTAATTAAATTTAATGTAGTCTGGGTGATTTTAACTACCACACAAATTCAGGAGAAAGTATGAAAAATCAATAATATAAGCCCTCCTCTATTAATGCACCTTAGGCCCCAGCCCAACTAACCTTGGGCTGGAGGGAGCTGAAGAGAAATTCCCTGGTAGCAGTGGCTTGCGGTAATGGTGGCTTGCAGTAGCAGAGGTGGAGGCCAAGCACAACAGTGGCTGATGGCAAGTGGCAGTGAGCAAAGCCGAGCAGAAGGATTCTGAACCTGGGGTAGTCTGGTGGTGGCAATGGTGATCTTGTGGAGGTGAGCATACACTCTGCATAGAAGGTGGTAGGAAGTCTTACCTCATATAATATCCTACCACCAATTGTTGGTGCCATTGCACCTATGCCCACCCCCATTCCAATGCCTATGAGTACAAGGACTTGTTCAGTGCTCATGGATGTTCTAATCTCAGATGTCAGGGCACTAAGTCAGTGGCATAGCAAGGGTAGAAGGTGCCTTGAGTGGTGATGCCCCTGGTGCCCTCCTTTCTACCCCCCCCATGCCACACTCGCACCCTCCCTTCCCTCATACTCCATTAAATCTTCACCAGTGCGAGCAGCCCCAAAGTGGCAGAAGCAGATGGCAGTCCTAAGCCACGAATCCCCTTGCTCCCTCCCTTCCTTACCCAGTAGTCAGATGGAACAGGCTGTTCACGGCGAGCCCTGGCAGGGCCTTTCCTCCGATGCGTCACATCCAACATATCAGAGGAAAGGCCCTGCCAGGGCTGACCAACACATCAGAGGAAAGGCCCTGCCAGAGCTGACCACGAGCAGTCTGTCTCCTGCTGACTGCTGTACTTTGGGTAAGGGAGACAAAGGTAGCAAGGGAGTTTGTGGCTCAGGGCCGCGGCCTGCTTCTGTCACTTCGGGGCTTGAGGGAGGGAGGAGGGCTTTGCAGCTCAGGACTACTGCCATGCTGGTGCTTTGGACCGGGAGGGAGGGGGGCTTGAGGGAGGAAGGATCTGTTGCTCAGGACACTGCTGCTGGTGCTTCAGGGGACAATTTTTTTCACACCGGTGATTTTTCTTACCAGTTGTATAAGAGTCTCAGTTAACTGAGACTCTACTGTAAATTCTCATCTACTCACACAGTTAAAAATGTTTACTTAAATAAGAGATACATTTTAATATTTACTTCCATATAAGAAATGAAGGTAAAGTAAAGACATGCTCTAGATCAGGGGTGCCCAAACGTCAATCTGACGTTGGAGAGGAAGTTCTGGGCCAGCCAATCGCTGCCTGGCTGGCCTGGAACTTCCTCTCTCACATCTGAATGGATGTCGGAGGTAAAGGCTTGTGGGCCCGGCGCTTGTACACGCCAGGCCTGGCTCGGGGAAGCAAGGAGAAATCAGGGTGGTGGCTTAGGGGGAGACAGGGGGAGGGTTGGCGGCAGGGAGAAAGAAAGAATCGGGGAAGTGGAGAAATCGGCGTGATGGCTTGGGGGGATACAAGGGGACAAAGAAAGAAAGGAAGGCAGGGGGAGAGAGAAAGAAAGACAGAAATAAAAAGTGGGGCAGGGGGAGAGAGAAAGAAAGAGAGAAAGAAAAAGGGAGGGGGCAGAAAGAAATAAATATTGGATTTACAGAAGAAGGAAGTGCAACTAGAGACTCATGAAATCACCAGACAAAAAGGTAGGAAAAATGATTTTATTTTCAATTTAGTGATCAAAATGAGTCCGTTCTGAGAATTTATATCTGCTGTCTATATTTTGCACTATGGCCCCCTTTTACTAAACCGCGATAGTGGTTTTTAGCATCGGGAGCTACGAGGGGCATTCAGCGCAGCTCCCTGTGCTAAAAACCACTATCACGGTTTAGTAAAAGGAGAGGGAGTATATTTGTCTATTTTTGTATAGTTGTTACTGAGGTGACATTGCATATTTTAAAGTCATCTGCCTTGACCTCTGGAAATAAAACCCCCCGAATACAAATGATAATTAACATTTTCTCTGCATACAGTGTGCTTTGTGTTTTTTTTAATTTTATTGTTGGTAGATCATTTTCATGTGGTCATTTTAAAAGTAGCTCGCAATCCAAAAAAGTGTGGGCACCCCTGAACTAGATTCTGTTTGCCCTCTAGTGGAAATGAATTATATGTGCTCAGCAAAGCAGTTCAAGTAATCAAAAACACACATTGTTCCTTCCCCTGCCCACCTCCGCTTAAGGAACACTTCAAAATAATTTGGCAAATGCAAATAATTTTACCCTTAAGAAAAGTGTGTTTGTTTTAATTTCCACAAAGCAAATGGTAGACTACCAGGAATGTCTGAGGTAGGCCTGGTGGTGGGATCAAGACAGGAGCTGGGAGCCCAGAAACTCCAATGCTGCAATCCAGAGGTTTACCGGGCATCAGCCAATATTCAGACTAGTGGCTGGTTAGCTTTCTGGCTAATGTTAGGACAGCCTTTTTTGCTGTTCTAACCTTAGCCACTTACTTAACTGATTAGCAGTCCGAATATCACCGCTGATTGGTTAAGTACTGGTTCTACCACCCTTGGACTGCCCCAGAACCAGAGTGTGCAGGGGCAGTTAGTGCTGATAACCAGACAGTGCCGCTGACTAAGTGCTGCTGAATTTATTTATTTAATTTATTTTAAAAAATGTTACATATTACATATAAAACATTTTACAGATTACATATTACATTTTACAGATTACATATAAAATAAACATATTAAAAGTTGACAGACTATTTTACCCCCCCTTTTACAAAACTTTACCGTGGTTTCTAGCACTGGCCGCAGCGGTAACAGCTCCGACGCTCATAGAAATTCTATAAGCGTCGGAGCTGTTACCGCTGCAGCCAGAGCAAAAAAAAAACGCACTACGGTTTTGTAAAAAGGGTGGTTAACAAACATAATGGACTGGAATATCAGCAGTTAGGCAGGAATGAGCAATTTAACTGGGCAGGGGTCTCTACCTCTACCGATTCCTACCTCCAGGCCTTCTGATTTTGCTCTGCTGGTTATGGACATCAACAATTACGCTTTATCTGCTGCTGGGTCCTTCCACATGAAATGTCATCTGAGGTCCAGCCTTTTTATAAAGTCTTTTCTAGGCCTATGGAGGATGGAGCTTGGTTCCTTTCTCTCTTTCATCATTTTCCTGGTTTGTCCCTTTCTTTTTATAACAACTTTCAGGTCATTCTCTCCTGTGTACCTGAGAATGTTGTAGATATAGCTAGAATCTGCTATATACCCTGTTGCAGAAGTGGACACTATACTTCAGTAAAGGACTCCACCAATTATACACTCAAATGTATGCTTTTCTACCACTTTTGATTACATCTAAACATACCCTTAACCATTCCTTAAGGCTACCAAGATCAGTCCAACTCTCTTCAATTGAATTGTTCAGCTGTTAACAGATAAGTATCATCTGATAAAAAAGACAAACCTTTACTTCCCTTTCCTTTAAGTAAATTACTTGGTTACTCATACCTTACCCCAATTTACCACCTTAGGACCCAACTCTAAGTTGTTCAGTTTAATAATGAACCTTAAATACAGCAGCAAGATTTTTGCTGGGAAAATCGAAACATACGAGTGCCACACAGATTCTGAAAGAATTACACTGGCTCCCAATTGAATGTAGGGTGAAATTCAAGATCTCATGCATATTCATTGGGGAAATCCTGAAAACCCGACTGGAATACGGCTCTCGAGGACCGGAGTTCCCTACCCCTGATCTAGGAGATTCCAATCTATGCGGCCGTAGTATGATATCAGACAATACCAGCCATGTATGAGGAAACCAGTCTAAGACCAGCCGCAGATCATTCTTGATTTGGTCTATCAGTTGTTTAACCATCATAGCATCAACATCGTTGCCACCAAGATGTAACATCAGGCTATCCGGCCAATGTGTTCTGGCATGCAGGATGACCATCAGAGGAAGCAACTGATGCTATTGCATCCCCCTCTGTCCCCACCAGGAAACCCGCACTCCTCTGCTCTCCAATCCTAAATGCAGGCCACCCAGGCGAATAACAGCACGCTCTCCAGCCCAGTGCATGAACGAGTTTGCCCACTATCCAAACTAAACAAGTGCGGGTTACTGAATCTGCAAAAACAAAACACATGCTTAACCACCCCCCAAGGTGCGTGACCCTGTTAGTGAGTATAGGTGCACATGCCCATGGCAAAACCCTCCCCCCTACCACCCTCATGAGACCTCAATTACCCCACTGCCCACCTCCAAGTCACCACTGCCCATCACCCACTGCAAACCCCTCCCACTACTCAGGCCCCCACCCCTGGGCTGTATGTATCCCGATATGCTCCCGAGGACCAGCGACCCAATTGCCTGATCCCCTTGTCAGACAGACTAGCAGATCTCGCACTGGTTGCCACCCCTATCCGAAAGGTATGAGTACCAAAACGGGACGGAACTTCACCGCATTTTCCAAGAGCTAGCCACAAAACTGCCAAAAACTGATATCTCGTTAGGAGGGTACTGTTCTCATGTATCAATAAGACTGACCCTTCAATCAGCCGCACATCAAGAAAATTCCTCATCAGGATGATAGGACAAGAAGGGCAGCCCAGGATCTGATGCAAAACTACCTAGTGCCCTCTCCCGCTCTGGTCTGTTTTCGATCTTTCCACCATGACCTGCAAGGAATCATCCAAGAAGCAGATATGCTGAAGCAAAAGCCCTCGACCTGACCCAGCATCTGCAGGATGAACCAACAACTCCCCTACCCACAACACACTGAAAAATGCTAAGGAAAACGCCGCCTGGAATAGCCTACCATCGAATGGCGATCGGGCTATCCCAGGCAGCTCGGCCAGCAGGTGTACTAACAAGTCATCAGTAATGGGAAAGCATGTATCAGGCCTCCACAAAACAAGTCAGAGTGGCCAACAGGCGCCGTACCAAAAAACCTGATGAGGGGCAGTCCCAGCCCAATGCTTTGCAGATAAAGGCAAACCCTGCAAGGCAACCAGCAATAACGCCCCAGGAATCCCCTGCCCAGGAGGCAGCTACCACATAATCAGCAACAAGTTCTCAGAGACCGCACCCGGAACCCAGCTGTTGTCTGCTAGAAAAGTAGCCACCTGCCTGTAGCCCACACTGTAGTGAGTCCATGTTGAAGAAGCTACCAACAAGCAGAGCAGTTCCCAGACTCTGTCTCGATCAGGCCCCATAAATAGTTGGATATCGATGAACCGTCTGGTCGTACTTTTGGGGCAAGTTGCTCAAACTGTAGGAATTGAAAGCGAGATAAAGCATCAGCTATCACATTCTGCGACCCAGGGACGTGCCACGCGCGAACATACAGATTCAACTGCAAGCAGTGCAACACAAGTTCGCGTACCAAAGCTTTCACTGCTAAGCATCACGCACTCTGCCTATTAACTACATCACGCCAAAAAACTATCCTCTTATCACACAACCGATACGGCCAAAGCTCACAAGCCACCACTAATGGAAACAAATCAAGAAGTGTAATATTATGTGTGAGTCCTCGCACCTGCCATGCCTCGGGCCAACGGGCAGCGTAGCAATCTCCCCGACAACAGAATCCAAAGCCTATTTCCCCCCCCCCCCCCCCCCGCAGCATCAGAAAACAGTTCTAGTTCAAAATTAGCCAGTTCCAGCGCCTGAATCTGGAGCATGCCATTAAAATCCTGCAGAAAAGTACTCCACATAGCCAAATCAGCTTGCATGCCTGCAGACAACTGCACGAAATGCCTCTTGTTTTGAAACCCTGCAGTTGCACTCGCCAGGTGATGCGAGAATGCCCGACCCATGGGCAGAACCCAAGCAAAATTCAGTGACCCCAAGAGAGACTGCACTGTCTTCAGGGTCACCTTCTTGGATCTGATGTCCTGCTCGAGCAAGCCCAACAACTGGTGCACTTTACCCTCCGGAAGCCGAGTCACCATCCTCTCTGTATTGATCTCAGTGCTCAGGAAGTAAGAACCCTTACCGCCCCTCCAATTTCTCCACTGCAAGGGGAACGCCAAACTCAGCAGACATACGTTCGAACGTACTCATCAAGCGAGCATACTCATCCGAACCGGGGACACTCACAAAAAGGAAATCATCTAAATAGTGCACCACCGAATTCAGATGGGCCCGCAAAACGGTAACCCAGTGGAGAAAAGAACTGTAAAGCTCAAAGTATGCGCACAAGATGGAGCACCCCATGGATAAACACTGATCAAAATAGTAGCTCCCTTCAAATCGGAAGCCCAACAGGGGAAACGAATCTTGATGAACCGGCAGGAGGCGAAAAGCTGCCTCGATGCCCACCTTTGCCAATAAGGCACCTCATACTGCTCGCAACACAAGACACAATACACTATCAAATGAGGCATATCAAACTGAACAGAGATCTGTAGGGATGCCCTCATTCACAGACGCACCAGTCAGCCGAGAGAGCTTGTGAATGAGATGGAACTTCTCTGGCTCCTTTTTGGGAATCACAGCCAAGGGGGACACCATCATAACAGCAAAGAGGCGCTCACAAAATGGCCCCACAATTTCCCCTTCCAATTTGGCACACACTACAGTCCTCAGGTGCCGCACAGATGGCGCATTGTGTACCCTACTTTCCCGCAATTCCCCTTGAAAAGGGATTGTGAAGAACTCCCCAAATCTCCGCTCTAACAGTTCAGTTGCCGCCATTTTCTCATACCACCACAGCCACGGGCACAGGGCCGCCACACACACTGGTGTGGGCCACACACACTGGTGTGGGCAACCCTGTCTGAGCTTTATTGTTTCCCAGCCTGGGGCTGTGCCTCCGCTCCCTTCTTGGGGCATTTGAGGACTGTATGGGGTTAGCCACACTGGGAACAAGCATGCCGGAATCTACAGTCAGGGAATGGGCATCCTGCCTTGTTAAATTTCCAACATACATCGGACCCCCCTCCAGCGACCCCCGCTGTAGTGGGTCGAAAGGACCGCCCACTCCCCCATCCCATCAAAGGCCGTCCCACTCCATGAGCACTAGGACCGGGCTTGGAAGCCATGTGGATCAGCCACAAATTGACATCCTGAGTGCCCCAAGACATGAACCTGTTTTCCTCCATTTGTTGCGGAAGGTCTCATCATAATTAAGTCACGACCACCCACCAAATCTTTGATAAGCATCTAACACTGATTCTGCATAGGACAAGAGCAAACCATAATCCTGAGGGCGGGTCTGGCCCCATATGCTGGCCAATCACAAAAAGGATTGAATCCAGTTAACCACATTACACGACACTGGTGCGGGTCTTGGATTCCCCACCCTCCTTCCTGTCCTTCTTCTTACCCTTCCTTTGCATCCTTCCCTCTATCAAATGAAATATGTCCATACAAGACCTTTTCCAAATTTTGTGACGCAATCCCCGGAGGACCCGCTCCCAGAGCCCAGTTAGTGCAACTAACGCTGGCGTACCCGTGGCCTGAGCCCCCTGCATCGCCACCTTCCCACTCACAGCCCCCACCCCTGCGAAGGTGCACACGAAGCAGTAGAGGAGCTAGTAATAGAGTTAGACGAAGAAGATGACGACAACGCAACGCGCCCATGCCTACCCTTGCCTTTCCTTTTCTGCTTCGCCCTCTTACCCCTACTAGCAGCCTTAGGTGCCATATTACTGCTCGTTGATCCTCCAGAAACACCAGCATGAGGAACTGTGGCACTGTCCTCAGCAGCCACTCGCTCGACTGGAGTCTCCCGGGCACTATCAGCAACAGCCACCTCGTTCCTGCGCTATTGCTCCAGAAGTCTCGTTGTGTGCCGCTCCATCCCAATCCTGCCGCCAACTACCACTGTCACAGTCTCCAAACCAGCTCTCAGGTCCTATATTGAAAAAACAGACAGAAGCAGCAACCAGAAGTCCCCCACACCCTGGCATTCCTGGTCCTGAATACCACTCTCCAGCTCCGCACTCCATGCTCATCCATGGCTGCCAGCCCCCTCCCTGCATAGCGCTTCATGGTGATAGTGGGCCATACGAAGAGCCTCTCATCAACCGGGGGGGATCCCCCACATGGAACCCCAAGCACCTGCTCTTTAGGACCCCTTACAGGGGCCTAGGTTCCTGGTATAGCTGCACCCACAACCCTCACGCTCTTCCACTCCACAGTGGTCCACCACCCTTCTATTTGCCCCAGCACAAGTTCAGCCACAAGATGCTTGATGTGCACTCCGCTGTCCTGCCCAACAAGCTGCTCTGCTCTCCCTGCTCCTCTCCCCAAGCTGTGGCCTGCAGGCACACGAGCACGCCGTGCGCCTGCTCTACCCCTTCCTCGCTGCACCACGATCGGCGCTGCAGGCCCCGCACCACCTGCCCACCTCCCTCAGCTGTCCCTAAGCCCACCCCAGTCACCTCCAGTGCTGAGAGCATGGCATTTTTAGATCAGCATGTTGGCTACCCGAGCTCCTACCCCAGCCTTACGAGCCCACCTGATCTTCATCGCTGAGAGAATCACCAGCGAGCAGGGATATTTCCGCCTATTCCTTCGACCCTGCACACTCCTCGGGCCTAGCCGCCATTGCTACAATGCTACACAGGAAAAGCCGCCTCAGAGGACCCAGGAAGATGCTGGGTCCTCTGAAGTCCCGGCTTTATCGCCTCTGACCTGCCACTAGCCCTTCTGCCTATCCTAGAGCCGCTCAGTGGCAGGAAACCCCACTGATCAATTGGCCCCTTCCTCATCACTTCAACCTGCCCACGCCCAACTCATGCTCATCCCAATTGGTGACAATGTGGGCTTGTCAGCCCCGGTTTATATTCGCCCTTCAAGACAAATGTTATCGGGATCTCTTTAATCACCACCATAAAAACCACAATATTCACTACAAACCTAAAAGTAAAATGCGCATCTGAAACAAAGAAATTCCCCCCTCCCCCCACACACACCCTAAGCATTATGGGTACTAAAGCTGAATTGGCCATCTTCCTCCCCTGATACTAATGCCAAAACTGCCATTACAGAATTCATGCATACTGAGAATCATCCTAGTGCCTAATTTTTGGCAACCTTTTGAGAATTTACCCCTTTTTTTCCCATATGCTTTGTTTAATACAGTATATTAAAATATCCCAAGCATGTGTCTTAAAGCACCAATACCTCATACTTACAGCTAAATATAAATTTATTATTGCTTAAAAGAGGGGAATTTTATTATACTGACGATGAGAAGAGAATGTTTTTTTTTAGATGTGTGATAGGAGAGTATGGGATTGGGTAGGTCTTTGTAAAGACCAAACAGTGACGTACATGTTTTGCAAATATCTGCGTCAGGGTATGGTCTTACAATAACAATGCCGAACCAAGAAAATTAATTACATGAAATTAGACTAGAGACTTTGGATCTCAAGTGCCCACAGTTATTTAGCCAATAGAGCGAATCTTAGCTCATAACTTTCTTGCGGGCTATCATCGGTCCATTAGTCTCTTTTATGCTATTTAATGTACTTTATATAAAAACTTTTTCTTTATGTGATTCTTTTTCTAATTCATTTTTATTAACTCATTTTTATCCTTATCATAAATTTTTATTATCGTAAATTTCTGTATTTCTACCCGGCCATCTAGAAACAGACGACGGAAGATCTCCGTTTCGTTCTCACTCTACATCAAGAGCTTCTTCGGGAACAGAGCAATTTGTGTTTTGAATCAAAAATAAGGTGAAAATATGGTTACATATATTTGCATATTTTATATATTTTTTTAAACCTAGACTTTCCCGTTCTTGCCATAAATGAAAGCTCTGTGGGACTACCTTCGATTGCTATGCATTATTTCTGTCTGAATTAGTGGAGGAGCATAATCGAAAGGGATGTCTAAGTCCGTTTGCGTCCAACTCGCAAGTCATCCAAAGTAAAAAATAGCCTAGGACACATTTTCGAAAAATTTTTTTTGTTTCGAAAATCATCTAATTTTCTAAATCGCCCATCTTTATACCACATTTCCGTCTAACTTTTCGTCCAAGTCAAAAACGCCTAGAACAAGCCCTGTTGGACTTGGGAGGGGTCTGCAAAGTGATGGATGAACACCCAAACATGCCACCTAAATAGTGGGGTACCTTACAGGGCACTGTTGTGAACTTCACAAAAAGGGTGCCATGGCTTCTCCTCACTACAGCTCCCTTATAGGTCACGGTGAGCCCCCCAAACCACCTCCAGAATCCCCTAGACCCACTTATCTACCACCCCAATAGACCTTATGGCTGCAGGAGCCACTTATATGCCAGTACAAAAGGGTTTTGGGGGTATATAGGGGAGTGCACATGTTTCATTATCAATGCAGTGATTACAGGGGCTTATGGGTATGGGTCCTCCTCTCTATGGGTCCCTAACCCAACCCCAAGATGACTTAAGCTGTCTCTGTGCTGGACGACTAGGCTTTCCTATGCCAGGTGGCCAGATGATGATGATCTGGAGGCTGAATTTTAAAGTTGTGATTAATATTTTTATGAGGGTGGGGGGGGGGTCAGTGATCACTGGGGTAGTGTGTGGGGGTCTATTTTATGTGTTTTCAGTGCTTATCTGGTGACTTTAGGTAGTTTTTTGTGACTTAGACCATGTTTTACATGGTCTAAGTCACAACGTCCAAGTTCCGTCGATCGTGGGCTGTATAACGTTCGGTTATACATGCTGTACGACTAAGTCTAAGCCGGCCCATGTCCTGCCCAACTCCCGCCCTCGACACTCCTCCCTAAAAGCTCTGTTTAGCTTTGGTTGTTCAGTGGCACTATGTAGGCCTAGGTCGTCTAGAAATACGTCCAAAACCCGGTTTTATTATCAGCACTTGGACGTATTTGGGAAATGTTCGTCCAAGTGCCAACTTAGGCCGGTTTTTGGACGTTTTTCTCTTTCAATTATGAGCCCCATAATGTTTTTCTGATTTAAAATTAACACTTTAAGCAATTTACATATTTTAAATTTTGAATAATCCTTCACCTGATCGTGTTAGTAAACTGTTAAATACTTTTATTTTTAAATACTTTTAAATACTCAATGGTTGATACGAATGTGGTGATAGAACACAGTACTATAGCAATAACTAAATGAGGTGATAGAATGCAGTTTGTAGCAACCATTGAGTATTTAAAAGTATTTAAAAATAAAAGTATTTAACAGTTTACTAACACGATCAGATGAAGGATTATTCAAAATTTAAAATATGTAAATTGCTTAAAGTGTTAATTTTAAATCAGAAAAACATAATGAATTCAGACGGAAATAAAGCATAGCAACCGAAGGTAGTCCCACGGAGCCTTCATTTATGGCAAGAACGGGAAAGTCTAGGTTTTTAAAAAATATAAAATATGCAAATATATGTAGCCATATTTTTTCCTTATTTTTGATTCAAAACACAAAATGCTCTGTTCCTGAAGAAGCTCTTGATGTAGAGTGCGAGCGAAACGGAGATCTTCCGTCGTCTGTTTCTAGATGGCCGGTTAGAAAACTACACCTGAGCTAAGTACTATTACGATAATAATAGAAATTTAAGATAAGGATAAAAATGAGTTAATAAAAATGAATTAGAAAAAGAATCACATAAAATGAATTAGAAAAAGAATCACATAAAGAAAAAGTTTTATATAAAATACATTAAATAGCATAAAAGAGACTAATGGACCAATGATGGCCCGCACGTTAGCCTATTTATAGGAAGATATTAGTGAGTATTACTTGTACAAAGAAGGTATTATTATCTTACAATAACAATCACAGTTTATCTTCAATGTTAGTCGCTATTTGGTCTTTACAACGGCAACTAAACATAAGCACTGCTGTTTTTACCCAAATTATTTCACTAATTGCATTGGAATAAAATTTATAAACTTTATTTAAGACTGTATAAGTTTCTACAAAATAGGACCGATAAAGAAGCTAGCAGTTTAGTCACAATAGGAGTAAATCTACCTATGAGAGTGCCGCTTCTGAAGGTCTCCTAAAAAACACTAAAAACTAATTATAATGTACTACAATATATGTAGTATAGAAGGATATCACAGTATATTTTACTTGTTAAATTTTCACTGGCTATTATTTTATAAAGGCACATACAGTAGGCTCCTATATGTCTTTATAAAATACCACTGAATTAGGCAGCTACGAACCCTTTTAAACCAGTCGCCCTGTTATAAAATTGCCCAATTAATGAGCACAATATGCAGTAAAGGACTGCCAGTGGTTATGTCCACAATTGTATCCTTCTCATATTATAGCAAGGAAGTAAGCCACACTTTTTTTCATGCCACTGAAAGACTTGTTTACAATCCACAATTCTGGAAACCTTCACCCAACATAATTCCAGCAGTTCCTCCTTTTCAGTCTATGTTGCTTGTCCAAGACCAATTGCATTCCATCCATTTCTATTTTTTAACCTCTAAAGTTCAAAATAAGTCTTAGCTAAATTGCAGACTTTGTTCCATCTCAGTAGTGCAAATATAAATACATTTTCATGGTGTAAGCAGAAGAATGATTTTCACATTTTCAATCTGCAGTGGAAGCTGGTGTGCCGATGATTTTGGTAGAAGATCCAGTGCTTTGGTTAGCATCCATTTTTCACTGCAATAGCAGGAGGGAAATATTCTACACAGTTTTCGGTTTAATGTTGTGGCAAAGAAATGCTAGACATCTGCACCTGTTGCTTCTTAAATGAAACAGGGTTCATTTTGTTTGTTTCTTTGGATACTTTTTACTGGCAGTTTTTATAAAGTCTTCCACAGCATCAAGGTCAAACAGCCGATCCTATCAACATAAAAAAAATGGAGACCAATTAATATTATTTCATTACTAGCTGATGCCTCGGCGATGCACGGGTATTTAATTATAGCAATAACACTGTAAATGGATTCAAATAAAGATACTTTATAGTGGTGAATGAAATTATTTTTTTACAGCTTAATAAAAAGTACAATATTCAAATTATAATGTGAAATATTTGACAAAATGAATACAATACAACTAACGCAAAACGTGATTATAAACAACATTTTTAGTTTCACCTCCTGGAGCAAGAACATATAAATTCTTGGGTGAACCCACCCTTGAGCAAGCAACATAGAGTTGTGGGCCGCGAGACCCCCAGAACATATCACCCCAGGTAGTGAGGGATCTGCATACCAAGTTTCATTCAAATCGGTCAAGCCGTTTTTGAATTACTGTGAGAATGGCAGCTTTTTACATTTTTTCCATTGACATGAATGGGTGAAATCTGAATTTATGTTTGTAGCTCCGCCCACGTGTGCAGGTGGGCCGCGAGACCCCCAGAACATATCACCCCAGGTAGTGAGGGATCTGCATACCAAGTGTCGTTCAAATCGGTCAAGCCGTTTTTAAATTACTGTGAGAATGGCAGCTTTTTACATTTTTTCCATTGACATGAATGGGTGAAATCTGATTTTCTGTTTGTAGCTCCGCCCATGTGTGCAGGTGGGCCACGAGACCCCCAGAACATATCACCCCAGGTAGTGAGGGATCTGCATACCAAGTGTCGTTCAAATCGGTCAAGCCGTTTTTTAATAACTGTGAGAATGGCAGCTTTTTACATTTTTTCCATTGACATAAATGGGTGAAATCTGAATTTATGTTTGTAGCTCCGCCCACGTGTGCAGGTGGGCCGCGAGACCCCCAGAACATATCACCCCAGGTAGTGAGGGATCTGCATACCAAGTTTCGTTCAAATCGGTCAAGCCGTTTTTGAATTACTGTGAGAGTGGCAGCTTTTTTACATTTTTTTCCATTGACATGAATGGGTGAAATCTGATTTTATGTTTGTAGCTCCGCCCACGTGTGCAGGTGGGCCGCAAGACCCCCAGAACATATCATTCCAGGTAGTGAGGGATCTGCATACCAAGTTTCGTTCAAATCGGTCAAGCCGTTTTTGCGTGATCGCGGCACATACACACACACACACATACACACATACATACCTCCGATTTTATATATATAGATAGCTGCTCTGTTGCAATGCCTGTCTGTGTCATTTTGAACTCGGCACCAGAAGGGACAGACGTGAGTGGAGATTGGTCCTGCCTTCACAAAACATCACAGAGAGCCCCCAGTAGGACCTGGGGGGTAAGGATCTTCATCAGGAGGGGATTATGCCTTATGTCATGTTGGGTGAGAGGGAGGAGTACCAGGGTTTCAGGTATCCTTGTGGATTGAATGGAGGGGGGGGAGGGAAGCATCATTAGAGGGTGGTGGCATCGGCCTCTGAACCTGCCCCTTCAAACTGGCACAGTGAAAGTGTAAAAGCCAACATTGAAATGTTTTGGTTAAAGATGTATTCCTCTTTTAAAATTGGGAATACACATATAGAAATTAAACCTGTCCTAATAATACCCACTACTAAACTAAAAAAACTGACAGAAAAAAAACTACTGAAATAAGTTTAAGGTATGTAATATATCATTCTACTACAGTGGAACGCCGATTATCTGAACTCCAATTATCCGGACTGCTTCAGGGATCGTCAGCCTAGCACCCTCTCCCTCAAACAGAAGACTTTCTCCCATCAATGAGTGGACATAAATTTTTTTCCTTGGTTTTAATAATTGTTAATAAAAAAATAACTTCAGCACACACCCCCTACAAGAAAAGGCAGCATTCTCCCTCCCTTCCTGAACAGGCTCAACCAACCCCCTCCCAGACCCAGAGGAAAGACCCCTGGTGATCTAGCGGCAGCGCTGAGACAGGAGTGATCCTGCTTGCTCCTGCCCATGCTCTGTCAGTGATAAAAACAGCTACTGAGACTTCCAGGGGCAGCTATTTTTGTCACTGACAGAGCATAGGCAGCAGCGAGTAGGATCACTCCTGCCCCAGCGCTGCCACTAGACCACTAGGGAAACAAGATAGGCCTGAGGTCTTTCCTCTGGATCCGGGGGTGGGGGGGGGAAGTTGGTGATGCCTGTTCAGGAAAGGAGGGGGGAATGCTGCCTTTTCTTGTTGGGGAGGGGGGTTGCACTGAAGGTATTTTTTATTAACAATTATTAAAACCAAAGAAAAAAGATTTATGTCCAATCATCTGGATTTTTGATTATCTGGACTACCCTCTGCTGAGGTTAGTCCAGATAATCAGTGTTCCACTGTATATGTGGATATAATGACACCATGACATAAGTATATTTTGCAGAGGGTGCCTGCTTATAGCAACAAAAGTTTTTTCACCTATATAACTGAGGCTTTTTCCTTCGTTTTGTTATGAAAGCAGTACTGCTCTGGCAGCTGGTGTGTTTGGTAGTTCTAAATATTTCTGGTAGGAGTTTTTGGTTCTGTTTGTATGATATAATGACACCAGACATGATATTTAATATTATTTTGAAATGAGAGATTTCAGTACTGAGAAACTGCTTCTAATGACTAAGCAGTCTGTCCCAACGGTGTCTCAAAAATGGCGCCTATATCAATTGCACCTATATGAGCCTGTTAAGTACATTATGACATCTCTTATATGTGTTCTTATTTTTATTTTTGTCATGTGTTGCTGAAAATCCCTCTGGTGTCTAAAAATCATTAAATTATAAAATGATCCATTCAGTTGTTTTAAAGAGCTGAACAGTGCTTATAAATAGTCTGTGTCGCTAGTTCATGCGTAAAAAAAAAAAATCACAATCAAAATGTAATATCAAACATCAAATTTCAATGTAAACAATGTAGGTAGGCATAAACACTTTAAAACAACTGAATGGAAAATTATTTAATTTTATGATCTTTAGACACCAGAGGGATTTTCAGCAATGCACGACAAAAATACAAAATAAAAATAATAACACATTTTAAAAAGATGTTATGTTGTACTTAATGGACTCATATAGGTGCTATTGATATAGGCACCACTTTTGAGACACTGTTGGGCAGACTTTTTAGTCATTAGAAGCAGTTTGTAAAAGGGGCCCTAAATGTATGATATGTACATTTTCTCTGTTAACTGCATAGTAACCATCCCAAAAATGTTGGAAATGTGCCTAACAATTAACACAAAGGTAATAATTTTCACAGTTATCATGCAGTAACTCAATCTAAATTCTATAAGCAATATATGCATATAATGAAACAGTTCACAAAATGTGTCACATTTGAGTACAAAAACGGATGTTTCAGACCACATCTTGATTTTCTCTATTACTAGGTTATAAAACACCTACCAGTACAAACAGATATCTCTCTGGCAAACCCCATTCATCTGGGAAAATATCTGTCTCCTTGGTCAGTTTTAAGAGCATCTCTTGGGCTCTCTGCCTGTTCTGGAAATCACTGATGGTGCTTAGTTTTGTAACTGTTAACAGAGAGTTTACTTCTTTCTGGAAACCTGTAATAAAAGACATTTATTTAAATACTAATGTGCAATTGGATCTGTGTGTAGTATGCCATTTATTGCATGGTCTTAAACAAGAATTAAATAAACTGGTATATTCTCTCACAGAATCTTATCGGGTGGTTGATTCACTAAGCTAAATTTGTGTTTATTCTGTTCTTGTTTATTCACCCAGAGGAAAGGAGAGTAAACTAATGTATTCTCCTCTGAACTGTCTGGAGAAAAAAGAAAGATTAGGTTCTCACCTTGGTAATCTTCTTTCTTGTAGATGTGTCTAGTGGTCCTGAACACTAGGGTCTTATATTTGAACTAGCAAGTTGCTTGCAGAAAACCGTCAATCATGTTTTCCAACTCCACCTCCTTCCCAGGGAGCTGCCCCCGTCCCCTCAGTTTATACAAAAGCAATCAAGTAGCAGGAAGAAGGAAAACAGGGAAAAATTTCCAAGAATACAATTTTGTACTGCTCTGTAACAAGCACAGGAAATAACATTATAATATCCAAACCTGTGCAACTAACACCATTTATGTATAGAGCTCCTAGCTAATTGTATGACCTGCTGACACGATCTTGGATGAAGGGATCCTAATCAGCATGGATTCACTGAGGGTAGGTCATGCCAATCCAATCTCATCAGCTTCTTTGATTGAGTAACAGGAAAGCTAGACTCGGGAGAGTCTCTGGACATAGTGTACTTGGATTTCAGCAAGGCTTTTGATAGCGTCCCACACCGCAGGCTTCTAAACAAGATGAAATCAATGGGGTTGGGCGAAACAATAACTGCATGGGTCAATGATTGGCTTAGTGATAGACATCAGAGGGTGGTGGTCAACAGCACCCTCTCTGAAACATCGGAAGTGACCAGCGGAGTGCCGCAGGGCTCAGTCCTGGGTCCACTCCTTTTTAACATATTCATAAGGAACTTGACACGAAGGCTGCAGGGTAAGGTAACATTATTCGCCGATGACGCCAAACTATGCAACATAGTAAGTGAAGGCTGTTTGCAGGATAATATGACACAGGACCTTCTTGCGTTGGAAAACTGGTCCTCAACATGGCAGCTGGGTTTCAATGCTAAAAAATGTAAGGTCATGCACCTCGGTAGCGGAAATCCATGCAGAACTTACACCTTAAATGGAGAAACATTGGCTAAGACCGCAGCAGAACGAGATTTGGGAGTAATCATCAGTGCAGACATGAAGGCTGCCAAACAAGTAGAAAAGGCCTCATCCAAGGCAAGACAAATGATGGGATGTATCAATAGAAGTTTTGTCAGCCGGAAACCAGAAGTCATAATGCCACTGTACAGGACCATGGTGAGACCTCATCTGGAGTACTGTGTGCAATTCTGGAGGCCACATTACCGTAAAGACGTGCTTAGAGTCGAGTCGGTTCAGCGGATGGCCACTAGGATGATCTCGGGGCTCAAGGGTCTCTCGTACGAAGAGAGACTGAACAGATTGCAGCTCTACACTCTAGAAGAACGCAGGGAGAGGGGGGACATGATTGAGACATTTAAATACATCACAGGACGTGTCGAGGTGGAAGATGACATCCTTTTTCTCAAAGGACCCTCGGCCACAAGAGGACATCCGCTTAAACTTAGAGGGGGGAAATTTAGTAGTGACACCAGGAAGTATTTCTTCACGGAAAGAGTGGTGGATCACTGGAACAAGCTTCCGGTGCAGGTGGTCGAGGCCACCAGCATACTTGACTTCAAGAATAAATGGGACATCTACGTGGGATCCCTACGAAGGTCGAGTTAAGGAACTGGGTCATTAGCATTCAGACTTATTGAGGTGGGTCAGTAGAGTGGGAAGACTTGATGGGCTATAGCCCTTTTCTGCCGACATCTTTCTATGTTTCTATGTTTCTATGGAGTGGATGCAAATGCAGTGTTGCCCAAGGAACTACATCCATGGTTGCAACCACTGATCCCAGCACCTGCAAATAATGTCAGGCCCTCAGAACAGTCTCACTCCAAAACTTCCATATCTGATGCAGAAGCTTCTCTCTACGGGCTTCTAGGAGAAACACAGTTTTCCCTTTTTTTGAAGCAGTTTCCCCGATACTCCAAGATCTGTGTCAGCTCCAGGTGGCTTTTCTGAAAGTTGACCACCCAGCCTAGCTTCTGCAGCAGTTGAATTTTATTTATTTTATTTAAAATATTTATAATCTACTTAAAGCCTAAGTGGCTCATAATAAAACATGCATAAAAGAATGGACATACAAGAACATCAGATAAAACAAAAAAAACCCCATCTGCCCATATAAAACTCTTCTCCAAAACTGGTTCAACAGTCTTCTATCGAAACAGTAATTCTAATATCAATCAAATGCATGAACAAAAAAAAAATGTTTTGAGCAACTTCCAAAAATGTAAAACATTTTTTACATAAATGTATCACATCAGAAATTCTATTCCATACTATTAGACCTGCTACCGAAAAGTAGGATTTTCTAGTCAATACATATTTCACTATCCCACTTTTACACATATTTAATAACATACAATTCTCATATCTTAAAGATCTCCATGAACTGTACAATGTCAAGCACTTTTGCAGATAATCAGGTAGCACACCATAGAGACCTTGTTGCACGATTTTCAAAATTTTAAATTGCACATGAAAATAAACTGACAACCAATGAAGTTTTTTCAAAATTGGAAAAATTACCTCAAAACACGATCGGCTGTGTGCTGCGGCAGGGCAGGTAGGGAGAAGACGAGCCTCGCGAGTACATCCAACCCCGCAGGAACCCCGCAACCCTAGGGGGTGTACCCACAGGATCCCCGTGACCCGTGACTATAAAGCCTTCATCCTAGACAATGGAAGTCCTAAGTAAATCCCTTTGCAATAATTAAGCTTTGACAATACCATTGTTTGAAGCACTTGTCTCAAATCCAAAGTTGTCGATACGTTTTTCAGCTGCAATAACTTTCTCATAGCAAAGTAAGATAATTGTATCACTTTCACAATTTGAATGTTAAATGTGCATCGAGGATTACACCCAACATTTTAATTTCTTCCTTAATCACAATTACTGTACATGATCAGCTAGACAAACTTCACAGGGCCACAGGTTCTCATGACGGTCAACAATAATCATTATTTCTGTCTTATCTACATTCAGGTTGAATCCGCTGCACCTCATCCACTCATTGATCTTCATCATGTATGTATTTAACTCTATAGTCAATTTCTCACCCCACTCCTTAATCCTGGAAAAAAAACCCTGAATGTCGTCAGCATACATTCTGAAGGAGACACCTAACTCATCTAAAAGAGCTCTTAATGGTGCTAAATATACATTAAATGGGATCGTAGATAATGACAATCCTTGCGAGACCTCCCTGTGTATCAAAATTCAGATGAGATTTCACCATAACGTCTTACAAACATTTTTCTCCCGGTCAAAAAGGATTTAAACCACTCCCATACTGTCCCAGAGACACCCAACTTCCTGAGTCTTGATAACAACAATTCAGGGTTAAGAGAACCAAAGGCAGATGAGATATCAAGAAATATCAAACATAAACAAACAATCTTCCTACATAAGAAGTTGCCTCTGCTGGGTCAGACCAGAGGTCCATCTCGCCCAGCAGTCCGCTCCCGCGGCGGCCAATCAGGTCCATGACCTGTAAGGTGATCCTTGTCTAAAACCCTTTAATCCCCTTTATCCTTCTATCTATACCCTTTCATAATCCTATCCCTATCTCTATCTGTATCCCTCAATCCCCGTATCCTTCAGGAATTTATCCAGTCCTTCTTTGAAACCCCATAGTGTACTCTGTCCTATCACAACCTCCGGGAGCGCATTCCAGGTGCCCACCACCCTCTGAGTGAAAAATAATTTCCTAGCATTGGTTCTAAACCTGTCCCCTTTCAATTTCTCCGAGTGCCCCCTTGTTCTTGCGGTTCCCAATAGGCTGAAGAATCTGTCCCTATCTACCTTCTCTATGCCTTTCAGTGGGCGAATAAATGGCAGATGAAATTCAATGTAGGGAAATGCAAAGTCATGCATATAGGGAGAAAAAACCCGATGTTCAGCTACCAAATGGGGGGATTAGTATTAGAGGAAAGTAACCTTGAAAGAGATTTGGGTGTACTGGTGGATACAACAATGAAGTCAACGGCGCAATGCGCAGCAGCCGCGAAGAAGGCAAACAGAATGTTGGGTATTATTAAAAATGGTATTACGACCAGAACAAAAGAAGTCATCATGCCGTTGTATCGGGCAATGGTGCGCCCGCACCTGGAGTACTGTGTAGAGAGTTGCGCGGGGACAGAAATCCCACCCGTCCCCACCCGTCCCCGCCAAAGTCCCACCCGTCCCCACCCGTCCCCGTGAGGACTCCCACCCGTCCCCACCCGTCCCCGCGAGGAATCCCTCCATCCCCACCCGTCCCCGCGAGGAATCCCCTCCGTCCCCGCCCGTCCCCACGAGGAATCCCCTACATCCCCACCTGTCCCTATAAACTACAGAAATAGTTATTTCATTTAATTATGCTACTGAATTAAAGGCTCTGGTAGAAACCCATTTAAAAATAAGCAAAAAGACTTTATTAATTTGGAAATATTAATTGGGAAGAATACATACTTTGTAAACGGGTTTCTACCAGAGCCTCTAATGTTTATAAATTTTTATCAACACAACTAATATACTACTTTATCCTTAAGCAAAAAAAAAAAAAATAATAATAATTTTTTTCCTACCTTTATTGCCTGGTTCTGCTTTCTTCATGTTCTCATTCAATTCCTTCCATCCACTGCCTCTCTTCTCTCTGTGTCTTCCATTTGCTCTGTTACTGTGCCTCTCCCTTTCTCCCCCCTCCCAAATTGGTCTGGCACCCATCCTTTTCCCTCCGCTCCCCCCATAGTCTGGCACCTCTGTCTTCTTCCCTGCCAGCGTCTTCTTCCCATTCCCTCTTCCCCATTTCCTTTCAGTGTCCTTCTCCCCCACCATCTTCCCCATGTCCTGTCAGGCAGCATCCTTCTCCCCTCTCTGCCTTCCCCATGTCCTTTCAGCGGCCTTCTCCCCTCTCTGTCTTCCCCATGTCCTTTCAGCGTTCTTTTCCACCCCTTTGTCTTCCCCAGTGCTTTCAGGGTCCTTCCCCCCCTCATCTCCCGTTTACCCCATGTCCTTTCAGCGTTCTTTTCCACCCCTTTGTCTTCCCCAGTGCTTTCAGCGGCCTTCTCCCCCCTTAAGCGTCTTTTCTTCTCCACTCCACCTTTCCTCCCTCCCTGCCTCCACCTTTGTGGCGCTTTTGCACCCGACCGACAACAGAACAGGCCCGGTCGGACAAATCTCCCTGTCCTGTAGCCGCGAATCTAAATTACCTTCTTACAGCAGCTGGAGTAGTGAAGCTGCTGTAAGAGGTAATTTAGATTTGCGGCTACAGGGCAGGGAGATTTGTCGGCCGGGCCTGTTGTCGGTCGATCGGGGGACCTGACCGGCTGTGCACATTCTTCGGGGCGGACCGCCCCCTCCCCCCTCTTTCGTTCGCCATTGCCTTCTCCCTACCTGCCCTGCCGCACACAGCCGACCGGAAGTCTTTCTGATGTCAGCGCTGACGTCGGAGGAAGGGAGGGCTTTGCTTAAGCCCTCCCTCCGACGTCAGCGCTGACATCGGGAAGATTTCCGTTCGGCTGTGTGCTGCGACAGGGCAGGTAAGGAGAAGGAGACTACCCTCGCGGCTCGACCAACCCCGCTGCGATCCAACCCCGCAGGAACCCCGCGACTCTCGGAGGCGTCCCCACGGGATCCCCGCAACCCTAGGGGGCGTCCCCACAGGATCCCCGTGACCCAAAGGGGGAACCCGCGGGATCTCCGCGGGTCCCGCGGGATTCCCGTCATCCCTGTTCCCGTGCAGCTCTCTAGTACTGTGTTCAGTATTGGTCACCGTACCTTAAGAAGGATATGGTAATACTTGAGAGGGTCCAGAGGAGAGCGACACGAATGATTAAGGGCATGGAAAACCTTTCATACACTGAAAGATTGGAGAGACTGGAGCTCTTCTCCCTGGAAAAGCGGAGACTCAGAGGAGACATGATAGAAACCTACAAGATCATGAAGGGCATAGAGAAAGTAGAGAGAGATAGATTCTTCAAATTTTCAAAACATAAAAGAACAAGAGGGCATTCGGAAAAATTGGAAGGGGATAGATTCAAAACAAATGCTAGGAAGTTTTTCTTTACTCAGCGGGTGGTGGATACCTGGAATGCGCTTCCAGAGGACGTAATAGGGCAGAGTACGGTACTGGGGTTTAAGAAAGGATTGGACAATTTCCTGTTGGAAAAGGGGATAGAGGGGTATAGATAGAGGATTACTGCACAGGTCCTGGACCTGTTGGGCCGCCGCGTGAGCGGACTGCTGGGCACGATGGACCTCGGGTCTGACCCGGCAGAGGCATTGCTTATGTTCTTATGTTCTATCATGTCTCCTATGAGTCTCCGCTTCTCCAGGGAGAAGAGCCCGAGCCTTTCTAACCTGTCTGCTTATGAAAGGTTTTCCATACCTTTTATCATTTTTGTCGCTCTTCTCTGAACCCTCTCAAGTATCGCCATGTCCTTCTTAAGGTACGGTGACCAATATTGGACACAGTACTCCAGATGCGGGTACACCATCGCACGATACAGCGGCATGATGACTTACTTCGTTCTGGTTGTGATACCCTTCTTAATAATACCCAACATTCTGTTTGCTTTCTTCAAAGCTGCTGCGCATTGTGCCGTTGACTTCATTGTTGTATCCACCAGCACACCTAAGTCTTTTTCAAGGTTACTTTCCCCTAATACTAATCCCCCCATTTTGTAGCTGAACATCGGGTTCTTTTTCCCTATATGCATGACCTTACATTTCTCTATATTGAAGTTCATTTGCCATTTATTTGCCCACTCCTCCAGTTTGTTTAGGTCCCTTTGTAGGTCTTCACATTCCTCCACGGTTTTAACCCTGCTACAGAGTTTAGTGTCATCCGCAAATTTTATTACTTCACACTTCGTCCCTGTTTCTAGGTCATTTATAAATACATTGAACATCAGTGGTCCGAGCACCGACCCCTGCGGAACACCGCTCGTGACCTTCCTCCAGTCCGAGTAGTGACCCTTCACTCCAACCCTTTGCTTTCTGCCTGCCAACCAGTGTTTAACCCATCTGTATACGTCCCCTTCAACCCTGTGGTTCCACAGCTTCCTAAGTAGCCGCTCATGGGGTACCTTGTCAAAGGCTTTTTGGAAGTCGAGATAAATGATGTCTATGGCTTCCCCTTTGTCCATCTGGCTGTTTATCCCTTCAAAGAAGTGCAGTAAGTTCGTTTGGCACGATATTCCCTTGCAGAAGCCATGCTGGCTTGCTTTCATTTGTCCATTTTTTCCTATGTGCTCACAGATGCTTTTTTTTATCAGTGCCTCTACCATCTTGCCCGGAACTGAAGTCAAGCTTATTGGCCTGTAGTTTCCCGGGTCATCCCTTGATCCCTTTTTAAAGATAGGTGTAACATTTGCTATTTTCCAGTCCTCAGGGATCTCCCCAGTTTTCAAGGATAGGTTGCAAATTTGTCGGAGTGTATCCGCTATTTCGTTTCTTAGTTCTTTTAATACCCTTGGGTGGATTCTATCCGGGCCTAGTGATTTGTCGCTTTTCAATCTATCTATCTATCTGTTGGAGGGCATCCTAACAGCTTACCTCTATTTGCAACAGTTTTTCCTCTTGGTCTCCACTTATGATCTCTTCGGGTTCAGGTACATTTGATGTGTCCTCGCTTGTGAAGACTGACAAGAAGAACTTGTTTAACCTGTCAGCTACCTCTTTTTCCTCCTTTACTACTCCCTTTCTGTCTCCATCATCCAACGGTCCTACTTCCTCCCTCGCCGGTTGCTTCCCTTTAGCGTATCTGAAGAACGTTTTGAAATTCTTTGCTTCCCCAGCCAGCCTCTTTTCGTATTCTCTTTTTGCTCTCCTAACCACTAGGTGACATTCTTTTTGGTGTTTCCTGTGTTCCTTCCAGTTTTCCTCGGTTTGATCCTTTTTCCATTTTCAGAACGATATTTTCTTGTCTCCTATTGCTTTCTTCACTTCATTAGTTATCCATACCGGGTCTTTTTTCGATTTTTTTTTTTTGCACCCTTTCCTAAACCTGGGGATGTACAGATTTTGTGCTTCTTGCACTGTGTCCCTGAATAGGGACCAGGCTTTCTCTACAGTCTCCATTTTTCTTGAGCTGTTTCTGAGTTTCTTTCTCACCATTGCTCTCATAGCATCTTGAAGTTGAACATTGTCGCTGTGGTTCTCTTCACTTTTGATGTTCCTACTTCTAATTTGTACTGGATCATGTTGTGATCGCTGTTTCCTAGTGGTCCTACTACTTCCACTTCCTTTGCAGGTCCCCCTATCCCGTTGAGGATTAGGTCGAGAGTGGCATCCCCTCGTGTTGGTTCCTGATCTATACCTAAACATAACTCATTGACAGTAGCCAATAATACTGCCTCTACACTATGAGCCTTTTTAAACCCAAATTGGTTCTTATCCAAACAACCATTTTCTTCCACAAAACTTTCCAGTTGGGGGTAATACTGCTTTATCCAGTACTCTAGCAATAAATAGTAAGATTGATATTGAACTATAATTACACATTTGTTCTCTTAAACATATCTCCAAACTTTCTTGAACATCTATATCCTTAATTTTCCTCCAACGTCTTTCTGCTTATCTAACTTCCTGTCTCACTTTAACAACTCGAACAGACCGCCAGTTAGTTAATCCAGTTCTCATTTGCTGTCTCACTTCCTTTTCAGGGGCTATGCTATCTAAAGCTAGTTTTAAAGAGGAGTACCAGTTTTGTACATCCTCTTCTAAATCAGCTGCCTGATCCCCAATTTGACTTACATACCAAACTTTTCACAAATCTCCTGCTTCAAAATAAGGTATTATTCTCATCATCGCAGAACCCTGGGCACTATCATCCCCAACATCATCATCACTTTTTAAACCACTAGCATGCCTTTGGAATTGGACTTGCCTCTTATTATCCAATTGTCCAGATACGGATGTACTTGTATGCCTGCTCTGTGCAGGTATGCTGCAACAACCACCATTACTTTGGTGAAGGTCTATACTCAGCCTGAAGGGCAAGACCGCAAACTGGAATCACAAAATAAAACAAACAAACAAACAAATCTTCCTGTGCTCTAGAAAAATGGGAATGTGCATGATAGACTTCCGTCAAATCCAGGGATGCAAAACGTTTCCTTGGCATCACTGATGCAATCACCAACCTCACCGTCTCCATTTGGAAACGGGGTATCTTGAGGGCCACATGCACTGCTTTGAGGTTTAGAATTGGCCTCCAGTCTTCTGAGCCTCTCTTGGGCACTATGAAGTACATTGAACATTTATGGCTTTCAAATCCAGCGGCTTTGCGCTACTTCTCAGACCTAGGCTGCTGTTTCCAGCTTCCTAGCAGGAGAGTCCAGAAAAAGATCTGGGAGGGGACAAAAGAACTCAAACTTGTACCCCCCTCCTGTATAATGTCTAGCACCCAATGGTCTGTAGTGATCTCCGCACTTGCACCCCAACATATTATTTTTTGTAAACTGCTTTAATGTGACTTGCGGAAGGCAGTATAGAAAATATTCTTTAACCACAATGGATATGATCCTGTTGCACTGAGAACACCTTTGAAGCCCTTCTGCTGCAGTGAAATCAAATGACTTGACAATCTCAAATATATACCCTGGTCTAGACCAAACTAACATATATATATATACGAGTATATTGTATAAAAAAGAAAAACACAATGTGCTGAAAAACAGAACTCAGAGCAGAGGGACCAATTAAGGAGACAACAGACCAAGAGATAAAAACAAACTACAGAACAGAAGGTCAACACAAATAAGTTTTGAGAGCACTTACAAACTTTGCCCTTGAAGCCTGGCACGAAGAGTGTGAGGAAGTGAGTTCCATCTGCAATGCCTGGGATCCTACCATGAAATGAGTGGTGGTGTGAAACATGCCTTTGTGCAAAACTTAAAGAATGCACTTTACAACTTATTTAATTCAAAACTAAACTGTGTTCTGAAAATGTTAATTAATAGTAACATTAGCAATTTTTTTAGTAACATTCAAGCCATTGCACACTGTACAGTGCAATGATGGTTCCAAAACTATCGTGGTCTGAACTGCATTAGCAATGACCTGGTGGTGGCACTGAGCACTTTATGATTATGATTATTTATTTACACTTATTTATATTTGTAAAGCAGTCATTTGGTCATGAATTGAATATTTAATATAAAAAAAATTGTATGAATGAAAGTGGCACTATTATTAGTTGAAAGACTGAAATTAGAATGCCTATAAGTATAAATAGTGGTTCCTATACGTGGTTTGTTTTATATAAACAAAATTGACATAAGAACATAAGAATAGCCTTACTGGGTCAGGCCAATGGTCCATCTAGTCCAGTAGTCAGTCTTCAGCCAATCCAGGTCACTAATACCTGGCAAAAACCCAAACAGTAGCAACATTCCATGCAACTGAACTAAGGCAAGCAGTGGCATCCCCCATGTCTGTCGTATTAACAGACTATGGCCTTTTCCTCCAGGCAATGTCCAAACCTTTCTTAAAACCAGCTACATTAACTGCTCTTACCACATCCTCTGGCAACGTGTTCCAGAGCTCAACTATTCTCTGAGTGAAAAAATATTTCCTCCTATTGGTTTTAAAAGTATTTCTCTGTAACTTCATCGAGAGTCCCCTAGTCTTTGTAATTTTTGACGGAGTAAAAAAAATTGATCCACTTGTACCCATTCTATACCACTCAGGATTTTGTAGATTTCAATCATATCTCTCCTCAGCTATCTCTTTTCCAAGCTAAAGAGCCCTAACCTTTTTAGTCTTTCTTCATACGAGAGGAGTTCCATTCCCTTTAGCATCTTGGTCACTCTTCTTTGAATCTTTCTAGTTCCACTATATCTTTGAAATAAGGTGACAAGAATTGAATGCAATACTCAAGGTGAGTTTGCACTATGGAGTGATCAGAGGCATTATAACATTCTTAGGGCCTCTTCTATAAAACTACGCTAGCAGTTTTTAGTGCAGTGAGCTCTGATGAATGGCCCACACTGCTCCCGACACTTATAGAGTTCCTATGAGCGTCGGGAGCAGTGTGGGCCATTCAGCATAGCTCACTGCGCTAAAAACTGCTAGCGCAACTTGATAGAAGAGGCCCTTGTAAACCACCTCTTTTAAAAATAATTCTTAGCATCATTTGCTTTTTTGGCTACTACTGCACATTGGGCAGAAGGTTTCATCGTATTGTCCACAATGACACCCAGATCTTTTTCTTGGATGCTAACCCCTAAGGTGGCCGTAGCATCTGGTAACTATGGTTTAGGTTATTCTTCCCAATGTGCATCACTTTGCATTTGTCCACATTAAATTTCATCTGCCATTTGGTTGCCCAGTCTTCCAGTTTCCTAAGGTCTGCCTGCAATTTTTCACAATCTGCATGCGATTTACAACAACTTTGAACTATTTAGTGTCATCTGCAAATTTAATCAACCCACTCATCATTCCAATTTCCAGATCATTTATAGATAAATTAAAAAGCACTAATTTACCCTCCTTCATTGAGAAAAATGGCCATTTAACCCTATCCTCTGTTTTCTATCTGATAACCAATTTCTAGCCTGCAACTGAACATTGCCTCCTATCCCATGATTAATTTTCTCAGGAGCCTCTCATGAGGAACTTTGTCAAAAGCTTTATGAAAATCTAGATACATTACATCAACCAGCTCACCTATATCCACATGTTTATTCATACCTTCAAAGAAATCAAGCAAATTGGTGAGGCAAGATCTCCCTTGGCTAAACCCATGCTGACTCTGTCTCATTACTAACAGCAAGTCAGCATTTTCATGTTTGAGTTCTTTTAGTATCCTGGGATGTATACCATCTGGTCCAGGTGATTTATCACTCTTTAAACTTGTCAATTTGGCTTAGTATATCTTTCAGATTCACCGAGATTTCTTAGAGTTCCTCCACATCATTACCCTTGAAAGCCATTAACGGTTCAGGTAGATCTCTTACATCTTCTTTCATAAAGACTGAAGCAAAGAATTCATTCAGTCTCTCCTCTATGGCCTTATCCTCCCTGAGCACCCTTTTGTTCTTTGATCATCTAACACAGTGTTTTTCAACCGCTGTTCCGCGGCACACTAGTGTGCCGCGAGATGTTGCCTGGTGTGCCGTACGGTCAGGGCCGCCATCAGGGCAGTACCACCAGTCTAGGGAGAGGGGCGGTCCGCCCAGGTGGACAGGAGAGAGCTGGACGGGGGACCCGCGGAGTTCAATACTTCTCGAGCCGCGAGGCTTGTCTTCTGTTCCTGCCTGCCCTGCAGCTAACATATAGCCGATCGCAAGCGTTCCCCGATGTCAGCGCTGACGTCGGAGGGAGGGCTTAAGCAAAGCCTGCCCTCCGACGTCAGCGCTGACGTCGGAGAATACTTCCGTTCGGCTATTTGTGTGCGGCAGGGCAGGCAGGAACAGAAGACAAGCCTCGCGGCTTGAGCTTCGTTTTGCTGAGAAAGTTGCAAAGATGGGCTGGTAGGCAAACACGGAACACAAAAGGGGGGAGGGAGTGCGTTTTGGACACAAGGCATGAACTTGGGAGAGAGGAAGGGAGGGAAAGAGATGCTGAGGTGGGGGAGGGAATGGGTTTTTGGACACAGAAGGCATGGACTTGGGAGAGAGGAAGGGAGGGAAAGAGATGCTGAGGTGGGGGAGGGAATGCGTTTTTGGACACAGAAGAAATGGACTTGGGAGAGAGGAAGGGAGGGAAAGAGATGCTGAGGTGGGGGAGGGAATGAGTGTTTGGACACAGAAGGCATGGACTTTGGAGAGAGGAAGGGAGGGAAAGAGATGGTTGTGTACACGGGGAATAGAAGAAAGGAGAATTTTTGGTCATAGGGAGGGAGTGAGGTACAGATAGTGGCATACCAGGGTGGGGGGGGGCGGTCTGCCCCACCCCGGGTTTACGTCCCAAGGGGGTGCACAGCTGGCCACCCTCCAGTGTTGTCCCTAGGCTGGCAAACTGCGGCTCTTTAGCCACTTGGGTGCCACCACCGCCAACGGTGTTGTTGGCGGTGGCAGCATTATAAAATACTTTCTTTGTGTTTATTTGATTCCTATTCAAGAGAATTACTTTATATATAGTCAATATAGGCACAGAGTTAAATTTTTTAACATTTTCTAATGGTGGTGTGCCTCGTGATTTTTTTCATGAAACAAGTGTGCCTTTGCCCAAAAAAGGTTGAAAAACACTGATCTAACAAACACTTTCTGATGCAATATTTAGCCCTATCTTCTAGGCTTTTTTGCATCACTTACTGTTAATAAATGCCATTATCATAGTGTGATGCAATATAGATCAAAAGTGTTCAGCAAGCACTTTCCATTCCACAATAGATTTCTAGTATGAAGGAATAAGAGTTACTGTCATATTAGTGTGGCAATTATTGAACTAACCATTGATATGCAAGCTTGGAACGACGAGTGAGGTGATTACATTTGTAGATGACACTAAACTGTTCAAAGTTGTTAAAACGCATGCGGATTGTGAAAAATTGCAAGCAGACCTTAAGAAATTGGAAGACTGGGCATCCAAGTGGCAGATGAAATTTAATGTTGACAAATGCAAAGTGATGCACTTTAAATATAAAAGGCAAATATTAATATAAAAATTGTAAGAGGACCGGTGAGGAGGCAACACGTTATGCTAGCCGCTATGATAATAAACTGAGCGGTGAGCTGTGTTTCTGAGGTCCAGTGAAAGGTTAAAACTGAAGAAGAGGAATACAAAGAATCTAAATACTATTGTTACTTGGGATTGGAGGTTGCTTATGAGTTATATGTGATTCCAAGTTTGACAGATAACTTAAGGACAAACATCCGATTTGGACTTATTCAAAATCCTGCACATACAGTACATAGATTTCCTTTGAAAATCCTAGTGAATGAGGATAGTTCATGCAGGTTAACATATGCATAGGAAAACCCCCCAGGGTAGTTAACCTTTGATCTAATTCTGTCCGTTTCTCACAGCAGGTAAAAATATTCACATGGTTACCCACATGGATATTTTCATACTTTGGGGTGCTGAAAAATTTCGCATAGGGTTCTTACCCCAGAAAATGCACTGAGAATTCCCTACAAAGTCTCAAGTCTTTTCATAGATTGTCTTTTCAAGCTGTTATCTAGGAAAAAGATCTTAGCAATTTGATATTAAATTCTATTTCTTATCAGCATTTTAGGAAACTGTTGAAAACCAATCTGTTTGAGAAATTTTTTTAAATCTGATTTTGTATTTCACTGTGTATGTAGAGTTCTCTTTTATTTTGTAAACCTCATAGTTGTGGGTATATAAATACATTTTTATGCTATGTTATGCTCCTATGTTTTGTTTTGTTTTTAATTACACATGGCTGCTGAAAAGAACAGCACAGTCAAGAGTACAGACTCACAAAAAAAAAAAAAAAAAATCCAAAACCTGTTTTTACCAACAGAAAATTTGGAGTGGACTCTGATGATCTTTCACCCTTGCTCTGCTGCTAGAATGCATATAAACTGCCCCATTTCTCGCCAGGAATGCAAAATCTGAAGAGCTAAAATTACCTAGGTCTTCCAAAATCCGTTTCCATCGCATTTTTACCTCCTTCCGAATCTGTCTTAAAGCACAGATTTCACAGTTGATCTTTGTCCATTCCTGAAAAAACAAAGATAATGGAAAGTTCAGTTTTGAGGCTTCAGGCTATGTTATCCAGCCTGAGCCCTGACTTGTGCTACAGAGATTTCTCACACTTTCATTTGTATTGCATTTTACATATAAAAAGACTGGGCTTGCTTTAACAATTCAGCAGTAGGATAACCAGACAGGACAGCAGTTTTCAATCTGAGGCAAAAATAAAGAATGCTGATGAATTATTGGAATTACTACATAATTGAAGCAATTTGCAAGGTACACAATTGATCCATTCTGTTATCTTGAGATGTAATTAACTTTCCTTCCGGTATCTTTATGTTCTCTTTACAGAGATTCTAATATAAACCCAAATCTGGCAAGTTTATTTTGTACTATAATCTTCATTTATCATTGCTATTAGAACTGTGTCTTAGGACTTACTGGTCTAGATATTAGTTATACATTTTATTTTATATTATTAGTTCTCACTTTATTGTTCATTTGATTATGCGTTCTAAGATATTTATTCTAATAGTGCTTAGATTTTTGATGCATTTTACATGATATATTATTATTGGTTTATATATGCTTTAAATGTGATATCTAAATGTGTTATTTATTATCATTATTATTGTATTCATTTGTACATAATTTGTATGGGTGTTTTGGGTTTTTTTTAGTATCCCCCGAGGAAAGAACATACATATGATGAAATCTGGATCCTTGTTGGGACGAACATATAAGGAATAAAGATACTGTCGGATGAAAGGACATCTCTCTTGCTCTTTATGTTGTTCTGTTTCCATAGCAAGGCAAGGTTTTCTCTGTTTGGCTGTTTGGGCTTTTACTGGTTGATTATGAACAGAACACTGAACTGACAGCAACAAGAATCGCCATGACAATGGTGCTGAGCACTGACCTACACACTCCAGAGACTAGGAACTCCAAAACTGTGGTCTTCCTCCCCTACACCTCAGACAAGTACCTGTTTAATTTTTTTAGCCTATGGGTTACACTAGTGATACTGATGAAAGCCATCAATCCTCACATTCTCTTTCAGCTTTGAAATCAAACTGGCCCAAATAAAAATCCTGAAAAATTGAATATAAGAACAAAGTGCCTCCATGTCAACCAAGTAATCTATAAGAACTATATGGTGGCATATTGAAGACCTGAAGGCAGTATAGACTCCAGGCAAACATAACAGCATCAACAAGATCCAAATACAAAAACGGTGCTGAAGTACAAAAGCCGCAATCGGTATCCATCATTAATCTTGGAGAAGCATCCTGACAAGTAAAAGGAATGATTGAGATACAAATGGAAACAGAAGGAGGAGAGGGGGTGAAAACTCAATACTACTAATCCAAAAAACTCCCCAAAACTGTTCAAAAAGAATGCTAAACACTTAGGGCGCCTTTTACAAAGGCGCGCTAGGGCCTTAACGCGTGCGCTAGCCACTATCGCCTCCTTTTGAGCAGGTGGTAGATTTTCAGCTAGCGCGTGCTATAACAAGGGCAGCTGCGCTGAATTTCTATGAAGGGAATAGGAGGCGGTGCTAGGACGTCTTGGAGGACTCTGATGACCCCTAATGCAGGCGTTCCTCAGATGCCGAAACACAGTGCTGTGTCGGATCCACAGCTTCTGCTTGTGTCCTTTTATGAAATAAACAAGTTGGTTTTACATCAGTGTTCTTCAGTGCTCATTGTCTGTTCCCACTTCTTTTTGTACTGTTTTATACCCGTGGGTTCTCTGTCCTGTTGGACTTTTTGGTGTTTACTTAAACTAAGTGGGGCCATAAGATGATTTTCAAGAATGAACCAATCTGGAAGGTTCTCAATAAGTTCTGGAAGAATCCATTACATTCCTTGGCGTAAAATGTAAGCTTGATGATATATATAGAAATCTGGAAAATTAATTCCACCCATGGACTGAGACTTTTGCAATTCTGGGTGGCTTACCTGACCATAGAAATGTCATAAGAATTCTATTTATTTATTTATTTATAAAAAGATGCCTGAAAATAAATTGGAATCATGCTCATCTGATAACAAATTACTGGAGCACAGTGACCATATCAATCCAAGCGCCAGCACTCGTACTTAAATTACTGTAAATTCAGTGCTGCTTCTGTTTAGGTAATAGTGCCAATACACCGACAGCACAATTACTGTGCCATGTACCCTGCCTCATCCATCTCACCAAGGCCACTATGATTTTTGCATTCCCTTCTCCCTTGTACCCTGTGCACTGCACTGCTCATATAGCCTTCAGTACAACATTCTCTTTATGGATAAATCCCTTTGCATCTGTGCTCCTATTTACCAATGATGAGATATCAAACTGTGCAGATTTCTATATAATAAGAATATATTAAAGGGATGGAGGAGGGGACCTAGCTGTTGTTGGTCTGTTTTCTGATTCCTATATCAGTTTAAAAAATTTGTATGTAACTGTTGTACACTTTTTGATATTATATATATGAGTAATGATGGAAGTTCAGTATGCAACTGGTTTCAATATTATATTAAATGTAAAGAAATTAAAAATACGGTAGGCTATACAGACACACAGATAGTTGGCAGGAATTGAAATCCCCTCTCCCTGTTGGCTTCAACATTGTAAGAGAATTCCCAACACTCAGTCGGCCCGTGTCAAGTACATTATTTCCAGAGACTAGAGATAACCCTAAAGCTGGGATTCTCATCCCAGTCCTTGGGACACACCTAGCCAGTCAGGCTTTCAGGATATCCACAACAAATATGCATGGAATAAACTTTCATGCACTGCCTCCATTGTCAACAAAAGAAAAATCCAACAAAATCTGCAGTCTACATATATATCTCATACATATTCATTGTGGATATCTTGAAAACCTGACTGGCCTGGTGTGTCCTACTAGGTTGAGAATCCTGCCCTAAAGGTATTCCAATAGAGTTGACATAGCGATAACAGCATATGAGGAAGGCTCTGAAAGTTAATTGCTTTATCTGTTAGGTTTTTAGATACCAAGTTGACAGAATCTGAAGCCAAATAGCATACTTGATTGAGTAACTTAATTGTGTGTATGAATAGCTTTCCTTTATTTTTGGTGGAGTTCCTTTCTACTTTTAATTTTGATTGTACATCACCTTGACTTACCATAATTGGTAAGGTAGGTGATTTTAACAAATAAAAATGAATTAATGGGAGACTGCTACTGAGTGCTGCAAATATGACTTCATATACCAGTATTACATCCACCTTGCAATTCAGACCTACGCAGGTTTACCTCAGTATATTTGTGCAGCTGGTTCCGTGCCACTAACAGATTGTGCAATTCCCTGTCATCATCTGTCTCTGTATGAGATAAATCACCAGGAAAATTCCAGAGATTCCTGTCATCACCACATGCCATAACTCCTCCCAGCACATATGATGGATAAGGGTCATTATTGCTGAAATAAGGAAACAAAAAGACAAAAAATACATGGCTAGAACAGAGCACATCAGGTTTTACTGAACTAAAACCAGAAAAGATGCCATCATAGTAACAGCACATAAATAAGGTCAGAACATAACTCACTGGGATACAGCCGAAAAGTCACATGAAAACAAGTTGTTAAAATACATGTAGACATATGCAACTTGGGAAAGAAGTTACAGAATGAATCTCACAAGGTGAAGATATAAGATTCTCAGATAGTGATACACTTAACCAAAATAACCTAATTATTGTACAGGAATTTCCATGACCACAAAAGATCCCTTCTTTCGATACCAATTTATGTAATCCACAAGCTTCCTCAATACATTACTCTCTCCACTATAAACACGCTAAGTGCTCTATGCACAAAAAACCCCCAAAACAACAAAGGAATAGGCTTCACACAGTAAATTCTCTTTTCATGCTTTACTTCTTGTTGCTGATTGGCGGGAGTAGGTTAAAGACACTAAGGCACCATTGTTGAAGCACTGAGCATGGAAGAAAGACGCTACTTTGAGACTGTAATTACCATTTCATATTTACAGCATCGAAGCTGAATTGAGTACATGTGAAAATACTTGTTTTTTGAAGGTGCCTATGCCCTGATGAACAAGCTCATATTTGAAGAAATAAAATTTAATTGGGAGATAGGTGCCTATTTTCTTAGGCACAATTTCTACAAAACATAGGTGCCTATCGCATGGCACCTAGCAGCACCTAACACCAAAGTAGGTGTGTTTAGAGGTGGCAAAAGACTTAGGCACTGCTAGGCGCGATTCTCTAAAGGACTTAGGTGCCTTTAAAACATTGGCCTACATAACAGATGCCTTAGGGGTCCTTTTATCAAGCCACGCTAACAGGGTTAGTCGTTGGATATTTCATCACGCGCTAAGCCCCGCGGCTGGCAAAAAAACTAATGCCTGCTCAATGCAGGCGTTAGCGGCTAGCGTGGCAGGCGGTTTAACGCGCGATATTATGCACGTTAAACCCCCTACCGCAGCTTGATAAAAGGACCCCTAAGTTTTAAGTTAGGCGTGATTCTGTAATGGGCACCAAGTGTGACTGACATGTAATAGGTACCTAACTTTACGCCTATCATTTTTAGGTGCCCATTACAGAATCTGGCCTTTAGGTTTGTTTTTAGTGGTGAGAGTAGTGAATTGAGTTGATTTTTGAGTCCTCCACTCTTTTCAGTTTTTGTTTCATACACAAGATGACTACACAGTTATTTCAGTCCACACCGCTTGGGATCTATCCCAGCTGCCAGACATAGAACAATATAGCTGCACACCCAGGTCACATTTTGCTATCTTCCGTACTGGTAGTCTATCATCCTGGTTAGATAAGTACACAAAGGTCCACATTTAATACAACACTCAGCACCCTCTTCTCTAACCTACCATGGTCTTACCATGGTAACAATATAAATAGCTATTGAAACTTGCAAGTTTGTTGTCCAAATATCCATCTGCCTAGTCCCTTGTGGCTTTGTTTTATAGGGTGTCCAGGGGAAAAGCCCAAAAAGGCACCTATGTGCCTTTATATAATAAGCTCCCAGAACCAGGCGTAGATTAAGAAAGTAGCAAAACGTTCATTCTATAAGATCAACTTTTGTGAAAAAATTAATCTTCATTCTGAATGTGCTTCAGATGATTCTGCATAATTGATGATTTTGTTAATGATTTACAATACTTTAACAATTCATCTAGGTGAGAAAGATCCCTGTGAGAACCCCACACCATCAGGGTCAAAGGAAAGAGAAACATAGGCCAAGCACTGAAATTGAGTTTGTGTAGCTTCTGCTTAACAGTCTTTCTCTCATGTACTGTGAAACTTCAGATGCTGATTCTCAATTATGTGACAACTTCCTACAGACTGAGCTAGCTATTGAGATAAGCAGGCACACAAAAAAGCAGAGCAATTTGCAAGATGTTGCATGGAAAGAAGGAGAAATTAGGCTCTTACCTGGTAATTTACTTTCTTTTAGCCTCTCCAGACCATGACCAGCAGGTGGAGACTGAGACAAAACTTTGGAACTGTACATATCATGTGACCCCTCCCTAATTACCTCAGTCTGCTGAATAACCAAGCAGAACTAAGAACTATCAGGACTCCAAACAGGAGTATCAACAAATAAAAACAGGAATGCTGTTAGAAAATGCAAAGGAACAAATGCAAATAGCAAAGGTCCCCACAGCTCGCCAGCAACACCAGCCAAGCCACAGCTACTGTTCTTAATCTCCCCAGCCCTAGAAAAATACTAGAAACCAACTGAAAAATGAAAATCTGCACGCAAGAACACGACAATAGGCAGGATGGGGTATTATGCTGGTCTGGAGAGGCTATAAGAAAGTAAATTAGCAGGTAAGAACCTAATTTCTCCTTCTTTAGCAACTCTCCAGACCAGCATAGGTTAATCTTACAAGCGGGACATAAAAACATAAGAATTGCTGCTGCTGGGTCAGACCAATGGTCCATCGTGCCCAGCAGTCCGCTTCCGTGGTGGCCCTTAAGTAAAGGATCAGAGCCCTAACTGAGTCTAGCCTTACCTGCGGACGTTCTGGTCTAGCAGGAACTTGTCTAACTTTGTATTGAATTCCTGGAGGGTGTTTTACCCTATGATAGCCTCCGGAAGATCATTCCAGTTTTCCACCACTCTCTGGGTAAAAAAAAACTTCCTTATGTTTGTACGGAATCTATCCCCTTTTAACATTAGAGAGTGCCCTCTTGTTCTCCCTACCTTGGAGAGGGTGAACAGCCTGTCTTTATCTACTAAGTCTATTCCTTTCATTATCTTGAACGTTTCAATCATATCCCCTCTCAGTCTCCTCTTTTCAAGGGAGAAGAGGCCCAGCTTCTCTAATCTCTTGCTGTACGGTAACTCCTCCAGCCCGTTAACCAGTTTAGTCGCTCTTCTCTGGACCCTTTTGAATAGTACCGTGTCCTTCTTCATGTATGGCGACCAGTGCTGGACGTAATATTCCAGGTGAGGGCGTATTATGGTCATTTCTTGAAGGGCTAAGCAGCTGGCCTTTCATAGGGATACAATTTTATTCTTTGCACACATCACAGTTCATAATATGGCCAACCCTCTTCTTATTGGTTGTGATTTACAAGAGCAAATCACTCTCACTTTATTCCCTCTTAACTGGATACCTAGCTTAAGAGTTCCAAAATTAAAGATAATAAGGCAGCTTTTTAAAAGCATGATTCACAATTATTTTGAAGTCAAATCAATTTTTGATGTTTATCAACCCAGCCAATATTCAGCTATTCAGGAATGTTTGTAGGCTAGGCCTATAGATTGAAATACACTGTCTACCAAATTGCAACTGAAGGTCAATATGATAACATTTTGTAAGTGAAGAATTTATTTTCTGATAAGCTGAGTCTATTTGTGTTTCCTCTAAAATGTTAATTGCTATGTTATCTTATTTTTGATGTTTTATGCTCTTATTTCATAGGTTCATTATTGTAATCCAATTAGAATTACAATGATTACTAGAACAGAAATTTGATTAAATGAACAAATAGTTGAATTTCAGTGTGTGTGTTATTACACCCAAAATGTATCCAACAGAACTTGAAACTGAAGCAGATTTCAGATGGGCTAGAAGTTGGAGGATAAGTATAGCTAACATTTAACATATAGTACAAGTAATTTTCAAATCAGTATCAAAGATCTTATATATAATTAGAGAGGAGAAAGCAGACTTTCCTGATCCTAAATTTAAAGAAAGAAGTATAAATATAAAAAATTTACTTCTTTGCTTTAGTGTCTATCCTAACAAAAATTCCATGAATAAACAAAAACACGTTAGTATTCTCTCAAGGATCTTTTGAATGGATGCACCAACTGGCTGATTTTATTGATTGCCTGACTATCTTAACCGGGAATTTTATAATACTGTGCAGTACTACCCTACCTTACCCAGCTACTCCTTCATGTCACTTGGCCGACAAAAATTTCTGGAAAGAACACTGCACATCAGTAAATTATAAACTAGAAAGTTTGCGATAGCCGATCCAAGATGGCAGCCGCATAGGCTAACAGAGAGGAGCGTCTTGCGAGTCTGTCTTCAAAAAATTACCTAGACATTACCACCTTTGTGGGAAAAATGCCAAAGAGAAGAGGCCTCGTGGCACTCTGGGCCTGTCGTCCTCGGCAACATTGATGAACTACTGAGACGTATACAGGGTATGTCGGCAGTGTCGGCTACTTCCCCGCTGGAGATGCTGCAGAGAAGTGAGATGCAAGCGGTCTCTCAGCCTCACACCACCAGTTCTCCGCGCGAGGGGGTGCTTCCGGGAGGTGGAGAGCACTCTCTCTTGAAGGCTAGAGAGATCGAATCAGAGAGCAGGAATTCTGGTTCCTAGTCCTTTCAAGGAAACCTGAACATGGATAGTGAGGACCAGACAACAACGAGAACAGGACCTTCCCAGCCATAGCAGAGACGAGGAGAAACACCAGTTGGTGAGCAGAGTGATTTGAACTTACAATTTTCTTTACCTCAAAAAACCCATGAAATTACTTTAGAAGCCCTGTGGGACTTGATTACTAACCTGGGAAAGAATATTAACTCAGTCCCAACAAATAGAAGGGAAATTAAAGAAGCATAACGACATTAATAAATGAAAACAAGAAATTGGTGCCTCTAAATCTTCAACAGATAAATTGCAAGATGGTAAAGAAATATCAAAGCAATTACAAGAGATGCTAAACAAGGATAATACAAACTTAAGAAGAAAATTTGAATCACTTGAGAACTTCTTCAGGAACAACAATCTTAGACTGATTAATTTCCCTAGGGTTACTACGGTAATTCCTAGAGAAATGTTGAAATGTTACCTTTTGGAAATTTTGGAACTTCATTACCTCCATTTACACAAGTTTAATATCTACCGAGTAAGACACAGGATAACCAACAAGGCACTAATCAGGAACCTATGAATATATCAACCTTATTGGAAGCATCCAATAGAGAAGTGGCCGTTCCAGCTACTTTACTACTGACTGTAGCTCTTACTCTTGATAAAAGTTGGCTTCTGAGAATATTTTATAAAAATAAGCAAAAAGAATTCCTAGGTTATAAATAAATTATAAACTGAATAATTTTTCTCTCTATGACAAGGGTACACTTAACCCACCTCTACCAGATCTTTTTGAAGATTCTAAAAGACCTGAAAAATATGGTATCCAAACTGTCCTCCTGAACTCACAGTCAGTCAGGACAAGGGGAGGAAATCAATGGCAGCAAATTATCTTCTCTCACTTTGAGTGCTACTATTTTGCCATATTGGGAAAGGAAGAGGAACAGCAATGGGTCTCTTTCTGCTCAAAGGAGACCTGATGCTTTAGTGCTGGAAGAGTACTTGGGATTTTACACCTTTCTCTAAATGGAAGCTTCTCTTTGCCCCCAATGAGATTGGAGGCTCTTCTCAGAAGTTTAGAACCTGTCCCTTCCTCTCTCAACATAACTTTATATGGGGGTGGGGAGCTTTTGGGGAGGGGGTTCAGCTTCGATTTGTTTATTGCCGTTCTACTTTGAGTGTTTTGTATGGTTAGTTTTGTATTAGAGGGAAGAAGCGAGAGTTTTGGGGAAGGACTGGGTGGGTAGTTGGGATTGTGCTCTTATTTCTGTCTGGTTTGTCATTTGTAAAAATTTCAATAAAAATTATTTCTTTAAAAACAAACATAACTTTACATGAATAGATGGTGGTGAGGGGAAAAAGTATAAAAATGAATAGAAAGAGGGCACAAGACATGGGGAGCACATAAGGAAGGAGAAGAGAGTATACAAGATGATAAAAGGTAGAGAGCATTGGAAGAGTAAGAAGACAGCAAGCACAAAGAAGACAGGGAAGAGAGTGAAAGCAGAACCCAGGAGGAAGAAGCATGAAAAGAAGTGAGAAAGGAAGAGTACTGGGAAGAAGGATGATTAATAAAGGTAAGGAACGTAACTAAGGCAGAAAAGGAGAGAAAACTGATACTAGGAGGAAGAGAAGGAATAATGGGAAATAAGAGTCATGAGGAAAGCAAGAAGGAAAGGAGAGGAAAAAATAATGAAATAGCCTTCTGAAGGGAAAAGGAACAAAATAATATGCATTAGAACATAAAAAATAAAACAGGACGAGAACATAAGGGAGTGAGGCAAGCCCAGCAAATAACACAAAGATGCAGAACCAGAAAATCAAGCCAGACACACCAAAAGCTGTAAAATACTACATTGACTAAAAGAACTTATGAGTACTAATTTGTGTACTTATCGTAAAACCCAGCTGACAGTATCCTGATTTCTCCCACACAATATATCTCATCTGAATTTTTCCAGTCCAAGAATTTTGTGCAGAAAATGGTATATTGACCCCATAAAGAATGATTTTCAAACTTTTCAGAATTTTGTCCAATTTTGGAGGGGTGGTAGTGGATTTCAGTTCATTTTGCACAATGTTAAGCATATACAGGCTTATAATCAAAAAACAGTCATCCAAAAAGCATTCTAAATAGGCACTTGGACATCCAAGTGCCGATAATTGAAACCGTCTTTCTGTACATCTAGCGAGGTGTTCCAGCCTCTGTATGTCCAGAGCACGAGATGGGCATGGTGGAGGCAGGCTTTGCGTAGTCTCAAGGGCGGGTTAGACATGGACGTCTTGCAGCGATAATCAAACATTTTGCAAGACATCCTGGATGGAACTAAGACATTTGGAACTAGACCTGTTTTAGAAAGGACTACGTGCCACAAAGGTGCCCAAACTGACCAGATGACCACTACATTAATCAAGGTAAGACACCCCACACTCCTCCAGTGCTCATTGACACACACACCTCCATTCACCATACAAAAATGAGAACAAAAAGGTACATACCTGTCTCTAAAACAGCAGCATATGGTATGAAGAAGCCTAGTAGAGCTGCACACCTGGTGGGTGGGCTAATGAACCAGAGAGGAGAACCCAGGCCCAGAGGCCACTCTATTACATTTATGCTAGAACATGTGAGCCCACCCAAACCCTACTATACTGCAAAAAAGGTGCCACCTGCAGCCATAAGTGCTATTGGGGTGGTACACAGGAAGGTATACTAGTTTTGGTTGTTGGAGGGGGGATGTATCTCACCCTAAATTTTAAGGGGGTTATGATGAGATATACAGCTGGCACCCTTTATGTGAAGTTCACAGCAGTGCCCTCTAAGGTGTCCCATTGCTCCATCTGTGGCCAGTCCATTACTATGCTGGCCCCACTCACATCCAAATTGTCAGGATTAGGATGTTTTCAACCTGGATGTTTTTCTGATTGAAAATGGGGTATAAAGTTAGACGTTCTGGCAGCCTAGACATCCTGGTGGCCATGACATCTAAGTAGATGATTTTTTAAAAAAAATTATATTTGGACGTTCAGCAGTTTGCTATTCGAAGGGAGTGCGGGAGTGTGTGGTGCAGCGATTAGAGCTACAGCTTTAGCACCCTGAGGTTGTGGGTTTGAATCCCGCACTGCTCCTTGTGACCCTGGGCAAGTCACTTAATCCCCATTGCCCCAGGTACATTAGATAGAATGGGAGCCCACTAGGACAGTTAGGGAATAATGCTTGAGTACCTAAATAGAATTTTAAGATATATGGAATATAAATTATTAAAAAGAAAGAAAGAAAGAAAACGGCCATTTTTGTACCTCCAACTTTGGACATTCATCTGGAAACATCCAAATTGGACTTAGATGTCTTTTTTTTAAATGCCCCTCATAATGCATTTTAGAATATTTTAATGCATGGAAATCAACTGTCTGCACATTAAATTACACTTCTCCCTCCGGATTCGCGGGGGATAGGGACAGAGCCAGACCGCGAATGGCGAAAAACCGTAAATATCCGGCTCTGACCCACCCCCGCCTCCTTCCCGCCTTCCCGTCCTTACCTGGTGGTCTAGCGAGCTTTCGGGGCAGAAGAGATCTTCCTACGCTCCTGCCCCGTGCAGATCGCCATTAGGAAATGGCTGCTGTGAGTTCCCGTAGTCTCTCGAGACTACGACGGGAACTCCCTACAGCTATTTCCTAATGATGATCTTACCCTGATAATCTTCTTTCTGGTAACAGGGCATATGAGTCCTGACAAGTGGGATAACTTCCCCTAACCACGAGCAGTGTAGAAGGATTCATCTACAATTTCTTCTGCTCCATCTCTTTCCTCAGTGGGCTGTACTGCATCTCTTTAGTTTGTACCAAAGCGGTCGATCACCACTACAATAGGAGACATAAGAAGGAGGGGTACGGGGAACTTTCCCCAACAAGACACTTCTGTTCTGCTCTGTAACAAATTATAATGAACAATGTTAATCAAAACATTTCATATAAAACAAGTTGAAACAACCAAGCACCTATCTGAGTTCAAGCAGCACTAACATTTAAGAAGTTTGTATACTCTCAATTGCATTTGTAATAGACAATGACACAGGGACATATTTGTCCCCGTGGAAACTCATTTTCCCATTCCGGCAAGTTCTTTTCCTGTCCCTGCCCCATTCCTGCAAACTCTGTCCTCATCTGCACAAAACTCAAATATTTTAAAATCATAAGTGTTCAAAGCTTGTGCGGTTAAGGCAGAACTTACAAGAATGGAGCAGAGAGACATGGACAGCAACTAAACTCACAAGGATGGGACAGGGAAATTGAGTTCCTGTGGGGATGGGGACAAATTTGGCCTCATGTCATTCTCTAATTTGTAACAATTATATGGCTTTGTACTCATAATATCTGACCGGTATGAGAAGATCTCAAATTCTGGACATACTTATCCGAGACACTAAACAGGCAAATAATTACACAGGGTGGGGCATCAGGACTCATATACCCTGTTACCAGAAAGATTATCAAGGTAGGAACTTAATCTTTCCTTCTGGTGCACAGGACATATGAGTTCTGACAAATGGGACATATCAAAGCAGTCCCTGGAATCTAGGGCAGGACAGATGAGCCTGTCCTTAACACTGAGGACCCAAAAGCGGAGTCCTTTTGCACTGCTATGTCCACTCTATGAAAAACTTTGTAAAGATATGAGATGTGGACCGTATAGCCACTCTACAAATCTTCTCAGATGGGATCACCCAGGCATCCACTCATTAACAAAAATATTGGCTGCTGTTTACCACAACTAATGTACAATGATAAAATCGCCATGTGAATCCATCTGGATGCCTTAGATGCTGGCCTGCCCAACCTGGCAATGCTAGTTAGGATAAAAAGATAATCGGATAGCTGAAAGTCAGTCACTTCTAGATAATGGAGGAGAACTCTTTGCACATCCAGCAACTTCAACGCTTTGTCTTCTTTCTTCAAACCTGTGGACTGGAATGTGGACATTAAGACTTCTCAACTGATGTGAAAAGCTGAAACTACCTTCAGCAAAATGGAAGGAACCATGCGCACAGAGACCTCGCTTCTGTAACCTTGAGGAAGGTCTCTCTGCATGAAAGTGCCTGCAATTCCAAGACTCATCTCACTGAGGTGATAGCCACCATAAAGACAGTCTTAACAGTAAGATCCAGCAATGACACCTTCTGCAAAGGCTCATATGGAGTCTTGCTGAGAACCTGGAAAACAATGTTAAGGTTCCATGGCATAGAAACATGACGGCAGATAAAGGCCAAATGGTCCATCTAGTCTGCCCATCCACAGTAACCATTATCTCGTTCTCTCACTGAGAGATCCCACATGCCTATCTCAGGCCCGCTTGAATTCAGACACAGGCTCTGTTTCCACCACCTCCTCCGGAAGATTGTTCCACGCATCTACCACCCTTTTCGCAAAAAAGTATTTCCTCAGATTACTCTGGAGCCTCTTAACCCTTTCAGGACCAAGGGACATATTTGTCCCATAACTTTAAAATCCTATCAATTTTGATTGGGATAGTCTACAGTTCTAAATTTGATATGTACGGATTCCATATGATACTGCCTTTATGTAAACAAACTGGTTCCGACATTCATTCATTAGCGTCGTTGCCAGATTGACGAGAAGATTCACTTGCCACACTGTCCATAAGCCAGAAGTGTGATTTTTTTAAATAAAAATAATGATATTTCACAAAAAAAAAATCAATTTTTTGGCATCTGCAAGCCCTTTTTACCATAAAAATGTCGTCAAAACCACAAAAATTGGCCTACGATCCTTATGGTCCTGAAAGGGTTAACTTCATCCTATGCCCTCTCATTGCAGAGTTTCCTTTCAAATGAAAGAGACTCGATTCATGCACATTTACATTACGTAGGTATTTAAACGTCTCTATCATATCTCCCCTCTCCCGCCTTTCCTCCAACATATACAGATTGAGATCTTTAAGTCTGTCCCCATACGCCTTATCACGAAGACCACATACCATTTTAGTAGCCTTCCTCTGATGGAAAAGGTTGTCTGACAGGAGGATGCAACCTGAATACCCACTTCAAAAATCTGGCTATATCTGGATGAGAAGCCAGTGAAATCTTTTCCACACAGGCTCTAAAGCAGGGGTAGGGAACTCTGGTCCTCGAGAGCCGTATTCCAGTCGGGTTTTCAGGATTTCCCCAATGAATATGCATGAGATCTAATTGCATGCACTGCTTTCAATGCATATTCATTGGGGAAATCCTGAAAACCCAACTGGAATACGGCTCTCGCGGACCGGAGTTCCCTACCCCTGCTCTAAAGCATGAAAGGCCTGCTAGACCCTTCTTGAGTCCAGCTTGCAGAAATACCAGGATTGCTGAATATGAGTCCTCAAAGGCACCACATTGTCTTTAGCACACCAAAGCTGAAACATAGCAGCGATAGTTGACGGCCTCTTAACTCAAAGGAGAGTAGTGATAACTACCTCTGAATATCCTTTTTGCGCTAAAGCTGTGCGCTCAAGAGCCATGTCATAAGCCCAAAGCATTCCAGATTCTCCACAGGCACCGGACCCTATGACAGTAAATCTAGATGAACCAGCAATTTGAGACCCATGTCTCTTTGCAGGCACACCAGATCCATGTACCAGGGCCGATGTGACCAATTCAGAGCTACCAAGATTATCAATCCCGGGTGAAGTGCTATTCTGTGGATGACCCGGCCTATCATGGCGAACAAACAAGAAGTGGGATGGAACAATAGTCTTTCAACAAAGGATCATGCAAAACACATTTATTTGGTCCATCCACAAAGGTATTGACCTGACACAAAATTGTTGTTTTGGCATGTAATACGCCTGCCTTAGGGGTCAAATACATACTAAAATACAAAAAAAAAAATTTACAAATTAAAAACACTCATAGAATACATAAACAAGAAAACAATTTCTATATAACAAAATATACCTTGTATGTGAAATATTAATAGAATATTAAATATCAATAAATAATTTTCCATAAAGACTACATGACAGCAACATAAAATACATCACATACAGGATAATAAAAACACATTGCCTACCTTAGGCCCTCTTTTACAAAGGCACGCTAAGCATTTTAGCGCGGATTTAGCACGTGCTAAAGCAACACGTGCGCTAATGCGTCCATAGGATAACATGCACACGTTAGCGTTTAGCGCATGTTTAGCACACGCTAATATTTAGCACGTGCTAAAAAGCTTAGCGCACCTTTGTAAAAAAGAGGGGGTTAGTGTTGATATAACAAAATCACCACTTCTCTTGAAAGAATTTTGTGAATTCAAGAGCACTTTATTCTTGTACTTTTTAAAATTTTATTCAGTTCATGAACGCAATCATATGCTGATTTTGGGAAAAAGAGAGTTTCCATTTGTTGGCACAAAGCAAAGAGTGGTTCGCCGATGGAATGTTTTCCACTGCACTAATCTTGTTTGAGCAACTTTATACAATCCATGCAGTTCACAGTAGCTTTGTTGTTCCAGTATTGTATGCCTTGTTGCCAGACAAGAAACATGCAATATACAAGAGCTGAAGATCATACAGCCAGGATTCCAGCCACAAAAACCGATGACAGATTTTGAACAAGTTGCAATCCAGGCGTTTGATATTGAATTCCCCAGTATTGAGAACGCAGGTTGTTTCTTCCACTTATCACAAGCAGTTTGGCGTAGAGTTCAGAATGAAGGACTGAAAGTGCAATACGAAGATGATCACAAATTTGCCCGTTGGATCCGCATGATACCAGCCCTTGCCTTTGTCCCGCCTGAGAATGTTGTGCAATCATTTGAAGAATTGCAGGAAGATCCCAACTTTCCTCAAAAAGTGGTACCACTAGAAAATTACTTTGAAGACACCTATTTTGACTGAATAAATTGCAGAGGACGTCAAGCACCACTGTTTCCAGTTCAACTTTGGAACGTGTATCATCGAATGTTAATTGACCAGCATCGAACAAACAATGACATTGAAGGATGGCACCACAGCTTTCAAGAGACATGTGATACCCATTCCCCAAATATATACCGGTTCATCAACTGCCTGAATGTCAGCCATTCTTCATAATTTTGAAATCACTCAAATCATAGTCGGCAATCCTGTCAATACAAGAAATAAAAAATATGATGCAATTTCAGCAAGGATCAAATGTATTGTGCAAGATTTTGAAATCGGAATTTGGTTGACTATCTGAGAGGCACGGCAATTTGAACTTTAGTTTGTTGTGATTTGTTTTCTGGTGTTTTCTTTGACTTTTTATTTTACAGTTATGTTTTTACAAAAACGTGGAAGAGGTTTTTAGTGCCGTTTGGCGCGCTGAATGCTCTTCCCTGCTCTGACGGTCATAGAGCTCCTATGAATGTCGGAACAGCGCAGAGCACTCAGCACACCAGCCAGTACTAAACCTCTTCCGCGCTTTTGTAAAAGGGAGAGTATATATTTTTGACATGATTTAAATTTGTGCATATTTTACTTGACTGTTTTGTGTTTACTATGTATTTTTTTTACTTTTTGATTAAAAATAAAAATGAATGGGTCAATGCTGGATCAATAATGGTTATGATATTGCAATTTAGTATAGCAGTGAATGTTGGGGGGGGTGTGAAACATCTGGGAGCAAAATGTGTGGGGGCGAAAGATCCCGGGAGCGAAATGGGTGGGGGCAAAAATTCCAGGGGTGAAATGTACCTGGGGCGAAATGTGTGGGGGATGAAACATCCGGATGCCACTGGAGATATTCCGAGAACAAGAAGGCTATATTATTCACAAGATTTTAGAGATGAGAAAGCTCTCAGTCAAATGGGTTCCAAAATGTTTCAATGTTGACCAGAAAAGTGATCAAGTGGTTGCTTCACAATCCATTTTGGATTGATTTGGAATGATCCTGTGGGATTTTTGAACTGTCTGGTAATTATGGATGAATATGTAAATACATTTTTCAATCTTATAGCTTGTTGTTTTCTTTACAAAGCTAAGGACTTATCTGCACCATCTCGTAAAGTATATTACTGTTCCTGCCTAAATTATTTAAATACAGCTAAATGTCATCTGCTTGAAGAAAATTTAAATAAAATTGTGTTTGACTTGTGTGTTATTGCATGTTTATCTGATCTATTTATCTTGCTGGCATGCCAGTCTCTCCTGCCTACTTCCTCAGAAACATTATGGTTAGTTGGGATTAGCCACTGCCTGAGTTACCTGGCAGAAGAGCTGGATTATGAAAAACGGAGTAGGCTTAAGGCCTCTGCCCTCCCCTCTCCCAAGCTTTGTGATCCCCAAGGAGAAGGGAGACATAATTCCATCTCTACCCAAAAGTAATCCCAGAAACTGCAAATAGCAAGGATGTTCTTCTTTTTCTGAGGTGGACAGGTCTCACTATGAAGGTGAAATATTAAACTAACTAGTTGCATTTAAGAACACACATAGAGACTGATGCATCAAGCTGCAAACAGCTTTATATAAGCTGCAACAGGCACATTAAAAAAAAGCCAAAATAGATATTTGTAAATTTTAGTGCACATTACCTGAAGGGGTTTTTGTGGGTTTTTTGTATGTTAAAAAATCCTTTGCAAAACATATACAGATCTGCTAGTGAGCCAAAAAAAAAAAAAATCATGCAAGTCTGCTCATTATTATTTTTTGCTGTTAAATTTTGTACAAAAATATTTCCAAACTGGTATTTTTCCACAAATCTGGAAGATGTAGCTAAGCTTGGCCCCCTTTTATCAAGCTGTGTTAAGATTTTTAATCGCATGCCATTGTGGTAAAAGCTCCGACGCTCATAGAAGCCCCCTTTTATCAAGCTGTGTTATGGGTTTTTTATTGCAGGTCGCTATAGAAAAAGCCCCAATGCTCACAGCAATTCTATGAGCGTCAAAGCTTTTACCGCAACGGTCTGCGATAAAAAACTCTAACACAGCTTGATAAAAGGGGGCCTTTTTTTGCTATGAAGTCCACAATTTTGTGCTATCACAAGAAAATTGCTGCAAATCACATTTACATGTTATTGAAATGTCAGCATTGTACATAAAACACTTTGTGGTGGCAACCTATTTCTGAAAGCTCACTTATGTTAACCCCAATCTTTTAAATAACCTGTCAAGCAGAAGTTTTACCTACAAGCCTATTACATTTAGGGGTCAAACAAAGCCAATCCAAGAGTATTGGACATTCAGCGAAGCTTCAGCCTTACACTCCCATTTTCAGTGCAAGAACATCCTTCTCAAATATTTTTCGACCGGGAAATCTTAACATTTTTCTTGTGTGCGAATGTTTATGAAATGGACATCCCAATCCCAATTTGGATATTCTTTCAAAAATGCCCCTCCACATCAACTGTTTGGAAATATGTCAGTCACACCAATGACCCAAATGCTAGAAAGTTTGAAGTTTGAAAAGGGCATCAGCCTCTTAAGGCCAGATTCTCAAAACTTTAACACGGTTGCTAACTGGTTGCAGATGGTTTTAGCCTGCATGCATTTTAGCAGCGGATTATCAAAATGGCTTATGGAAGTCTTTAGCGAGCTATCTAGCAGTCTCTGACACTGCCATGCAAATGGGTGCTTGAATAATGAAACTAGCACTCCGGTGGATTCTTAAACATTGCCAAGGCATTCTCCAAGAGTGGCGTCGGCACTCCTCCTGCTGTGGACATTCGGGGGAGGCTTCAGGTCTTCCGGTAGGAGGGACTGGCATCCCACATCTAAAAGGTCTTGGACAAAGAGTCGGTCGAGAATGTGGTATAAAGACAGACATAGTGGCAGTCTGGTCGATTAAACGCCTGGACGTACAGCTAGACAATTAAAAAAAAAACCCCAATATTTTGGATGTACTTTTCGGGAATGGCCATTTTGCTTCTGCCAACTTTTAGCAACTAGCGCCCTACGTCCAAATCAGACTTAGACATTTCTTTTGATTATGCCCCTCCATGCCTCTGTATTACTCAATGGTGCAAACATCATCTTGAGTATTGCGTTCAGTTCTGATCTCCTTATCTCAAAAAAGATATAGTGGCACTAGAAAAGGCTCAAAGAAGAGCGACCAAAATGATAAAGGGGATAGAACTCCTCTCGTATGAGGAAAGACTAAGGAGGTTAGGGCTCTTCAACTTGGAAAAGAGATGACTGAGGGAGATATGACTGAAGTCTACAAAATTCTGAGTGGTGTACAATGGGTACAAGTGGAATGATTTTTACTGCATCAGTATTTACAAAGACTAGAGGACACTCAATGAAGTTACAGAGTAATGCTTTTAAAACCAATAGAAGGAAATGTGTTTTCACTCAGAGAATAGTTAAGTTCTGGAATGCATTGCCAGAGGATGTGGTAAGAGTGGTTAATGTAGCTGGTTTTAAAAAAGGTTTGGACAAGTTCCTGGAGGAAGTCCATGCTGTGCTGTTGAGACAGACATGGGAGAAGCCTCTGCTTGCCCCGGATCTGTGGCATGGAATGCTGCTAGTATTTGGGTTTTTGCCAGGTACTTGTGACTTGGATTGGCCTCCATGAAGATGGGATACTGGGCTAGATGGACCATTGGTCTGACCCAGTAAGGCTATTCTTATGTTCCCAATGACTGGATTTTACCACAGCCTCTGTAGTGGAAGGAGGAAGTATGGAGAGCTATAGTGGGCAAAACTCTGAAAAATATCCATACACTTAGAGGTAATTTACAACTTTTTAGAATCCTAAAAAAAAATCCAAAAAGTTGGCAATCCTAGCCTCCTGAATCCTGAGCACATCTGACAGATCCTCCTAAACTTTTGGGCTTATGCCTTAATCCTGCTCCAACTGTACCACTGGGCATGGCCCCACTTCTTTTCTTTCCTCTCCCCTTCAAGGGATCTTACTACAGGATTTGAGATCATGATTCAGGATGTCTTTCCTATAAGAGAGGCCGGCATAAAAGAAAGGCTTAGTTTCCAGTTTAGTTTTCAAATGCCAGACACTAATGTATTATTCAAATAAAATGATGCCATTTGTCTTCATCTTTACTTCTTAAGAATATATTATGGCTAGTCTTTATGTTCTTACAACAGGATAATGGATACCAAAAAACCTCACTTACAAAAATCATTTTTGGATTACTGGCAGCTTTCTTTGGCTTACTAAAAAGTGTCATCCACAGTACAATGAAACCTGTTTGTTTTTTTCCTCCAGGATTGCCCCAGCATCGGTTTTAAAGTCGGAGAGGCTCTCTGAATTATGGACTGCCTATGGGTCTGCGAAAGAGCAACAGTGGTTTATGTTTGCTGTGCTGCAGCTTTTATTTGACAGATAAACCAATAACAGCACAAGGGATGCGGCAAAATCATATACTCTCCATACGAAAATGTCTCTGCCCGATCCCACGGCCAGTACTAAATACTCACAAGTGCACGTTCCCCCTGCGGGACAGGATGGGCAATGGATGCTCAGTACGGATGCCAAGTCTAGAAACGGATTCTATGAACCTGCTCGCGCTGAGGGGCAACATCAGAGCAGAAAAAGACATTAAGCACAGAGGTTTGCGTTTCTTTGTCCCAGCAGGGCAAAGCTGTCACTGAGGAGTTCACATACCTCACCAAGGGCGCTTTCTCTGGTAAGGGCTCTGCGCAGCACCGTCCCCTCCAGCAGCAGAAGGCGCTACACATACGCTCCGTCAATCCCATGGACTCACCGCTCACAGAGCCCAGAGAGCTCACTAGCCACTCAAGCAGCCAGGGACGCGTCTGTCAGCTGTCAAAAAAATCACGCAACGGCAGTCGCTTCATCAGCTGCAAACAGCGCTCCGCCTCCTGCCTACAAAGCAAAAGCAGACAATCACTTTGGCGTGCACGCAGCTCACGCCCCCGGCTGGCACGTACGCGTTTTACACTCCACCCCAAGGCAACAGCTCCCGTTCCCGGAGCGAGACTAGAATCCCGCCCCCATCCTGCGCCTGCGCTTCGGCTGCTCCCTAGCCTTTATCAGGTCGGTTCTCGCTCTGCGCCTGCTCCTCTCACTTGCCAGAGCCGGTCTTGTGCTGCGCCTGCGCTCTCTGCCTATGCTATTCAACTTAGAAGCAGGTGGAGGTTGTGGATATAAAGTATTACCCACTGCAAAAGTCAGCGGACTGGTCCCTCGAGTAGTGGCTCAGTATATCTGTCTAGGAAAGGGCAAAACGAAACGTCTCGGCCTCTAACGTTACGTTTACGAGTCACATGTTTTTAATCTACCGTCTCTGCCTCCTGTATAGGGGCGGGTTTATGTGTATTTCGCAAGACAATTCATGCTGCTCTTGGGAGTAGGAGTGTTGTAGTACCAGATCCTAAAGCAGATATTTACAGTAAGAGGTTTGTTTCTTTTCTGTTTTCTAAAGCAGATTTGAAAAGAGCATTCTTCATTGCCACCAAGAATTGTGTAAATGCTATTTGACTAGCACACTGTGTATCTAGCCTCTGTAATCATAATCTAGCCCAGGCTCCTATAGGATCTCTTCCTGTAAGTACAACTTCTGTAGCTTGCAGGTATAAATTATTAATGTACGTTGCAATCTTTGTTGTGTTAGTCTTTTTAACGTTGTTGGCAGTCTTGGCTGTTTTATGGTCTGACTCTAGATTAGAATAAATTAAAAACTGATTACCCAGCAATAGAAAACCAACCAGTGTCTAGTTCCAGGATAGGGATTTTCCATTTTCCCTGCTGAAACCGGCTGAAGCTTGAATGTATGTCAAAGTGCAGGATGGAGCCGATTCTAGTTAATATAGACGGAAACTTTAAAGCCTGGTCTGTCTAGCGAACATGAGTACAGTATTAACTCTTACAAGTGGCTTTACTTAAAAATTATTTCAAAAATATTTCTTGGGGGCGTGGCTTTGGAGCGCATGCGAGCGGTTGGGTAAACGGTGAGCTCCGACCTGACAGACTTGAAAGTTTAAAAGTTACGGGGAAAAATATTTTATCTATTTTTAAAGTGTGATTTTAATATTGATATAGATATAACATGGCCTCCGGTAAACAAGCTGAGATAGCTTTTACAAACATAGGAAGTGTAAAAAGATCGAAACCGGAGCCAGCAACCCCTTCAAAAGCTCCGTTGCCAAAGGAAAGTAGATCTGACAATGAAATTTTAATAGACCAGGGTCAATTGCTTCGGGAAATTAAAGAGATTGTTTTAGACAATTCCAGAAAAATACAAGAAGTCAAGGAAGAAATTTCTATAAATAAGAAAAAGGAAATGGTGGAAATTAAAATTAATAATCTTGAGAAAAGAATTGAAGCCACTGAAATAGAAGTACTGTACTTCAATGTAAGCTCGATGGTAAAAAGACTGAGTCACTTACCAGGGACTTGGAGGACTGTTATAACAGGGAAAGAAGAAGTAACATAGGTGTCTTAGGGTTACCGGAAAGGGTGGAGAAAATCAATCCAATTTCCTTTTTTGAGAATCTCTTTCCTAAATTACTGTAGCTTAAAACAAAGTTCCCCCTGGAAATTGAATGAGTACATAGAGTGCCCACAAAAAGATCTGATAAACAAGTGGATCCACGGCCACTAATTTTCAAGCTTTTAAGACATCAACAGGTTTTGAATATATATATCTGTTGGCTAAGGAGAATAAAAACTTAAAATATCAAGATGCACGTATACATGTGGAGGGGCATAATCAAAAAAAGCGTCTAAGTTCCCTTTTGGCCTAAGTCCGTAAACGTTCAACCCAGAAGCAGGGAAAGTGTCCATAACCAAAACAAACGTCCATGTTTTGATTATGGCCTTCCTTTGCCTAAACGCCCAATCTCCAATATGTCTAAAAGTACACCCACAACATGTCTACACTTTTTAGCCTTAATGAAAGAAAACGCCTAAACCCCAAACACCAACAGAAGAGCTTTTAGGCGAAGGAGGAGCCAGTCCTTCGCCTAAAAGCTGGATTCTGTAACCGGTGTCTGTCAAAAACAACACCTGTTACAGAATCCCCCCCCACACACACACACACACACACAACGATCCAGGCAGGAGGGTGCCCAAGCCCTCCTCTGTCAAACCACCAACATCCCCCCCCCGACAACATCGGGGCAAGAGGGATCCCAAGCCCTCTTGTCCCGTGGCAGCCACAACCCCCCGATACGATTGGGCCAGGAGGGAGCCCAAGCCCCCTACCCCCACCCCCACTACATTACGGGCAAGAGGGATCCCAGGCCCTCCTGCCCTCGATGACCCCCCTCCCCCCAACGTCCGCCCCCCCCAGAATCCCCGATCGCCTCCCCAGCTGACCCAGCCGACCCCCCCTTCCCCGTACCTTTGTTAGGTTGGCCTGGGTTGGGCCCATGTGCCTTAGGCCCCGCCCACAGGAGGGGGCCTAAGGCTCCCGGGCCTATTCTGATTGGCCCAGGCGCCTTAGGCCCCACCAGTAGGTGGGGCTTTGGTTAGGCTGGGCCAATCCGGCCCCATTCTTCTCTGGGCTGCCTGCTGGACGGACGGGTTTGGCACCCGTCTGTCCGGCCAACCTAACAAAGGTACAGGGAAGGGGGGTCATGGGGGTCGCGGGTCGGCTGGGGGGGGCGATCGGGGGTTCAAGGGGGGCGGACATTGGCAGGAGGGGGAGTCGTCGAGGGCAGGAGGGCCTGGGATCCCTCTTGCCCGTAATGTAGTGGGGATGGGGGTAGGGGGGTCGCCTGGTCCAGGAGGGCTTGGGCTCCCTCCTGGCCCAATCGTATCGGGGGGTCGTGGCTGCCGCAGGACAAGAGGGCTTGGGATCCCTCTTGCCCCGATGTTGTCGGGGGGGGGGGGGGGATGTTGGTGGTTTGACAGAGCAGGAGGGCTTGGGCACCCTCCTGCCTGGATCGTTGTGTGTGTGTGTGTGTGGGGGGGGGATTCTGTAACAGGTGTTGTTTTTGACAGACACCGGTTACAGAATCCAGCTTTTAGGCGAAGGACTGGCTCCTCCTTCGCCTAAAAGCTCTTCTGTTGGTGTTTGGGGTTTAGGCGATCGAGTCAGGGGGTAGGGAGGTCGCCTGGGCCAGGAGGGCTTGGGCTCCCTCCTGGCCCAATCGAGTCGGGGGGTAGGGAGGTCGCCTGGGCCAGGAGGGCTTGGGCTCCCTCCTGGCCCGATCGTATCGGGGGGGGGGGGTCGCGGCTGCCGAGGGGCAAGAGGGCTTGGGCTCCCTCTTGCCCCGATGTTGTATCTGGGGGGGGGAGTGATCCATCGTGGCAGGAGAGATGCCTCATCTCCCCTACCGCGATGCCATCACTCCTCTACCGGAACTGCCGCGGGTCGCTGAACTGATGGCGCCAGCGGCCATCAGCTCAGCGGCCCCTTTTTCAGCACCTACACCTGGTTTTATTTTGTCTAAGTCAAAAAGGTCTAAGTGCCGACTAGGCAACCTTTAACTGTTTTGGTTATACCTGTTGTACGACTAGGTGTAGGTCGGCCCACCTCCCGCCCACTGCCCGCCCTTTCCCCTCCTCTAAACACACCTCTTTTCTCTCTGTGCGTTTAGTGGCAGGGGAAAGGCCTAAGCTGTTTTTAGATACGTCTAAAAACCAGCTTTGGTTATGGGTACTTAGACGATCAGGCATTTTGATCGTCCAAGTAGCCACTTAGGACACTTTTTAGATGTTGTTGTTTTTTTTATTATTACCCCCATAGTGCCTGACTTCGCGAGAGCAACCGCCAATAAAAGGAAGAGGTTTTTAGAGCTAAGACCACAATTGAGAAGCATTGAGGCCAAATATGGGTTAATATACCCAGCAATCATGAAGGTTACATATGAAAATAGAACAATAAATTTCGAAGAGCCAAGAAAATTGCAAGATTTTTTACATCAAATTGAGCAGCCAATGTCTTCATGACTCTTCACTGATCATATGATGATATAAGAGTTTATTTATTTGAAATTATTATAAGTTAGTATGGTCTGGTTAGGTTTGCTTAAAATAAGAAAATTTGATAAGTTCAATTTTAAAAAAATGAATGTTCAACGGTTCAAGACACGAGGAGCAGAATGTTAGATCCTTCATTAATTCAGAAACGTCAGCTTTCATTGTGTGTTAAGAGGAGTCTGGGATTGGTTCTGAGATGGGCACGAAGGAGATTTTACAATATAGGTGGTAACTAGAGCACAAATGGGTTATTGTGAATAGGATGTAATGATGGTTACCAGTTTAAAAAGGACGTAATGGGTGAAGAGAGTTTTGACAGAGTTAAACAGAATAACCAATTTGTTTGTAAGCTTAACATGGCCTGCAATTAGGAAAATGCTGTATTGATGTGGCAGTTCATCGAGGAATATGAATGGGCATTCAGCTGACAATTGAAAATGAATGCATGGGGAATGGAACAAAAACAATTATCAATGCGGTATCGGGGAGGAACATGGTATAATACTATGGATATTTTTTTTTCCTGAATTAGTTCTGCGTTCATCTCTGCAACATTAATTTCTCTATTCATACTCAATTCCCCACCGTGCCCGTCTCCCAAGTTACTTATATTTCTCAATGCATCAGGATTTATATCAGTAGAGAATGTGCCTTCTGTCCGATAGACTTTTCAACACCAGCTAGGATGTTACTTAAGGTTGAGATGTTTGTACATTCATCTACAGATTGTACAGTAGATCCTGAGATCTTTATACCGGATGCTCTTCCTCCCCAAAACACCAACCAAGTATTCAGATCCCTGAAATGTAATGTAATCTTATTTGTACTCTAACTGTAATCTATTTGTTATATCACACAGTAATGTACAGTCAATTTAATAGCCAATTTGAAAGTTCTTCTGGAATTAATCCAGCTACCTCTCCTCTCTTGTAACCAAAAAAAAAATGTAACTTTACTGGAAATGTCCAGTTAGCTCTTTTGTAATCCGCCTTGAACTGCAAGGTATAGGCGGAATAGAAGTCCCTAATGTAATGTAATGCTGATGGATATATATGGCTTGTTCAATTTAAACATACACTTCAGCAATGGTAACACCCAGAAAGATTTCCAAAAATGAAACATTTGTATGGAAATTTGTTGAAGGATGGAACTTTTACAGAGGTCAACCTTATAAGATGTTTGATTGGTTATGGTGATATTTTTTTTATTTAATATCGAAGGATTAATGTGTAATACTGATTTAGATTCATACTACAGGTTTTGGATTATAAATTCACTGGTTGGGAAATTAAATTGAGGATAGACATAATAGATGCACTGAAATGATATTGGAATGTATGAAACATATAGAATTTTATTTTTATGTTTTATTTTTATATTTTAAGAGAGATCTCATAAATTATAATAAGAGCAGTGTTCTGCCCAGGGCCTTTCAGCAGGGCGCTACGCCCGGCTAATTTAGATAACCGCCCGGCTGTCATCTATGCAAATCCTGCTGCTGCTGCTGCCGCCGCTGCTCAACATAAAAAAACAAAACAAAAAAAAACCCACCTCTCACCGGCTTGAAGACTCGAACTCAGTGATTTGTATTTATTTCATAGGCAGCTGCCTTAGCCCGTAGCGAATTCATGCTTTCGGGGCTCTAAGGTGTGCATACCGGCTTCCCTTCTCTTCCCTCCGAAACCGGAAGTTAAGTCCGGGGGAGGGGGGGGAAGAGAAGGGAAGCCGTCACACACACCTTAGAGCCCCGAAAGCATGAGTTCGCTACGGGCTAAGGCAGCTGCCTGTGAAATAAATACAAATCACTGCCGATAAGCACAGGACGGCACATCAGAAGCCGATCTGAAGGGCAGTCCTCAGGTTGCCTCCAGTTTTGCTCCGGAGGGTTACTGAGCTATTTTGCTGTTTTTTTTAACCAGGCTCTGTCCTCTGATTGGGTATGTTTCCCTGTCTCCAGAAAGCAGAATAATCCTGCTGCGTTAAGTGTAAACAACACCTCCCACAAAGCTGCTGATAATGCCTCTGCTCAGATCGTGCCGCTGCAGTGAGTCTGGGACGACTCTGGGAGGAAAAAAAAGGTGTCAAGTTCTCTTCAGTTCCGGCAAGCAGGGTGATCAAGACCACGTGGGGTGTTTCTGCCTCGGGAAAGTTTAGTTTTTGGACTCTTGGATTGTTATTTGGTCTGTAATGTCATATTTTTTTCTTGAGAGGGAGCAGAATCCCAGTTGTGCCTCTGCCACTTGAATTTCCTGGCGAAGGAAGGGGGTCAGTTGCTCTGATCTTTCCTAAATCACAGCAAATTCCCATTGACCCCCAAAAGAGGCAGGGCAGCAAGTCATTATTAATCAGTTGTATGCATCTATGGGTAGCAAAGAGAGTTTTCTCACTGGGTTCCAGTGCTGTTTGCTATTTGAACAGCAGTGCTTAACGTGTGCAGCTCAGAAGAGAGGTGTTTTTTTGTGGGTTTAGAAAAAAAAAATCCTATCCCTTACAATACAGGGAAAAAATCTTGGCAAATCATCAGATGAGAGCTACTACTTGAAGCTCCTACAATGATATGATTTTGAAGTGCAGGGATTTTCATGCTGTGCATTGTGCACATATGTTGGTATGAGTTAATGATCGCATCTGGGTAAACAGCTTAAAAAATTGCTCTGGGATTAGGTAAAATAAGGATTGCCCGGATCCCACAGACCTCGCACATCTCTGTGGCATGGGGTCTGCAGGGCATTTTAATACCCGCAGACCTCACAGTTCCCGCTCACCCATGAGGTAAGCAAATTTTTAAGGATGTGAGGTAGAGATCCGCGAGGTTCATTGGGCTGCAAGATCCTTGTTTTACCCAGTCTACTAGGTTTGTGTGTTGTCACTATGCATGTCATGCACAAAATACATATTTTTTGTGGTGTTTTGGGGGACGAGTGACTAATTATACTTTTCTTGGGTTTCTTTTTGGTATCAAACAAAGTTGTTCCTTAAGGATCTTTTTCCTGTACAGTTCTTGCCCTAGATGGAAACACCAGGGATGGACTGTCATAGGAAAGGAAGGTCAGAGAGGGTGGACAGTGGATGCAAGGGTCAGAGAGAGGGTGGACAGTAGACAGAAGGGGTAGAGAGCGAGAGGGCAGAGGCTGGGTGGAAGGGGCAAAGAGAGATGACAGATGTTGCATGGAAGGGAGTGAGGACAAACGTTGAATAGAAAGAAGAGAGTGAAGAGAAGATGATTAAAGCAGAAATGACAAAAGGTAGAAAAAAAAATTTGTTGCTCTACATAGAATCAAGTAGTTTTGTAACTATTGATTAAAGTTTATACATAGGAAATGGAAATAAGGCAGTTTTTTGAGACTAAACCCCTTTCCTCAGGTCAGGACAGGATACCATAACAGCTTTATACTGTACTGTCTTGAAGAAAGATTTGGTCTCTGAAAGCTAATTGAAAAATGGATTAGTCCAATAAAATGGTATTTTCTTATTTCTCATTATTTGTTTTATTTCTATTTGTTAATTTGTAAAGTGGTGATTGTTATATATCAGTTTTTTCAAATTTACATCTACTGTCTTTATATTTTGCACAGTAATAGGGGACATGTGTCACTGTTTCTATGGTGTTGCATTGTATGCAGAGTCTGGTTTCTTGGCAGTTCAGTTTAACTTTTGTCTACATATTTCTATTTTTAGTTTGTGATTATTCCATATTGGGCGAGGGTGTATCTGTGTTCTGTGTGTATAAAAAGGACATGGCTTTCTGTTAGCAATGACTGTACAGGATCAATTGACTGTGCAGGATCTGGCTTTAGTTTTACAATGTGTATGTTGGTGTTCTAGTGCTCACTGCAGTGTTTAAGATGCTGCCTTTTCCTAGGTGCACCCTTGTTGTGTGACTCATGGATTATTACTAAAAATATCTTTTTTATATAGAGAAGGGTTTAAAAAAAATGATCAGCACTGGCTGTCATATATACTAGGTACGCCATAGGATTTAATGACCCTATTCTTACTTTACTGTTGACGTGGGCGTTGTCCCCCCACTACCACCACACACATTAAAGTTGTATTAACAAGCAGCTTTCAAATGACATTATAAGCAAATAAAAATAAAATATTTGTACTACATTGCTAATTATTAACTGCATCTTTACCTAAACTGTTTTGCCCTAGCTCTCACTTTGATCTTAATCTGCTACTTTATTATTTTGCTGTAGTGCAATCACACAGGTCTCCTTCAAGACTCAGTAACACCTCTCCATAAATTATGTGGAAGAGGTCTGGAAGTGGGGATTGCATCTATTTCATATCCTCAGTGAGACCTCAGGAAGGAACCTAGTGATCAAAACATTATTAGAGGTGCTGTAGAGCTGTTTCTTGTATGACTGGATGAGCTATACTATTTATCTTTTTTTTCTTAGTTGTTTAAATTCATGCAGAAATAAATGGCTAGATTGAACCCAATGACTTCATTAATGCATTTCCCTTTTTTTAAATCTCTATACCATTTGAAAGAGGGCGCATATCTAATTATTCACTTCTAGAATTGGATACTTCTTAAATTTAGTAAAAATATTCTGGCACAAGTGTCAAACCTTAAAAAAGGAAGTCATATTGAGCATTGGAAAACAATAATAATTAACTAATAAAAATAGTACACATTTAGGGCTCATTTTACACAGGTACGCTAGCGTTTTTAGCGCACGCACCAGATTAGCGTGCGATACCTGAAAAACTACCACTTGCTCAAGAGGAGGCAGTAGCACATGGGGCATTTTAGCGCACGCTATTCCGTGTGTTAAGGCCCTAACACACCTTTGTAAAAGGAGCCCTTAATTTTCTCCACTATCAAATTTCTCCACCCCACCCGGCTACTTTTTCATGCCACCCAGCTGGAAAAAATTTCTGGGGAGAACACTGAAGAGGATGTAATAAGTAATAAAATGATAGTGTTTGGTATAATATATTATAACAACAGAATATTATATTGTATTGAGAGTGGTAATTAAATATATGATAAGATCTAAAAGGGGGAGAAAGGAAAGAAAGGAGGGAGCGGAAAAAAAAGGATAAGAATAAAATTAATATTCCATAGTAAAAGGATTATGAAAGTGTTCATTAATATTGAATAAATTTGTGTAAGGTTGAGGGAAACATGATTAATTATTTGTCTTTTATTTGATAAGAGGGTAGAGAATATGGTTTAGTATTCTAATATATACTGTTTATTCTATTTTAAGATAATACTATGAAGGATTTAAGGATAAATATCAATTCAATGATTATACAAATATTATGTAATTTTTGAATATGGATGGATTATTAGATGAATTATTAAGATGGCTTTTAGTGACTTACTTTAATAAGAGGTTTTAAAAATAGTCTGTTTGGGGGGGGGTTTCATTTCCTAATCTGTGTGCTTCCAAGTTTTCACTTTTAATAATGATTTGGGGAGGTAGGGTGGGAGTGAGGGTAGGAATGAAAGGGTTAGGGGGGGATAAATTTTATGTTCAAAGTTTAAAAATGGGAATAATGGTATATATTCAAAAAGTTCAAAATAAGATTAAATATTTGAGTGGTATTATATGCTGGGATTATAAAATGTATAATGGAGATTAAAATTTTTCATTAAACGTTAATGGCCTCAATCACCAAATTAAAAGAAAAAAATGCTTTCCTTTTTGAAACAGCAAAATGCTGATATATATTATATACAGGAGACTCATTTAATAGCTGTAGAGTCTAAAAAATTAGAAGGGGGTTGGGTGAAACTGTTTTTTTGCCCCTGCGGTAGGGAAAAAAGCAGGGGTTGCTATACTAATAAATAAAAAATGCACAGCTAATTTTCAATTGATTGATTCTGATCCCTTGGGTAGATGGTTACATGTGAAAATGAGCAAGGGAAATAATACCCTGGCACTGTTTAATGTGTATGCCCCTAATTCGAACCAAACTGAATTTTTTTAGAATGTTACAACAACTGATACTCCCACTGGCTGCTTCTAATATGGTAGTGGCTGGATATTTTAATGCTGTTATGGATCCTTTGATGGATAAAAAACCTAGCAAATGTTTGAAATCATTAGGATTAGATAATTTGGTGCAATCTTGTGATTTGAAAGATATATGGTGGATACTTCATTTTAATGATCGGGAATTTTCATTTTGTTCACATGTTCATAAATCTTTTTCAAGAATAGATTATATTTTTGTCTGAAATCAAATAGTCCAACAGGTGACACAATCCTCCATAGATCAAATCATTTTGTCTGATCATGGTGGTGTGTGGATTGAATTTAAATTTGCTGAACAGGATAATAGATCTGTATGGAGATTTGATAATACATTGATTGCGGATTCAGATTTCCTTGAAGAATTTAGATTAAAAATGATTGATTTTTTTCATATTAACACCTTAGAAGAAATTACCATAGAAGTGTTATGGGATGCATTTAAGGCTACCATGAGAGGCAATATTATTTCATATTCTGCATATATTAGAAAACAACTTAAAAAACAATTTTCTTTTTTTTTTTTTAAATTTCTTTATTGATATTTTGAACTTGACAATGTATACATTTGAAAAATCGAAGAAAAAAAAAACCAACTATATGAAAATACACTATTAACATCAGAAATATTACAATAAAAATTTTAAATCCCTTCTTAACCTATAACAGTAATGATATTATATTATACTCATCAATATTATAGAATATTATGAAATTTATACCTCTAAATAAATAATACACCCCCCCACCCACCCTGGATGTGCAAAGGAATCTAACATAAAGAAAAAGGAATCACTTTAATTATAATGTGACAAAATTAGTTAATGGACCCCAAATCCCCTTAAAGGATTTAACAAACCCTAAACGCTCTGCCATAATCTTTTCATATTTATATGTTGCACATACAGTTGCCCACCAAAAACTAAAATTAATCCTATCATGATTTTTCCAATTAGATGTGATAATTTGAACCCCTATTCCTGATAAGATCATGAAAAGGCGACTATTATTTCTATCCAAAGTGGGTTTATCATGCAGAATCGTTCCAAAAATTATTGCTTCATATGTCAAAGGAATAGAGGATTGAAGAATATTATTAATTTGCCCCCAATCGACTTCCAAAAGCCAAGTATCAATGGACAAAAAAATAAAAGATGATCCAAAGTTCCAATATCAATATGACAATGCCAACATCTATTAGATTTAGAACTATCTACTTTATTCAACCTAACTGGAGTCCAAAAAATTCTATGTAATAAAAACAACCATGTTTGTCTCATAGATGCTGACATTGTACATCTTAATCTCCAAGTCCAGATTCGTGGCCAACGAGAAACAGAAATATGCTGTTTTAACTCGATACTCCAAATATCTCTAAGACTATTTTTTGGTTTTTTATTTAAAAATCCAGAAATCAATTTATACCACTGGGCAGCCTGATGTCCTATTAAATCTGTTTGGTAGCAAAGGATTTGCAAGCTAAAATAAGTTTTCAAATTTTTCCATTCAGGGAACCCCATCTGAATAGCCTGCTTCAACTTCAAGCACCTATATTGTTGAGTGTTTGAAATACCAAATGAATGCTGCAGTTATGAAAACTCAAGCAGATTACCATTAGAAATAAGATCATCTAATGTCCTAATATTTGCCTGCATCCAATTCTTCCAAGCGATTCCAGCACCGCCTATTTGAATCTTGGAGTTTAACCATAAGGACTGTAAAGTAGATTTCATTATTGGTACCTCTGTTAATTTATCAATAAATTTAATAGTTTTCCAAGTATCCAATAAAATTATATTGTCCTTAGCATTTTATGAAATCTGATACTTAATACATGTGGATGTCTCATAGGGGACACCAAATTCCGTTCCAAATATAACCAATCTGGTTGATGATCAATAAGCTCAGGGAGGATCCAATACATACCTTGACGCAATATATAGGCTTGATGGTACCTATAAAAGTTTGGAAAATTTACCCCACCCTCCACAATTGATTTTTGCAACGATACTAAAGCAATTCTTGGTTTTTTCCCAAGCCAAACAAATTTTGTCAAAATATTATTTCATTTTTTGTAAAAGGACTCTTGAAAATAAACTGGTAACATACTCATTTGGTAACAAACTATAGGCAAAATCATCATCTTTACTGTTTGCACTCTCCCCCACCAAGAAATATGCAAAGGATTCCATTGCTCACACAATTCTGTAACTTTTAGTAATAAGGATTTTTCATTTACCTTCATTGTTTCTTCCAATGTACTTTTTATCCAAATTCCTAAATATTTTATTCCATCTTTCTTCCAACTAAACTGAAACGAATCAAATAAGCCTTTTATACAATGTACATTTAGTGGAAGAATTTCTGATTTATTCCAATTTATTTTATAACCTGAAAATTTTCCAAATTTATCAATCAAATCCAATAAATGTGGAATGGTTGACTCCGGATTTCTCAAATGAATCAAAATATCATCTGCATAAGCAGAAATTTTATATTCCCGACCTGCATAAGGAATACCTTCTATCTCCTTTGATTGTTGAATAGCTAAAAGTAGAGGTTCCAAAACAATATCAAATAACAAAGGAGATAATGGACAACCCTGTCTAACTCCCCCCCCTCCGCAGGACCGCTCGCACCCCCACCCCGAAGGACCGCTCGCACGCACCCGCACCTCCACCCCGAAGGACCGCTCGCACGCACTCCCACCCGCACCCACACCCTGAAGGACCGCTCGCACCCCCCCCCCCCATCATGTAGAAGCTCCTACCGGTGTCCTGCTGCTTCCTCTTGGCGGTCCCAGCCCTTCTGTGAGCCCTGCGCCTGCTGCTTCCTCTTCCGGCGGTTCGCCCTTTCTCTAATAATAATAATAATAATAGTTTATTCTTATATACCGCCATACCCAGCGAGTTCAAGGCGGTTTACATCGAATTAGATTAGGGTCTGCATGGACAGGCAGATTTACAATAATTTGTCAGAATTACAGAATTATAGAATAACAGAATTACAATTATTTATCAGCTTTAATCGAACTAGACAGAGGAAGAGGGAAGTAGGGAGAAAGGGGAAGGCCTCATGAGGGAGGCGGAGTGGGGAGGGGGGGAGTTATTGTGGGGAGGGGGGAGTTATTGTCAGGGGGGGGACAATTTGGGTCTTGTTTGCTGAATAGGTAGGTTTTAAGTAATTTTCTAAAGCCGAGGTAAGTGGGGGCCTCTAGTGTCATTTGTGCTAGCCATGGGTTCAGCTTAGCTGCTTGGAAGGCGAAAGTTTTGTCAAGGAATCTTTTGAAGTGACAAAGTTTGAGCGAGGGGAAGGCGAACAACTGAATACGACGGGATTTCTTGTTGGTGCGATAGAGGTTGAAGTGGGGGTTGATGTAACTTGGTGAGGAACCATTTACAGCCTTGTAGCAGAAGCATGCGAATTTGAAAAGGACTCTAGACTCGAATGGCAGCCAGTGAAGTTGGTGGTAGAATGGGGTGACGTGTTCCCATTTCTTTAGGCCAAAGATGAGGCGCACGGCGGTATTTTGGATTATTTTTAGTCTCCTGGTTGTTTTCTTCGTGGCGTTAAGGTATATGATGTTGCAATAATCTAGAATGCTGAGGATGGAGGATTGTACAAGAAGGCGGAAGGAAGTGTCATTGAAGTATTTTTTTATAGTGCGAAGTTTCCAAAGTTCAGAGAAGCTTTTCCTGACGATGAGGTCGGTGTGATTTTCTAAGGAAAGATTTTTGTCCAGCGTGACTCCCAGGATTTTTAAGGTTGGTTCGAGGGGGAAGGTCATTCCTTTCAGTTGAATTGTAGCTTCTTTGATTTTGTCATTGGGGGTGGCTAGGAAGAATTTAGATTTGTCGGGGTTTAGTTTCAGTCTGAATGATAGCATCCAGAGTTCAATCTGGTTGAGAATGTTTGTAATGTGGTCGAGTATTTCTTGTGAGAAATTGGTTAGTGGGATGGATATTGTGATGTCGTCTGCATAAATGAAGAATTTGAGCTTGAGGTTATGAAGAAGGTTGCCTAGGGAGGCCAGGTAGATATTGAATAGGGTGGGGGATAGGGGGGAGCCCTGCGGGACCCCACAGGTGTTGTCCCAGCTATAAGAGAAAGAGTTGTTCTTGCATATTTTGTAGGATCTATTTCTTAGGAACCCCTGAAACCAGTTAAGGACCTGGTCTGAGATGCCAATGTGAGCCAGGCATTCAAGGAGAATGGTGTGGTCTACCATGTCAAAAGTGCTGCTCAGGTCAAGTTGTATGATTAAGGCACTTGAGCCCTGACTAAAGAGCGTGTGGAGGTGGTCGAGAAGGGAGGCTAAGATGGTTTCCGTGCTGTGGTCCGTGCGAAAGCCTGATTGATAGTCGCTTAGTATGTTAAATTTATCTAGGTATGCAGAGAGTTCCTCCTTTACCAGCCCCTCCGCTATTTTGGTGAATAAGGGGATACTGGCGATCGGTCTATAGTTAGATGGGGAATTGGGTGGTTCTTTCGCTTTTTTTATAATAGGGGTGATCATAATATGGCCTTGCTCAGACGGGAAGTTTCCTGAGGATAATAGGAAATTAACCCATGTCATCATTTTTGCTTTGAAGTGGGGGGGGGGTGCAGTTTTCATGATATTTGGTGGGCATGTGTCCAATTTGCAATGGGAGTGTGTATATTTGTTGTAGTATGAATTGAAGGTTTGCCAGTCGATTACTGTGAATTGTTTCCAACAAAGGTCAACTCTGGCTCCTAGGTCTGGATTTGATAAGTAGATGTCTGGGAAAATGGGGAACAGCTCGAGGGGATTGGGCCTGGAGGGTAGTGTTAATCTTAATTTTTGAATCTTGGTGTTGAAGAAGTCAGCAAGGGAGTCGGCAGTTAAGGTGGATTCTTCGTGTATGTTTGTAAAGGTCTCTAAGTTATATAGGTCATTGACCAGTTTGAAGAGATTACTGCTGTTGGTTTTTATGTTTCCGATTTTGAGGGAGTAGAAGTTTTTTCTTTTTTCATTAGTGAGGGTTTTGTAATTTTTTACTTTTTGTCTCCAGGCCAGTCTGTGTTCTGGGGATCCGGTTTTTTGCCATAATCTTTCAGCTTTTCTGAGGTCTTTCTTGCATAGCAGCAATTCATGGTCGAACCAGCCTTCTTGGTTGGGGGTTCTAATTCTGCGGGTTTTTGGGGGGGGCAATCTCATTTAGTATGTTGGTACTGGTCTGGATCCAGGAGGTCATGAGTTGTTCCGTTTCTTCGGTTGGATTGGTGTTAATTTCGAAGTGGGACCAGAATTCCGTTGGGTCAATCTTTCCTCTGGTAGTGTGGGTTTTGATGGATCTTGTTTTGCCGCTTTTCAGGGGTTTGTGTTGGCATCCGATGGAGAAGGTACATAGGCAGATTGGCCCATCCGTCCCAAAGCTCCGCCTACTGGTGGGGCCTAAGGCGCCTGGGCCAATCAGAATAGGCCCGGGAGCCTTAGGTCCCTCCTGGGGGCGGGGCCTTGGGCACATGGTCGGGTTGGGCCCATGTGCCTCAGGCCCCGCCCCTAGGAGGGACCTAAGGCTCCCGGGCCTATTCTGATTGGCCCAGGCGCCTTAGGCCCCACCAGTAGGCGGAGCTTTGGGACGGATGGGCCAATCCGGCCTCATTCTGTCATTGGCTGCCTGCCGGACAGGCGGGTTTGGCTCCCGTCTGTCCGGCCAACTACACAAAGGTACGGGGAAGGGGGTGGGGGTATCGTGGGGTCGGCCAGGGGGGTCAAGGGTCGGCTGGGGGGGCGGTCGGAGGTTCTTGGGGAGGGCGGTCATTGGGGGGAGGGGGGTTTGCGTCGAGGGCAGGAGGGCCTGGGATCCCTCCTGCCGTAATGTAATGTGGGTTGGGGGTAGGGGGTCGCCGTGGCCAGGAGGGTTTGGGCTCCCTCCTGGCCCGATATTGTCGGGGAGTTGGGGAGTCGGCGGGGCAAGAGGGCTTGGGCTCCCTTTTGCCCCGATCGTGTTGGGGGGGCAAGAGGGCTTGATCTCCCTTTTGCCCCGATCGTGTCGGGGGTGCCGCGGTTGGCTGGGGCAAGAGGGCTTGAGCTCCCTCTTGCCCCGATCGTGTCGGGGAGTCGGGGAGTCGGCGGGGCAAGAGGGATTGATGTTAGAGAAAGGGCGAACCGCTGGAAGAGGAAGCAGCGCAGGCGCAGGGCTCACGGAAGGGCCGGGACCGCCAAGAGAAAGCAGCAGGACACCGGTAGGAGCTTCTACATGATGGGGGGGGGGGTCGGGAGGCTGTGGGGGTGCATGCGGTCCTTCAGGGTGGGGGTGCGGGTGCAGGTGGGAGTGCATGCGAGCGGTCCTTCGGGGTGGGGGTGCGAGCGGTCCTGCGGGGGGGGGGGGTGAATCGGACGTCGGGGGGGCATCAGGCTTTCAGGGTGGGGACAGGACTTCAAGAGGGAGAGGAGAGTCGGGGCGGGCGAAAGGAGAGTCGGGGCGAGCGAAAGGAGACTCGGGCAGCATGCGCGGTATACGGGTGTGCGCGGTATATAAAAATTTCTGTACATAAATTTGTGTTTTCCGTGCGCTTTACCCGTGTGCGCGTTTTACACTGGTGCGCGTTATCTACGTGAAAATACGGTATTAAATTTATATCAGTCTCAACTAACTAAGGGTTGCATTACAGGTACTATGGCAGATTCATTAACTATAGTTTGCCAAAGCCAAATAAAGATCACACTTTGGTTTCAAATTACATGCCTATCTCACTAATCAATGTAGATGGAAAACTTTTAGCTAAGGCATTGGCTTTACTTTTAGCTAAGGCTCTCCCTTTTGTTATTGATATGTACCAAACTGGGTTTGTTGCTAAGAGACATTCATCTAATAACACCAGATTGGCTTTTCACATGTTAAATTTAACAAAAGCCATGAATGATCCGGCTTTTTCTGTGTTTTTCGATCAGGTGGAATGGACCTTCATGTATCAAACATTAGATTGGTTTGGCATAGGTTCAGGATTTATACAAATGATTCAAACATTGTATAGCTCCCCTGCTGCGAGATTGTACATTAATAATAATTTATCAGAGCGTTTTAACTTGCAGGGGGGGGTTAGACAAGGCTGTCCCTTATGTCCTTTGCTTTTTGATATTGTATTAGAACCATTGTTGTTAGTGATTCAGCAAACAAAGGAGATACAGGGTATTCCTTATTCAGATCGGGAATACAAGGTCTCTGCATATGCAGATGATATACTGCTTCTTTTGAGAAATCTAGAAACATCCATTCCATGTTTACTTGATTTGATAGAAAAATTTGGAAAATTTTCAGGATATAAAATAAATTGGAGCATTGTACAAAAGACTTGTTTGATTCATTCTCCATTGTATGGAAGGAAGATGGACTAAAATATTTAGGTATTTGGATAAAAAACACGCTGGAAGACACAATGAAATAGAATGAAAAATTTTTATTATAGAAGGTAACAGAAATGTGCGAGCAATGGAATCCTTTACATCTTTCTTGGTGGGGGAGAGTTCAAACAATCAAAATGATGATATTGCCTGTGGTTTGTTATCAAATGGGTATGATACCAGTTTTTTTTCAGGGGTCCTTTTATAAAAAATTAAATAGTTTTCTTACAAAATTTATTTGGCTGGGTAAAATTCCTAGAATTGCTTTAGTATCTCTACAAAAGCCAATTACAGAGGGAGGGGTAAATTTTCCCAATTTTATAGGTATCATCAAGCCTATATTCTGCGCCAGGGGATGTATTGAGTCCTCCCAGAGCTCATTGATAATACCCCAGATTGGCTGTGGTTGGAATGGCGTCTCATGTTTCCTCTGTTTATGTCATGTTCTCAGCATCAAAATGCCTAGATTGTATAAAGATAACAGAATATTAGTGGAAACATGGAAAACCTTACGATATGTCAGTAATTTAACAGCTATTCCAATCTATAAATCAACGAATCAAACTATATGGCTAAACTCCAAGATTCAAATTGGCGGATTTTAGGTCATCTGGAAGCATTGGATGATAGCAGGTATACGGATTTTAGATGATGTTATTTCAAATGGTAAATTGCTTGATTTTTCACAGTTGCAACATAAATATGGTCTTAATAAATCACAAAGTTTTAGATGGTTGCAATTGAAGCAAGCCAATCAGGTAGGGTTCCCTGAATGGAAAAATCATAATACGCGATATAGCTTGGAATTTTTATGCTTTCAGGCGGACTTTCTGGGACATCAGGCCGCGCAGTGGTATAAATTGATAAACGAATCTGTGAACAAAAAGCCTAAAACTGGTCTTAGGGATATTTGGAGCATTGAGATTAAGCATCAAATTTCCACATCTCAATGGCCACAAATTTGGTCTTGGAGAATGAGATGTACAGTGTCCGCATCTATGAGACAAACTTGTTTTTTTCTTTTGCTTAGAGCATTATCCCAGGACAAGCAGGCAGCATATTCTTAACGCATGGGTGACGTCACCGACGGAGCCCCGGTACGGACCTTTTTAACTAGAAAGTTCTAGTTGGCCGCACCGCGCATGCGCGAGTGCCTTCCCGCCCGACGGAGGAGAGCGTGGTCCCCAGTTTCTTCGTTTCCGCGGAGCGAAAAAGACGCATGTGTTTTCAACGGCCGTTGAAAAACTAATTTTTGCCTTCCCGCTCGCGTATTTCTTCACTTTTTTTCCTTTTTTCTTATTGGATTCCCTTTATTTTTGTTTAAAAAAAAAAAAAAAAAAACTTGTCGAGTTTTCTTTATTTTTTCAGGCCGGCCCCGGCGGGGCCTGCTGCCACCATACAGGCCTCCGGGTTCGATTTTGCGGAGGCCGTGTTTCCATTCATGCCCCCTCAACCGGGTTTTAAGAAGTGCCAGCGGTGTGCACGCCCGATCTCCCCGACCCACACAATTGGTGCCTCCAGTGCTTGGGTCCAGAGCATCGGGCTGACACCTGCACCCGCTGTGCTACACTTAAAAAGCGTACTTTGAAAAATCGGCAGATCCAACAAAATATTTTGTTTGGTACCGGATCTGCCATGGAACCGGCTGCGACGTCGACAGCACCACAAAAGTCGGCACCGACGACATCGACACCACCGGACCCTTCCTCGGGGTCGTTGGGCCCAGGTAAGCCGGCTAAGAAGCCTCCCACTTCCCTTGAGCGCCCTCCTGCCACGGTTGCGACACCGGCCCTGCAAACGCTCCGCTCCGATCTCGGTGAGTGCCTCATCATCGACCTCCTCATCGCCGGAGCGTAGAGCGGCACCTATGGTACCGAAGAAGAAAAAAGCGGTACCGGTGCCTCCCCTGGACGACCGCATCGCGGCCATACTCCAAACACAGTTACAGGAGCAGCTGCAACAACAGCTCCAACAACTGTTGCCAGCATTGCTGGCACCGCACCTTCCGGTACGGGACCGGTCCGAGCCTCACACTGTCCCATCAGTGTCGACCCCCTCGGTACCGATTAATACTTCCATGCCGGTGCTCTTGGCAGAAACACCTGCAGTACATACCCGTGATGCTGCCGACCCTGTCCGGTCCCAGGAACGACATCGGTCTTCCTCACCCAGTACAGCCTCGGTGCGCTCAGGCAAATCTCTTTCAAAGACCCGCCATGCCGAGCCCTCCACACCGATGTCCAAACGTACGCACCCCGACAGGGACCCAGATTTGTGGGAAGACTCCCCTCACGGTACCGAGGAGGACGCATCATCAACCGACGAAGAACCCTCCATGACCGACACCGTCTCCAAACCAGAGCAATCCTCTTTCTCCAAATTCCTTAGGGAGATGTCAGCAGCTCTTTCCATTCTCTTAGAGTCCGACTCTAAAAAGTCTGAGGCTTTCCTCGATGCCCGCCTAGACTTTGAGCAACCTCTCAAAGAATTTCTGAAGTTGCCCGTCCACGACATCTTACGGGAAACTTTCTATAAAAACTGGGAAGCTCCCCTCACGGTTCCTGGAGCCCCTTGTAAATTGGATAGCTTGTACCGGGTTATTCCAATCCCAGGATTTGATAAGCCTCAATTGCCCCACGAGTCCCTCCTGGTGGAATCTACTTTGAAAAAATCTCAGGGTTCCAGTGTATATGCCTCCACCCCTCCTGGCAGAGAGGGAAAAACCATGGATAAATTTGGTAAGCGCCTTTTCCAAAATGCCATGTTAGCCAATAGAGCCAACAACTACACCTTCCACTTCTCCTTCTACATGAAGCATCTGGTGCAACAGCTCTCCTCCTTACAGAAATACCTTCCTGAACGTAAGGTCCCTCTTTTCCACATTTGAGCTGACCTCTCGTGCATCTGCCATGGCGGTGGCCATGCGACGTTTGGCATGACTGAGAGTCTCTGACCTGGACATTAACCACCAGGACCGCCTGGCTAACGCACCTTGTCTGGGTGATGAACTCTTCGGAGAGTCCCTGGACTCAACAACCCAGAAACTCTCAGCACATGAGACCAGGTGGGACACTCTGATTAAACCTAAAAAGAAGACTCCACCTGCTCGCACCTACAGACAGCAGTCTTCCTACCAGCGCAGGTTCTCGGCCAGACCTTTCAACCCGCCTCAACAGCAGCCTCGCAGACCTCGTCAACAGCATCAATCTCAGGCTCGCTCACAGTCTCACCAACCTGCCAAGCCTCTCCCTCCATCAAAACCATCTCAGCCCTTTTGACTTTTTCCTCCAGGGCATAGCCAGTCTCCCATCATCATTGCCTCTTCCTCAGCCTATCGGAGGTCGCCTCCAAATCTTCCTCAGCCGTTGGGAGGTCATCACATCAGACCAATGGGTCCTCAACATCATTCGCCATGGCTACTCTCTCAACTTCCAGACTCTTCCACCAGACAATCCTCCCGTAGAGTCTGCTTCTCACTCCTCCCAAACCCCCCTCCTCCTGAGGGAGGTCCAATCCCTCCTTCTTCTCAATGCCATCGAAGAGGTGCCTCCGGCCCAAAGGGGTCAGGGATTCTACTCCCGCTACTTCCTGGTTCCCAAGAAGACAGGAGACCTTCGTCCCATCCTCGATCTCAGGGACCTCAACAAGTGTCTGGTCAAGGAGAAGTTCAGAATGCTCTCCCTTGCCACGCTTTACCCTCTTCTCTCTCAACACGACTGGCTGGCTATGTTCCCTGGACCTCAAAGAGGCCTACACTCACATCCCAATCAATCCGACTTCACGTCGCTACCTACGGTTTCAGATACAGCACCGTCACTATCAGTACAAAGTGCTACCTTTTGGCCTCGCTTCATCGCCCAGGGTGTTCACCAAGTGCCTTATTGTGGTGGCGGCCTTCCTCAGGTCTCACAACCTCTAGGTGTTCCCCTACTTGGATGATTGGTTGGTGAAAGCACCTACGTCTCCACTTGTGCTACAAGCCACTCATCACACCACCTCTCTCCTCCATCTCCTGGGGTTCGAGATCAACTACCCCAAGTCGCATCTACTTTCCACACAGCGACTTCAGTTCATTGGAGCAGTTCTCGACATCACACTAATGAGGGCGTTTCTCCCCTCCGACCGTCAACGGACCCTGCTCCACCTCTGTCGTCAGGTGCTCCTTCATCACTCCATTCCTGCCCGACAGATGATGGTCCTCCTGGGCCACATGGCCTCGACGGTCCATGTGCTTCCTCTGGCGCGACTCCACCTCAGGACACCTCAATGGACTCTTGCCAACCAATGGTCACAGACCACGGATCTTCTTTCTCATCCCATCTCTGTGACATCGTTTCTTCAGCAATCTCTTCAATGGTGGTTGAACTCCTCAAATCTTTCCAGGGGTCTACTCTTTCATCTACCCCCTCACTCCATGATCGTAACCACGGATGCCTCCCCCTATGCGTGGGGAGCTCACCTGGGAGATCTACGCACCCAGGGACTCTGGACCCCTCAGGAGCGTCAACATCACATCAATTTCCTGGAACTCAGAGCCATGTTCTATGCTCTCACGGCCTTCCAGCACCTTCTCTGCCCTCAGGTTCTCCGCCTGTGCACAGACAATCAAGTCGCCATGTACTACATAAACAAGCAAGGCGGCACCGGATCTCGCCTCCTTTGTCAGGAGGCTCTCCGCATCTGGACCTGGGCCACGGCCCGCAATCTCTTCCTCAAGGCTGTCTATATCCAGGGCGAACAGAACTCCCTGGCCGACAATCTCAGCCGCATCCTTCAACCTCACGAGTGGACTCTGGACCCTTCAACACTCCACTCCATCTTTGCTCGCTGGGGCACTCCGCAGGTGGATCTCTTTGCAGCACCTCACAACCATCAGATGCCCCAGTTCTGTTCCAGACTCTTCTCTCCTCATCGTCTGACCCCAGATGCATTCCTGCTCGACTGGACGGATCGGTTCCTCTATGCCTTTCCTCCACTACCTCTGATGTTGCGGACGTTATCCAAACTCCGCAGGGACAGGGCCACCATGATTCTCATCGCTCCTCGGTGGCTTCGCCAACACTGGTTCTCCCTCCTGCTTCAGCTCAGCTCCAGGGAGCCCATTCCTCTTACTGTGTTTCCTACTCTACTTACGCAGCAACGTCAGTCTCTACTGCATCCCAATCTGTCTTCGCTCCACCTGACAGCTTGGTTTCTCTCGGGCTGACCTCTTCAGAGAATCTGTCTCAGCCTGTCCGTCGCATTTTGGATGCCTCCAGGAAACCGGCCACCCTCCAATTTTACCATCAGAAGTGGACCAGGTTCTCCTCTTGGTGTCTACTGCATCATCACGATCCCACCTCATTAGCGGTGGAAACTGTACTGGACTATTTGCTCTCTCTGTCCGATGCTGGCCTCAAGTCTACCTCAATCAGAGTCCACCTCAGTGCCATCACTGCGTTTCATGAGCCTATCCTCGGAAAACCTCTCACGGCTCATCCACTGGTTTCCTGGTTCATGAGAGGCCTCTTCAATGTCAAACCGCCTCTGAAGTCTCCTCCTGTCGTCTGGGACCTGAATGTGGTTTTATCAGCCCTCATGAAACCCCCTTTTGAGCCTCTTGCCACAACTTCGCTCAAACTTCTAACCTGGAAGGTGCTTTTCCTCATTGCCATCACCTCTGCCAGGAGGATTAGTGAGATGCATGCACTGGTCGCCGATCCACCGTTCACTGTTTTTCACCATAACAAGGTGGTTCTGCGTACCCATCCTAAATTCCTTCCCAAGGTGGTCTCGGCTTTTCACCTCAACCAGTCCATTGTGTTGCCTATCTTTTTCCCTAAACCCCATTCTCATCCTGGGGAACAGGCGTTGCACACGCTGGATTGTAAGCGTGCCCTTGCATACTACCTTGACCGTACCAGGGCTCACCGCTCGTCCCCTCAGCTCTTTCTGACCTTCGATCCTAACCGTCTAGGTCGTCCTGTCTCTAAACGGACGCTTTCCAACTGGCTTGCTGCCTGTATCGTGTTCTGTTATGCTCGGGCCGGTCTCTCACTGGAAGGTGCTGTCACGGCCCACAGGGTCAGAGCTATGGCTGCTTCTGTGGCTTTCCTCCGTTCCACGCCCATCGAGGAAATCTGCAAGGCTGCCACTTGGTCCTCAGTTCACACGTTCACTACTCACTACTGTCTGGATGCCTTCTCCAGACGGGATGGACACTTCGGTCAATCTGTGTTACAAAATTTATTTTCCTAATGGCCAACCATTCCTCCTCCCTCTCTGTTAGCTTGGAGGTCACCCATGCGTTAAGAATATGCTGCCTGCTTGTCCTGGGATAAAGCACAGTTACTTACCGTAACAGGTGTTATCCAGGGACAGCAGGAAGATATTCTTACGTCCCACCCTCCTCCCCGGGTTGGCTTCTTAGCTGGCTTATCTTAACTGGGGACCACGCTCTCCTCCGTCGGGCGGGAAGGCACTCGCGCATGTGCGGTGCGGCCAACTAGAACTTTCTAGTTAAAAAGGTCCGTACCGGGGCTCCGTCGGTGATGTCACCCATGCGTTAAGAATATCTGCCTGCTGTCCCTGGATAACACCTGTTACGGTAAGTAACTGTGCTTTTTGGACCCCAGTTAGATTGCAAAAGTTAAATAGCTCTAAGTCTAATAGATGTTGGCATTGTAATCTTGAAGCAGGGACTCTAGATCATTTGTTATTCTATTGTCCCTTTATCATGGCCTTTTGGAAATCAATTTGGGACCAAATAAATTGTTTATTGGAGAATCATGTGGCATTATCATATGATACAATTCTATTTGGTATGTCAATGAGAACAAAGAGCCAAATTTCATCAAACAATAATAAACTTGGATCAATAATAAACAGGAGTCGCCATACAACATATCACAAGTAATTGGAAGAATTGCAGTAGACTCAATTATAATTTCTGGTGGAATTTGATGTCACATTTATAAAATGGAAAGAACAATTGCTATACAAAAAGGGATTTATTGATAAATTATTGCAATGAATAGATACCATTTTTCCATTATAAGTACAATTGCAAATGTAGGGAAGGGGGGTGGTTATATATTTTATTAAATGTCTAGATCAATAGAAAAGAATATTTATATTTATATGATATTTTTGATTGAGATAGTTAAGGGATGGGTGGGAGGGAAGGGAGTAAACTTTATGTATTGAATGTTATAATAGAAAGAAATTCAAGTGATGTATTCAATTTCAAATGTTTTATTATTTATACACTTGATGTAAGATGAAAAAATGAATAAAGAATTTTAAAAAAAAAATAATATTTCTTGGGTAGCCCAGAGGGATGGCTATATTTTCATTTATTGTTCAGGGCCTTGTTGCCTAGATAAATTGGAGGGCTGGGGACAGATACAAAAGGTGTTAAGTGGTGACTCTCAACAGCCGGATCTACCGGTATCTAGGACTCATGATTAGAATTCCAGAAGAGAGATCTCAACTGTAGGCCATGGATCACCTACAGTAGACTAAAGTAATTTGTGAGAGTGAAAACAAACAAACACAGGAGTTGGAAACAAAGTTTTATGGCACTGGTTCCAGTTAAGCTGGAAGTCTAAATGAGCAAAAGAAAATTGCTGGATTTAAAAAAAAAAATCCTCACTCACCCTTTTTTTTTTTTCTTACTCTCCTGCTGCTCCTTTGCTCTGTAAATAGTAAATAGCAGTGGCAGCCATTTTTTTCCAGTAGTACTTCTGCTGACCTTAATCCAGCAGGAGGGGGCATTGTGAAGAGAGCATGCATGGGAAGAAAGAAGTAGAGGTCTACACAGGAACAGGGATCATAGAAATCCTGTGGGTCCCATGGGGATCCCCCCGGGTCAACAGGACTCCCATTGGGATGGATGCTGGTTCTCCGGGGTTCCTGCAGAAATCCCGGCCTACCTTTGTTCCCAATAAGCTTCTTCGATCCCTCAGCACACCAGTTGCAGATTGCCACTCACATAGGAGAGCTCTGTATATCCACCAATTAGGGAGACAGAGCTGGAGCTTGATGGCCAATCATGAGCACTTCCTTGTAGATGTGCTCCTGATTGGACATCAAGCTCCAGCTCCGTCTCCCAGATTGGTGGATCTGCAGAGCTATCCCAGTTGTGAGCCTTGGCGTGAGACCTCTCCTTAAGAATCTCATTGGATCAAGCCTGCCACCACTCACTGTGCTGTGCAGAGGAGCACAGGAGAGAATGAGCAGCATAACTATGCAGCTTTGGAGCCAGACTACCCTGTATTAAACTGCTTCAGCCTAGCAGGTACCAACATTAAATATGTAACTTAAAAAAAAAAAGAGCGGAAGGGGAGAGATTGGTGCACTTGGCATCTTCTTTCTGTTCATCAAATTCTGCCTTAAATCTAATTCTTTAGGATACCATTTTGTTGATGTGCCAACCCCACCTGACTGGGGAGATGGAGGGAGAATGGGTATTTGTTTTATGCCTGTTCTGGCAGATGTCTGACTTTGTTTTGAATTTTCTGTAAAACTCAATTAAAACTATCAAGTAATTGCTGCTTTTTATGGGGACAGGTAATTTTTAGGGGGGGACGGAGGGGATTCCTTGTGGGGATGGGTGGGGACGGAGGAGATTCTGGCGGGGACATAAGAATAGCCTTACTGGGTCATCAAGCACAGTAGCCCATTCTCACTGTGGCTAATCCAGGTCCCTAGTACCTGGCCAAACCCAAGGAGTAGCAACATTCCATGCTACCAATCCAGGGCAAGAAGTGGGTGGGGATGGGTGGAATTCAGGCAGGGATGGATGGGTATGGGTAGGATTCTGGCAGGGATTGGTGGGATTTCTGTCCCCGCACAACTCTCTAGAAAGAAGTACTGTAGAATCACTTTTTGTGGATCTACTTCTCTTATGATAATGCCCCTCCTCCTGGCCATTCTGCATGAGATAGCTCTTCCTTTTGATGGTCACAAAAGAATCCAGCAATGGACATGTTTTAGAAATGTCAGTAGCTGAGGTGAAATTAGTATTTTCCTTTACAAAATGGATTCTTCTTTATGAGCAAAAGCATAACTCATCAGGCATTAGAACCTATCCAGGACAGCTGCTATTTACCTTCATACAGGTTCAGTAGAAGTTCCACAGGATGAGAATTCCTCTCTTATGCAGAAGAGGAGACTTTCTGTCCTAGTGGCTTGTTAAATTGGACACAAAACACTGAATACTTCAATAAAGCAAAATATTTGAGTTTATTTAAGAGATGTAAAGTAATAATAACAGCAGTCTTTTGTATCCAAGGAAAGAAAAAGAAGACCTGTTAAAATCCTCCTGATAACTTTTTCCTTCAAAAGCATAAGGTCTGAAATGCTACACATTTATCCTCTTCCCTGACATCACTCTACAGCATTAACATACAATGGCCTGATGTACAGGCTTTCCAAACACGTACATCCTGTGGAGCCTAGTACATTTACAAAAACATATATTTTCAATGTAATTATTCAGTTAACTCTCTATGTCCTGGAACAAAAGTAAAATACGATGTACTGTAAAGACAGACAATTCACTTGCGCTTCAAGTCCAGTAGATGTCAGTGTTTCACTTTTTCTCCATATGACTGCTAAATAACTTCTGGCCTATTTGACCTTTTCAGAAATCAATCATGTCTATACCAGCCTACATCCTGATCTATAGAAATGCAGACATCCTTTTTGGTTCCCAGTACAAGAATAGATTTCCTGTTCTTCTCTGGGAAACTTATTTTCTCTGATTCCATATGTCCTCTTGTATACGCACAAAGGTTTCTCATGAACTCACCGTTTCCTTAAAAGTCACAAATATAGGTGTTCAACTGATCACACGTAATTGGAAGAACCATGGCAGGATTAATTATACTTTTTGGTGGGTAAATGTGTGAAGGAAGAGCCAGTCCTTCACCTAAAAGCTGGATTCTATAACCGGTGTCTGTCAAAAACAACACCGGTTACAGAATCCCCCCCTACAATGGCGACACCCTCTAACCCCCCCACACACACACACTAAAATACGGGCAGGAGGGATCCCAGGCCCTCGATGCAACCCTCCCATGACCGCCCCCCCGATCGGCCGACCCGCAACCCCCTGCTGACCCCACGACCCCCCCCAATCCCATCCCCATACCTTGAAATCGTTGGCCGGATGGACGGGTGCCAAGCCCGCCCGTCCAGCAGGCCAGCCATCCCAGGAATGGGGCCGGATTTGCCCAGGCGGCTTAAACCCTGCCCACAGGTGGGGCCTGAGGCGCCTGGGCCAACCAGAATAGGCCCAGGAGCCTTAGGACCCTCCTGTGGGTGGGGCCTTAGGCACATGGACCCAACCCGGCCCATGTGCCTAAGGCCCCACCCACAGGAGGAGCCTAAGGCTCCTGGGCCTATTCTGGTTGGCCCAGGTGCCTCAGGCCCCACCTGTGGGCGGGGTTTGAGCGCCTTCTAGCAGGCTTAGATAAGGGTTTGGTGGTGGCTTCCCTTAAAGTTTAGGTATCAGGCCTTTCATGCTTCCAGACACGTAGGGGTTCTATTTCGCTTATTGCTTGCTAATCCAGATGTTACCCGGTTTCTGAGGAGAACACTTCATTTGCGACCTCCCTTGCATCATCCTTTCCCTTTGTGGAATCTTAACATCGTTTTTCAGGGCCTTGCAGAAGCCCCATTCGAGCCACTAAAGGATGCTACTCTTCTGGATCTGACGATCATGACTGTCTTCCTGGTCACTACTGTCTCGGCACGGCATATTTTGGAGCTTCAGGCTTTTTTGTGCAGGGAACCCTTTCTCTGACTTATGGACACAGGAGTAGTACTACTGTAACTTCCTTTCTACCAAAGGTGGTTTCCGCTTTCCATGTCAATCAGGAAGTTCATTTGCCTGCATTTCATTCCACAGGCTCGGAGAGAAAGGATCAGATTTTACGCAAATTGGATGTTGAGAGAGTCTTGTTTTGACTGCCCTGCCTCGGCATATGAGGTTGACTTTAAGGCCTTGATCGCCCATTGGATTAGTATGGCCATTTTCGTGACTTATATCGCCTGTGGCAAACAGCCACTTGTTTCACTTAAGGCCCACTCGACTAGAAGTGTTGCTGCTTCGTGGACGGAGTCTCATGTGTCTATGTTTTAATAATACTTTACAACTATATTTTAGTGTGTAGTACTTCCAGAAACCACAAGATGATGCAGTAGATCTGCTCAGCTAGAAAAAAAACAAACCAAAAAATATCCAAACCAGATGCAAGAAGTACTAAAAGCTTTGTATAGAAGCATATCATAGAAAAGAAAGGAAGATGTTATCAAAACTGGAGTTTTTTTCTGCTTTGCATAATGGGAGTAATTTTTGTGTAGAATTTTTCACAAAGCCTGTTTTACATGATAGGCTCAGTGGACCCTATATAATAATTCCACAAGGCACCAACACAGCACATTTTTCTACATCAGTTTTTCACCCTGATTTCAGGTCTGTTATTAGTTTTGTTCAGTCACGTAAACTTTAAAGTTATGACTAATGTTAAAGTTATGACTAATGTTAGTTTATAGTGTTTTAGCAAATAGGGTTTTAAGAATTGCAGCATCAACTTAAAGAAATGTTGCAGTATCTTTGGTCCAAAGTCAAATAAGCACACAGCATAATTACACTGGACTGGGTCATTTAGCAACCAATATTTCTTCAAAATTTCTTAAGAGTATGATTTCTTTTTGTGAGTTGTGTCTGGATTGTCACAGCACAACATCCAGTAGTAGTCGGCCATCATTCTCTCATTCCAGAAATCTTGGTAGCGATGCTCCATTGTGACAGGGAAGCTCCTGTCACGTTGAAAACTACTACTAGAACTCCCCAGAATGCAGCACAAGGCTGGATAAAACCAGGCATGGAGTCAGGACAGCTGGCTCAGGCAAAAGAAAGCAAGCCCAGGCAGGTTCCAGCACAGCTGAAGAGCCAATTAAGAAAGGCTCTGCAGACCACTGATTGCCCCTATCACTCCTTTCCTGAAGTCAGGGAGAAACCTGAGGCTAATTTAGAAGGGGGTGGAGTCAGACCCCGGGGTTGGCCTTATAGGAAAGATCAAGTTACTACAGAAGGAAGAAGGGAGGAAACTAGAGAAGGAACGAGAGTGAAGAGAGAGGAGAACCAGAAGGAGTGGTTGAGAAGCCAAACTACTCACGTGGGTTCCAGGTCACAGAGGGTGCCTCAAGCCCAGCAGGAACGGAGGGCAAGAAGCCCACACCTGGGGAAGGGTGTTACTGCCCTGGAGAGGTATTGTGACTGGCAACTCAAGCCCCAAAGAGCAGGGCTGGGAAAGTCTCCCCAGAGAAAAGCTGCAGATAGTTTTGCAGACGTACAGAGAGGGGGAGGGGAAGCACAAACAGAAAGAAGTGAAGAAACTTCAAGCCAGAGTTCCCGGGAGTGTGAATGGGAAATGGACAGCGTGCTAAGTAATGAGATAAGTGAAGAGGGCATGGACCTGGGAGAATATGATGTTTGCATGTCCTAAGTTAAACTCCTGAAGAACGGTCTCCTATTGTTTGTATACCCGACAGCACGAGCAGTGCGGGCAGAGTTAACAAGGTGCTAATAATGTGTTAAACAAATGCAGAGAGCTAAGAAGGAGAAGGCTGGACGCAAGCCGTGCTCAGCTAGCTAGGCTCGTAAAAGGTGAAGTCCAGAGGGAGAGCAATCAAGCCCGGCTGGGGCTACGAGCCAAGGAAAGCATTAACTGACTTATTTTGCTGGGATTTTACTGGTGATAAGGAAGTACCATCTTGCTCCTTAATAGAACCTGGACTGTAAGAGTATAATGGGGGAGAGGCCCTCTAAGCACTGTAACCAACTGAGGTGAATGTTTTATGTTTTTTTCTTCTGCTGTTTATTTTCTTTGAACTTTGGGTTAGTAATAAACCTGATACTATATTCCAAAGAATCCGGTATCCGGGTCTTCCTTCCACTGCCCTATAAAAGGCGTATTAAAAATCTTACTTGTGGTCCGGGCCGCAGTTTCCCACTTACTCAGGGACGTGCCCGGCCACACCATTAACTGAATGTCCTGGTGAAAATGTTCTCCTTGCTCGTCACTCACCATACCAAGATTTTCTGTCAAAAAGTCAAGATGTGAGTGCAAAAAGTGTTTTTTTAATGACATGTGATGGCCAAGTTTCTGATATGAGTCAAGGAGATTCTGAACTCCTTCCTTGTATGAAGGAGATTTATGGTTGGCCAAAATGTTGTCCACTAACCACTTGAATGCTTCCCAAGCTTCAAGCTCAGCTGCTGAGAGTGATTGCTTAAAATCTTCATCCTGCATAACGGACTTGATCTCTGGGCCTATAAATATCCCTTCCTTCAGTTTTGCAGTGCTGATTTTTGGAAATTTCTTAACAAGATATTGAAAACCTGGCGAATTTGCTTTACCCATGGCCTTTACCAGGTTCTTCATCAACCCCAGCTTGATATGAAGAGGTGGAAGAAATATTTTATGAGGATCCATCAATGGCATAAATTTCATACTGCTTGTCCCTGGGTTATAGGTATCCCTCAGCTTCCAGACACGCTTGACATAATGTTCAGCTATAGATCTACTATCCCACAAGCACAGGCAATAGCAGTATTTAGTAAATCCTCCTTGCATTCCTATTAGCATGCCCATGACCTTCAGATCACCACAGATGTTCCACTGGTGTGTTTGATAATTGATTGCTTCTAGTAAATTCTTCATATTCTTATAAGACTCCTTTAGATGAGCAGAATGGGCAATTGGTATATTTGGTTTGGAATTTCCGTTGTGCAGTAACACTGCCTTCAAGCTTCTCTGAGAAGAATCAATGAAGAGACGCCATTTCATCTGGACAATACACTTGTGACAAACTGCTGAAGAGCTCGTTGATGTCATGACAAAAGCACAATGAGCCATTTACAGTGAAGAATGTTGTTAAGTTATGATTCCTTTTTCTGTAATGAGTTATATTAACATCTTTTGTAAGCAAGTGCTTTTGCTTAAGCCAGGGATGAACACACTTTTTTGGCTTGCGAGCTACTTTTAAAATGATCAAGTCAAAATGATCTACCAACAATAAAAAAAAAAAAAACAAGCCACAAAGCACACTGCCCAGAGAAAATGTTCATTATCATTTATATTTGTGGGGGTTTCAAAGAGGTCAAGGCGGATGACTTTAAAATATGAATGTCACCTCAGTAACAACTATACAAAAATAGACAAATATACCCCCCCCCCCCCTCCTTTTACTAAACCGCAATAGTGGTTTTTAGTGCAGGGAGCTGCTCTGAATGCCCTGTGCTGCTCCTGATGCTCATAGGAACTCTATGAGCGTCGGGAGCTACATGGGGCATTCAGCCCGGCTCCCTAAGCTAAAAAACGCTATTGTGGTTTAGTAAAAGGGGGCCATAGCGCAAAATATAGACAGCATATATAAATTCTCAAAACGTACACATTTTGATCATTAAATTGAAAATAAAATCATTTTTCCTACTTTTGCTGTTTGGTGATTTCATGAGTCTCTGGTTGCACTTCTTTCTTTCTGCCTTCTGTATGCTTCATCTCCTCCAGACCTCATTCCATTCCCTAACCAACATCTCTCTCTGTCCCTCCATGAGTCCAACTTTTTCTTCCTCTCTCCCTGCTTGCCCCCTGTCACCCGACACACTTCATTCCCTCTCCCAACTTTTTCTTTCTTCCTTCCTTCCTCCCTCCCTCCCTTTCTCCCTGCTTCCCCGCCGCAGCAGCAGCAACAACAGGGACAGGCCAGGTGCGTACAGTGACTGCACAATGGCCAGCCCACAAGCATTCCCCCAATGTGAATTCTGACGTCTGAGAGGAAGTTTCGGGCCAACCAATCGCTGCCAGGCAGGCTCGGAACTTCCTCTCTGATGTCAGAATTGACATGGGAGAGGAGGGGGGAAGGCTTGTGGGCCGGCAGCTCAAGTAAGGGAAAGAGGGTTGAAAGACCAGCATTGGTGGAGAGCTCCGAGTCAAATGTCTGACCTTGACACCATCTTGGATCAGTCTCCTTCCCAAATTCTATCAACCCAAACTGTCCTGACCATGAATATGTCCAACCTGGGTCAGGGGGCCCTTGTAGAGTGGTGTCATGTGTGGAACTCGTGGTTTGCTCAGAAAATAACTGTCAAAAATAACTTGCCCTCTAAAGGCACTCCAAAGGTTTTCAGACATCAGTTCTCCAACAAAATTATCCCAGTGAATGAGCAAGAAGATTGTGATTCCTTTAAGGACAGGGAAAGTACCTGCACATAATGTGTACAGCGTTGCATAAATTTAGTAGCGCTATAGAAATAATAAGTAGTAGTTGTAAGAAGGAAAAGAGTCATGACATCGTCAAAATGTGGAAGTAAGCAATCCAACTGGTAGAAAAGGGTAACTACCTAGTGGACTGTTTAAATTAAAACTTTTCATCTGCTTAGATGGTGCTCAGATAAAGCAAATCATAAGATAGTCTAGGAGTAAGACACTGTCAGTAGAGCTGTTTGCATCTCTTTGCAAATGATTACCACCATAATGATGATGCTGAGATGTCATGAATTATTTGATAACAGTGGATTGTCCAATATTGGTTGATTTGTCTCTGAGCAGTGGTTTCATTTGTCTCTTTTGCACGGGAGACAAAAAAATCATTTTTTAATATTGAGGAATCTGGCAGGTCTGCTTTCAGTTTCCCGCGCTTAGGAAGTGTGGCCAAGTTCTCCAATGAATATGGTGGCCATTTTATTTCCAGTCACAATTCCTCCTCCATGGTGTTGGTGATGCTGGGAAAGAGGTTCTTTAAGTCTAGACTTCAGCTTCTAGACATGTCTTCTTAGGGGAGCAAGTGTGCATTTTCTCCTTTGATTTTTTTAAGAGCTGTCTTTATTCTAGGGCAGGGGTAGGCAATTCCGATCCTCGAGAGCCAGAGCCACGTCAGGTTTTCAGGATATCCACAATCAATATGTATGAGATGGATTTGCATGCACTGCCTCATTGAGATGCAAATCTATCTCATGCATATTTATTGTGGATATCCTGAAAACCTGACCTGGCTCCGGCTCTCGAGGACTGGAATTGCCTACCCCTGTTCTAGGGCACTCTTTGTCAGAACACATTTATTTTGCTGCTTTTCTCCTGTTAATTAAAAATAAGAGTTTTCATGCTAGTTCACTCCAAAGGTCCTTCAAGTCCAGTATTCTGTTTTCAACAGTGGACAACCCAGGTCACAAGTACTTGGCAAAATACCGAGGAATAAAACAGATTTTACACAGCTTATTTTTCTGTAGGAATAAACAGTTCATGTCCCCAAGCCCATCTTAATACCTGATTATAGCTGAGTGTTGAGGTCCTCAGGGAGTGTTTCGCTCTCTCTCTTAGAGAACATTTGGCCTGCTATTCCCAGGTACTTGACTCTTCTGTTGTAGCCCTGTTTAGGTTTTCTTTTGGGGATTTTTAGGGAGATTGAGTTCTCAAGGAGGGAATTAGCTAGATTAGAACTTTCTGATGTATGTCTTTAGCTTTCATTTTCTCTGAGTTTTGCTTCCTGCAATGCAAATTCAAGCAGTGGTCTGTATTTCTGAGGTACCTTGTCTTCTCCTGTCAATGCCAGTTTGTTTGCATCATCCAATGGGGTTACTAACTGGCAAGGCATTTCAGCATTTTTTGTGCAGCATGGTGGCCCGTGTTCTGTAGGATAGGGACCAGCATTCTTTGTGCAGCATGATGCCCAGTATTTGGTAGTATGCGGTCCTGCATTCTTTGCAACTGGCAATGTTTGGGCAGCACAGTCTCCTACATTGTGTAGTGTGGTGCTATCTCTCTCCTGCACTATGCATTGCCAATGCACTGTCTATTCTCAGTGACCTCTTAGACTCTACAGTGGCGGCAGTCTTCTCTATCATGTTATACTATGCCAGTTCCAACTTCTTCTGCTCTATAACAGTAGGCATTATAGGGGTCTGTCGGTCTTCTCTTTTCCTGCGCCATATTAGATTCCTCATGAACTATATGGTTTCCAATCTCAGGCTTGATGTGATGCTACTTCTGCAGGGGCGGCACACTAGTAGTTTAGGAAGAGAAACAGTGGTCTCCCAAGGGAGGCAAACTAAGGACACTTTGTTCCCTCAATTCAGCTACCATTGGTCTGTGCAGGACCATTTCTCCTTTTACATGCAGTTTCCTCTGCTTTTCTCTTGTATGGAGCCAGAGTCGCCTTCGGCTTCTTCCTAACGGCATCTCCTTTAGCTAAGATAAGACAGTGTCTGCCTCTGCAGTAACATTCACACTTTCTCCTATTATGGGTATTTGCCAAGACTGCAGTCTTGCTCAGCAGTTTTGCCATTTTCTCAGCAGAATCTGTCTCTTTCCCAAGGGTTTATCGGGACTTTCCCTTCTGTTCTGCTCGCAGTGTTTTTATGGCCTGTGACATGTTCCAGCATGACTATATAGAAGAGCTTCCTGTGTCCTTTTGGGATGGACCCCAAAATGACAGGCTGGGTCAAGAACTGGTTAAGTGGAAGATGACAGAGGGTAGTGGTTAATGGAGAGTGCTCTGAGGAAAGGGCTGTTATAGGGGAACGTACGCAGTTAAGACTAGAGTCAATTAGGACACTGGTCTTTGACCTAAGGGCCACCGTGTGAGCAGACTGCTGGGCATGATGGACCACTGGTTTGACCCAGCAGCAGCAATTCTTATGTTCTTGGGTATGTTTTTTTAACATTTTTATAAGAAATATTGCTGAAGACCTGTCAGGTAAGATTTGTCTCTTTGCAATAGAGAAGACACACAGGATGGTGTAAATCAGTGTTCTTCAACCTTTTTACACCTATGGACCGGCGGAAATAAAATAATTATTTCGTGGACCGGCAAACTAATAAGACTGAAATTTTTAAAAACCCCATTGCCGCCCTGTCCCTGCGAGCTCGGTCCCATTAACTATCTGATCCCATCCACATAAACCTCAAATAGTTAGGATTTTATATTGAACATATTTTATTAAAGTATAAAGAGAAACAATATTCTGTACAATTGTCATTTTATAAATATAAATAATACAGGGCAAAAATCAACAAAAACCCCGTCTCCCCTCCCCTTCACATATATCCCCTCTACTATCAAGAAAACTGAATAAGCCAAATTATTACAGAATGCTACACAAATATCATGCTAACAGAATACCGTAGTCACACATGGCAGGAATGGTGTTAGGGGGAGTGCATCTAGGGCAACTGCCTCCTGGTCAGAGAGAGCCCTAAGCCAGCTGGAAGCTAAAGACGCACTGCCTGGGCTTTGCACTCCCCAGTTATGTCTAACATCAGCTCTAGCAGGATACATATTTTAAATCTGATATATTCTAATCACAAGATAGAAATAAAATTATTTTTTTCTACCTTTTGTTGTCTCTGGTTTCTGCTTTCATCGTCTTTTCACTCTCTTCCATTCAGCGTCTGCCCTCTGTCTCTTCAATCCAGCATCTGCCTCTTCCATCCACTGTCTGCCCTCACCCCTCCCCCTCCCATATGGTATCTGCGTTCTTTCTATGCCCCTCTCTCCTACACCAGATCTAGCATCTTTGTCCCTCTTTCCTTATTTTTCATCTGACCCCCCTTCCCAGCATCAATCTCTCTCTACCTTGTCATTCCTCTGTCTCTCCCCTTTCCCTCATCTGATCTCTCCATTACATCCTGACTCATTCCCCTCCTCTAATCTCCCTGCCAGCTGTTTCCTTCCAATGTTCCTCCTCCCCTGTCCAGCAGTACCTTCTCCCTTTCTTCCTCCCCTTATCCAACAGTAATTCTTGTCCCTTCCCTTTTCCTTCTCCCCTGTCAGAAGTAGCCCCTTCCCCTCCCTTGTCCAGGAGTACCCCTTCTCCCTTTCCTCCTCCTATTATCCAACAGTAGCTCTCATCCCTTCCCTTTCTCCCCTGTCAGCAGTAGCCCCTTCTCCTCCCTTGTCCAGGAGTACCCCTTCTCCTTTCCTCCTCCCCTTATCCAACAGTAATTCTCATCCCTTCCCTTTCCCTTCTCCCCTGTCAGAAGTAGCCCCTTCCCTTCCCTTGTCCTGGAGTACCCCTTCTCCCTTTCCTCCTCCCCTTATCCAACAGTAATTCTCATCCCTTCCCTTCCCCTTCTCCCCTGTCAGCAGTAGCCCCTTCCCCTCCCTTGTCCAGGAGTACCCCTTCTCCCTTCCCTCCTTCCCTTTCCAGTAAATGTTTCCTGTATGTAGGCTAGCGGCAGCTCTGTGTGCTTTTAACTTCAGCACACAGCTGCCCCTAAGCAGTATTTTAGCGCGGTTTCATGAGGCAGCCTCGGGGCCTTTGGTAGGTCGGCCCACTTTGATGATGCGATGTGGGCCGGCCTACCAAAGGCCCCGAGGTTGCCTCATGAAACCGCGCTAAAATACTGCCTAGGGGCAGCTGTGTGCGAAGTTAAAAGCACACAGACCTGCCACTGCTTTTCTGGGGGTGCGGAGACAAACGCGGCAGGAGTCCGTGGTGACAGGCAGGAGTGCCGGCATAGCGACAGCAACAGGAAGTTGCACGTCAGCTGACGCCGGCACCTTTTGCTGCGGCGGGGTCCTGAATCCTTTGCGGACCGGTAAGATTTTTTTGCGGACCGGCGGTTGAAGAACTGTGGTGTAAATAACATGAAGAAAGACCTAATGAAGCTTGAAGAATGGTCTGAAATGTGGCAGCTAAAATTTAATGTTAAGAAATGCAAGGTCATGCATTTGGGCTGCAAAAACCCAAAGAAACGGTACAGTTTAGGGTGAAGAATTTATGTGCATGACGGAAGAGCAGGACTTGGGTGTTATTGTATGTGATGATCTTAAGGTGGCTAAACAGGTTGAAAAGGTGACGGCGAAAGCTAGAAGGATGGTAGGTTGCATAGGGATAGGTATGGCCAGTAGGAAAAAGGAGGTATTGATGCCTCTGTATAAGACTCTGGTAAGACCTCATTTAGAATATTGTGTACAATTCTGAAGGCTGCACCTTCAAAAATATATAAAAAGGATGGAGTCGGTCCAGAGGAAGGCTACTAAAATGATGTGTGGTCTTCGTGATAAGGAATATGGGGACAGACTTAAAGATCTCAAGGCGGGAGAGGAGAGATGTGAGAAAGACGTTTAAATACCTACGTAATATAAATGTGCATGAGTCAAGTCTCTTTCATTTGAAAGGAAACTGCAATGAGAGGGCATAGGATGAAATTAAGAGGTGATAGGCTCCGGAGTAATTGAGGAAATACTTTTTTACAGAAAGGGAGGTAGATTACATGGAACAGTCTCCCGGAAGAGGTGGTGGAAACAGAGACTGTGTCTGAATTCAAGCGGGCCTGGGATAGGCACGTGGGATCTCTCAGAGAGAGAAAGAGAAAATGGTTACTGCGGATGAGCAGACTAGATGGGCCATTTGGCCTTTCGCTGCCGTCATGTTTCTATGAGAATATAGACAATTTAAATTTACTCTTTGTTTTCAATCAGATCTGAATCCATAAAAGGACATTACCTCCTATCCCATAACTTACTAATTTCTTCAGAAGTCTTTCATGAGGAGCATTGTGTCAAATGCCTTTTGAAAATCCAAATACATGATTTCAGCTGGCTCACTTTTATCCACGGGTTCATTCACCCCTTCAAAGAAATGCAGTAGATTGGTGAGGCAAGATTTCCCATGACTAAATCTTTGTTGGCTTTGTTTCGTTAATCCATGCTCATGTACTATATGTTCTGTCATTTTGTTCTTTATAATAGTATCTACCATTTTGCTTTTGAACATTATTTTCTTTTTTTTCACCTCCAGGTTTAAATCCTGTTAGTAGTATGTTTAATAATTTTTTTTATATTCACACAGAATACATGTTGTAGCTGGTAAGATGTGCCTAGTTTGTTACTCAAGCAATTGAATTGCTTGGGGCAAACTGAAACACAATGCAGTAATGATGTTTTTTTCTAGTTGCATCCACATTGTAAATAAGTGCATTTTAATGTTGCCTGTTTTTTAACCAGCATTTTTATTTTTCCAGATGACGACGCAGTTGTTTGAAGGGAAAGAGCATGCATCCTTGTATCAGAAATACAGACTCCCTCCACCTGATGAGGTCCAAAAACTTATCTTATCTTACCTGGAAGCAAAGGTAAGGAAGAGGCACTGTAAATCCGGAGGGGACAACCAGAGTTACACCTGGATCAACTGTGCTTTTACTAAGGAATTCATAATTTATTCATTTATTTGCATCAGCTTGATATACTGCCAGTCGCATTGGTGAATGCAGCAAGGCCGTTTGCAATATAATTGCAGTCATCTGAGGTTAAGAAGCTATTCTAATGGGTTAGAAATCTAGAGAATGACATGGTGACAGAATTTGTTACTGTCCTCATGGATAACCACGAGAAACCATCCTGTGTCATTCTGTGGTAAGCAAATTAATGGAAACGCTTTTAAAACAAAGATTGGTCAAGTTTCTGGAATCTTGTGGATTATGGGACCGGAGGCAACATGAATTCACTAGAGGTAGGTCTTGTCAGACAAATCTGATCAATTTCTTTGACTAGGTGATCAGAGAATTGGACAGAGGGCGTGCGATAGATATGGTATATTTAGATTTTAGCAAAGCCTTTGACAGTGTTCCACACAGATGTCTAATAAATAAACTAAGTGCTCTCGGGATGGGTCCCAAAGTGAAGGGCTGGGTCAAGAACTGGTTGAGTGGAAGGCGACAGGGTAGTGATCAATGGAGATCACTCTGAGGAAAGGGATGTTACCAGTGGTGTGCCTCAAGGTTCTGTTCTTGGGCCTGTTCTTTTTAACATTTTTATAAACGATATTGCTTAAGGACTGTCGGTTAAGATTTGCCTCTTTGCGGATGATACCAAAATCTGCAATAGAATAGACACCCAGAATGGTGTGAATAACATGAAGAAAGACCTGGCGAAGCTTGAAAAATGCTAAAAAATGCATGGCCAGTAGGAAAAAGGAGGTATTGTTGCCCCTGTATAATACTTTAGTGAGACCTCATTTAGAATATTGTGTACAATTCTGGAGGCCGTACCTTCTAAAAGATATAAAAAGGATGGAGTCTTTCCAGAGGAAGGCTACTAAAATGTTGCGTGGTCTTTGTCATAAGACGTATGGGTACAGACTTAAAGATCTCAATCTGTATACTTTGGAGGAAAGACGGGAGAAAGGAGATATGATAGAGAGATGGATAAATACCGTTGAGTCTCATTTGAAAGGAAGCTATGGAATGAGAGGGCATAGGATAAGTTAAGAAGTGATGGATTCAGGAGTAATCTAAGGAAATACTTTTTTACAGAAAGGGTGGTAGATGCATGGAACAGTTTCCCGGAAGAGGTGGTGCAGACAGAGACTGTGTCTGAATTCAAGAAAGCGTGGAATAGGCATGTGGAAGCTCTTAGAGAGAGGAAGAGAGAATGGTTATTGTGGATGGGCAGACTGGATGGGCCATTTGGCCTTTATCTGCCATCAAGTTTCTATTCTATAGTGTCTATCTCAACCTCACTCCTTCTATACTAGCATTCTTAATGCAAGGTTTGAGGGTCAGAGGTTGTATCCATTCATACTTTTATTCTTCCTTCTCTCCTTAAAGAATGACATGGGGATTGTTTCCCACTCTTAACCATGAGGATGGTGACAAATTCTGTCACCGTGTCATTTTCTAGCCTTAGGGACTGTAAAAGGGGGAAAGAGGAAGTCATGCTGTCAAGAAAGTATATGGGTCAAGAAAATCTGGTAAGAAAGCTATCTTTTAACCTGTTTCTTGAATACTTGATAAGAAGGTTCCAATTCCATTGGCAGTTGTAGGGAATTCCAAAATTTGGGGCCGATGTACCTGAAAGCAGCTTCTTGTGTGATGTCTAGACCTAGATGAGAAGGTGGAGAAGGGCATTTTGTGACAGAGTCTATGCCATTGTATGTGGGATCATTAGGTTTGCAATGTAGTCTGGGGCAAATGGAGAACCCCCCTTGTGAATTATGGTGAGAAGTTTGCATGCAGGTGGAGATAAGGAGCCAGTGTTCAGTAACTAGTAGCAGTGATACGTGGTCAAAACAATGAATACTGAGAAGCAATTAAGCTGCAGTAGATAGTTCTAACTGTAAGTGCTTTAGGGAAGATAATGGTAATCCAGTCCAAACCATAACAATTAATAACTCTGGACTATAGTCTGGGGCAAATGGAGAACCCCCCTTGTGAATTATGGTGAGAAGTTTGCATGCAGGTGGAGATAAGGAGCCAGTGTTCAGTAACTAGTAGCAGTGAGACGTGGTCAAAACAATGAATACTGAGAAGCAATTAAGCTGCAGTAGATCTAACTGTAAGTGCTTTAGGGAAGATAATGGTAATCCAGTCCAAACCATAACAATTAATAGCTCTGGACTGTAACAGTAGTAGTAATCTCTGCCTTCCACAGCTTTGAAAACAAGAAGTCTTCTTACTCTAGTCCATTTTATTAAAGACTTATGGAATTCTAGACCGCCAATTCATCCATTGATCTAGCATCCATGTAGTCCTCCCCCCTCCCCTAAAGAAAAAGGTGAATTGTTGGGCATAGGGAGGGAGAAAGAAATATTGGACATGGTGATGGGAGAGGTGTGAGGTACAGATGCATGGGGAAGAGAGAGATGAGAGGGAGAGATGTTGGATGTGGTGGTGGAGAGGGAACAGTGGGACAGATGAACAAAAGTAAGTGTAAACCTCATATCTTTTTTTTCTGTTTAAACTACAGTACTTTGTTTTGAGGACTGTTTCTTTAATGTTTTTATAGACTGTGTACTGTACAGGATCCGAGTTGCATACAAATTCAACTTAAGAATGGTATAAAAACAGAACTCGTTCTTTACTTGGGAACGGCTCGTAGTTAGCTAGTTATCTTTTTCTGGTAAGGGCTCCTGAGGAGCTATCTGAGGAGAAAAAATATTATAATTTTTTTTTTTTTAAACAAGAAATGATGGTTTTATCTTTATATCTAAAGGAGGGAATAACAAAAGTATATAGATATTATTATTATTTTTAAATTTGTGTGTGTGAGAGAGAGAGGGAGAGTTGTGACCTGAGAGGAGCGGCTAAGAAAAAAAACTGAGTATCGAGGGGAGGGGCTACTGAAGGCAGGAATTCCTGCACATGCTCAGTAAGCCAAAGGCTTACTTTTGCTATGGGAGAGCACCAACACACAGGATCAGTCTAAGGACTTCACCAACAAGTGTGACTAAATCTCCCTTACTTGTCTTCGGAGAAAGAGCAAATCTTATTATCTGAAATGCTGATTACCAGAAAGACTGTATATTTTAACACTTTGTGTTATTTTAAAATTAACAAATACAAATTCAAAAAGACTGTTAGCAAACAGTAACATGAACTTAACCATTTATTTGACATTGTTGCTGAGAAGCAACATGTGTCTTTTATGGCTCATGGGAGCTCTGCGTCTCCAAATGTCTGTTACTTGGCACTGTTGCTCTCGTTGAACATCAAGTTACGTAAAACAGCCATTTCACTATCAGCCAATTAAAGGGTTAAAACAATACCTTAAAGATACAACTATTAATATATAATAATAATAATGTTAAACATCCATAAGGCTCCTTTTATGAAGCTGCGTTAGCAGCTTTATCGCACACACCTTTTTAGTGCGCGCTAGCCAAAAACTACTGCCTGCTCAAGAGGAGGCAGTAGCGGCTAGTACTGCCAGCAAATTAGCACACACTATTATGCGCATTAAACCGCTAATGTGGCTTCGTAAAAGGAGCCCTAGACCCATTTTGCTGCAAGAAGTTAAAAAACTTCTTAAGATCAGCATTGTCATCCATTTATGAAAAACAAGAAAACAGTCACAAATACTCCATATGTTATAAAATTATTATTAAATGGATGGAACTCCACCAATAAACTATAATATGGGGAAAATTAGCTCGCTTGATTAAAACTTAGCTCTGTAATAATAATTAAATATAATATATGTGAATATTTATTTAAGAACTAAGACTCAGAACATTTATAAGCAAACTGAAAATTTATTTCTTTTAGAGGAAGATTAAGCATAAAATCAAGCAGGTAGAGCAGTTGGACAAAATTTATCTAAGGTTAAATGATTAAATTTAATCACAAATGCTGGTAGAAAAAGTCTTTAGAAGGCTGCATGGCCTGGTTGGAGAGCTAAGCACATGGTTGCAGGAAGCACATGGCCTGGAAAAAGGTTGTAGCTTGGTCCGGAGGAAGAGAGAAGGCAGAACGTGTGTCTTTATAGCTATGGCTGGCTTGAAAACTGGACCCATGATGCATAGCAATTGTCCCATACCTGAGGCTGGCATCGCATCCAATCACAGAGCAGGGCATCGCATCCAGTCATAGAGCAGTCTTTCAATTCCCTCTGTTTCTAGGTGATGTTATGATTGAATTACAATGACTTAAAATGGTGTCCCAATACAGAGTATTGTTACCATCTTTGCTGAATGTGGTGTGAATCTATATCTGAGTGGTTTAAAATGGAAGATCCCTCTTTTTTTAGGCAGATGAGGTCATCTGATTGAATCTTCTTTGAGTGGCTTAAAATGGTGTGATGAGCTTCTATTGTTCTTGCAGACTGGAGTAGTCCAGAGATGAATTTGGTGTGAAGAGATGCTGGCCTACATCCTGTTCCATTGATACACCTTCTATTATGGGGTAGTAGAGTTCTGTTTAGCTCTGGTATCCACCCTAGCCATGTCTTTGTCTTATCTTTTTTTTTTTTTTTTCAAATTATCTTTATTAACAACTGCAAAGGAACATACAACCAGGAGCAGATTAATCATAAAACACTGCAGCCAGAAAACAGCATGGGAGACTATGCTCAATACATAGGTGTACTTCACACTTGCTGAAGGCAGATGGCTCAGTCTTTCAGAATAACTCCAAGTTAGAAATCACTTTCAAAATTACTCATTTAACTTAAATTCAAATAGAAATTCACTTTAGTATAAATCCATAATTTAAATCACATCCTGTCTTGGGTCAGGCAATAATTCCAGCAAACAAATAATTTACCTCCAACAAAACTAAATACATCCTGCTATATATTTTAACTCCAAGCAGAATTATAAAATCATTTCATGCTACACATAGATCAATAAATTTTTTTCATATTTCTCCCATCCCACATCCGAAATTTAATAAAGTAAACTATTGAACCCTCTGCTCTCCCAATTCCACACAAGTCAAGAATAACAGCATTATATAAACTCAAATTTCAATGGACCTTGGCTCTTATGGCCCCTTGGATAACCATCCATTTAAAACTAAAATAGCTCTCTCCCTTGACCTTTCAATAACATCTCTAAGGGCCTGATGTTTAAAACTGTGGTGCTAGAGACCCACCTATATGCCTCTCATGGCCATGCCTCTTTTTCAGTACTATGCTTAAAAATTTACATGTGTCTTTCCTTAGCAAAGCAGCAGATGAATCCAGAGACAAGTGAGATTCTCGTCGTTGCGTCTACTGGATGTGCGCCGGATGGTTCTACATTATTTGGGGGTGACTAACGACTTTCGAAAGTCGGATCACCTATTCGTCTTATTCGCGGGCAAAAACAAGGGTATGGCTGCTTCTAAAGCTTCCATTGCTCGTTGGGTCAAAGAAACTATTGCTTCGGCTTATTTGTTGACGGGGAAGCAAGTACCGGAGCAACTTCGTGCTCATTCGACTCGAGCATTGGCTACGTCGTGGGCGGAGTCAGGTGGTCTGTCTTTGGAGGATATTTGCCGGGCGGCTACATGGTCGTCTGGGAATACCTTTTCGAAGCATTATCGTTTGGACGTGGCTGCCCGTGCATAGGCTAGTTTTGGCGCTTCGGTGATTGCAGAGGCGGCATTGGCTTCCCACCCAGTTTGAGTTTGCTTTGCTACATCCCACTTGTCTCTGGATTAATCTGCTGCTTTGCTAAGGAAGGTAAAATTATGTTCTTACCTGTTAATTTTCTTTCCTTTAGAAGCAGCAGATGAATCCAGAGCCCCACCCCTGTGGACTATCTGTCTGTGTGTTAGGCTGAATTATTTCAGTTGAGGTATTGTTGGTAATTGCATTCTTACATTTCTGATTTAAACATTCACTACTGGAATGAAGTTTTTTTATTTTGGATGCTCATTATCCTATCTCGGGATGCTTGGGCAAGGTGCATAACTGAATAAACAAGAGGAACACCAGGCTATAAGACCAACTGTTAATCAGTTTCTCTATCTCCACCTGCTGGTCGAAGTGAGCTATCCCACTTGTCTCTGGATTCATCTGCTGCTTCTAAAGGAAAGAAAATGAACAGGTAAGAACATAATTTTACCTTATAGAATACTGATTAGGAAGATGTGTGCATGAAGGCAAATTGTTGCCAATTAGCATCAATAATTGTTAGCAGCCAATTAATGGCACTGATTGGTTAATTATTCAATTAAATTGTGTGAGAAAATTGGACACATACCCAAATTTGCATGTGCAATTTTAAGCATCATTTATAGAAATGGGAGATTATAATGCAGGACTAAATTCAAGATGTATCTCATTGTTCTGAACTATGTCTATATCAGTCAGGAGAGCTTATCTGTAATTATGTCAAAAATTGAATTTTTGCTGCACTGTACATTGTGACCTGATTCTTCAACTACAGCTCTTTTCTTGGTACAGAAGCAGAGACCCTTTAGCCTGGCAGTGGATGTCGGCTGTGGGACAGGACAGAGCACTCGTGCCCTGGCACCACATTTTGAGAAAATGGTAGGAACTGACATAAGTAAAGCCCAAATTGAAGAGGCCAAACAATCTTCGTCTGCCTCCAACATTTCATACTGGTGCGTTGGCTTTGTTTTTGGGGGTTTTCTCTGTGACCTTGGATTAGTCACCAAACCCTTCATTTCTTCAGGTACAAACATACATTTTAAGAACCCCAGGGGCAGTGGAGATAACATTCACCAAATTTGTTTCAAACTGTTATGCTTAGTTTTTAATACATTCCATCCCATTTACTTACTTAAAGGGCCTTTTTTTTTTCCTTTTTTAGACGATCAAGACAATTGTATTCTTCCTGACAGAATTATGTGGTTTTACCTGGTGGATTTCAGTTACAGTCAACTTAGAAATGATCATTTGGGTCATTGGATCATAAGGTGTGGAATGGAACTATGGTTCATTGAAGCATGGTTTCATTAAACAAATGTGTGCTGGGTTGGAAAGGATTCATGGTGGGACTAAGGTCCTCTTTTACTAAAGTGTGCTAACCGATTAGCACGCGCTAAATGCTAACGCGTGCATGTTAGTCTATGGACGCGTTAGCGTTTAGCGCATGCTAATCAGTTAGCGCACCTTAGTAAAAGAGGGAATAAATTTATGTATTTTAATTAATTATTTTAATTGTAACTCACATCAGGCTTATTTAATGTGGTATAGCATCATAAAGTATTATACTTGAATGAAGCTCACCTGGAATTACTGAACAGATAGAAGATAGATCATTAGATAAGGCCAATATGAGATGATTCTGGGTTGATAGGGAGAAGTTGAACCAGTCCTGATTTTACTGAATCCTGCATTTCCCAGTGAAACCGGCATTATATGCCTGTACATGCAACAGATAAAACAGTATGGTCTCATCCTGACCCTGATAACTGTGAGTTATCTTATAACACTGTGTTTATCCCATGTGTATTTAGTAATTGGCATAGAGGTTTAACACATTCAGATCACATGTTCCCTTGAATGAGGCTTTCCCTCAAAAGAACATAAGAATAGCCATACTGGGTCATCTAGCCCAGTGGTCCATCTAGCATCTATTATAGAGTAGTAGTGGGTGAAGCCCCTTCCTATATGATTGATTTTATTCTGTTTTTCCATTCAAAAACACTCTTGAAGCTCTAAAGCCTTGTTGACTTTCCCTACGGTGAAGGGTTGTAAACTTAAAAGATATCATGATCGGATGCTTTCCTATCAGGCTGCAATTTTTGTAACTTTCCTCAGTTTCTTATCTTCAGTTTAGACAACTACTGAAAACTGACTTGTTCTCAAAATTTTGGGGCTCTTAATTTTGGGTACTTTATTCATTATCTGTAGTATTTTTAGTTAATCTTTTGTAAACCGCATAGAACTCAAAGGTAATGCGGTTAAGAAATAGATTTTATGTTTATGTTATCATGCTTCTACAGTAGCCAATCCAGGTCACAAGTAACTGGCAGCAACCCAAACAGTAGAAATATTTGATGCTACCAATCCCAGAGCAAGCAGTAGCTTCCCCCATGTCTTGCCTCAACAGCAGACCATGGACTTTTCCTCCAGGAACTTGTCAACCTGTTTTAAACCCAGTTACGTTAACTGCTGTTGTCACATCCTCTGGCAACAAGTTCCAGAGCTTAACTATTCTTTGAGTGAAAAAATATTTCCTCCTATTGGTTTTAAAATTATTTCAATGTAACTTTTGAGTGTCCCCAAGTTTTTGTAATTTTTTGATAGAGTGAAAAAAATGTGTACCCTTTCTACTCCATTCAGGATTTTGTAGACCTTGTTCATATCTCTCTTCAGCTGTCTTTTTTCCCATGCTGAAGAGCCCTCATCTCTTTAGCCTTTCCTCATATGAGAGGAGTTCCATCCCCTTTATTGTCTTGGTAACTCTTCTTTGAACCTTTCCTAACTCCACTATATCTTTTTTGAGCTACAGTGACCAAAATTGAACGTAATACTCAAGGTGAGGCCACACCATGGAGTGATGCTGTGGCCCTGAAGCAGTGGTCTCAAAACTCAAACCCTTTGCAGGACCACATTTTGGATTTGTAGGTACTTGGAGGGCCTCAGAAAAAAATAGTTAATATCTTATTAAAGAAATGACAATTTTGCATGAGGTAAAAAAAACTCTATAGTTTATAAATCTTTCCTTTTGGCTAAGTCTTAATAATAATATTGTAATTTATAGCTAAAGAGACATATGATCAAGAAACTGTTTTATTTTACTTTTGTGATTATGGTAAACATACCGAGGGCCTCAAAATAGTACCTGGCGGGCTTCATGTGGCCCCCCGGGTCGTGAGTTTGAGACCACTGCCCTGAAGTGTCTTTTCACATTTGTCTTGCAGTTTAGAATTATTAATTACATATTACTTAATGTAATCAGTAAAAAATTTGGAAATTAAGAGTCTGTTTTACAAAGTTGCGCTAGCAGCTGCCGCGCAGCAACAGCCCCAAAGCCCATAGAGATTTAAAGGGTTTCGGGGCTATTGCTGTGTGACTTTGTAAAGCAGGCTGTAAAACTTTTGAATTAAAACAGTGTTTCTGTAGCAGTAATTTAGCAAGTACCCCATTTTTGTCTTTATCTACCTTTATAGCAGTACAGCTAGAGAGGGTTATACTATCTCTCTCCAGCCACTATAGCTGACTGCAGGAAATACGACTGATGAGAAATTTTGCAGTTTGAAATAAGCAGACATAATGGATCTAAAAGCAATACTACCTTCTGTTGAGCAGTCTATGACTCAGTAGATGTCACCTCCAAAGGGCAGATTTTTCTGTAAGGAATGGAGCTTTGACGCTAGTGAAAGCACCTGAATCTGAGTCAGCTATGAGGTTATAGAAAATCATCGAAAAATACAGAGGAATGTAAAAGAGAATTATTTTGCTTCTGTTTTTCCATATAAATGTACAAGAAAAATTAAATTTCATTATCACCTGTCCCAGTATAGAAATGGGACATAGCTGATGCCATCTCTCTTTCTAATATCAGTTCAGTATCTTTAGTACTTAGTTTGCAAAATGTCTTGTGAATTTTTAAATAAATGTGTTCACATCTAATATAATAAAATGCTAGGCCGCACATGCGCACTCAAAAGTCGTGTTCCCTGATCCGTCGCGGAAATACGAGTGCGCATGCGCACGTTTTACGTCACCACAGCCTCTGCAGTGTGAGCTACTGGAGGGCCCGGTAGAGGTCGGAGTCGCTCCGGGGGAGGGGGCGGCTGCCACAGCAGGATGAAGGCGGTGTGGAGCAGCGCTGGCGGCGGCAGTGTCCGGTAGGGAACACGTCGACGACTCCCCCCTCCCGCTCCAACCGCTGCCGCTCCTGTTTGAAACGGCCTGCTGAGGTTCGCAGCCGGCTGTAGCGAACCTCGCACGCCACTCTCCACATGGAGCACGTTCCGTCTGACGCGATCGCATCAGAGGGAACATGCTACCATATGGAGAGTGGCCTGCGAGGTTTGCTACAGCTGGCCACGAACCTAAGCAGGCCGCTTTGAACAGGAGCGGCGGCGGCGGCAGGAACCATGGATGGATGGAGGGAGGGGAAGAACGGGAGGGGAAGCAAAAAAAGAAGAGCTATGGAGCAGGCAGGAAAGGGGGCTGTTTTGGTGGGAGGGTTGTGCTGAGTGCAGACAGCAATCATGGGGGGTGGGGGAAACAGAAGGTGGCCACGGAGCAGACAGGCATGGCACAACAGGGGGCCAGAGGGAGAGGGAAAGGGGGCTGCTTTGGGGGGAGGGGTGTGCTGGGGGCAGACAGCAATCATGAGGGGGAGGAATAGAAGGGCAGGCATTGCACAACAGGGGAAGAGGGAAAGGGGGCTGCTTTGGCAAGCAGGAGGGCCAGGGAGACAGACAGAAAGAAAGACGCACAGACAGGGGACCAGGGAGAGACACAGACACAAAGAATGACAGACAGACAGCGTCCAGGGAGAGAGAGAGACAAAAAAAAAAAAAAAATCAGACATAAAGACATCCAGCACCCGTTAGTGTAACGGGCTTAAATACTAGTTTACAATAAAAAGCTAAGGAGCAATTCAGAAAAATTATGTATTTTTTTGTGATCAAAAAGTTTCTGTCTTCTTGGCATCTACTGAGTTACCCAGATGCAGTGCAAGTCCTTCCATTCCCTTAAAGCTAGGGTTCTGGCTATAAGGTCTACTATTTACTTTCTTAAATTTCCTTGTAAGTGCTTATTTCATTGTCAGAATAATTCTTAACAATTTTGTGGATCCAAGTCATTTGGGGAATTTTTTTTTTTTTTGTAGGGCAAAAGTAGGGATGGAATTAATGGGCAGGCATTGTTAAGACACTAATGTAGACTTAAAACTTATTAGGAGAGGCTCCTGCCAGGTTAAACCCCATTGAGTTGGCTATTCTCCAGTATTCAGCAGCACTTTTAAGCCTCTGACTACCATGGCACTGTCCACTTAGTTCAAGGGGTGGACCTGGCACATACCCACTTAGCAGTGATAATTAGTCCGCTAACTAACTAAGTAAGCGGGTAAAGCTAGGAAAGCAAAAAGGTTGTCCTGACCTTATCCACTAAGCGAACTGGACACTGGTCTGAATGTCAGCTGGTGCCCATTTAACCTTCTGGGTGAAGAAGAGCGACTAAGATGATAAAGGGGATGGAACTCCTCATATGAGGAAAGACTAAAAAACTTAGGGCTCTTCTGCTTGGAAAAGAGATAGCTGAGGGGAGATATGACTGAAGTCTACAAAATCCTGAGTGGAGTAGAGCGGGTTCAAGTGGATCGATTTTTCACTCCATCAAAAATTACAAAGACTAGGGGGACACTCGATGAAGTTACAGGGAAATACTTTTAAAACCAATAGGAAGAAATATTTTTTCCCTCAGAGAATAGTTAAGCTCTGGAACGCAATGCCAGATAGTGTAGCTGGCTTTAAGAACGGTTTGGACAATTTCCTGGAGGAAAATTCCATAGTCTGTTATTGAGACACATATGGGAGAAGTCACTATTTGCCCTGGATTGATAGCAAGGAATGTTGCTACTCTTTTTGGGTTTTGGCCAGGTATGAGGGACCTGGATGGGCTATTGGGCTAGATGGACCATTGGTCTGACCCAGTAAGGCTATTCTTATATTCTTATATGTAACCACATGTGCCTGGATATTTAGTGCCAGAGCCTGGACATGGCCCGGCATTGACTATCTGGACTTAATTCAGCCCGCAGTTTTCAGCAGCTTAAAAACCACTGACCTCCATGAGCTGAATAGTATATTTATATTTGTTTATTGAATATTTGATATCCCACAAATGCAAAATGGTCAAAGCAGCTTACAAAAAATATAAAATCATCATATGAAAAGGAACACCATTTATAAAAGGACATAGGTTAAATCAAACACTCAAGTGAAAACCAGACAGAGGTTAAATCAAACACTCAAGTAAAAACCAGTTATACAAGGATCCACAGAAACTGAGCCATATATGCCGTTCTCATTCCCAGCCCCACACTCCATAATCAACAGGTCAACAGTGAGAGTGGGGTATTAAAAGCAAGTTGAAAAAAGTAAGCCTTCAGTAATGATTTGAATTTTGGAAACACAAGCTCAGCAGCCAGCACGAAGCTATGGGTGAAGATTGTTTCACAATGAAGGAGACAGGAAAAAATAGGGCCTATTATGTGTGGACTCATAATGAGCAAGTCTAGGGGAGAATCAAACATAGAGGACGAGATGGAGTATAAAGGATAATTGTACCCCCTAAATGCAATTTTGAGTGTTTTGTATTATTTCTGCTATAGCTAACCTGATCTTTTCCTGTGATGTGACTAAAGAAATATGTTTCCTTATGGTTTGTACGGGTATTTATTTTTTTTAAACTATGTGTCAAATCCAATTTATTTATCTTTTTTTGTTCTTTAACAAGTTAAAATTGAATTTAAAAGAAGCTGTGGAATAGGTTCATTTTTTTTTTTTTTTATATGAAATCTGGATGTTATGTCTTGAAGAATTGATGAAAAGAAAACAAATCTTAACTTGCGGTATGGAACATAGCGATAATCAAGTTCTTCTTGCCCATCCTCTTACATTATTTTAGTGTCTCTCCTGCCGAGGAGCTTCCATTTGAAGACAGCTCAGTCGATCTTGTTACTGCTGCTGCAGCTGCCCATTGGTTCAACATTGAAAAGTTTTTGAAGGAGGTAGATCGAATTCTTAAGCCTAGTGGCTGTATGGCTCTCTACTGCTATCAAGCATGTATGGAAGTGCATTACAAGGACTGTGCTAGCAAGCTGACGGCCATCTTTACTGAGGTGAGAGCAAGCAAACACATCATCTTGAGACACAGAATTAACACTGCTAGCTGCAGTCTTCATTCTGCCATTCATTTTTCACTTGGTCTTTTGCAAATAGGATAATGCCCTTATGAGGGTTTTTGTCTCAAATCCCTGTAATTATTAATTTTAAGACAACACACATAATGGTGTATATGTCCCATCACACCAAAGTACAAGAGAATCACAGAATTTTTGTTCCCCCTCTAAAAAGCAAGGGAAGAGGCAGGAAACAAAGAATCATCCTTTTAAATCTAGGTTGGGGGGGGGGGCTGCTGTTTGAGTTTGGGTCTTATTGTTTGTTTGGAGTTTTTACATCTCAAGGTTGAGCTACAATGATTGGTAGGATGCAGGACATGGGCATTAAAGAGTGGCAGGCCTGACAGAGAAGCAGATCACCACAACAGAATTTAATTAATTAAAAATGATATATGAAATAGTTATTTGTAAGAGGTGAGCCTACTTTTTCAGAATCTAGAATCTAGAGGCACGTGGAGGAGGGAGGAAGGAGAGATGCTGAACTGGGTAAGGGGAATTAAGAGAACCGAGCAGAAGCCTTACCCCATCTGGCACTGGCATGCAGCCCACAGGATGTGCCAGTGAACGAAGATCCTGCCTCTTGCCTGGGCCTTGAGCATCTGCGCATGCTCAAGGCCTTCTGTCTCTCGCTCTCTCCGAGATTCTAGGAGATCTCCGAGAATCTCGGAGACAGCGAGAGCCAGAAGGCCTTGAGCATGCGCAGATGCTCAAGGCCCAGGCAAGGGGCAGGATCTTCATTCTCCGTCATGTCCTGTGGGCTGAGTGCTGGTGACAGATGGGGTAAAGCTTCTGTTCGGGCGGGCGGGGGGTTCTGGTTTGAGGGGGGGAGCGATGCTGGTTCTCGAGGGGGGGTGCTCGCAAAACATTCGCAAAACGAGGTTTGACTGTAATTACTAGTAAGAGGAGTAGTAGTAGATACTAAAAGAGAAGAGACACTGAGCAAGGAATCACTAAAAAAATATTTTTAAGTGGAGAGAACTTCAGTAATTTCAGCAGTACCCACTGTTCAAACAACTGCATGTGGGAAAAATTCCCAATAAGCAAGTGCTGCAATTACATCATAAATGTTCTCGCTCTCTATTTTGTGCACTCTTATGTGTCCATAAAACAAAAATAGTGTCTCTATTTCTCTTTGTTCCATGTCCGTTCTCTGTAAGAGTAGCCCTGAAAGACCAATGTCCAACAAAACTGGCTGTTCAAACAAAATGTTTGTGCTCAGTGTCTACTGGTATCCATCATTTAAACCAAAGAACCTATCTGAATGCTGACTTGTAGTTAATAAGTCTGACAAGCAACTCATTTTGAAAATCTGCTTTGGGAACTGATTGAAAGCTCATGTAAAGCATCGGGATCAAAATCCTCAAATATGAAACAGGGCTTACCCAGTGAGAGTTGATCCCCTTCCTTTATGCGAATGAAACTCTGCAAAAAATGCCAGAGATCTAATGTCAGGGATGTGATGACATCATTCCCCTCAAAAACTTTATGTATGAAGAACAAAAAAATAAATTGTTCTTTTGAATCTGTGTTGATAAGGGCACTAGAAAATATACAATTATATGATTACTTCAGATACATATGCCCTAATTCAAATAACATTTTAAATGGGTAATAAATAAAATAACATTTTAAATGGGTAATAAATTAATTAAAACCCTCCAACCCGCCACTACTTTACAATATCAAATACCACTCATTCAAGCCAACTGGTCTGACTGTGTGAATTGTGTGTATCCAAAATTGTTCTCTGTATGCCAGACTTCGGTTGTAATCCCCACCTCTAATGGGAGGGGAAACCCGTTCAATAATATGCCACTTGATATCTAAAAATGTATGACCATGTTCCAAAAAATGAGGCACCATAGTGGCAGACAAAGATTGAGTACTGAGTTTGCTCCTATGTTCAATAAGTCATGTTCTGATAGTTCTAGACGTACGCCCCACATAACACTTATTACAAGGACACACAATAACATATTTAGGGTCGCATGTGATATTCTTTAATTTGTATCTGCGACCACTTCCAGGATGAGATCATTTTATCATAGTACTCATTGTAGCACAAAATTGGCAATGACCACATGAGGAATGTCTGCCCTGAATTCTGGGGTGATTCATTTCTGTTGTAATGATCTCGTTTATTTCTTCAATGAGTAAAAGCTATGCAAGGACCTCTATGGAACACTGAATGTAATTGTAAAATGTGCCAGTGTCATTTAATAATTTGTGCCACCTTATGGGATAAAATCGAGTGATTTAATACACAAACTTGTTTATCCATTGTATGAGTATTTTTATACTGAAGTAGCAAATCTCTGTTAGCATATAGGGCTCGATTATAAGCATTGTTGGTAGGTAGCATGTAAAGGATACCTTTTAGCTTAAAATTTTTTGTTTATTTGTTAGCCTGAATTTTAAACTCATTGCGGAACAAATCTTTCTAATTCTCAAGGATTGTCCTATTGTAAGCGTTGAGGATGACAACTCCCACACTGCAAATAATTATTCTTGTCTACAGTTTTTGTGCCTACTGTAATATGTAAAGAGTTGTCCCGTTTGACAACTAATACATCTAAAAATGAGATCTCAACAAGAAATGTAAATTGAAGATTAACATCCAAAGAGTTTAGCCAAGTCAAAAAATGTTGGAAATTGTCTAAAGAATCAGACCATACCACAAGATGTCATCTATGGATCAATATATGCATACTTCAGTTGCATCCAAATACTTTCCCAGTACTTCAGATAATTATTCATTAAAACATGGAGAAAAGACCTCAGTGTCTAATAAGGGTGCTATACAATTGCTACCCAAATAGACAAACTGATCTCAAAATATCCACTTTGAGATGAACAGATAAGAGGTGAAGTGCGTTTACTTACGCTCAATTCCCTGATGAAGCTCTGTTGTGAAACAGGGAACCCTGTTGGAAACTGTAGGGTTTATTACCAGCGGTGAAGAGTTTGTAGCCGCTGTGTGGTTGGATCACGCTCCACTGTGCGGTTTTGGTCCCTCTTCTACATCCCAGTACTACTTTGAAGATCATTGAGAATTCTACATTTTAAAGATAGTGTGATTTTTTTTTTTGGTGAAACTATAAAACAGTGTATGATATTCTTTGAATTTTTTCCACTTATCTTGGAGTTTTTGACCAGTGATATGTCTGCTCGTCTCAAAGTGGATATTTTGAGATCAGTTTGTCTATTTGGGTAGCAATTGTATAGCACCTCTGGACACTGAGGTCTTTTCTCCATGTTTTAATGAATAATTATCTGGAGTACTGGGTTAGCATTTGGATGTAATTGAAGTGTGCATATATTTTTGGGCATCCTTTCTTGCTTGAGAGTATCTATCTATGGATCAATGCCATGCTTTAACATGGGAGATCTATCGTGAAGGATACAAAAATAGTTCTTCAAATTCAGAGATGTACAGATTGGCTACACTTGGGACCATAGCCGTACCCATGGCCACATCGTGTGTCTGGAGATAACATTTACCTTGAAATACAAAATAATTGTTTGCCAATGTCAATTGAGCTAACTCCATAAGAAAATCTATCAGAACCTGTGAAGGAAGTTGTCTCTTGTCTAAATAATAAAGCTGACTGTTGAAGAATATTTATGTATAGTGTTTTCACTACAAGTCAGCATTCAGATAAGTTCTTTGGTTTAAATAACGGATGCCAGTAGATGCTGAGCACTAACGTTCTTGTTTGAACAGCCAGTTTTTGTTGGACATTGGTCTTTCAGGGCTATTCTTACAGAGAATGAACACGGAGTAAAGAGAAATTGAGACACTATTTTTGTTTTATTGACACATGACACATAATTTTCACAAGAAATAAGTGCATAAAATAGGGAGAGAACATTTATGATGTAATTGCAGCACTTGATTACAGTATTTTTCCCACATGTGGTTGTTTAAGCAGTGGCTACTGTTGAAATTACTGAAGTTCTATCTTTCACTTAAAAATATTTATTTAGTAATTTCTTGCTCAGTGTCTCTTCTCTTTTATTATCTAGTGTGATATATACAAGAGGTTGTTTATTTAGTATTTTACAAAGGCAACATAGACATATATGTGTCTTTTTAAAAAATAGGCTTCCAGATCCAGCTCCTGGAGTGCACAATGCTGTTTGAACTTTATTTAGTTTTTAATGCCAACAAAAAGTACAATACAATTTATATACAAATAATGATAATCAACCAAGCACTTATAATCAATCAGTATCTATACAAAAGATAAAAATTCCCTCCCCCATCCATCATTACCATCAGGAATAATACCAAAACAAAAAATATACCCCCCTCCCGCTCCCAGCCCCCCCAGGGGTATGATGTATGAGACGGAGAGGATGAATGACAAGGTATGGGGGAGGGGGGTTGGGTATGAGAGGTAACCAATTCACTCCCACCAAGCTAGATCCACTTTTCCGTTATTGCTCCTAGGCTTTGGAATTCCGTGGCCCTCAACTTTCAGTTAGAACTTTCATTTAAGAATTTTTTGGTGGCCCTAAAAATGTCCTTTTTCAATTAGGCATTTAACAACACTTGAAGGATTCCTGACAGGTTCGTGTTACTGTTAGATTGCCCTCTTTCATAAAGCCCTGATATGCACTACACTTGTGTTGTATTTGAATGTCTCTTCCTCCTTCCTTTTGTGTCTTTAAGGTTAAGCTGAAATTGTAACCTAGCTCTCCTTTTGTATCTCTTTAGTCCCTGATTCTATTAACTTTCCTTCTGTATTTTTAATAGCTTTATTTGTGATATATTCCGCAAACAACTGAAAACCTGGCTTTTCAGCAAATTGTAGCTCTATCCTTCCCCCCTTTCTCTCCCCCCTTCTACACATAAGTTCATGTAATCCTTTTTCTTCTTCTCTACCCACTATTTTAAGTTCTTGTAAACCATGTCGAGCTCCATTCTCATGGAGATGATGCGGTATATAAACTTAAGGTTTAGATTAGATTAGATTAGATATATTAAATAAAGCTGAATCTTGAACCTTATCCCTTTGTATCTGATTCCTTCTTTTTTCTCCCACCCCTCTCATCTTCCTTTCCTGACTCTGCCTAAAATATGATCCCAAGAGTACCTGCATGTAGCCATAAGCTCTAAAATTTCAAAATGATAAGTGGTGCCAAACACAAATTATTTACTTATGTACCACTTATATCCTAACCAGTTTACATTGAATAGTAATCAGGTACGCTAGGCATTTTCCCTATCTGTCCTAGTGGCTCACAATCTAACTATGTACCTGGGGCAGTGGAGGGTTAAGTGACTTACGCAGGATTCGCAGGATCACAAGGAGTGGTGCTGGGATCAATCCCACAATCTCAGGGTACTGAGGCAGCAGCTCTAACCACTAGGCTACCCCTATCTGAACACAGTGATGGAGTTTGCTCAATATTGGGGGTGCTCAACACTCACTATACCCATAAAGCTGCCTCCTATGCATGTGGCTGACATACTTTTAAATGCATGTATATTGCCATTAATTGCAGAAAAGGACTATGCTGCATGGAAAACAAGCTTATGTAGGAATGATGCTGCACACACAAGGCTCAGAATGGGATGAGGTGACCTAAATGGATGGTCTCTCCCCCTTTTATTGAGAATCATAGTTCCATTAATTACTTAGCTAATGCTCTACAAGGTTATAATGTCATAATGCATTTACAGTGAGGATTAGACCAAGGCAATACATTGTTTACATATTTCATGTGATTCTCAAAGTTACTATCTCAAATGACATCTGAATACATATAATGGTTAATAATAAAGTGATTCCCAATATATACATTTCTGATATGTCTCAAATCTTACTATAGCATGTGACAGTCCAAAGGTTATAATGCATACTCCTTAAGCTTTCTTGATTAGCCTTAAGTCAGTGCCTGCTCAGGCAACGTCTGATTGTTGCCCATATAAGGGATGCATAAACAAGATAAGGAATAAGGGTAAATGTGTGTCAGGTTAATATGTGACAGGAAGGGAGGAGGAATGCCTCAGCATTCTGTCACAAGGTGCAAACCTTGTCCTTGCTTAGAATTTATAGTGGCAGGAGGGAGAGGGAATGAGAAACAGGGCCTCAGATCCGCACACAGGCCTAGATTCGCACAGTGTGCTGACCTGGCCTGTGTTCAGAACTGCCTGTGTTCAGAACCGCCTCTGTGCTGACCCTGCCCGTGTTCTGATGCCCTGGATCAGAACTTATCAGATCTCCATCCCTAAAAGCTTAACATGTGGAGAAAATATTGCCTCCTCTCAACTGGGCAAGACCATATTCAAGATCTAACTGTACCCAGTAAAACTGCTATGGTTTCACATGCAAGAAAGGAACTTCTCTCAGTCCCATGCCTACTATAACACTCCTCTTGGGTTGCAGAGGAAGGCTGGTGGCATATAAATGACGGCTTCCTTTCTTGCATTCACTGGAACAGCAGTTTTGCCAAGAGGAGTCCCAGATGGCTCTCCAGACTACAGCTTCTTTTTGTACCCAGTTTGTGTTTCAAGGATGCAGAGGTTTGGAAGGAAGCTTCGTTCAGTGTTGCACATGCACTGAAGCGAATTTCTTTTTCAAAGATGTTTTGGTGCATGCTAATATGTGGAAAAGAAATTTTTTTGGTATAAGGTTGTGCTGAGAAACCATTTCATTAGCTTACAAAAGCCATTATATAACCAAAGCAGTGAAATAGCTACCATGCTACTAAACTTTTATCAGCAGGCATGGAAGAGTAATGCATAAAGTTGAATTCTGTGACAGAGCAATCTGAATACATTGGGGGTTTTTTGCATTTTGTCTTTACAGTGCTACAATTCCCTGGCTATATATACAAGTAAAAATACTGAGATAGTTTATTCTGAGTATGAAGCAATATTTAATGCCATCCCTTACACAGACAAGAAGAGGTGAGAAAACGGTAAAAATGCATTTTGTTCTAGTTAAATGATATTATAAAAAGTGGTCATAGGATCATTTTTAAGGAGTGCTTCACCTGCAGAAATAGGTTTGTATGAAATTGCATGTTTTAAACCAGGGGTGCCCAAAAGGTCGATCACGATCGACCAGTAGAGTGCAAGGGCAACGTGAGTCGATTGTGGAGCCCATCCCGGGCTCCGCGATAGACTCATGTTGCCTTTGCATTCTCCCTGCTTCCCCAACGCTCAAAAGCCAGGCCCGTGCAGCCATTACACAAGCGTTCCCCCCCTCCCCGACGTCAATTCTGACGGAGAGGAAGTTCCGGGCCAGCCAGTTGCTGCCTGGCTGGCTCAGAACTTCCTCTCCAACACCAGAATTGCTTGTGTAATGGCTTGTGTAATGACTGCCTGGACCTGGCTTTTATGCGTCAGGGAAGCAGGGAGAATTCGGTGGTGGTGGTAGCTTGGGGAGGGGGGGGCAGGGAGAGTGAAAGACACAGAGCTTCATGCTTCCTGGAATTAAACAAGCTGCTGTTCCTCCATTGGCCAACTAACAGTGCTGCCTTCTCAGTAGAAAGAGAGGAAGAAAAAGTCAGGGGAGAGAATGGAGTGTGTCGGATGGCAGGGGGCAGGCAGGGAGAGAGGAAGAAAAAGTTGGACTCGTGGAGGGACAGAGAGAGATGTTGGTTGGAATGAGGTCTAGAGGAGAGGAAGCATGCAGGAGGAAGAAAGAAAGATTGGATGCAGTCAGAAGAAGAAAATGCAACCAGAGACTCATGAAATCATCAGACAACAAAGGTGGAAAAAATGATTATATTTTCAATTTAGTGATCAAAATGTGTTCCTTATGAGAATTTATATCTGAGTCTATATTTTGCACTATGGCCCCTTTTACTAAACCGCAATACTGTTTTTTAGGGAACCTATGACCGTCGAGAGCAGCATGGGACATTCAGCACAGCTCCCTGCACTAAAAAACGCTATTGTGGTTTAGTAAAAGGGGAGGGAGTATATTTGTCTATTTTTGTATAGTTGTTACTGAGATGACATTGCATATTTTAAAGTCATCTGCCTTGACCTCTTTGAAAAAACCCCCTGAATATAAATTATAATTAACATTTTCTCTTTGTACAGTGTGCTTTGTGGGGTTTTTTAAAATGTTATTGTTGGTAGATCATTTTGACTTGGTCATTTTAAAAGTAGTTCGCAAGCCAAAAAAGTATGGGCACCCCTGCTTTAAACACATGTTATGCTGGGTTTTTTAATCCCGCCAAATTCTCCCAACCGGTGTTCATCGTGAGTAATAATATTAAACCTAACAGCTCATACATAATTCAAATTTACGTACATGATTCAAAATTCATTCACTAAATGAAAAATATCGTAAAAAGACTTGAAGCTAACCTTGAAAGAATCTGGCTCTGATTATTGCTAGAATTGGATAGTTTAAGAACTCACCCTAATTCCACCCTTAGACCACTCCATGACTGCAGCAGTCTACCCAGATAATCAGTAGCACTCCACTACTCACCTTTCCTTCCTCTGAGTGAATTCCATTAACCTCCACCCTCTGTCATCTGTCTGTCAACCAGTTTCTAATCCATTTCACCACTTTGGGTCCTAACTCCAGCCTGTCAGGTTTATTCAAGAGCCTCCTATGTGGAATCATGTTAAAAGGTTTTGCTGTAATCTAAGTAGATTACATCTAGTGCATGTCCTTGATCCAATTCTCTGGTCACCCAGTCAATTCAATTGGATTTGCTTGGTCCCGTTTATCTTTGGTAAAACCATGTTGCCTTTGATCTTGTAACCTATTGGATTCTAGGAAATTCACTATCCTTTCCTTCAGCAATGCTTCCATTACTTTTCGATAACCGAAATGAGCCTGTAGTTTCTAGTTTCTTTGTCACAACTTTTGTGTTGAGGGACCACATCCACTCTTCTCCAATTCTGTGGAACCTCTCATCTCCAGGGAGTTATTAAATTATTTAATTTAGTCTATATTATAAACTCCTACATGGAGTCTCTAAAGATTCAGTAGCTCAGGTTGTATGCATTTTAAATTGTTAAGGGCTGGGAAAAACAAACTCTTAAGTAGAATCTGAGCTAGATTTTACATGTTCAATATGACATATGTTGGCTACTTAAAGAGATGCCTCTTCAGTCTTTTTAAGAGTTAGGGGATTTAATGTGTATTTCTGAGGAATATAAAAACAAACTATTCTAGAAACTTTGTATCAGAATTTTTGAAAGTAGGAGAAACTAGCTCTGCTGAAATGAACAAATTAGTAATGTTAAAATAGCTTTCTAGCTCTGTGAGCAATAAAGAAATAGTATAATGTGCTTTTTGCACACTTAGCACAGCTTATGTCTTTTTTCTCTTTGTAGAATTACCCAGATGGTTCATAAGTTTCAGATGCCTGTTGCAGACCTGATAGGGCTCGTCAAGTCTTTCTCCATGTTTCAAACCTTTCTTCAAATTGACCCCGAGGCAGCAAAGAAACTCCTACAAAAGACTGAACAAAGGTAATTAATAACATAAAGTCAAGGTTGCTATAATCCTAGAGTGGTTAGATTGCTACAGCATTCCTGATTATGGTAGCACAGCCATTACTGTGAGACCATAATGTCTGATAACCCCTACTTTGTTCTTTAAAATGGAACTGCATTGGAGATACTGGGGGAATCTTACTAATTAATATTCATACTGTGCTTATGGGTGGTTCAAGTTCACTAGTTCATTTTGAAGTACCTGCAGTGACCAGGTTTCTCTGATGGGAAAAATGAAAGGTTGTACACCATACCATGAGATCAAAGTACTCAGCTCTGTTTTCTACGTATGCATTTTTTATTCTGCCAGACCAGTCCAGATGAATGGGTTAATGCCTCCCTGCCAGCAGATAGTAGAGACAACTTCATGGCAAAACAGCAGTTTCTATCACTGCCTGTAAGGGACTGTTACTAGGACCCAGGAAGGCAGTAAGAGTGCAATCTGGATGGGGAAAGAGAAAGACAGACAGATGGAGAGCATGTGATTCAAATGGGGGGGGGGGGGAGGGATGAGACACTGATAGCTGAAGCAATCTGGATTGGGTATGCTGGATGGGGAACTGAACTTAGGGCCAGATTATAGTAACAGCGTCATAAGATAGACAGCGATATGTTCTCTAACGCCACCTAACTTACCGTATTTTTTGCTGCATAAGATTCACTTTTTTCCCCAAAAAAGTGGGTGGAAATAAGGGTGCATCTTATGGAGTGAATACCCCCCTCTTCTCCCCCGGCAGCAATTCAGGGAGCGGTACAGGACCAGGTAGGTGTGCGAAAAGCTCAAGCCTGCCTTGTGCGCCGCTCTGCTGCAAGAGATCAGGAGGCAGCCATCCAGCAGAGGGAAGGGCAGGAGTGCAGAAATCTCCTGCCAATACAGCACTGGAATTAAACAAAAAGTACCAGGGGGGAGGTTCTACCTGCCGATACAGCGCTGGAATTTAAAAAAGGTACCGTGGGGAGGGGGTCCCTGCCTGGCCTGACACTAGACCTGTCCTGTGCCCTGTCCCGGCTACCACTAGACCACCAGAGGGGGGACAGGGTACAGGGCAGGGTGGTGGGACAGGGTACACCATTTGGTTCAGAATTTTTTTTCTTGGTTTTCCCTCCTCTACGGGTAGGTGCATCTTATGGTCAGGTGCATCTTATAGAGCGAAAAATACGGTAATTGTTTTAATTGGTGCAATAATTGAAACCAATTGAAAAGAAAAATGTAGGTGCCTGTAGGCGCCCTCAAAAAAGGATGCAGTAATCGCGTCTACAGAGGCACCTAATGGCTCCTAAGGTCAAAGTAGGCGTGATTTATGCTGGAGATGATCTTAGGCGCCTCTATAGGTGCGATTCTCATCAGAAGCACCAGTAATGTAGGCTTGCAAAACCCTGGCATACATTACTGGTGCCTATGTTAGGCATAAGTTGCAATTCTCTTAATAGCGCCTATATATGATTAACACATGGCTTGATAGCAGGACATGCGAGTAGCTACAAGCTCAAAGATTAGTGCTGTTTGCACACAGTTTTATACCTGTTTTTGATCAGTTATTTGAATGTTATAATGTTAATGGATATGTTTGTTACAGAGCAGACTGAATTGTATTGTCAGGGATTTTTCCCCGTTTCCCTACTTCAGGTTATGTCTGTCATTACAGTGCTACTTGATTGCTTTTGTACAAACTGTGAGGGGGCAGGAATAGCTCCCTGGGAAGGAGACAGAGTTCAAAAAATGATTGACAGCATTCTGCAAGTAACTTGTGGGTACACATGCAAAACCCTAGCATTCAGGACCACTAGATACATCTACAAAAAAGAAGATTATCGAGGTCAGAACCCAATCTTTCTATACTTTACTGAAATCAGAGGTAAACAGCATGCATAGATTTTAAAATGTAAATGCAATATGCTTCCCCAGAAGCATATCTTTAAAATCTTTCTGAAAGTCTGAAGGCTGTCAGAGCTGAGGATAGTTTTCTAACAGGAAGATCTTAACAGCACAGTTTCACACATTACCAGGGGACATGCTGTCTGAAACATCTCTTGACAATGTTTATGCTTCAGTTGTGGCACGAGTTTTTGATCTTTTGAGACAAGAATTTTATCTTATGTTTCTTCCTCCTTTTACTTGCAGATTTCTAGAAGTCATGGGAGTTACTTCTAATGAAACTATAGTGGAAATCTGGGCAAAACACTTTTGTGTTCTTGCTTGCAAGCCATTGTAAGAAGAAAACTAATTTACATTCCAGGGTTAAAGATAAGAAGGAACAATTCTAATTTACAAAGCTTTCATTTGTAACAAATGCTATGATTTTTTACCTCAACAGCCAATCAAGTTCTTGAACATTCAAAACCATATATATATCTTTCTGTTTAAATAAGTATCTGATAATTTTTTTTAAAGTGCCGATCCCCCAGGTAGGACAGTAACAATTGTTATGTGGAGGCGATCTTGAACCCTAACTAATTTTTACAAATCAAAAGGGATATGTGTATAAGAATCTTATTAATGTATCAGTGGTTGCTAAAAATTTAATCAATTGGATAGACTTTTAAAAAAAGTTTTTAATTATATTTTTCAAAACTTCCAACCATCTACAATATCAGATTGACTACAGTGCTCTCAGTAAAATGCCATGGGACAATAATTTGAGGATTTTTTTCAAAAATAATGCCAATAATGGAAGATTCCTGTATAAATAGCTTAATAGACCCATCACAGAATATATCAGCATTGCAGATTGCGAGATCAGCTATTTGAGTGTTCACTGTCTGCTGAATCATTGCTGGGCTAAATGTAATTTGAGCCTAGAGTTCTATCACAGTAGTTAAGAATCTAAATCATGTCATCCGGTATGTGCCTCTGTTCTTTGCAATTTTTGGGCTCATCGGTGTGTATATTTCCTGATTTATCTAGAACAGCCCAGGCTAGAAGAAGATAATTTTTGGAGTATAAATCTAGAGTTCTTGGCCTGGCCTTGTAGATGTTGTAATACTCTAGAGCAGTGGTCTCAAACTCAAACCCTTTGCAGGGCCACATTTAGGATTTGTAGGTACTTGGAAGGCCTCAGAAAAAATAGTTAATGTCTTATTAAAGAAATGACAATTTTGCATGAGATAAAACTCTTTATAGTTTATAAATCTTTCCTTTTGGCTAAGTTTTAATAATAATATTATAATTTATAGCTGGAGAGACATAAGATCAAGAAACTGTTTTATTTTACTTTTGTGATTATGATAAACATACCGAGGGCCTCAAAATAGTACCTGGCGGGCCACATGTGGCCCCTGGGCTGCGAGTTTGAGACCACTGCTCTAGAGGGTAAAAACGTTTTGTTTATAGATTCCAAACAAATGCTAGAGTTTTATAATGGCAAGGGAAAATCATTTAATAGTTAACCATCCCACAGAGATACTTTAACCAGCTAGTTGCAGAGAATTGGACACCTTCTAAGATTTGAAGTAATTTCTTTTTTCTATCATATTTCTCAGATGACTTCTCCTATATATTGTGGGTTAAAGATGTTGTTTTTATTATTTCTTGATGCTTAGTTTATTCCCTAATAACACTGATGTATTTCTTTCATTTATGCTGTTAATTGCTGAATGTATATCTTCAAAATTTGAAAAAATATAAATACAAAAGAAATTAATAAAAGACAGTATAACCAGAGTTAAGCCATATGCCTTGAATTGTAAAGTACCATAGCTAACAGTCATCATCATTCTTCATCTGATTGCCGGTATAAGGCTTTGTTTCTGTTGATGAATATTATAGTGCTGAATAGCTTGAAGTTTTGTGCTGTGAGGACTTTTAACTTGATTTCTAGGGGTAGTGGTTCTTATTAACATGATGTAATGAAGTACAATGAAAGCCAGTAGAATATCAGTAAAATATCTGTATCTGACAGGACTAACTGATAAAACTGGCAGTTGAATAAATCATACAGTAATAACCTTTTGCCTGTGACACTGGAACCAAACAGAGGCAAGCTTTCTACAAAATAAAGTGGTACAACAGCAAAGCGGGAGTTAGCGTGAGAAGAAAGGAAGTGTTGATGCCACTGTAAAAGTTGTTGGTGAGGCTCACTTGGAGGATTGTGTTCAGTTTTGAAGTTCATAAGAAAGGGGAAATTTGTGCAAAAACCAAGTCGATCCATATAAACAGCATAACAGGCCTCAAGAAGAACATAAAGCGCTTCTATTGGCCCGACAGCCCATATTTCAGCAGTAACACGGGCTGTCGGGCCAATAGAAGCGCTTTATGTTCTTCTTGAGGCCTGTTATGCTGTTTATATGGATCGACTTGGTTTTTGCACAAATTTCCCCTTTCTTATGAACTTCAGAACTGAACACAATCCTCCAAGTGAGCCTCACCAACAACTTTTACAGTGGCATCAACACTTCCTTTCTTCTCACGCTAACTCCCGCTTTGCTGTTGTACCACTTTATTTTGTAGAAAGCTTGCCTCTGTTTGGTTCCAGTGTCACAGGCAAAAGGTTATTACTGTATGATTTATTAGGGCCTGGGGTTTTGCACTTTATTGGTTCATAGTTTTGTCTAAAATTTAAATGTTGCCTTTAAAAGAAATATGGTTTAAGTTGGGTTCTATAGCTGTGGTACAGACTTGTTTTAATTCCTATGTCCCATAGGACTGGTAGTTTGAGTGTAACACATTTGTGCTCAGGGAAGGGAGGGAAACACCTGGTGCTATGACAACTGAGTGGCATTGATGAATAGTTTTGAGGAGATATCTTTTTAATCTTTGGGCTATCAAAGGTGCTTGAGTTGTCTATGTTTGGGGTGCTTAAAAAATAATGAAGGAAAGCTGAGTGGGAGGGGAAGTAAAATGCATTATAAATTGCAACTAATAAACCAAATGAATTTAAGTAAATATTGTACATTTGAAATGAAATGATCAGCATATCTGAAGGAAGGAACCCATGTGTGCAAAATAAAATGCATGCAACACTACAGAAATAAACCATGAAATCATTTTTTCATTTAATAAATAAATGCATTGGCCTAAATGTAAAACTCCCCCTCACCTCCTCCACTTCTGAGGGAATCAAATTAGAAAACCGTAAATACCAATGCTGAGTCAAGCTCAGTATGAGCTTCCAGAGCTAGTGTGGGAGAGCTGAGATAGGAATTGGCAATTATTAACTGAAAGACATCTAATGTTGGGGGGGGGGGTTTCATGCTCATTTCCCCCTTCCATATTCCCTTTGCTCCCTTCCGTTCCCACATTCTTTTATCATTCACCCTCCTTTTCTCTGCTCCCTTTTCTCCTGTTACCTTGCTTTCTTTCTAAAACTCTCATGATTCATTCTCTCACAAACTGCTGGTGCCTTTTATATTGGTCACATGCATCTTCTAGCTCTGCATAGGTTACTGCCATTCGTGTTCTTTTTCCATCAGTCTTATGTGGTTGTTACCACGACTGATTGCGTGACGTCTGGCCCTGTGCTGGCTGAGGCCACCATTGCTGGCTCTTTCATTAACTCTACATGTGCTTTTTATGGCTTTGTTGCTGGCGCCACTCAGGATACTTCTACCAGTGCTGTTGTCTGTCCCTTATAGACCAACACTAGCCCTCATGCTAGCCCTGCATATATTACTGCTGTCTTACTGGCTGCACAAGGGCTGTCAAATCAGAGGTACTGTTTTTCATAAGCCATAGCAATCTCGTCTGCTTCACCCAGACCAGTGATGAGCAGCACTGCCTTTAGCTAGGCTGCACTTATAAACAAAACAATTTTCTAACAGCTTCAAAATGGCTCTCATAATCCAACAGAAAAGTGATTTTCAACCCAGTCCTTGGGGCACAAAACCCAGTCATGTTTTCAGCGCAACAAATATGCAGAGGAGAGATTTACGTACCAAGCAGGCAATTTCCTCATGATTATTCACTATATATGGATATAATGAATGAACTTATATTTTACGTGCTTAGGTAGGGAAACTATTCAAACATCACAGAGAATGTATTGATTACTACAGTACTATTGAGAACGGGGTGGACATGGGTAAAGGTTATTGAAAGTGGATGCCAAGTGAACCCTCTTCTATTAATTGTAAACTTAGACTTACAGCCTGGGTTGTCAAGAAAAGGTTTAAAAAGATTGGGAGGAGGGGAAGATGTTAGACCTGGTGGATGAGGAGAGGAAATATAAATATAACCTCTCATCCCCGCTCAGAAATTCAAGCTCCTTCCAATCCTTCCGCAAACACTTGAAAACTTGGCTCTTTTCAAAAATCTAATCACCTCCCATTCTCTAGTATCCTGTCCCTCTCTATCTTCTCAGTCCCTCTCCTATATCCTTTCATTGTAGTTCCTTTCCTCTTAACTCTGTAAACCGTGCCGAGCTCTGGGCTTGCGGAGATGGCGCGGTATACAAACCTAAGGTTTAGTTTAGTTTAGTTTAAATCATTTGTAACTGTGCACATGGAAAGTAGATTGGACAAGAGAAAGTTCAAGCTTACCTACAAGTCTGCAATTACGTAATTTGAAATTAAATGAGGAAGGAATGGCCTAATGCTTAGAGCTACAGCCTCAGCATTCTGCTCCTTGTAATCATAGGCAAGTCCCTCAATCTTCCATTGCCCCAGGTATGTTAGATAGATTGTGAGCCCACAGGGACAGATAGGGACAAATGACTAAGTACCTGAATGTAAACCGCTTAGACATTTGATAGAGGAGTATATAAATAAATAAAAAAGTGAAACAATCTAAAGGAGGGTCTTCTGTTCATTGAAAAGAGGGCTTCATTATTTTATCAAAAGGTAGGTTAAAGTACCACCGCAGCCTAGAATAGTGAATTTCTTGCTGGAAAAGTAGACTAGGGATTTAGATGGGATGGGGAGAATATTAGGAAGAATCAGTAAATTAATAAAAGATTTGAAATCTTTCTCCAGATCTGCTCAGCTTCAGAATATAAACTTCTGTTACAAATGTACGAGGGCTGATTGAACCTGAAGTTGGACTGCTGTAGTCTTCATTATTGGGTTACAGCTAGAGCAGGGGTGTCCAACCTTTTGGCTTCCCTGGGCTGCATTGGCCGAAAAAAATGTTTCTGGGGCCGCACAAATGCGCAAACGCTGCAGCAAGACAGAGGAGGGAGCCGGCAAGATGGTAAACACCCAGGGGCAGCAGAGGAAAACACTGCATCACCCTCGACCGAGGCCGCACAAAATGCTTCACGGGGCCTGAGCTAGAGGAAGAACTTTGTATATTTAGTCATGGCAGATGAGGAAGACATGTCTGTGAGAGTACGCAGCACGGCTATTTGTTTCACCACCTTATGCTTGCCGTAATATTCTAGAGTTCTAGCATAAGAGATCTTATTGCAGGAAGGCAAGTGCAGCCAGTATGGCTGTTGTGACACAAGCAAACAAGTGGTCAAACGTGCTGGATAAAAAAAGGCCCATGGGTAGGGGAATCCAGTAAAACAATGGTGTCGTAAAAAGGAAGGTCATCTCCCTTGCCTTTTTATCCTGTACTGTTGCTATTATAAGGCAAGGCTCTCTCTTTCTGTTTGAGTGATCAGTGTGAAACAGGACGTGACATAAGGAAGTCCAGTGCATGTCACCATCTTGAAAAGGGGTGTGGCCTGGGTGGTTATGATATCATATCTTGTGATGTCACCAAAAGGGATGGGTTATTGAAAGAATTTTTTTACAGAGGGTATATTTAATCGTAACAAAAATAATAAATGTTATCCTTACAATAACAATAATGTGAAAAAGTTCTAATACAAACATGCTTAAACCTAAGATAATGTGGAAAATGTATCATCTGAGTTAATGTATTTGGATAAAACAGACCATTTATAAATATTTTTGGAATGTAGTAGAGATTTTTGGCTAAATAAGTTTCATAACAATATGTTAAACATTAAGATTCCTCCACTGTATATAATGAATCTTAGGTCTTTTCATGAATTAAGAATAATTTTTAAAACAATAGATGATAATGAATCTAACAATAAACATTTTTGTTGTTTTAAAATATGTTGAAAGCAAATAGATTGTAAAATAATATGTTTGTACATTAATTTGTGTGTCAAATTAAATATTGAACTGATAATATCTCATACTTTCCCCCGGTATATATGAACATACATTCAAATAACATATGTTTTATTGTATCAAAAGTAGTTTTACAAGACCAACAAGAATGAGAAAGTGGATTAATGTAGTGTGATTTAATGGGTCCAGCATGATTTATGAGCTAAATAAAACATTGTGTGATATCTGTTGACCTTAACAATGAAAATGTTATATTCCAAAATTTCTCCCAATTGGATCCTCACTTCTGATTGGCTTGCTTGACCAGAAGTAGGCATGACCTCCTGTCAAAAATATGCAAATTAGTTTTGGAGAAAGCAATGTAGCTATACTACTATCAACACTAGAGAAACAAAAATGAATTCACTTCTGTATTATGTAACAATATAAAGTTATCAGGGTTGCTCATTTCAAGATGTTTTGTTTTCAGTTAACTGGAATATAATTCTTCTACTACTACTAATCATTTCTGTAGCACTACTAGATATACACAGTGCTGTACATCAAAACACAGAAGAGACAGACCCTGATCAAAAGAGCTTACAGTCTAGTCAAAACAGATAAGCTGGATAAAAAGATGCATCAATACACAGTGCTCAAGTGATTTGTTGTGAGCATTGTATTTTACTGATCATCTTGGTCCCCATCCTTTTGTTTCAACTTTTCTTGTGCCATCTTCTTTTTTATATTTATTCCCTCCTTTCTTCTTTAATTCTGTTTTTGACATTGATCATTTCCCTTAATTGTTTTTCTCTATTTTGTGTGTCTTCATCAGAAACTAGATTTTACCCTTCATTCTTGTTTTCTCTCCCCCTCTAGTTTTTAGTGTCCCTCTTTACATATCTCACCTATTAGCTATCTTCTACTGCTGCCTCTCCCCAGCCTTCATTTATCATTAATTCAGCAACCCCAGCTCATTCAACCCCTCCTAGCATCAACCCATTCTTTCTCTTACTTGCTATCCAATTTCTTCATTCCCTTCTCAGATCGCAACCCTTTCTCCTTAGCTCCTTCACTCCTAACATAGTAGATGATGGCAGATAAAGACCCGAATGGCCCAAACTGATTCAATTTAAATTTTTTAAATTCCTTAACCTCTTCTTTCCCCTCCTACTCCATCTCTTTCCCTTTCCCTCCAATCTTCCCCTTTTGCATCCCATCCCAACACACATTTTCCTTCTTACCCTCTTTTCTTTTCCTTCTGACCCCTTCTCTCCAATCCATTTTCCTCTCACTTCTTCCACCCTACCTACACTCTTCTAAGCCCCTTCTCACTTTCTGCCTTCTCCCATTGTCCATTCCCAGCATCAGACCCATCTCCAAGCCCCAACCTCCTTTCATCTGCTTTTCAGCCCCCTTCAGCACTAAAACCCTTTTCCTACATAACCCTTAACTTCTGCCTTTTTTCTCATCCCCAGCCCCCACGTCATGTCCATCCTACTATCTGCCAAAATCAGCACCTTTTTGCCACAGCCCTCATGTCAGGCTACATCCCTCTTCTCCCCTAGCCTCATTTTCAGCCTCTAGCCCCAGGATCATTTGTAGGGCAAGAGTTTGAAGTTCCCTGGCATAGTGGTCCACCATCTTTCCCTCTCTCTTTCCTCCTGCAATCCCCCTTTTTATTGTCACGTATTTCTCTCTCTCTCTCTCACTTCACTTTGTCCAGCATCTCTCTCTTCTTCCTTTCCATCCCTGGATCAAACACTCTCCATCTTGCTTCCTTCTCTCGGATTGTGTAGCATCTCTTTCTATCCTCTGCCCTAGGCCCAGTATTTCTTCCTTCCCTCCCCATTGCTGGCATCTCTCTCTCCATTTCTCTCCTTCCCTGCCCTTGATACAGCATCAATTTATCTCATACCTTGCCCCATCAGTCCAATAGTTCTCCATTTCCCTCTTTTCCAGCCTGTAATCCATCATCTCTTTCTCTCAACCCCTCTTCCCCCCCACATCTAACTTAAACTTGCTAAAGGTCACTGGCAGTGACAAGACTTCACAGCTGCTGCCTGGAACTTTCATTGGAGTCTTTTTTCAACATGTCCTGCCCCCTCTGATGTGTGGGTGGAACACATCAAAGGACAGAATCTGGGGCAGGCTGCAGGAAGGTTGAGAGAAAGAGATGCCAGATAGCAGGGAAAGAGGAAGGTGGTAGAGGACTATTAGAAAATGGGGGTAACTAATTAGGCCTTAGCCTTAGAAACAGGCAACCTCCTACCATTGGGCATTCCTGGGTATTATTTTGCCTGGATTGGTAATTGTTAGCTATGTCCCTATGATCCACTATTGTAATCCTGCCAGCCATGCTGTCAGTTTACATCCTCTATGATTGATATCTTTGTACATAGATGCCAGTGTTCCTCCTCTTGTCTACTTCATACCTTTAATAGAGCCTTGAGTTTCTATTCCTTTGTTGCTGATGCTGCTTTTCTCTTTGTGCAGGTCCTTGGGGCCTACTTTCCACAGTACAAAGAGAAAATGATTGTTGTATTTCCTAGTCCCTAATTAACAAATATTTTCCAGGATATAATTTCCTTCTAGGCTACAATTTTCATGCACTCGAATATCTTAGGAGGCCTTTGATATCAATATCACTTCATTAAACCCTCAATGAACAAAGCTTTTACGAATAATTCTTCCTTCTTATTGAAGACTAACATCAAAACTTTTCTTTCTCATTGCCTTGGGTTTTCCAGCCAGTGTTGGTGCTGATTTGACTATTCTGTTGGTGCCTTAGGGCCTCCATACCATTGCTGATGCTGCTTTACCTTTCTTCCAAAGCCCTAAAGCTCTTCATGCTACTATTTCTCCATATATTACAATTCTGTTATTCCACTAGCTGGGTTTGAGATCAGCAGGTGAACATTTAGGTTGCATTCCAATCTTCATTTCATAGAAGGGAACCTATGTCCTTTCATCCTTCTAACACTGCGACAGTAAGTAAGCTCTTGCTTTAAATTATTCTAGCCACATCTGTCTATGGAAACAATGGAATAATCATTTTCTCACAAGACTCTGACCTAAAGATCTTGGTGTTTCTTTGCCCCAAGCCCAGAGGATTTGGGATCTTCATGCTAAAGTCAGTTCTACTTTACCTCTATTCTTGTGTGTTTGGGTCTCCATACCAATGATGATGTTACTTTATCCTTTTCCCAGTGCTTTGGGTCTTCAAACTAATGCTGGTGCTGCTACGCCTATGGTTACCAGATTTTGTTCTGATAAAACCCAAACACGTGGCCATGCCCCCAGTCTCACCCCATTCTGGCCAACTCTTGCCCTGTTATACCCCAGCCCCTCTCCCCACCCCCCCTTCAACCTCTTCTCTTTCTTCCAGCTCAAGGCCGCTTCTGAAGGGGCCTTCGAGCATGTGCAGATGTGATGCAATGATGTCACACACATGCATGTGACATCATTGCATCACATCTGCACATGCTCAAAGGCCCTCCAGAAGCAGCCCTCAGCTTGAAAACCTAGATGAACTGCTTCTTTTCAAGAATCTGTCCAGACACCCAGACAGTCCTCTGAAACGAGGACATGTCCAGGTAAATCCAGAAGTCTGGTAACCTAGCTTTGTTCCTCTTTCCGTGCTTTGGGCCTTCATTCCATTCTTTGTTCCATTTGACTCTGACAATAGCTCAGAGTCTCCCTGCCTTTGCCCCTGTTTTAGTTTCACACGGTTCCATGAGCCAAATAGTTAACTGAATCAAAGATGATCCAAACAAATGTCTTTGTTTATTAAAATTTGGTATCCCACAATTTACAAGAGATCAATGCAACATACAAAACACAATAAAATCAGTTAAAACAAGAAAAGAATGCCCTTATCAATAGGAAAGACCTAATCTAAATATTGATGAGAGGGAAAAAAGTGCTATGCACAACCCCATTTGTAAAAACAGTCCTCCTGCCACCAGCGTTTTGCCCTAATGCAGTTTGCACACTGCTTTCTAAACACATGGGGGACTGATTATGAGGACTATTTTGAAATTATGTAAAAAAAGTTTTGTCTTTCAATTGTAGTCAAAGGCCTGATAATTCGTTAGCCTAGATGAGGCAGAAGAAAGTTGAAGTCTCGTGGCTAGGGCCAGATTTACATATAAACCAGACAAGCTACAACACAGGGACTCAAAATAGGTTTGTCAACTGGCTCCAGATTCACCTGGTAGGGTTAATCTAATCCAAGTTTTACCCCCCTGCTTTCCAAACTTAATTCCTTAAGAAAAACAAGACTGCACTTGGCAGTGGCACTCTACATTACAAAGCCTTATGCTTTACTAGCTTGGAAAACTATTAAACCTATAATTTATTTCCTACTTAGTCAAGGGGAGCCTCTTAAATATTACAGCTTAGGGGTTCTGCTGGTGGTTTATGGAAAAGAGTCCCTTGTGAGACCAGTAAGACAGCTGTCATTGATTCACATAGGACAAACAGTAATGGTAGTAGTCATCCGTGTAGGGCTAGCATTAGAACTATCATTGGCCTAAATGGGATAGCCGGTAGCAGGTCCTGCCAGCAGTAAAGGCATAAATAGCCCATGTAGGGCCAGTGAAAGAGCCAGCACTGGTGGTATCAGCCTGTTTAGGCCCAGTAATAAAGCAATTAGTGGTGGTGACAACCCATATAAGATTGATAGAAATATGACAGCAGATAAAGGCCAAATGGCCCATCTAGTCTGTCCATCCGCAGTAACCATTATCTCTTTCTCTGAGAGATCCCACGTGCCTATCCCAGGTCCTCTTGAATTCAGACACAGACTCTGTCTCCACCACCTCTTCCGGGAGCGCTAATGGCAATAACCTATGCAGAGCTGGAAGAGGAGGCAGCACTGACTAGTATGTGACTAGTACAAAAAGCAGCAGCAGCAGCTTTGTGTGTGTGAGAGAGACAATAACAAGGTGAAGGGAGAGTCTTAAAACAATGGAAGAGGAGAAAAGGATGCAGATAAAAGGAGGGTGAATGAAAAAAGAAGGTGGGAAAGGAACATAGAATAATGGAGGAGAAAATTAGCATAAAAAATAATGTTAAATGTCTTTTAGCTAATAATTGCCAATTCCTAACTTGGCACTCCCACACTAGCTCTGGAAGCTCATACTGGGCTTGACTCAGCAGTGGTATTTACAATTTTCTAATTTGATTCCCTCAGAAGTGGAGGAGGTAAGAGGGCGTTTTACATTTGGGCCAATGCACTTATTTATTAAATGTAAAAATAATTTCATGGTTTGATTTCTGTACTGTTGCATGCATTTTTTTTTTACACACACTAATTCATTCAGATGTGCTTATCATTTAATTTTGCTCTATTTCTAATGTACAATAACAGATGTATACTAAGATGGCATTAAAGAAAAAAGTGAAATGTCAAAAGACAGAGGTTCTCTATCTTCTGATTCTAAGAGGCAAAGTATCATAATCCTTTTGACATCTGTAAGCAAGCCAGAAATCCCCAGATGATCATGAGCTCAGGGAAGAGTGTGATACTGATCTCATAACATGTATCCATGGATTATTTAAACAGCCAATTGAACCAAACTAATATCCAAAGGAAGACTCACTTTCTTCATTTCCAACTGTTTATTGCAAATAAGTGAAACAGATAACTTTACTACATGCAGATAGTTGAAAGCAAGAATTTAGCCTAGCAGCATGAGTCCTTGAAGCTTGTTGCTGAGACAAGACTGCCAGAATGGAGTGGTTTTTAACTGGAAATATGGAATTTGAATTAGTGCAGAGATAGAGGTTAAACTTTAATAGAAAGAAGGATGTCTGTTCACTAGATAGATGCAAGGTTCATTGCAGAAAGGATGTTTGGGATTTGTGAAAAGGATGTCGCTCGCTTTGGTTAAAAAAAAAAAAAAAAAAAGAGAAAGGGGCAGAGACTATGTTTAGCTTGATCATGAGACTAAGATGGAAAATTCAGTTCTGCAAGAAGGAAGGCAGAGAATATCCATAAGAGCAGGAGCTGAAATGAAAAAATAGGGTTAGATAATTTGCTTGGGGGTTAAAATATGAACCTGGCAGATTTCAAAATGACTTGCAAGTGGTGACCTATGAAGACAGAGGTATATTTTCAAAGCACTACGTTCCCTAGGTTACTATGGTACTTTGTGTGGCTAAGGGCTAGATTCTCAAAACTTTGCAGTAAAACCGATGGGCTGCTGTTGCAGTCATTATTTTAGCGATTTCAAACAAGTGAGTCGTCCAAAAAACGTGCATGCAAATGAGGTTGGCGGAGAGTACTACTACTTTTCATTTATATAGTGCTGAAAGCATACACAGCGCTGTACATTTTGACATTTATAGATGGTTCCTGCTTGGAAGAGCTTACAATCTATCTTGGACAGACAGACATGACATATAGGGTTTATCATAGGCAATTTTTCATTCAAAAGTCCACAAACTTTCCACCTAGGAAAAAGAAAGAAACAGCAAAAAAGAAAAACAAGCCCCACTCTTTAAGTGCTTATCATATCAGCTACCTGCACTGCAGGTGAAACTGAGCTCTAGCAGCTTCTTCAAGCTGTGGCAGTTTCCAAACTTCCCACAGGTAGCAAGCTCTCGTCAGGCAGGTTAAAAACAAAGCTTCCTTTAAGTAAAACAAAAACTTTAAAAGAAATCTCAATTATCATTCTTCTGGCTTAGTTTAAACTAATTTCCTGTCAAACTTGACCTGGAATATCTTTCTGTGCTGACTACCAGCACAGTCTGGCAAAAATCAAAAGTAAACACAAAAACACTCATCATAGTGTCCATATTAGCAACTACCAGTCTTTTCCTTTTCCACACAAGGTTTCCAATTGAATCAGGCAGCAGTTCTAGCAAATCCACAGAAGAACGACAATTCATATTCATTTTCTCTTACACTCTTAGGAATCCACCTCCATGCTCTCCTGAGGCTCCAGGAGTTCCACAGGCAGCTCAGTTGTGTCCATTTCCTCCAAACCTTCTGGTCTTTCAGTGCTTTGAAAAGGGCTAAATTTGCATGTGCCCATCGCTAGTGATAGCGATCGGCATATGTGCAGAATAAACACACCCACCCCCAATTGACGATTGGCAGGAAGGATGCCCATTCCCACCGCCAAGCAACATCTCCTGACACCCCCCCCCCCCCGGCAGTGGGAGAGATATCCACTCCCTCCTGCCACCAAACAATGCCCCCAGATACTCCTCTGGCAGTGGGATAGATGCCATCTCCTGCTGCCAAGTAATGCTTCCCGACACCCTTCCCCTAGCAGCAGGAGAGATCCCACTGCCAACGTCAAACAACCCCTCACCTGACATCCTCCCCCTTCCCCCCACCGGGCAGCGAGAGAGATGCTCACTCCCGCCACTGAAGTCAAGTAACCCCTCCATGGCAATTGGAGAGTTGCCCACTTCTACCACCAAGCAACACCCCCAATACCCTTTCCCCAGCAGTGGAAGAGATTCCCATTCCTGCCGCTGATGTCAAGCAACCCCTACCTGACACCTCCTTGGCAGTGGGAGAGATGCCCACTCCCTGCTGCCACCAAGCAAAGCCCTCCTGACACATACCCCCAACAGCATGAGATGCCTGATGCCATATAACCCCCCTACCCCCACCCCATGCTTCCAATGACCTCCCCCCTTCCTCCTTACCTTGTTTACAATGGCTAGAGGGATGCCTATTCCCTCCAGCCAGCAGGCCCACCTCTTCAAAATGGCAGCCTTCCCCTCCCTGGTGCATCCGGGACGCACTGGGGATGGGCCTAAGGTTCTGATTGGCCCAGGTTATTTAATACCCCTCCTATGGGGCTGATCTAGACACCTAACTAGACATTTATAGAAATTAATTAGCTGGTAGGAGCTTAACTCAGTAGGGTGCCTATCACTTCAAGATAGCCATCTACACCAGACATGGGCAAACTATGGCCTGTGGGCCATATCCAGCCCATTTAATTTTTTAATCCGGCCCTTCAGTGTGCAGGGCCTGAGGTGGAATGGTGTGGGTCTGCAGGGTCTGGCCCGTGGCCTTCTGTCACCTCCAGGTCGGGTGCCAGCACATTCTGATACAGGGCATGGCCTCTTCATGGGGTGTGTGTGTGGTTGGTGGCGCTCTTGCAAATTTTTTTTAAAAAAACACCACCCACCGCCGCATCGAGGGCTGGGGTGCAGTCGGGTTACTGTTGTGGTTCTTTGGCGGGCTTCCCTGTCCCAGACGAGGTGTGCTGTTTAACCCAGTTGAAGGGGCCACCGCGATGGTGTGCACGGGGGGTTGGTCCATGCTGCAGGCGGTGGCATGTGCGCAGATGTGGGGACTAGCACAGGTGCGTGGCGCCAGGAGGACGTGTTGCCGTGCAGACCCAGGCCGCCTTCGCGGTGGGTCATGGAGCGCTGGGGGCAGGAGTTGAGCAGTTTATTGGTTGCTGCTGCATTTCTTTGTGGCAAATGCATGCAACTTTGTAATACAATGCGCAAAAAGAAAATTTGTGAGGATTCAGCAGCTGGCAGCCTGCGTGGGAGTGCTGTTTCCTCCTGCAGCATCAGACTCCTCCCCCAGGTCGCCTGGCAACTCTGTCAAATTTAAGAACCCAATGTAGCCCACGAATCAAAAAGTTTGCCCACCCCTGATCTACACCAAGGCATCTACCAGCAAGTGGGTATAGTTAGGGGTGGATTTGGGACAGATTCAGGGTGGATTTTGAGCGCAGTTTGACTTGGGCACTAGTAGGTGCCTACCGCAGGCACACTCATTTAGGCCTAGAAAACCCTTTCCTAAATGGCAGTGCACCTAAAGGTTTAGGCCTGGATTCTGCAAACAGCTCCATGTTCATTGGCCACCTTAAAAGCGGCTGCCAATCATGTGATAGTGCCGGGTACATAATCATGTCTCCAGCAAAGGTAAGTACCAGAAATGTAGGCCAGCGTTAAAACTCAGTTAAAAACACCATTTGAATGGAGCTTTTAACTGAGTTTGGGCGACTAAAAAATTGGTGCCACCACAAGAATCCAGGCCTTAATGCCTACTGGTACCTAAGAATGCTTAGGCACAACTAGGTGCTGTTTATAGAATCAGGTCCTAAGTGCTTAATAAAGACCATATACAATTAAAGACAAACATGGGGATAGACATCATAAAATCAAAACTAAACTAAATCATCGTGATGCAAAATAGCATCGTGGAGGGGCATTTTCAAAACGTACATCAAGTCCAATTTGGTGCTAGACGTTCAAAGTCGGTAGTATGAAAATGCCTATTTTCGAAAGGCAAACCACCATTTATCTATAAATAATTGTTTGGGTTTTTTTTTTTTAATCCTCTTATCTGGATGTCCAGGCCATTGGGACGCCCAGACCACCAGGACATCTATCTTTATACCACATTTTCAAACAAAATTTTGTCCAAGTCTCAAATGCCCAGAATAAGACCATTTGGATATGGGAGGGGCCAGTCCTGTACTTGACTGGCCACCCAGATATAGCAACAGCAGTGTTGTGAACTTCACATAAAGGGTGCTAAATAAACATCTCACCAGAACTCCCTTATAGATTATGGTGAGCCCCTCCAAACACCCCCTAAACCCACTTGTCTACAACCCCAATAGCCCTTATGGCTGCAGTGCCATCTATATGGCAGAGTAGGGTTTTGGTGGGCTCACATTTTCCACCATGAAAATAGTGGTTAGAGTGGCTTCTGAGACTTGCTACTCCTCTCTATGGTTCACTAGCCACCCACAAGGCTACTTAGGACACCTGTATGCAGCTCTGCTAGGCTTTCCTATACCAGGTGCTGATGTTCTGGAGACAAGTATATACGTTTGTATTCTGATCTTTGTGGGTGTGAGGTGATTCGTGAGTGCTGGGGTGTCTTACCTTGATGCATTTAGCAGTCATCTGGTCAGTTTGGGCACGTTTATGACACTTAGATCCTTTAAAAAAATGTCTAGTTCCAAATATATTAGTTCTGTTCAGGATGTCTTGCAAAATGTTTGATTATCGTAGCAAGATGGCCATATCTAACCTGTCCTTGAGACTGCCCAAAGCCCGCCTCCACCACACCCATCTCGTGCTCTGAATGTACAGAGGCTGGAATACCTCGCTAGACATACAGAAAGACAGTTTTGATTATCAGCATTTGGACTTCCTGGCGATAAAGATGTCCAAGTGCTGATTTAGGATGCTTTTTGGATGTCTAGGTCTTTTGATTATGGGTCACTTTGGCTATGATAGATCAGAATATAATAGTTAAAAGGTATCTATAATTGTCATCATACACAGGCTTGCTGGAAAGATAGGCTTTCAGCTGTTTTCTGAATGAGAGCAGTCGTATTGAACATACACTATATGGTAAAGCATCCCACAAGACAGGGTCTGCTACCATAAAAAGAGACTCGTATACATCCAGTCTAATGTGCCTAAAAGAGAGCTTATGAAAGAGGACCTTATCAGTGGAACCCAGAATTTGTGTTGGTTTACATATTTTCCCCAAAAAAGCAGAACTACAAAGAGGACAGTCATCGTGCAAAGCCTAAAAAGTCAAAGTCAGAATTTTATAACAAATTCTGCACATAATGGGGAGCCAATGTAAATGAATAAGCAGAGGGCACTTTGATTAAAACTGCAATGTATGAAATCAAAAACAGAAATTAATAAAGTATCTGTATAACAAAATCTCTATTGAAAATGGTTCTAGAATTCCTTTTTCCTCGACAAATCTCTGCAACTACAATAATACTAACTTTTCAATTACCTTCACCAAAAAAGACAAAGAAGAAATAGGTCTATAATTATCAGGACTAGTTGGATCTAATTTACAGTTCTTTAACAAGGGCCTAATTACAGCCTGCCTCAAGAAAGCTGGAAATATTCCCTCACTGAAAGATTTATTCACAATAATAGTGATAGGTGAAGAAATATCTTCATAAATTGACTTTATGACTGCTGTTGAGCAAATATTTAGAGAACTTGAGGAATTATTCAAAGACTGAACTATTTTAGCAACTTGACCTTCTGAAACCTCAGCAAATGAATCGCAGAATCTGCATCCACATTAGGCAGAGCAATACAATCAAAAGAAGCAACAATATCAAAGAAACCTATCAACAAATGTCGACAAGTTGACAAAATTGCTGGTACAGATGAAGAACAAGAAATCATTTTAGCAACAATGGCAAATAATTTCCTAGATCTATGTATTGCAGATTGTGTTTTCTGATTTAAAAAATTCCTTCTTTGCCAATCAGACAATTTTCTGATAATCTTCCATTGCCACTTGATATACTAGTTTTGTCACCAGAACAAGGTTTTATCCTGCCAAACTTGTTAACATTTTCTTGTCTTAATTAAGGTGTAAAACCAAAGAACAAATCCCCCTGCCCCTTTACAAAACTGCACAAAAGGTTGTTAGTGCCGGCCGGCGTGCTGAATGCTTTGCTCTGCTCTAGTCCTCATAGGAATTCTATGGCCATCGGAGCAGGGCAGAGCATTTAGCGCACCTGCTGGCACTAAAATCCTCTTGTGTGGTTTTGTAAAAGGGGGGTTAATGAGCTGTGTTGTATACAAGTGCATGTTAACCTCATTTTAATGCTAATGAGATGTGTAATGCCAAGTTTGTTAGGTAGTCAGCATTTCACAGCATACAGAGACACACAAGGTAATGCTTATTATACTAATTTAATCATTGCATAAATTGCATAGCAATAATATACAAAGCACAAATGATTTCACTAAATTGCATAGCCTTAATATACAAAGCACAAATGATTTAGAACAACTTCACCATGACTCCAGCAACACCGCTCCTCATGGCTGGGAAATCCCCCTTTTCAGGCAGCCAATGGACCGGGTCAGTCGTGGGACTCTCCCTTTTCTGCGCGCAGATGGATTCCAAGTGAAGTACCTTACTTGCTTCTTTTATAATCTTTTGCTACGTGACTAATTATCATGCCTCACTCTGTTTCTGCAGCAAACAGTAGGCTTGGACATTCATTAAGCCAAGATAAGATTATAGCCTACACTCTAAACCAAGATAAGATTCCAGCCTCCACTAGCCTCCCCCCACCCCCAATGAAGTATCCTGAGATTCATTGTTCATGCTGTTCCTCATGTACACCAAATTCCACAAGCCAGCTTCTAGAAAATGGCTGCACAAGATGCTTGACACAAATTACTTTAAGCAACATAATTGCATTAACCCCCAGTAATGTAAAAACTTAACTACACTTCAAAGAAGGTTTACTAAAGTTTTGAGCTAATGTAAGACACACTGTAGGAAAATCAAGGTATGTCTGGGCCACCCAAATGCTCAACCCCCATGTCACCCTCCTATGCCAGGACATCCTTGAAACAAAGGACTGTGGGAGGTCATTTCTATAGTGTTACTAGACATACATAGCACGGTACATCAAAACAGAAGAGCTTAAAAGAGCTTACAATCTAGTCAAGATAGACAAACTAGACAAGAAGGTGAATCAATACACAATGCTCAGGTGGGGGAATTACAGAGGAAATGATAAAATAGAAATTGGTGCTATCTAACTTAATGGTGCAGATATCTAACTTTTGGAACCATTTATAGAATCTGTGTCTCTGTTTATAACTCACCTAGACAAAACTGTATAAAACAGTTTGCTAATGTCTAAGTATACCACATCTAGAGCTCTCCCTCAATCCAATTTTCTGGTCACCGAGTCAAAGAAGTTAATCAGATTTGTCCGACAAGACCTAACTCTAGTAAAATTGTATTAGGATATACTACCCATACCAGTTTGTATCCATAAGGCCTGCATTATCTAACTGAGGCCTATGAACCAAACTCTGACTAGGCCAGGAACCATCTTTTTAGGACAATATTTGATACCAGATTTCCTGCAGCAGTGGACACTGGCATTGTCTCTCTCTGGTGTGAAATCTACACAATGAGATTTATACTGACACTGGTACGTGGTAATCTTGCTGACCATCTTGTAACTTAGATGCTGGCAGGGAGATTAATAAGCTCTATTGTATACAAGTGCAAGGAGGATGTCATGGGGGAGGGGTTTAGGGCTCTATGGCTCAGCTGATCCTAGCAGAGGGAATCCCTATCAGCTGAGGCACCAGGAATTCCCTGAAACTAGCTCAGCTGATGGGATTCTTTCTGCTGCGATCAGACAAGGTAATTGGTGGGTACATCTACAAAACTTACTTTTGTACGTTTTTCGCATGGATGTTTTTATTTTTGAAAATGGGCAAAAAAGGTAGACATCCTAAGAACCAAAACTTATACCTTGCTCATTTTCAAAATAAAAGATAAGAACATAAGAATAGCCTTACTGGGTCAGACCAATGGTCCATCAAGCCCAGTAGCCAGTTCTCACGGTGGCCAATCCAGGTCACTAGTAGCTGACCAAAACCCAAGGTGTAGCAATATTCCATGCTACTGATACAGGGCAAGCAATGGCTTCCCCCGTGTCTTTCTTAATAACAGACTTTTCCTCCAGGAACTTGTCCAAACCTGTCTTAAAACCAGCTACGCTATCTGCTCTTACCACATCCTCTGGCATTGGGTTCCAGAGCTTAACTATTCTCTGAATTAAAAAAAATTCCTTCCAATTGGTTTTAAAAGTATTTCCCTGTAACTTCATCGAGTGTCCCCTAGTCTTTGTAATTTTTGACGGAGTGAAAAATCGAACCACTTGTACCCGTTCTACTTCACTTAGGATTTTGTAAACTTCAATCATATCTCCCCTTAGCTGTCTCTTTTCCAAGCTAAAGAGCCCTAACCATTTTAGTCTTTCCTCATACGAGAGGAGTTCCATCCCCTTTACCATCTTGGTTACTCTTCTTTGAACCTTTTCTAGGGCTACTATATCTTTCTTGAGATAAGGAGACCAGAATTGAATGCAATACTCCAGATGAGGTCGCACCATGGAGTGATACAGGGGCATTATAACATTCTTAGTCTTGTTAACCATCCCTTTTTTAATAATTCCTAGCATCCTATTTGCTTTTTTGGTTGCCGCCACACATTGGGCAGAAGATTTCATCATATTGTCTACGATGACACCCAGATCCTTTTCATGGACGCTAATCCCCAAGGTGGACCCTAGCATCCAGTAACTGTGATTCAGGTTATTCTTCCCAATGTGCAACACTGCATTTGTTCACATTAAATTTCATCTGCCATTTGGACACCCAGTCTTCCAATTTCCTAAGGTGCACCTGTAATTTTTCACAATCCACGTGTGTTTTAACAACTTTGAACAGCTTTGAAAATGGACATTCTTCCTGCTGGGTTTATAGACGTTTTGCACATAACATCCAACCTCAGACTTAGGCACATTTTTGATTATGCCCCTCCATGTATGTAGCCCTCAGTGGAGACTGCCCCAACTTTGTTGGTTGGGCTGAGAACTTTTCAGTGGCCCATTGTATACTGATAAGTCTTACTGTTAAGGGTTGTTATTGATTTGTTAAGTAAATATATCTACCTATCTACTAAAAGCACCTACAAAATCGTGCTGCCCCAAGTCCTGAACTCCATTGGATTCCAGAATCCTCACTCCCATTAATTTACTTGCCACAGAAGTCAGACTAACTAACCTGTAGTTCCCAACCTTTTATCACTTCTACTTCTGTATAGAGAGACCACATAGGCCTTCTCAAGTTCTTTGGTACCACTCCCCTTCTAAAGAAATTTTGAAAATACCAGACAGCAGAGGCACCAGAAGCTGTCTTTAGCACAATGCAAGTAGTTTGGTAAGTGTTAGCAGTAAATTTGAGAAACAGAGATCATACTCCACATGCCCTGGCTTAGGAGTAAGGTTCATTCCTGTCATAGTATGCACAAAACTAAAATTTCTAAATATAAGGAGCAAACACCAAGGCCGGGATTCTCTATACGGTGTTGATCAAGTGTCAATCACGTGACAGTGCCTTTTAGAGAATTGTGCCTCCGGAAAAGATAAGGCTGAAAATGTTGGCCAGGGTTTTCTAGGCCTACATTTGCGGCCCCTATCTTTGTCGTGAATCGCGCTCACATAGGCACTTTAGGCCAGTTACCGCCACTTCCGGCATTATCCATGCCCACAGTGGCGTTAGCCTAAAGTGCCTATGGAAGCACGATTCTGGTGTAAATTTTTTAGGGCCAGTAGGCGCCTTAAAACTCAGTTTAAAATATTGTTTAAACTGCGGGGGAAGAGGGGGTTTACTTAACTTGGGTGCCTTCCAGTGCCTAAAAAATCAGTGCCGGTTAGAGAATCCGGACCTAAATATATCAAATTCATATAGAACTATTTGCTAAACTTTTTGAATTAGAAAAGGAATATCAGGCTCTCCAATTGATACAAAACCTCAAAGACTCAACAAGTACACACATTGGCTATGCCGTCAAACTGTGCTTTACTAACATACAGAGATACTATCATTGGTTTCACAAATAAACTGGAAAAAAAGAACAGTACAGAAAAAACTCTCATAAAGGAGAAAAACAGACTGCTCCCAAAATACCAAAATATCATCTTTACCAATTACAAAAAGAAATTTCAAAGTTTATCTACTTAAGTTCCTACAGAAAGTCAGTTTTTTTTAGCAAACTTTCTCCTGTATGGAGTTTTTTTCTGTATTGTTTTTTTTTTCCAGTTTATTTATGAAGTCAATGATAGTATCTCTGTTGAATTTGCTCTCATTGGCTGGAACACATTGCATTTGTTTATACAAACACATTTTTGATTGGGTGTTGCATTTGCTTTGCCACCACAACAGCTTCATCTACATTTCAAATTCCTGAGGTAAGCCTCAAGGCCGAAACACGAATCGGGTTGAATTGACTCTTATACGTTAATAAATCCATCTGTTTGAACACCATAGACTGTATTTTTTTCATCTCTGCTATTGTTTTGTTTATAAAATATGTGCATCCATCGCAATTCTACCCTTGCTCCAACCAATCTATGCCTTGACAGATGTATAAAAACAGATGCACTCTTTCCATGTGCCTACATTTCATGTGTCGAGATCCCTAACCCCCCCCCCCCCCAACCAAACAGGCTCAATTTTATAAAAGCCATTTTCTGTATATATGTAAAATAGGCTTTTCACAGAGGTAAAGTGTATTAAAATTACCTCCTGGGTGTATTCTGTAAATGATATTTGAAGTAGAAGAAAGTGCTATTTTGTTTTCCAGCTTCTGAATGCTTCATAATAGTTTTGTAATAGCAATGATTATTGACTTACAGTGTTAAGTAGCTATTGTTAGTGCCACAGTCAGCAAACACTGTGAAGCTATTAAGCAGTCCATTTCAACCATTCCTATCCATGATAATATAGCACTCATGTAACATTACCAAATGCATTCTCTTGGGGCTTCAAACACATTGAAATAATACTGCAATACAAAATGAACACCTAAGGGCCTTTTTATTCAGCCCCATTAAGGAGCTAGTGCAAGTTTACCATGTGGTAGACATTAGCATGGACCTGCATTAATATCTAGCATGAGTTAAAACCAGCCAGCATGTGAAAAAAACCCGAGGTAGCTGCTTAACATGGTCAGGGACAGGATCTGGTCAGGGACAGGATCTGGGTGTGACATGGAGAGATCAGGGGAGTAGCTGGCAATGACAGCTAACTAGATCATTATCCCATGCTATCACTACCAGCAGACCAGTAGTGCAGCCATGGCCCTAACAAAATGGATTGCCACAGGCCAAAAAATAAATAATTTTTTGGTGCTTTGGGGTTTTGTTTTGTTTGTTTTTTTTACCTATTCTTGGGGTTATTTGAGGTGTTGATTCAGAAAATTGCATTGGATAGTCCTCATCAGTTCTAGTTTCTTAGATATGGTTATGGGATAGTAGAGACAAACATGAATATTGGGCAAAAAAAAGATTGTCCTCCGAGGGAATATATATGGTGGTTGGAGGACAAAATGTAATCAATGAACTTTTGGTAGCATGATAGAATCATACTGCCACCACTATATATAAAGCTAGACCTGATGAAATAATTTGTAAAGGCTTTGAATAAAGATGGTTCATGAATTGAATGCGTGGAGGGGCATAATAAAAAAAACCAAACGTCTAAGTCCCTTTTTGGCCTAAGTCCTTAAACGTTCAAAGCAGAAGCAGAGAAAGTGTCCATAACCAAAACAAACGTCCTTGTTTTGATTATGGCCTGCCTCTACTAAACGCCCCCACCCCCACCCCTTCCCTGTACCTGTAAGTTGGCCAGACGGACGGGTGCCAAGTCCGCCCGTCCGGCAGGTCAGCCGGGTCCAGAATGGGGCCGGATTGGCCCAGACAACAGAAACCCCGCCCACAGGTGGGGCCTGAGGCGCCTGGGCCAATCAGAATAGGCCCGGGAGCCTTAGGCCCCTCCTGTTGGCAGGGCCTTAGGCACATGGGCCTAACCCAGCCCATGTGCCTAAGGCCCCGCCCACAGGAGGGGCCTAAGGCTCCCGGGCCTATTCTGATTGGCCCAGGCGCATCAGGCTTTTTGATCGTCCAAGTAGCCATTTAGGACACATTTTAGACTTTTTTTTTTTTTTGATTATGAACCCCATAGCGCATATGTTACCTGGACTTACCATGGAAAAACTGAAGGCAGGAATTTTTGATGATCCATAAATCAGACAACTTATAAATGACCCACATTTCATAGCATCAATGAATGAAACTGAATCATGTGACTGGTCTTCATTTGTTCTTGTGAAAAACTTTCTTGGCAACAAGAAGGCAGACAACTACACACAATTAGTAGAGGATATGCCCTTTCAACAGGCTTGGCTGTAAAATGAGTGTTAGAGTCCATTATCTGCACAGTCACTTACTGTAGATCACTTTCCAAAGAACCTTCGTGACTTAAGCGAAGAGCAAGGTGAAAGATTTCACCAAGACATAAAAACAATAGAAGCCAGATACCAAGGAAGATGGGATGCACATTACGATGACAGACTATTGTTGGAATTTTGTTGTTTTTTTTAATATAAATTTAAAGGTTACAATATCAGATGATACCAGGAAAAAAAAGGATTCTTACACAAAATTTAAACAATATTTAAAACATACAAACAAAATTCCTTTCCAAGCCCACAATAATGGGGAGACATGCTACCAATTTTTAATACAAAAAATATGAAGAAAACTAAGAATTGGTTCTTGATTCATCCTTATGAATCTTAAACCCATTCCTACCATTTGGGATTCTTACAACCTCCAGTTTCTCAGTTATGAAACACATTAAAGAATAAAACTCATTTTTGTTCTCTAGCTAATAAGAATTGTTGCAATTGAATGGGATCCTCTGCTCAGACAAGTAAATTAGTTTTTTCTGAAATACCTAAACCACTTAAATTTTCAAGTGTAGCAGAGGACCAACCACCTACAGTGGAAACACAGAATATTACCCTTAAGGATTTGGTAGAATCTTATCCAGGATTTTTTTTTATTTTTTTTTTATTTTAAAAATTTCTATACCAAGACCTAAACGGTTTACATATGGAACCTCTTGCTTTTGATATGAAATAAGTAGATTTTCATGTACACTTCTTTTAATTTTTAATATGTTTCCTTCATGCTTAAAAGATATTAATTTAAACACTACATTAAAATAGCCTGATTTTTTAGTGGGCGAGCAGAGTGAAGAGTGGTATATGGCACATGTTCTCTATTTCAAAAACTAGAGCTGATAGGAGAAAACTAGTGCCATTTTTGGAGTCAGCCAGTCAAATATATCCAGAAACAGGTCTAACATTTCAGGCACCAAAATGAGTGTTGGCCAGTATTAATTGAACTTCTTTCCCCCCCCCCCCCAAATTCTGACCGGATCTCCTCTGATTCCCCTATCCTGTGATCCAGTCCCCACTACTAAC